>NC_064920.1:967520765-968145765 GCF_023897955.1 Schistocerca gregaria | reverse complement strand
GCAAGCTATTAGCGAATAGGCAATAAAGACAAATTTTTTGAAGAGTTCTTGTTCTCCCGGGTACAAAAAATTTTTTTTAAAAAAAAGAGGGGTAGGATGTCAAATGGGCTGACTGGGAACAGGAGAGCCTCCACAGGACATTTCAGTTTCCACTGTCATGAATATAATTTCTTGGCATCCATTACAAAATATACACATTTGAATTCCAAGAGCAAAATAGTGACATGCGAGAGGAATGCTGTGTGAAGAGACGTGGCACTGCACTTTGGCACACTTAAGAGCAAATAACATGTCTTACATTTTCTCGAACATTTTTGTGCTTTATGTGTCAGACTGTTAAGAAAGATGTGCTCTACAAAATGATGAACATTTTTTGAAAAGTCAGTTTTTGAAATTTTTGGCGTCCTATCTCAAAGTCATGGGGGGGGGGGGGGGGGGGGGGTGTTCGGAAATATTGTCGACCCATGGTGCAGATGCGCAGTGCAGTCTGAATTGTAGTGGGGAGGTAGGTAGTTTCCACATGACCCGTGTTTGTTTAGTGAGTTTGCTGTTTTCTCTTCGTTTACTGCTCTCAAGTCTAATGGAAACAAAACAATTTTCTGTTGCTGGGAGCTATCAAGTGAATTAAAATACATTCACATAATTGTGAAGAGCTAAAATGTTATTAGTTTCCGATCTTATTTTATTTCCATATTGCTGATGGTCAAGCATTAATCGCCTTGCAGAATGATGAAGTTATTTTTGTTGGGATTCTGAAGAAATTTGCGTTTTATTAATCTTTTCCACTGTGAGAGTCAATTTATTTGAAACAAAGAGTTTAATTTCACACTATTGTTTAGTTTCAACTGTTCACTGAATTTAAAGTGCATGTTTGCATCTTCTAGCACGTATAGCAGTATGCCATAATAACCAAACATGAGATAATACAGTACTGGTACTCCAAGAAAATTTACATCCCAAAAACCACACTGAAAATCTTAATATCAGGTTATAACGATCTTATGCGTTATTTTACTTATCTTAGCTGGCAATCTGTTGCAGCAGATGTCCTAAATTCTCAGTCACTGTAAAAATTCCAACATCAGAAAAGTTAAAATTAAAAATCAATATCGTATTGTGTTTTAGCTAAATATTTATTACACTTTCAAAGTAATTAAAAGCATCTTGACAAATCTGAAATAAGTTGTAACATACTTACAATAATGAAATAAATCATGGTCAACAAGCTATATGCCTTCTGTCCAACATTTATACTTCCTTAACAATCCTCGGCATTGTTTAGAATCATTTTTTTATTAACTAACAATTAGAATTTACATTGAAAAATTGTAAATACATATCTGATGGTATATTTACTCCAGAACAGCTAGTACACTATGATATTAGTTCATGTCTGTTGTTATATTAGAGAATAAATTCTCGAATAAGAAATTACAATAATACATTTACATTCTTTATTAATTACTAGAGGCTCCCTTCATGGGAATTGTTGCCTTCAGTTACAGAGCTTCTACACTTTGAAGTGAAAGAGATTAAACAATTATTTTTTCAGTTTTTTTTTCTAGATGAGTTACATATTTTGTTTACAAGTGTGATTCTGAATTAGACTGGAAAATGTTCGTTTTAAGTGGGTCTTAATGGGCTGTTACGTTTCAACACCCCCAAAGGATTTGTGAAACTGAAAGTTGAACTAAACGTTTTCTGACAGATCTATGTAACAGTACACATTTTGCAATAACCTGGAGGAACCAACATTTTACTTATGGTATGAGATAAATCTTATGTTTGATTAAAAACATAAATTAATTATGAAGCATTATGCAAAACTATTACTCAATAGTACAAGGCAAGAAGCTAACGTGTAACTTAAGAGTTTCAAACTACTATAAAATTCCTAAGTGTAAAGGCATTAATCTGTATTTTACATAAATGTAAATAGTGTTGATGTGTGTAGTACACAGACTGCTTTATGGATAATCTTGAAGTTTGCAGTACGCAGACTGCTTTATAGGATGAAATGTCTGACCAATGACCAGTCTTACTATTTTTCATTTGTCAAGACACTTCCGATGCTTCACTCCTGTCCTTTACAATCATTCACACATTAAGTAACAGAATTATACGTAAGAGTGCAGTTACATATTACTCTGAGGGGCAATGTAAGTGACTAATACATCATATTGGTTATTTTTTATAATTAATTGAAACAGCACCAACTACTGTGTGTTTGGGCCATATATATAGGTATGTGTTCACCAATGGGTGTGAATACACAAAAAATGAATCGTAAATGATTGGTACATCATTACAAAACATGGTTAGGCATTATACACTAGTAAGTGTTCACCGCTTATATGTGAATACAAAATAAATGAATCATAAACGAGTGGAACATCATGACAGTAATATGAATAGGTTTTATACAGTGGTAAGTTGGTTTGATCACTATATATTGGTAAATTGGTACATAAGTGGCAGACACATCATGATAAATACATGGTTGAGCATTGTACATTGGTAAGTTGGTTTGAGCACTATATATCACCTATAAAATTATTTAAAACTTATTTAACGACTAGTGTTGATATGGTAAATTAGAATGATATCAGCAATAGAGGTATATGCATGTGGACAGGGGGAAGAATAGCTTTGTACTCTGAAGTAAGAAATTAAAAAGGAAATTTGGAGTGTTTGAGTTGAAGAAGAAAAGATGATACACCCCACAGATTAGAACAGCATTACACATGAAACATAATTATGAGACAGAATAGTATAAGCAAGTCATTCCTCGTGACAATATACTGACAAAGCATACTTGCATATGAGTGAGTGTCCACAACTTTGAGCGCTGGTATAAGAAAAAAAAAAAGAAAATACATACAACAAACTTAGACATTGATAAATACTGAGAGCAGTGTAAGTGAGCCATTCCTCGCGATATTTAACAAACATTATGCTTGGTAGTACAGTGTGTAGTAGGTGAGTCATTCTCCTCACGATAATATATTAACAGAGCATATTTGTTTATAAGTAAGTAATCACAACTTCGAGTGCTGGTATTTAGGAAAAGGAAATATGTAAGTAAATGTTTACCAATTGGGGGACAACATACAACAAAATCAGACATAAACAAATAATATAGTATGACAGAGCATAGTTACATCTAATAACACAGAAATGCTAGCTTGTTCCCCGCATCCTCCAATAAAATAGGTTTTAGTCGCTTAGTAAAACTGACACGGTAAACTAGAAGGGTCTCAGCAATAGAGACAAATGCATGTGGACAGAGGGAAGGATAGCTTGGCGCTCTAATGAGAAGTAAGAAATGAAACAGAAGGTTCGGAGTGTTGGAGATGAAGAAGAAAAGACGACAGACCCCAAAGACAGGAAACCCCTACCCAGGCCCCCCACTGTTTCAGCACTTCGTTGTGGCACCGGAGGGAGAGGAGTGTTTGGCATTCCCTGCAGAATGGACTTGACACAGCTTCATCTTCCCAGTCCCCAAAAATTAACCCCAACACTCCCTATTGACTAATCAATGAACGGTGAACAATTAGCTTTCTGCAAGATGGAGTAAAAGACATATGTAATGCTGTATTGGGTAATCCAAGTAACAAATGTTAGATCCTACCAGCCGACTTACAAGTAGTCCCTCTAGTATCCGGGTTTGATCAAACATAATTAATTAATTACTTAAACATGAGATAGTGAAACCTGTGACATATCTGAGAAATAAACATAAAAATACCGAAGTGAGGTACAGAATTACTGTATTCCTCAGATATCTGTTGCTGCTCAAACATAAATTAGTACATAAATATAATAATATAGAAATAAGGTACCCAAATTCATCAAAATACAGCATATCTCATATCAATTAACCCATTAAGTACCAGTGTCCTATTTTGAGGACAGAGCACATATTTATTTACACTCCTGGAAATTGAAATAAGAACACCGTGAATTCATTGTCCCAGGAAGGGGAAACTTTATTGACACATTCCTGGGGTCAGATACATCACATGATCACACTGACAGAACCACAGGCACATAGACACAGGCAACAGAGCACGCACAATGTCGGCACTAGTACAGTGTATATCCACCTTTCGCAGCAATGCAGGCTCCTATTCTCCCATGGAGACGATCGTAGAGATGCTGGATGTAGTCCTGTGGAACGGCTTGCCATGCCATTTCCACCTGGCGCCTCAGTTGGACCAGTGTTCGTGCTGTACGTGCAGAACGCGTGAGACGACGCTTCATCCAGTCCCAAACATGCTCAATGGGGGACAGATCTGGAGATCTTGCTGGCCAGGGTAGTTGACTTACACCTTCTAGAGCACGTTGGGTGGCACGGTATAAATGCGGACGTGCATTGTCCTGTTGGAACAGCAAGTTCCCTTGCCGGTCTAGGAATGATAGAACGATGGGTTCGATGACGGTTTGGATGTACCGTGCACTATTCAGTGTCCCCTCAACGATCACCAGAGGTGTACGGCCAGTGTAGGAGATCGCTCCCCACACCATGATGCCGGGTGTTGGCCCTGTGTGCCTCGGTCGTATGCAGTCCTGATTGTGGCGCTCACCTGCACGGCGCCAAACACGCATACGACCATCATTGGCACCAAGGCAGAAGCGACTCTCATCGCTGAAGACGACACATCTCCATTCGTCCCTCCATTCACGCCTGTCGCGACACCACTGGAGGTGGGCTGCACGATGTTGGGGCATGAGCGGAAGACGGCCTAATGGTGTGCGGGACCGTAGCCCAGCTTCATGGAGACGGTTGCGAATGGTCCTCGCCAATACCCCAGGAGCAACAGTGTCCCTAATTTGCTGGGAAGTGGCGGTGCGGTCCTCTATGGCACTGCGTAGGATCCTACGGTCTTGGCATGCATCCGTGCGTCGCTGCAGTCCGGTCCCAGGTCGAAGGGCACGTGCACCTTCCGCCGACCACTGGCGACAACATCGATGTACTGTGGAGACCTCACGCCCCACGTGTTGAGCAATTCGGCGGTACGTCCACCCGGCCTCCCGCATGCCCACTATACGCCCTCGCTCAAAGTCCGTCAACTGCACATACGGTTCACGTCCACGCTGTCGCGGCATGCTACCAGTGTTAAAGACTGCGATGGAGCTCCGTATGCCACGGCAAACTGGCTGACACTGACGGCAGCGGTGCACAAATGCTGCGCAGCTAGCGCCTTTCGACGGCCAACACTGCGGTTCCTGGTGTGTCCGCTGTGCCGTGCGTGTGATCATTGCTTGTACAGTCCTCTCGCAGTGTCCGTAGCAAGTATGGTGGGTCTGACACACCGGTGTCAATGTGTTCTTTTTTCCATTTCCAGGAGTGTATAAATACACAACTATTACTGTTCTACATCACTTGTTGATGCTTTTTATAACAAATGTATGCTTACAGGAAATTAAAAGCAATAAATCCCACCATTAATTGATTATTGAATACTAAGGCACACTTTTCATTATTACAGGTATTTACTTTATCGACAATTTAGTAATATTTGAAATATGTGGCAAAGATCTTTTTGTGATTATTTATAGTCAACAATGTGTCTTTTAAATTACTTGCAATGTTAGCTCAATTGGAGTTATAGTCATTGTTTTCCATTGTTATAAAATTTGGTGTACTCGAAATAGGACACTGGGATTTCTTGTTATCATTTAAGTTATTTGTATTGCTGCATGTTCGAATATGAAACTTTGCTACTGTTGATGTATTTTCTTTTTAGAATGTGGTAATTTTACCAGATTTTGTTGCTATATATATATATATATATAAAATAGAAAGAAACTTCCACATGGGAAAAATATATTAAACAAAGATTACAAGACTTACCAAGCGGGAAAGCGCCGGCAGACAGGCACAATGAACAAAACACACAAACACACACACAGAATTACTAGCTTTCGCAGCCGATGGTTGCTTCTTCAGGAAAGAGGGAAGGAGAGGGAAAGTCGAAAGGATGTGGGTTTTAAGGGAGAGGGTAAGGAGTCATTCCAGTCCCGGGAGCGGAAAGACTTCCCTTAGGGGGAAAAAAGGACAGGTGCGGATGGATATGTGTGTGTGTGCGAGTGTACACCTGTCCTTTTTCCCCCTAAGGGAAGTCTTTCCTCTCCCGGGATTGGAATGACTCCTTACCCTCTCCCTTAAAACCCACATCCTTTCATCTTTCCCTCTCCTTCCCTCTTTCCTGAAGAAGCAACCATCGGTTGGGAAAGCTAGTAATTCTGTGTGTGTGTTTGTGTGTTTTGTTCATTGTGCCTGTCTGCCGGCGCTTTCCCGCTTGGTAAGTCTTGGAATCTTTGTTTTTAATATATTTTTCCCATGTGGAAGTTTTCCCACTTGGTAAGTCTTGGAATCTTTGTTTTTAACATATTTTTCCCATGTGGAAAATTCAATCTTTCGCGTCCAGCGGTTGCTTCTTCAGGAAAGAGGGAAGGAGAGGGAAAAACTATACTGGTCTGAGGATGAAGAAGTTGGCATACCAATTATAAAGACAGCTACATCAAGGAATAAATATAAGAAGTTGAAAACATCGCTTTATTTTCAAGGTAATGACTTAGCCAATGAAAACAAACACGATCGCAGATTCAAAACTAGACGTCTCCCGAAAATGATAAATGAATCTTTTCAAAAATTTGGAATATTTGAGGAAAATTTTTTAATTGATGAAATGATAGTCAAATACTACGGACGAAGTGGGCTGAAACAGTTTATCCGAGGCAAGCCTATTAGAGTTGGCTAAAAGTTGTGGTCTCTTTGTGGAGCAAGTGTTTTAAATTTGATTTATGCTGTGGAAAGAATCCAGAAGATACTGCAAGGGATGACCTACTATTGGGAGCACATATTTATTTATAAATATACAGTAAATTATTAATTCACAAGAAATAAATAATTAAGACTTGAATACAGTTTAGTATGCTATACAATACTGTTAGATCCCAGCATCCTATTTTGAAGATGGTCATTATATCAGCATGTACAAATATTCTTTGGCTATTTTTGTACTTATTGTGGTTCATACAATATGAACATTATAATTAAGGAATAAAAAATTCAATTTAAAAAAATTAATTTGGGACTTAATGGGTTAATAAACAAAGTCAACTGCCTCATTGGGCAGATCATCCAAGTGTTACAATGTTCACATTATGTGAAGTATTTTCTTATGCATCAATATATTTGCTAAACACCACAGAGATAAGTGTGATAATGACAAAAAGAATTTTTTTTTACTCTTTGAAAATTAAGTACGAGGCAGGTCGGAGATATGAAATTAAAGTTACTGGAATCTCAGCCAAGTGATATATAAATCCCCTTTCCAATTGACAAGGCATATATAAGTCTTACATTAATTTCAAGACATATTCCATGTGTTTATTATGTTACAAAATTTTATATAAGGCAAAGATAAAAGATATTCAAGTGGCAGTACGTACAAAATAAACAGTCATTAGCAGAGTGATAGAATCAATTATAGTTATGATATTGCTGTTAATAATAACTGGAGTAGGCCCTTATGTCACAAGAAAGCAGTTTACCTCTTAGACAATGAATGATTACAGAGACTTAGGTAGCATGTGACAGCACATCACAGTATAATATATGTCAATACATCAGCAGTTCTAATTTTGTGCCTGAAAGTTGTAGATTAATTAAGGTAAGTATATTTCTTTTGAAAGGAATATAACATTAATAATAAGTGGTTACTGAGAACCATGTTGCATGTAACAGTATGTCATTGTATTAAGTATACCGTAGGCAGAAAATATTTCAAACAGCAGTGAATACAGATAAACTCTCATAAGCTTGAGAATACATTGACAATGGGTGATTAGAAGAATTATATTGAATGTAACACAGTACATCATTGTATTAAATCTAGATAGACCAGATTAAACAGATGATTATAGTGGGCATCGTATCATGTAAAGGTAGCTGTAAAGCAATTTGCAAGAAACAGTCATTGTTAGCCTTTCAGACATATATTTCCATGGAAAAATTATTTGAGTTTTCAACTGTTGAAATGCACATAGACATAATGACTGTACCACTTGTAGGATCAAACGTCCTCATTTCTTTACAAGTCAAACTCAGACTTTAGAGCAACTGAACCAACATGAACATTTCATGTCAGGAAACCACAAGGATGGATAAAGGGATTTGCCCTCAATAACTGCCAAAGGCATCTTGTTCTTGTAGCATAGATTAGTCATTCCAAATTTTTCAGCATCTTCTTGTAGAGACTGAGAGCCACCATGGCCACATGCCACCATAGAATCAGATTTACATAGGTAATTATCTGCAGGGTACTTCCCGAATATATACTGCTCAATAACCAGTTGACAGACTTCTCGTTGATCGTCACCACATTAGACATGATGTAGCAACATCAGACCAGACAGTAAATAAAATGGGGCACAGATAAGATAAATTCAAAAATAGGTTAAAGCAAAGGGTAAGGTACCAGTGGTTAAATATGAATGGGTTAATATTAGGAGTAAAATGGTTAGCTCAGTCATTCTAAAGGTAAAATAAATATATCACATTTTAAACCCACCCAAAGTTTGTACTCGTATCCAGATAACCAGAAAAGGGGAGCTGGCTTTGTATAAAATACGTGCACCAATTCCTTTCAGCACCCGGTCTCTAAGTATTTGTCTGAAACATACAGTGGAAGAGGATGAGTTTGTACAGAAAAGTAAGAGAGGATGTGACTTGAAAAGGAAAGAGACACACCAGCTCAGAGCCTTGGGTTCGTCCACCCCCGAATTGCAAAAAGAGCTTGCAACCTCCTGGGGAAAGACAATTCTTGTGATGTTATATGAGTAATGAAGGCTGTTTGTGCATAATATTCCTGAGTTCAAATAACAACAAATTCAAATGGTCCCACATAAAAATCAAACAACCCCCAATCTATGGCAAGTAAAAGCATACACAAATGTTCAAATATACCCTTTTCAACCCCCACTCTATGAATAGATAAATATAGATAAAAATATGCAAAAATTCACTCATAAAAGAAATATGAATATAAATTACAAAAAAATATTTTACAGCATTAGCTTCAAATGTTTAGCAAACCCAAGTGGCAGACTCTGCAAGAGAGGCGCTCTGCATCGCGGTGTAGCTTGCTCGCCAGGTTTCGAGAGTGTGCGTTTCTGGATGAGGTATCGAATATATTGCTTCCCCCTACTTATACCTCCCGAGGAGATCACGAATGTAAAATTAGAGAGATTCGAGCACGCACAGAGGCTTTCAGACAGTCGATCTTCTCGCGAACCACACGCGACTGGAACAGAAAAGGGAGGTAATGACAGTGGCACGTAAAGTGCCCTCCGCCACACAACGTTGGGTGGCTTGCGGAGTATAAATGTAGATGTAGACTGGGTGTTTGTGCTGTCCTCATGATTTCATTTCATCATCATTCATCAAAGTGGGAAGATTGGACTGAGCAAATGTTCGGAATTTGTAGGGGCGCTGATAACCGCACACCTGAGCGCCCCGCGAACCAAACAACTTCGTCATCTTCCTCTATAGAGTGCGTCAACATTTTCGTCGAGGAAGCGACCAACTGTGATTGCTAATACAGATAATTCGCAATATAGACAGTGAGATTAGTTGTAGTCGCTGTGTGAAAATAATCTCCTCTATCTGCAAACATTAATTTGATAAGTCGATGACACACCGAAGTGGAATTCATTCAGAATCTTTGGTTGGTATACCACAAATATATCAAGTTAATCCTCAGTCACTCCAGGAAGTAATAAAACTACCACAGCTTCACCAGACATGTTATACTATGTTGTCATGCCCAAGTCATAGTCATAAAAGGAGAGTTACGTTTCTACATTCAGTTTCTTTCTAGAGTGGGCTAACAATTTGGAAGTGCATCAGTGATGCAGCGGCTTACTTACTTTTTCTACTATGCCATGCGGAGTGTTCTAGTATTATTTATGTCGAGGGAGAAGAATGGAAAGTTCCATAGACCAACGCAATACATACAAAAGAAAATAAATGTAAACCTCTAACGTAGAGATCCATTTCATTGACATAGACATCTAGCAGGATGTGTGAACAAATACTTTGTTCCAACGTCATGAAATACCCCGAAATATATTTCCTATTGACATCAAACTAGCGTGCATTTGGAAAGTATCACTCTTGTGAAACCCAGCTGGCACTTTTATTTGCACGATACATTGCGTACACGGGCTCTCAAAATTGATTTCCGTATTTATAGAGTTCCAAAAAGGCATTTGATATCATTCCTCATAAGCGGCTTACAACCACATTACTTTCCTATGGACTATTGTCTTGATTGTGCGACTGGATTCATGATTTCCAGTCTGAAAGGTCAAAGTTCGCGGTAGCTGACGGGATGTCAACTAGTGAAACGGAAGCATACATACATACATTAATCCTTGTTCATAGATCATGAATACGACATTTCGTAATGATGTGGAACGTGTCACTAGTGTGGTTCCGCAAGTGAAGTAATGTAGACCTTCTGCTGTTTCTAATATATATAAACTATTCAGCAGAGAATTAGAACATTTCTGTTAGATTTGTGGCAGGTACAAAGTAATGCTGCCATCTAGTGAACTTGTCAGAAGAACAAAGCGAATTGCAAAATGATGTCGGAAATATACCTTTACGGTGCAAAATGTGACAATTAACCCTAAGCAATAAAATGTGAGAGGTTCTCCACTTGTTACTAGGAAGATTTCGTCAAGTTTCGAGGGATCGATAAGTAAAACAAATTTGAGGGTTCTAGATCTAACGATAGACCTAAGGGCTACAAATATAAACAACGAAACTGGTGAACATCACGTGCTGTGGCGAAGTTGAAACAAATGTTGCGTTATTGACACAACCCTTATAAGACCCACTACGATTGTTCGATCTCTTCTGGAATATTGCTGAGCACTGTGCGATCGTTACCTGAGGGGATTGACGGAGTAAGTGTTCATAATGTGAATATCCTACATGTACACAATTATTTGGTGAGGTTGCCACCAAAACTGTTTACCTTTACAATCCGCTTAATTATCTTGATAGAATACATATTTTCTTAAGACGAGATCTACATCTACATAGATACTCCGCAAGCCACCGCATGTTTCTATGTACACTACTGACCATTAAAATTGCTACACCATGAAGATGGCGTGCTACAGACGCGAAATTTAATCGACAGGAAGAAAGTGCTGTCATATGCAAATGATTAGCTTTACAGAGAAGTCACACAAGCTTGGCGCCAGTGGCGACGCCTACAACGTGCTGACATGAGGACAGTTTCCAACCGATTTCTCATACACAAACAGCAGTTGACCGGCGTTGCGTGGTGAATCGCTGTTGTGATGCTTCGTGTAAGGAGGAGAAATGCGTACCATCACGTTTCCGACTTTGATAAAGGTCGGATTGTAGCCTATCATGATTGCGGTTTATCGTATTACGACAGTGCTGCTCGCGTTGGTCGAGATCCAATGACTGTTAGCAGAATATGAAATCGGTGGGTTCAGGAGGGTAATAAGGAACGCCGTCTTGGATCCCAAAGGCTTCGTATCACTAGCAGTCGAGCTGACAGGCATCTTATCTGCATGGCTGTAACGGATTGTGCAGCCACGTCTCGATCCCTTAGTCAACAGATGCGGGCGTCTGCAAGACAACAACCATCTGCACGAACAGTTCAACGACGTTTGCAACGGCATGGACTATCAGCTCGGAGACCATAGCTGCGTTTACCCTTGACGCTGCATCACATACAGGAGCACCTGCGATGGTGTACTCAACAACGAACCTGGGTGCACGAATGGCAAAACGTCATTTTTTCGGATGAATCCAGGTTCTGTTTACAGTATTATCATGGTCGCATCCGTGTTTGGCGACACCGCGGTGAACGCACATTGGAAGCGCGTATTCGTCATCGCCATACTAGCGTATCACCCTGCGTGATGGTATGGGGTGCCATTGGTTGCACGCTTCGGTCACCTCTTGTTCGCAATGACGACACTTTGAACAGTGGACATTACATTTCAGATGTGTTACGACCCATGGCTCTACCCATCATTCGATCCCTGTGAAACTCTATATTTCAGCAGGATAATGCACGACCGCATGTTGCAGGTCCTGTACGGGCCTTTCTGGATACAGAAAATGTTCGACTGCTGCCCTGGCCAGCACATTCTCCAGATCTCTCACCAACTGAAAACGTCAGGTCTATGGTGGCCGAGCAACTGGCTCGCCACAATACGCCAGTCACTACTCTTGTGAACTGTGGTATAGTATTGAATCTGCATGGGCAGCTGTACCTGTACACGCCATCCAAGCTCTGTTTGACTCAACGCCCAGGTGTATCAAGGCCGTTATTACGGCCAGAGGTCGTTGTTCTGGGTACTGATTTCTCAGGATCTATGCACCCAAATTGCGTGAAAATGTAATCACATGTTAGTTCTAGTATAATACATTTGTCCAATGAATTGCCCGTTTATCATCTGCATTTCTTCTTGGTATAGCAATTTTAATAACCAGTAGTGTAGATCTAATTCAGGGCGCTTGCAGGAAAGAATAGTTTCCTGCGTTGTGCGACGGCTAGCTAGTTGAAATATTTTGGGGTAGCTACATTTATCATGAATGTGTTCTTTAACTTAATGTTCGTTAAAAATTAGAATGAAACAGCAAAAGTAGATGTGACTGCTCATGATATAGCAAAATAGCTCTGGCTGCATTAGTTTATACTACAGAGGTGCCCGCTGTGGCCGAGCGGTTCTAGGCGCTTCAGTCCGGAACCGCGCTGCTGCTACGGTCGCAGTTTCGAATCTTGCCTCGGCCATGAATGTGTGTGATGTCCTTAGGTTTAAGTAGTTCTAAGTCTAGGGAACTGATGACCTCAGGTGTTCAGTCCCACAGTGCTTAGTGCCATTTGAACTCTAGACTTGGGTAGGATAGATCCTTCACGGCATGAGCTGGCTTTGCAGCGTGGGCCTGTCTAGCCATGGCTTGCAAGCTACGGGCCAACCAGGCTGGACGGCTGATGGGCTGGCCAGCCGGCTACAGCCTGGTGCCGAAGCAAGACCGAATTGAGTGACTCGGCAGTGGCGGGATGGGGCAGCACGGTCGCAGCACATAGCTCTGCCTCTGCCGCTCCTTTGACGTAAATATGTTTACTTGCTCTCCTGGTATCAGTATAAGAGCAGCAAGCAGAAATACACATCAGGCCGTCTTCTGCAGTGGCTCACTGAGGGAGATCAACTCGAGATAAAGTCGGCGCTCTTATTGAAGAAGGTGGACGTTTCATCAGAGAAGCTGCAGAAGATATGGCGTACCACATATCACTGCAACGAGATGATGGAGGAACTACCTTGAAAGGCGCACTACCAACAGAGCTCCTGGCACAGGCGGGAAGAGAGTGAGCTCGCAGATAGTCTCTAAGCGCAGAGAAAACCCCTTTCTGGACGTGTAGCAGTTGTGGCGGGAAACCAATTTACGCGGCACCAGTGAAACAGTTCGCCAAAGGCTGAGTGATGCTGGGACTGTACGCAAGACTATCCGCCATGAAAAAAGAGTCAGCGAAGACAGTGTTTTATACTGGCTGGCATTTGTAGGGCTCCATCTAAGTGCGCCATGGGAAAACATCATTTTCAATGACAAGAAGGTATTTTCCACCAGTAACAACGGCTCAAGAGTCGTTTACAGGACGCAAGGGACTCGTCATTGACGTGAATATGTAGCCGTGACGAGAAGAAGTGGGAGGCTATCTGTTTCCTCCTGGAGATGGATTTCTGTAAGAGGAGCAGGAATTCTTCACAGAATAGAAGAAACTCTCGATCGGGAAGCAGTTCCTCTACATCTACATACATACTCCGCAATCCACCATACGGTGCGTGGCGGAGGGTCCTCGTATCACAACTAGCGTCTTCTCTTCCTGTTACACTCCCAAACAGAACGAGTGAAAAATGACTGCATACATGCCTCTGTACGAGCCCTAATCTCTCTTATCTTATCTTTGTGGTCGTTCCGCGAAATATAAGTTGGCGGCAGTAAAACTGTACTGCAGTCAGCCTCAAATGCTGGTTCTCTAAATTTACTCAGTAGCGATTCACGAAAAGAACTCCTCCTTTCCTCTAGAGACTCCCACCAGAGTCCCCGAAGCATTACCGTAACACTCGCGTGATGATCAAACCTACCAGTAACAAATCTAGTAGTCCGCCTCTGAATTGTTTCTATGTCCTCCCTCAATCCGACCTGATAGGATCCCAAACCCTCGAGCAGTACTAAAGAATAGGTCGTATTAGTGTTTTATAAGCGGTCTCCTTTACAGATGAACCACATCTTCCCAACAATCTACCAATGAACCGAAGACGACCATCCGCCTTCCCCACAACTGCCATTACGTGCTTGTCCCACTTCATATCGCCGTGCAATGTTACGCCCGAATATTTAATCGACGTGACTGTGTCAAGAGCTACGCTACTAATGGAGTATTCAAACATTAAGGGATTCTTTTTCCTGTTCATCTGCATTAATTTACATTTATCTATATTTAGAGTTAGCTGCCATTATGTACACCAATCACAAATCCTGTCCAAGTCATCTTGTATCCTCCTACAGTCACTCAACGACGACACCTTTCCGTACACCACAGCATCATCAGCAAACAGCCGCACATTGCTATCCACCCTATCCAAAAGATCATTTATGTAGATAGAAAACAACAGCGGACCCACCACACTTCCCTGGGGCACTCCAGATGATACCCTCACCTCCGATGTACACTCACCATTGAGGACAAAGTACTGACATTAACAAGTCACCCATATATTGGAAAACATGATGCTTCCGTCAGTGTGAATGCTGTACAGTGAAGGGGAATTGCAAGAGGACCATTCTCCTGTTCATAAGTCTGCTTTCGTTGAGCTGCAGCTCTCCACTATTGCTGTGGGCTGAGGGAGCCAGAACGCTGACAAAGAACTGGCCACGAAACCAACCAACTACAGCTGACGCTCGACGTGACTGTGTCAAGAGCTACGCTACTAATGGAGTATTCAAACATTAAGGGATTCTTTTTCCTATTCATCTGCATTAATTTACATTTATCTATATTTAGAGTTAGCTGCCATTATGTACACCAATCACAAATCCTGTCCAAGTCATCTTGTATCCTCCTACAGTCACTCAACGGCGACACCTTTCCGTACACCACAGCATCATCAGCAAACAGCCGCACATTGCTATCCACCCTATCCAAAAGATCATTTATGTAGATAGAAAACAACAGCGGACCCACCACACTTCCCTGGGGCACTCCAGATGATACCCTCACCTCCGATGTACACTCACCATTGAGGACAAAGTACTGACATTAACAAGTCACCCATATATTGGAAAACATGATGCTTCCGTCAGTGTGAATGCTGTACAGTGAAGGGGAATTGCAAGAGGGCCATTCTCCTGTTCATAAGTCTGCTTTCGTTGAGCTGCAGCTCTCCACTATTGCTGTGGGCTGAGGGAGCCAGAACGCTGACAAAGAACTGGCCACGAAACCAACCAACTACAGCTGACGCTCTTTGGGACTGTGTTCTTGAAGCCTGGGAGGAAGTTGCTTCTTCAGGCTGTTACATGCGACGGCTTATACATACTACGTCAAGACGCATGACAGAAGTACAAAATAATGTGGGATTCTGGATAAGATATTAGAGCCCTTAAAATGTTTTGGTATGTCGTCTTTTCTTCATTTTTTCAAATTAGAGTCAGTGGAAGATCACTTTGCAACAGATAAATTACAATTTGAGTTAGTTTTCCTTTGAGTTGCCTTTCTAATTGCAGTGAGTCTGTTTTGAATATACAGTTTTTTAAATATTCTATTTTTATTTCATTTTTATCCTGTCTAGATATTTACAAAATAATTATATTAGATGGACGCTTTAAAAGCATTTTGTGTTATTTCAAATACAACTTACTCTTCAAGTCCATCCATTAATACACTAACAGTACATTTATTCATTGTTAATTTCTCCTTCTCTCTCTCTCTCTCTCTCTCTCTCTCTCTCTCTCTCTCTCTCTCTCTCTCTCTCTCTTTTATTATCTCCTAAGTTGCCCTTCTACTCCATTCTCCCGAAACGTTACACACAAATGTAGCAGTTTACATTGAAAGTATATGTCCTTTAATTTCTGCTGTTTTTACTGTCCTCTACCATTCCTCTCAAAACGTATTAAACCGTATTCTTTTAATATTCTTAATAACCAACCCTTCTTCGATATCTTTCGTCAGTCTTGCCTCGTACGGGTCCCATACCAAGCAGGAATGCTCACGAAGAGGATAGACAAGTGTAGTGTAGATGTCACTTTAATTGATTTGTTGCAACTTCTACGTATTCTAACAATAAAACGCGTTCTCTTGGTTTCCTTCCCCACAATATTTTTCACATGGCCGCTCCAATTTAAGTTGTTCATGATCGTAGAGGCTAGATATTTAGTTGAATCGACAACTTTTAAATGTGACTGACTTATCGTGTTAGAAATAGCAGAAGGTCTATAATCCGTTCATCATAAGAATAAACCTCATGTAAACATTAAGCTATGTATTCTTCCGCGTTTGCTTGAATCTCATTGGATTTTGTTTCACGTGGAGCTGAAGCCAGGCTATTACCAGTACAGTCAAGTACGATCATAACGATACGTTTTACGCCATGTTACTGTACATGCACATACACCTAAGCGATAATGCGGGACAACAGCTTTACCGGCGCATTAAACTTGGACAGCACTGATCCAGCCAGCGGTCAAACTGACCTGCAATGATGTGGGCCGTTGCAGTTTACACGTAAAACGAGACGATCAAAGAAACGATATAGCTTCGAATGTCATTTAAAGAGGATGAAATAATATTCGGAGAAACCCCAGCACATCCGCTCGCTTCTTAGGTGACCAGACGGAAAGCATAAAATGCACTCGTTCTCATCTGACGTAGTATTCTAATTAAAAACAAGAGGGATGAAAATTTCTACTTAAACATAGCTTACTGTAGGTATTACACCTTACTGTTGAATACTGAAGCCAGTCATCTGGTAATCTCTTAGCTCCTTCGTTATCTGAATCCGAGAAATATTTTTCAGTTCTAGAAGTGTCACCTGCTACGTTGATAACGAGCCTATCAACAACAGAGTCCAAGAAGCCAACCAGGCGCCGCATTTTCTGTGCTTTTATGACGAGCCGTTCTATATCCCACCAGCGTTCGGCAATGACATGTGATAAAGCTTTGTGCGTTAGTTCCAGTACGTCCGACAGATTAACAGTCTTGTTACTTCTCGGGCCAAATCCCGTAGCTTGGCTCCAGATCAGTTCTGTTGGGTTCATATTGTAAAGGTACAGTAGCAAACGTAAAAATGCAGCATTTATATGATGTGCTCGATGCTGCGAAAATGATTGTTTTTCGGGTTTTACGATACTCTGTGGTATAAAACGATGGACATAGTCCAAACACAATGCATCTGGTTATCCATTTTTGCCTTAAAAATAAAATTGTGTTTTCTTAATTTAAGCAACTTTTATGAATAGTCTTTCATAAAACATCGATAATTAAGAATTTGTATTTGGAATGAAAATAGGAATTTCGCGCCCAGTATGTAATTAGAAACAAGAAAACAAAAAAAGATTTGTTTTATAACTACTATATATTATGTACATGAAATTGAACGAGGAAAAAAAAGAATGATACTGGTGGTGATTTGATGAATACGTAAATATGGTTACCATGAATTCACGCCACCAACTGCGCTACATGACCACTTCAAAGCCCATTATCTCCGTAAATTTGTTAAAAACATTAAGAACAGCCTATTTCTCGGCGCCTTTTAATCGTATTCCACACGCGTGTTGCACTACGGAACAGAAACTAGCCTCAGCCATTTTCATACTGCACATTAACTGCGCGACAATCAGAGCACAGCGCTGCTGAGGCTGTGACCATACATGATTTTTGAGATAAAAACTGCGTAGCTAAAGCGTGACTAAGAAAAACGTTAATAGCTGTTAACACATTTGAATATCTTAAAGTTTCATTTAACGTAACTTAGTAATAATATATCTAATACATAAGCAGGACCTGCTTCCAAGGGCGTAACAATACCAGTGTACGTGTGTGCTACGACTTCTGACCAATGATCGCGTTTGTGTTTGTTTACATCAGATTTATTCCTATGATAAACAGATTATATACCACTTTACATGCAAAATCACATTCATTACTTCCGCTTCACTAGGTGACTGTTACTGCGAACTTTGACATTTCAGACAGAATTCAGCCACACAACCGAGACAACAGTCCACAACAAAGCAATGCGATTGGAAGCCGCTCATGAAGAATGATACCAAAAGCCTTTTTGGGATTCTATAAATACGGAATTAGTTGAGGACATTGTGCGAAAAAATGTGTCAGCTGAGTCTCACAGGAGTGATGCTTTCCAATGCTGTCCTGGTTTGACTTCAGTAGGTAATATATTTCGGAGTTTTCCATGACGCTGAAACAAAGTAATGGTTCACGCGGCTTGCCACATGCCGATGTCGGTGAAATGGATCTGTAACTCAGAGGATTATGTTTATTTTCTTATGTATGCGTTGCGGTGGTCTGTGGAACTTTACATTCTTCAACCTCACCATAAACACTAGAACACTCCTTGTTGTACCTATCAATTCGAACGTTTTTACAACAGTACTTTCATTTACGTGAGTCTACATTAAAATGACTGAATAACAACGAAAAGTGAGTAAGAATTTCCTACTAGAGACGACAAAAGATAGCTTCTAAGTTTCCCACAGGAGTGCGTTGTAACACACATACACTTAATTCCAAGTCCTATTCCGATGGCGAAGACGTAGTCTTCTGAGGAGACGTCCTTGAGATCGGTATTCGGCGTCAACTGACGCCCGGTGCTGGTTCTAGCCTTAAATAGTATTGGACAGCCAATCAGATGTCGGTGTAGTAACACTTCCTGTACTTTCTGCACGGCATCTCGTACTCCGTCTGCAGGAAGTAGTACGCAGAATGTCTGTTTCCAAAACAGCCGATGTTTACCATTGCTTACGCCTTTGGGCATAGGGAACCTCGGTCCTGTGTCGCGTTAGATGTGTTGTCGGCCCGCAGGGGCTACCTTGGCGATGTCGTTGGAAAAGTAATTAAGCCGCTGTATCGTTGATGCGCTCCTAAATTATTATCATTCAAGAAAGACATTGCCTGCAGAAATGTAATCATCCTGCTACGACTGTGATAGGATCCTGAAAACATAGCAGAAGCTGTTCTGTGACACTACGACAGTTTTATTACTTCCTGGAGTGACAGAGAATTATCTTGCACGATTCATTTGATAAATTTATGGTATACCAATCAAAGATTCTGATGGAATTTCTTTTTGGTGTGTCATCGAGTTACCAAAAATATGTTTGCAGATAGGGGACATTACTTTCACGCAGCAATTATGAGGACTGAATGAAAAGTAATGCCTCCAGTTTCATTAATTGGGTTTGAATGCGAATATTTTAATAAATAAAACGCAGAAATAATCCTGATCTTTAATTACTAACATTTACTTTTCCACATAATCACCAGCCAATTCGATATATTTCTGCCAACGATGAACGAGTTTTCTGAAGCCGTCACGGAAGAAGTCGACACTCCGTTTCCGCAACCACAGTCTCACAGTTCTCTCAATGTCTTCATCAGAAGCATAATTATGTCCAAGCAGATCGTCTCCTATCACAATTGAATGGAGAATGGCGTCACCTTCATTCTCGTAACGCGAGAGGAGTTCCTCGCAAATTTCAAGTCTGTGTGCTTTCATTTCACGAGTCAGCACCCGGGGTACCCTTCGTGCACAAATCTTCCAATAGCCAAGCAAAGCAATCATGTTACCCACACGTTCTTGTGAAATGCCAAGCCGGCCGAAGTGGCCGAGCGGTTCTAGGCGCTACAGTCTGGAACCGCGCGACCGCTACGTCACAGATTCGAATCCTGCCTCGGGCATGGATGTGTTTGATGTTCTTAGGTTAGTTAGGTTTAAGTAGTTCTAAGTTCTAGGGGACTGATGACCTTAGAAGTTAAGTCCCATAGTGCTCAGAGCCATTTGAACCATTTTGAAATGCTGATTGTGCTTGCAGTTTCTCTCTGAGTGATACGACGATCGTCCTGAATCAATCTGTCAACATTTTGCTTGTGAAACTCGTTGGTTGCTGTCACAGGACGTCCAAGTCTTTGTTTGTCACGCATTTCAGATGTTCCCGACTCAACATCTTTAAACGTACTCGCCCAACGACGCAAAGTACTCACATCAACACAGTCACTATAAACTGCTTTCATTCTCTGACGAATCTCCTTTGGGGTGACACCTTCTGTTGTCAAGAATTCAATGACTGCAAGTTGATTAAATCGCATCGACCGACCGTCTGCGCAGGGTTTCATACGTTACACTGTTACAACACAACTGTTCAATGCTAAGACTTCGCGCCAACTGGAGATGTAGAGAAGAGGCTACGGAACAAGCTAGTACCTGCTGCTTACCAATGCTGCCATCCGTTGAAAAGTTACGAAGGCGGAGGCATTACTTATCAGTCAATCCTCGTACTAATGTCGTTGTCCACATTGCCAGTTGTCTGTATTAGCCACCTCAGGAGCAACGAGGGGGCTATGAACACTGCAATTGGTCGCTTGCTCCATGAAAATGTCGACGGACTGTAAAGAGGAAGAGGCAGTAGCCCCCAGTTCCAAACTGGCGAGAGAGTAACATTTCACCTCCTCTGTAGCAGAGCTACAAACAGCTACATCGATCTCAGAACGACGTCATTAGAAATTTTGTTGTTCTAAGACGTCTTGCCATGTTCAGTAATCCGAAGATCTACAGGTAAGAAACGTAAAATGCTGCGGAACCGCTACTGAAAATACACAAATCTGTTATTGAAACATTATTGTATTTACGTTACAGTCCGGTGAAGTTAATTGAGTATGACAAAAGACTTCACGTGTAATTACGACAGCCATCCGTTGTACGTTGTAATAGTATAGTGCCTGTTAATACTGCTTCTTGTTAGGTTGTTGAACAAAACAGAAACACATATCAGGGAAATTGTCAACATTATACTACATTCTACCTTGTTATCGACAACCATCTTATGATGCGCAGGTAGTTTTCCTAGCTCTTGCATGTAGCGATTTTCTGATTCTGATTTAAGTCCCATTTAAAGAGCAGTCACCAGAACAAAACAAACAAAAGAAAACAAGAACTAACCTTCTTGGTGGCATATCAGTAACAACAGTACATTATGTGGACATATACAGGCCATAGTTTGAGATAATGTTTGTTATGGCTTACTCACTATTTTTTTTCCCTCTGAAATTACCATACGGTGCTTCAAATCGCCGTCAGGCCGCACTGATTTATATTTACCGTGACCTCCTTATATCTATTACGGCAAATGCCAGAATTAATCCTCAGAAAGGGCACAGAGGACATCCTTCCCCATCCTTCCTTGTCGATATTCTACTTCGCGTCTAATTTCGTTATTGACGCGATGTTGTACCATACCCCTCCTGCCCTTCTTTTAACCTCATTATGAATGCTGAAGGCAAGTGTTACACGCAGATTGTCATCAAACTTGCCAATTATCAGATACACTATCATTGACTGAAGTAGTGTTATTGTTGTTGTAGTCTTCAGTCCAGAGGCTGGTTTGATGCAGCTCTCCATGTCACTCTAATCTCTGCAAGCTTTTCCATCTTCGAGGAGCTACTGCAACCTACATCCTTCTGAATCTGTTTAGTGTATTCATGCTTTGGTCCCCCTCTACGACTTCTACCCTCCGCGCTTCCCTGCAATACTAAACTGATGATCCCTTGATGCCTCAGAACGCGTCCTACCAACCGATACCTTCTTCTAGTCAAGTTGTGCTACAAATTTCTCTTCTCCCTAATTCTATTCAGTAACTCCTCATTAGTTAGTGTTGTGCGTGAATGGTGCCGAAAGTTAAGCAGTTTTCTTTTCTCTTCTGCAAAAGTTTTTTACAAGCAGGCAACCCCCCCCCCCCCCCCCCCCCCCCCACACACACACAAACTTGCACAAATGGAGGAGAAAGAGAGAGAGAGAGGGAGAGAACTACTTTTTTTGCCATTTACTACTCTATGCTATTACTCGACGTCATATTCCAGAGCATTTATTCTAGTAACATGGTAGCGAGTTGTCTGAGAAATCAAGAATTCTTAGAGATTGTGACCAAGTTGAAATGTTCATTAAGGGAAGAAAATGTACCAAATCATTTTGTTACAAATCTCACTGAGGTTCTGCTTCAGATTTGCATAAGGGGGTTGAAGAAATGTAATGAATTGTTGTAATGTTTGATATTCAGCCATAGCTACCTGCAGTACACTCATTGACGTCGAAAGTATTTGTCATTTTCCGTGGACATCAGGTTCCAGGTTTTTTCTCACAGCACGATGATGAGTGCAACGGAATGTAATAGGTGCATAAGAGTTTGCCACGTCCCTGTAAATTCATCGTTTGCACAAAAGCGAAGATGGATCTTGTACTTTTTGAAAATATAAATATGCATTCATATTTGAACATGTAAGTTTCATAGATTAGTGATGAACATTCAGTCTTGTTTTTTTTATATACTAATTTCAATCCAAAGTAGTGTTTTGTTGCTATTATCACAGTCCCCTGTTTCAGGTCAACAATGACCATAGTGTGGAGACCACCCACATTGAAATATGATACGTCAATACTATCAAAGTATACTGATTCACGTGGCAATCTGAAGAATGCCCCTGAGAGGGCTTCTTGTATAGTTGAAGTTATCTTACGATGTCACAATGATATGGCACGGCACGGAATGGTGATGGATCATAGTAATAATGAAAGGTCGAGGGCAGCCAGAGCTTATGGCTTCCAGAACTAACATGTGCGTTGTAGTTTCTTTTCCATACTGTTTCTGCTAATGACATTAGTTTCGTCAGCTGGACTGTAAAAAATCCTACAGCAGGTTTAGGATCGGCCGCTGCATATGTTGAGAACTGTATGACACATAGCTTTGTTTCCTATTGTTGCTGTATGTTTCTAAGCCTATAATCCGTTATTTTGGCGCATTCATTCCGAGAATTTCATATGGTCCTTTATTTGCCTGTAAATGTTTGTTTTGTTTTCTTCTTCTATACAGTGAACAGAGTTATCGATCAGTATATTTATTGTCTGTGGCTTTACATTTGCTTCATTTGGTACTCTAACAAGAAAAAAATTAAATTCAGTTGAGAAGGGCATACGACGGAATTGCTTAAGTGCCTAAACAAGTCTGTATTTGCCATGAGAATGTCAGATGTAGGAGATATAATTATAAAAAACTTGCATACTTTCCATAACTTTCATATATTATGTCATATTCTGGGGCAGCTCATCAAACTGAGCAAAAGTTTATAGGGTGCAAAAGTGTGTGATAGGAATCATTTGTGGTGTAAATTCAAGAACAACTTGTAGAAACCTGTTCAAGGAACTTTGTATTCTTTTCATGCTTTCCCGATGGATCTGCTGCAAATAGTGGTGGTGGTGGTTAGTGTTTAACGTCCCGTCGACAACGAGGTCATTAGAGACGGAGCGCAAGCTCGGTGTAGGGAAGGATTGGGAAGGAAATCGGCCGTGCCCTTTCAAAGGAACCATCCCGGCATTTGCCTGAAACGATTTAGGGAAATCACGGAAAACCTAAATCAGGATGGCCGGAGACGGGATTGAACCGTCGTCCTCGCGAATGCGAGTCCAGTGTGCTAACCACTGCGCCACCTCGCTCGGTGCAGCAAATACTCTTCTAGGATTTGCCGCCGGATTGTATTGTGTAACTCGCACAATATTTCGTTGATGCAACTGCTCATCATCAGGTGGTGGTAGCTGCTGTTATCACTGCTGCAAGGTGCGACTGCTGTGGTTGCCTGCGCCCTCCGGTCGGCTCCTCGCTCTCTCGCTCCTCGCTGTGTGTACGGGCGTCGTCGAAAAAAATGGCATATCAGGCGGCTACGAACGAGACTGCCGCGGCACCCGCCGCCACCGGCACTACGAAGAAGGCCAAGTCTGCGTCGTCTGCGAAGAAGCCGCGCGCCAAGCCTGCGCACCCGCGCACCTCTGAGATGGTGACGGCCGCCATCAAGAGTCTGAAGGAGCGCGGCGGCTCGTCGCTGCAGGCGAGCTGGATGCAGAGAAGCTGGTTCCCTTTATCAAGAAGTACCTCAAGTCGGCCGTCGTGGCGGGCGAGCTGGTGCAGACGAAGGGGAAGGGCGCGTCGGGCTCTTTCAAGCTTGCCGGCGCCGGCGGCGGGGCGGCCGAGGGCGGCAAGGCTCGTGCTGGCGGTGCGAAGAAGAAGCGCGCCTCTCCGGCCAGCAAGGAGAAGAAGGGCGCCCGTGCGGCCGGCGCAAAGAAGGCTGGTGGCCTGAAGGCGGCGACCGGTCGGAAGGCGGGCGCCGCCAAGAAGGCGTGTGCTGCGTCGGCCGCTTCCGCGGGTGCGAAGAAGGCGGCTGCGGCCAAGCCGGCCAAGGCCAATTCGCCCCTGTCGCCTAGTGGCGCGCAACGCGCGCAACAGACGCGCGATGGCACGGCTGTCGCGCGCGCGCGCGGTCCAACCTTGTTGCAGCAGTGATAACAGCAGCTACCACCACCTGATAATGTCGATCAGTTGCATCGACGAAATATTGTGCGAGTTACACAATACAATCCGGCGGCAAACCCGAGAAGAGTATTTGCAACTTTGTATTCTAACCACTGCTTCTCAGTATATTTATTCCTTACTGAATACATAGTATCAATACTAGGAATAAGAACCATCTACATAAAGACCTAATATCACTTACCTTGGTCCAAAAAGTGGTCCAATATTTAGGAACACATATTTTCAATTAATTGCCACCAACCATTAAAAATTGGGTTTCAGATAAAGCACGGTTTAAACAGAATTTGAAAGACGTTTTGATAGGCAACTCCTTCTACTCCGTAGATGAATATATTAACAGAGACTGTTAAGCCAGCTTAAGTAAAAATATCTGTTAGATTTCAGTTTTGACAACACTTGGTCACAACAGTCAAGATTAGCTGTTTTGTGTATGGTAAATTTATTAATAGTGCATAACAGTGTTTCATTCTGACAGTGTGTTAATTCTGTAAATATTAGCTGTTCCAGTTTACTGCATTGTATTAACCTATTTCGACTATCTCCTGACAAATGATCGAGGTAGTAAGTATTATATTCAAATGTTTTATGTTTTTATATCATACTTTCTGACATGTTCCACACCCACGAGAACCATCTCATTTTTTAGGTCTGTGGAATGAAAACTAAATCTAATCCAATCTAATCCAATCTAATCTCTCTCTCTCTCTCTCTCTCTCTCTCTCTCTCTCTCTCTCTCTCTCTCTCTCTCTCTCTCTCTCTGTGTGTGTGTGTGTGTGTGTGTGTGTGTGTGTGTGTCCTAGATAAGGTAGATACAGCAACCTCCCAGTCAAATGAGAACTTTTTTGAGTTTCTGTGCGCGCACGATAGGCCCAGGACAAACGACGCTGTCAGGTGAGTCATCTGGGTTGTTGCTGGCATTGTTGTGTCAGTTGCTGCTACTGGGAAATGGAGATGCACAAGACACAACATATATCTTCATAGGAGGAGAAAGATGGAACAGCTGAGCTGATTAATTAAACCGATCAATTAATTAACTCATCGCCATCTGGGAAGTGCCCCAGCCCTCCTGTCCCATCCCCCACTTCCCCTCCCTGACCCCATCTCGAAATTGCCAGTAAAAGGACTCTGTGCTGGAGATGAAGGATCTCAAGATACGAAATTGAAGTCATTGTCAGTTATGTAGCAGACTTACTGATTATTTATAAAAATCCATTTTCAAGGGGTTGAATCTCTTTATTTGGCGGGAAGAACTCACATCCAGAAACTACATGTCCTAATTATGTAATTACACTGTTGCAGATTGGAGATGTTGTCTTGTTGGAAAATTTTCGTGTGTTTGCTCACCTTGAGGTGCAGGGATCAACTGAGCTAGTGTGCAATGCCACCAGCAGAGGATGTCCAACATCCACCCGGTGCCCTCCCCTTTCCCCCCCCCCCCCCCCCCCCCCCCTCCCCGACACAGCTCCAAGAAAAAATTGGCAAGACGAAGACTCACTCTCTGCTGGAGACGGAGGATCTTACAACACGAAATTCGATTCAATGTCATTAGTATATGGATACCTACTCCTTATTTAATCAGACTGTGGGAGGCAGGGGTCCCCCACTTAGGTAGGGCTCATGTCTGTACGCCACCCCCCATCTCCTGTTCCCATGGCGTAATAACTATAAGCACCTACAAATGGAAAGAAGAGCAGTATAGTAGCCACACTTTGGAGTCTCATGTGTGTGTGTCTATCGTCAAGGTGCTGCGAAGGAGGTCAAAAACCGCCCAATGTCCTAATTACAGGTCATGATACTAAATACCACCGAGCAGAGATGGATATCGGCCTCCCTTGATCTTGTGGCCCAAACAAAGGATCAAATGGCGGCATTTAGTTGATAAGGAAATTCCAGACTCGCTCCCTGTGTCTGCCTCTCTTAAGAGGCTACTTCCTGTTTGTGTGTGTGAACCAACATCTCCAAACATGGAGACAGAGGTTTTAATCTCTCCTGAAAATACTGTGTCCCTGTTGGCTAATGTTAGGGACAAAGGGAGAGCTGATGCAATTTCGATGTCAAAAATAGAGGGAAATAGTACATTTGGACTACACTATCAAATCAATTGTTTAACAATTTACAGGAGTGAAATAGATGGCCTCAAAGGCTCACCACCACCTTATGATGATTCTTCTTCATAATAAAAACATATTTTTAACGTCTGAGTGTCACATGCAAACATAATGCTAATCAAGTAATTAAATTTCCGCCACAAATAGATCGTAGCGCTAAATACAGAGGGGTCCAAAAAATGTATCCACTGTTTAAAAGTCCATAACTGGCAAACTAATTGACGGAGCTGTCTCATCTTTGACAGTTTAATAGTTTGTAGTTCCGGCAATCGCCTCACAAGCGTTGTATTGCGTTGTTTTGTTTTAACAGATTACAGTCACCAGATAGTCAGTGTTTTGTTCTTAGTTGCACCTAGTTACTCGAGTAACCATGGCTGGCGCAAGGCTTACATTCGATGAAAGGAAGTCAGTTTTGAAGTGGTATTTTAAGTATGAAAACATTAATGAGGTTCAGCGTCAATGACGAAACGAGTATCAAACAGAGCCACCGACACGTTTAACGATTCGTCGCATTCGAGACAAATTTGAAGCCGAAGGCTGTGTTAAATATGTACACAAAGAACGATCTGGACGACCTGTAACAGTAAGAAGTCCAGCTAACTCCCGTCGTATGTTAACAACAATTCACTCGCTCACCACAGAAGTCTGTGAGACAGTGTGCCCGTGAAACTGGAGTGAATGGCTCAAGTGTTCGGCGAATTTTGAAGACAGTAAAGTGGAAGTGCTACATCCCACGATTGCTACACGCAACGAACGAGGGCGACCCAGATCGTAGAATGGAGTACTGAGAGTGGTTTACGAACATGGTGCGCATCGATGAAGAGTTTGCAGAGATGATTGTGTGGTCTGATGAGGCACAGTTCAAACTCAATCGTACAGTAAATCGCCACAATTGCATCTACTGGGCCGTCGAAAATCCGAACGTCCAATGTAGACAAAGCCGTGAATTTGCCAGGAGTAGATGTGTGGTGTGGGTTGTCTTACCGGACCTTTATTGTCCCATTCTTCTTTGACAGCACAGTTGCCGATGAAGTTATAGCGTCCCCAGCGAAATAATAATAATAAAGGACTTAAAAGACAGTATTTATAAAGAAGAGACATTTAAAAATTGGATAATATGCGTTTTCTCATTTATCCGTATTATAATAATTTCTCTGTGTAAGTTTCGAGGGCAAAGAAATATAACAAAATGATCTAAAGAGACGACAAGATAGGCTCTTTTGTTAATTTTTTAGTCATCTTCACTTCTTCTCTTGTCTTGATTGCGTGTAGACGGACATCTTGCGAGTGCTGGCAAATGTAAGCATATTTGTACTAGTTAAGTGGATAATATATTGATTTAATATCATTGTTCACTTTTAATTTGTAAGAGATGATCCCGATTTCATGTCCGCCTTCCTTGAATTAACGTGCATTCGAGTAACTTGCAGTTCAACAATCGCAGCGGCCGTTGCAGCCAACGACACCATTACGTAGCGATATTAACTTATAAAAATTAGCGGAAGCGAAAAGCTCGCCCGCTATTAACATAGTATACATTTTTCTTCACAACCACCCGACGTTGCAGAAAATACGTAGCTTTAAGATTCTTATTTTCAGAACAACTGCTGAGTGCCACAGCCAGGACTCCGACTACAATGCAATGGTTAATGGAGGTAAGAAAAAATGCTCTCACGCGTGTGTGGGCCGCAATTGTAATTAATAACTGAAGATTTTTCGCTTTAAAGTGAACTGACTAGCCGAGGAAATTAATATGAAAAGTTTATTCCATTGTTCAACTTATATGTTCATGCTTTAAGATTCAGTGAGTCTAATGTTCATTAACGTAAAAAATAATTTATACTGAAGATTAAATTGTTAAAAAAGGAGAATTTCACAAAATCATTTAATTGTAAATCAAAATAAAATGAAATATCATTTTTATTAAGGCCCAACACGTAAGTCGGCAACAATCAACATAATAAAAATAATAATATAACAAATTACGACGACCGATGGACGCGAGAAGGTGTACCTTCAGAAGCTTCAGACATCCATTTTACCTGCCATCCGAGACTTGTATGGACACGGAAGAGTTTGCTTTCAACAAGATGGTGCCCCAGCCCGCTACCAAAATCGTGTTAGGGCGTATCTCGACGAAACTCTACCAGGAAGATGGATAGGCCGTAGAGGTGCTGTGGAGTATCCACCACGTTCCCCAGACCTAACTCCTCTGGACTTTTAGCTGTGGGGAACACTAAAGGACGTCGTTTATCGACAAAAGCCACGCGCATTGGATGAACTTCGAGAATCCATCGTACATTCATGTGCAAATATCCAACTGAACACGCTGTAGTCAGTAGTTCGTGCTGCAGCTCGGCGGCAACGTTTGTGTGTGGGATGTTAATGGTGACCATTTCGAACACCTACAGTGATATCTTTAAGTTGGACTTTAAGCTACACTTTCACCAAAAATGAGAGAACTCCGTCAATTACTTTGTAAATTATGGACTTTTAAACAGTGGATAAATTTTTTTGGACCCCTGTGTGTATCTGAGGTCTTGTAAGCGTAGACATTTGAGAACACAAGCACGTTCCTTCACCACAACGTTTCCACTGAACATATCTGGTGAAAAGACCAACCGATCACACACCCTCGCTTGTGCGAAGAGCGCGCACTGTAAGCTGACTGTCGCGAGCCTCGGACGCGCCTTCCACCGCCAGCAGGGACATCGCTTCATCTCGCGGCCGCCGGTCAGGAGAGAGCTGCATACGCATCGGCCATGCCAGCAACTGCACACTCATCCTCCACAACCACACACAAGCCGTAACGAACACTCAGAGGTCAGACACAGACTGCCACCAAACCGTCAGCCGATCAATTTACGTGGAGGGAATAATCGTCCAGCGCAATCACTCGGCATATTGAACCTCACCACGTAACACACACATCCGCTTCTGTCGCCGTTCACCCAACACTCTGGTCACTTCGATAACCCCTACTGCTGCGGGCTAAAGCAGACAGATAGCCACATTCTTTGTACCTAACCGCCAGCCACAGCTGAACTATTCCACGACCTGCCGGACGGGGTGGCCGTGAGGTTCTAGGCGCTGCAGTCCGGAACCGTGGGACTGCTACGGTCGCAGGTTCGAATCCTGCCTCGGGCATGGATGTGTGTGATGTCCTTAGGTTAGTTAGGTTTAAGTAGTTCTAAGTTTAGTGGACTGATGACCTCAGCTGTTAAGTCCCATAGGGCTCAGAACCATTTGAACCAATCCACGACTTCCAGTCTCCGACTCCTTGTGACCACTCCTGCCGCCGGCCGCGGCACACTGCAAGAGAAGCAGCAGCTGATTGGATGTATCCATTAGGTGTAAAAAATTCCACCCTGACATAGATTCCCCAGTTTAAAAAATCCACTTCACCCTATACGAGACAGTGATGTTCTTGACCATACACCTCGAAATTCTCACGTGAAATGTAGCTTTCACCCTTTTATTCGAGTTATTTTCCAAGGCAGAAGAAATCGGGACATACACGCGTTTTCACATTGGTAAAGTATCGTTACTTGTTGCGAAAATTCTGTAACAGTATGGCATATCCTATGTTTCTTCTATGTATTCCCTCATCAGGTAAAAAAAGTCAGTTCTTATCTGTCACGTCCTGCATCATAGAACTAAAATATTAAACTGATTTTTGGCTCATGATAGATGCTAACAGAATGCTCTACCTCTGTTACAGGATGCCTCCTCACTTTCGAACTCTCTTAAAGTAAATAAATGTCTCATCGCCTATGACATCTCACAAGGTATCAGTACAGAGAAGTTGTAAATATCAGGTTTATACTACACTCCTGGAAATTGAAATAAGAACACCGTGAATTCATTGTCCCAGGAAGGGGAAACTTTATTGACACATTCCTGGGGTCAGATACATCACATGATCACACTGACAGAACCACAGGCACATAGACACAGGCAACAGAGCATGCACAATGTCGGCACTAGTACAGTGTACATCCACCTTTCGCAGCAATGCAGGCTGCTATTCTCCCATGGAGACGATCGTAGAGATGCTGGATGTAGTCCTGTGGAACGGCTTACCATGCCATTTCCACCTGGCGCCTCAGTTGGACCAGCGTTCGTGGTGGACGTGCAGACCGCGTGAGACGACGCTTCATCCAGTCCCAAACATGCTCAATGGGGGGCAGATCCGGAGATCTTGCTGGCCAGGGTAGTTGACTTACACCTTCTAGAGCACGTTGGGTGGCACGGGATACATGCGGACGTGCATTGTCCTGTTGGAACAGCAAGTTCCCTTGCCGGTCTAGGAATGGTAGAACGATGGATTCGATGACGGTTTGGATGTACCGTGCACTATTCAGTGTCCCCTCGACGATCATCAGAGGTGTACGGCCAGTGTAGGAGATCGCTCCCCACACCATGATGCCGGGTGTTGGCCCTGTGTGCCTCGGTCGTATGCAGTCCTAATTGTGGCGCTCACCTGCTCTGCGCCAAACACGCATACGACCATCATTGGCACCAAGGCAGAAGCGACTCTCATCACTGAAGACGACACGTCTCCATTCGTCCCTCCATTCACGCCTGTCGCGACACAACTGGAGGCGGGCTGCACGATGTTGGGGCGTGAGCGGAAGACGGCCTAACGGTGTGCGGGACCGTAGCCCAGCTTCATGGAGACGATTGCGAATGGTCCTCGCCGATACCCCAGGAGCAACAGTGTCCCTAATTTGCTGGGAAGTGGCGGTGCGGTCCCCTACGGCACTGCGTAGGATCCTACGGTCTTGGCGTGCATCCGTGCGTCGCTGCGGTCCGGTCCCAGGTCGACGGGCACGTGCACCTTCCGCCGACCACTGGCGACAACATCGATGTACTGTGGAGACCTCACGCCCCACGTGTTGAGCAATTCGGCGGTACGTCCACCCGGCCTCCCGCATGCCCACTATACGCCCTCGCTCAAAGTCCGTCAGCTGCACATACGGTTCACGTCCACGCTGTCGAGGCATGCTACCAGTGTTAAAGACTGCGATGGAGCTCCGTATGCCACGGCAAACTGGCTGACACTGACGGCGGCGGTGCACAAATGCTGCGCAGCTAGCGCCATTCGACGGCCAACACCGCGGTTCCTGGTGTGTCCGCTGTGCCGTGCGTGTGATCATTGCTTGTACAGTCCTCTCGCAGAGTCCGGAGCAAGTATGGTGGGTCTGACACACCAGTGTCAATGTGTTCTTTTTTCCATTTCCAGGAGTGTAGTATCACTTAATAAATCCACCCGTGAACCATAGACCTTGCCGTTGGTGGGAAGGCTTGCGTGCCTCAGCGATACAGATAGCCGTACCGTAGGTGCAACCACAACGAAGGGGGTATCTGTTGATAGGCCAGACAAACGCGCGGTTCGTGAAGAGGGGCAGCAGCCTTTTCAGTAGTTGCAGGGACAACAATCTGGATGATTTACTGACCTGGCCTTGTAACAATAACCAAAAAGGCCTTGCTGTGCTGGTACTGTGAACGGCTGAAAGCAAGGGGAAACTACAACCGTAATTTTTCCCGAGGGCATGCAGCTTTACTGTATGGTTATGGTCGAAGTAGAGAGGATATAAAATGTAGACTGGCAATGGCAAGGAAAGCGTTTCTGAAGAAGAGAAATTAGTTAACATCGAGTATAGATTTAAGTGTCAGGAAGTCATTTCTAAAAATATTTGTATGGAGTGTAGCCATATATGGAAGTGAAACATGGGCAATAAATAGTTTTGACAAGAAGAGAATAGAAGCTTTCGAAATGTGGTGCTACAGAAGAATGCTGAAGATTAGATGGGTAGATCACATAATTAATGATGAGGTATTGAATAGGATTGGGGAGAAGAGACGTTTGTGGCACAACTTGACTAGAAGAAGGGATCGGTTGGTAGGTCATGTTATGAGGCATCAAGGGATCACCAATTTAGTATTGGAGGGCAGTGTGGAGGATAAAAATCGTAGAGGGAGACCAAGAGGTGAATACACTAAGCAGATTCAAAAGGATGTAGGTTGTAGTAGGTACTGGGAGATGAAGACGCTTGCACAGGACAGAGTAGCATGGAGAGCTGCATCAAACCAGTCTCAGGAGTCAAGACCACAACAACAACAACTTTATAAATTCAATAATATAGCTGATTTTTTTAGGATAATCGTGGGAGATGGAAAATTTCGTTAAAAGATCTCGTCAGAAAGAAATAACGCATAATTACCGCTCCAAATCTCGAGTCATGGCTATGGTACCCTGGAACTCGCCAGGTGTCTCGTCATTGATATCAAATTGATAGGCTAATTAATTAAATTGATAATGAGAGTCACTTCGCGTGGCGAGTAATTTCCTTTTTCAGCAGTCGGATTACACTTTGCACGTGCAATCCAGACCTGGTGAGTGCTGTCTTGTAGACTGCATGGTCCAAGACACACTGGCTCCATCCCAGGCGCTATGGTCTGGGATGCAAAAAGTTTCTGGAGGGGAACACTAATCCGGAACATGGTACGAGGGTCACTCCAAAAGAAATACACACTATTTTTTTAAATCTATTGTTTATTCTACATGTTTGAAAGTTTTACAGTGTGTAGATACATCCTTTAGGAACAATATTTTCATTTCTCCACATAATTTCCATCCCTCTCAACTGCCTTGCAGGCCGGAGTGGTCGAGCGGTTCTGGGCGCTACAGCCTGGAACCGCGCGACCGCTACTGTCGCAGGTTCGAATCCTGCCTCGGGCATGGATGTGTGTGATGTCCTTAGGTTAGTTAGGTTTAAGTAGTTCTAAGTTCTACGGGACTGATGACCTCAGAAGTTAAGTCCCATTGTGCTCAGAGCCATTTGAACCATTTGAACCAAGTGCCTTACGCCATTTGGGAACCAGCACCTGTATAACCGCATGGTAAACTTCTGGACCAACCTGTTGGAGCCACTGTTTGGCAGCGTGCAGAAGGGAGTCAGCATCTTCAAACCTTGTTCCACGAGGAGAGTCTTTCAGTCTCCCAATGAGGTGATAGTGATATGGAGCCAGGTCGGGACTATAAGGCGGATGTTTCACTGTTGTCCATCCGAGTTTTGTGATCGCTTACATGGTTTTTTGACTGACATGTGGCCGTGCATTGTCGTGCAACAGCAAAACATCCTGCTTTTGCCGATGTGGTCGAACACGACTCAGTCGAGCTTGAAGTTTCTTCAGTGCCGTCACATATGCATCAGAATTTATGGTGGTTCCACAAACAAGAGTCCTTCAGAATCGAAAAACGCTGTAGCCATAACTTTTCCAGCAGAAGGTGTGGTTTTGATTTTTTTTTCTTGGGTGAATTTGCATGCTGCCACTCGATTGATTGCCTCTTCGCCTCTGGTGAAAAATGATGTAGCCGTGTTTCATCACCTGTCACAATTCTTCCAAGAAATTCATCTCCACCAGTCTCGCACTGTTCGAAAAGTTCGCTGCATACCGTTTTTCTTGTTTCTTTGTGAGCCACTGTCAACATCCTGGGAACCCACTTGGCAGAAACGTTTTTAAACGCCAACACTTTCAGCATTCTGCAAACACTTCCTTCCCCTATCCCAACGTAACGTGACAATTCGTTCACTGTGATGCGTCTGTCAGCAGTCACCAATTCGTTAACTCTCTGCACATTGTATGGAGTGTGTGTAGTACGAGGCCCTGCCGCTGCGAGGACAGTCCTCATTATTGCCGTGCCCGCTTTCATCACGTAACCTGCTTGCCCACCGACTAACTGTACTGCGGTCGACAGCAGCATCTCCATACACCTTTTCAACCTCTTGTGGATGTTTCCCACTGTCTCGTTTTCACAGCACAGGAATTCTATGACAGCACGTAGCCTCTGACGAACGTCAAGTGCAGCAGCCACCTTGAAGACATGCTGTGACGGCGCCACTCACGGGAACAGGAAGAACTAAGTTTGAAAACAAGCGAAAAGGATGTATCTCACACTGTAAAACTTTCACACATGCAGAATGAAAACTGTATTTTTACAAAAATAGTGATTCTTGAGTGAATTGGAAATCTATAAAGTGGTGTACTAGTTTTTTTCCAGCAGTGTAGAACTGAAGAATTTTTCAAAAATATTGCGAAAATGAGCAATATTGATGAGATGTATTGCACACAACATATTAAATTCAAATTAATTCAAATTTCAATGGCTCTTAGCACTATGGGACTTAGCATTTGAGGTCAACAGTCCCCTAGAACTTAGAACTACTTAAACGTAACTAACCTAAGTACATCACATAGATACGCGCCCAAGGCAGGATTCGAATCTGCGACCGTAGCAGTCGCGCTGTTCCGGACTGAAGCGCCTAGAACCGATCGGTCACAGCGGTCGGTTATTAAATGTAGTATTGTAGTAAATAAATAAACTGACTTGCTGCACGGTGCTAGGTCGTGAGAAAGGGAGATAAGCCAGATCCTGATCGAATCCGTATAGCAGATTAACTGGTACGCCAGACAGCTTGAAAATGGTTTTTAGGTGGTTTCCACACTCATTTGGGCAGATGCTGGGCTTGTCCCCAAATTACACCTCAAAGAATACTATACACAAATAGCTACAATATGATGACACACGGAACAAAGTTTCCACCAGTCACACACAGATGGTGCACATGACTTCCTTCCTTCGGGTCAGCTAGGCAACTAGGCTACAGAGTTAAACAATGGAATAAAATTACGATATCCTGAAAAAAAAACGGGCGCTCTACTAGACGGGGTAAACGCTGTAGTGTTAACGTTGTACTATTTACCAGTCAGTTAATTGTTTTAGGCTTCCCTTGCAATCTGAGAGAACAATGAAAAATTCCTTCGATTACAGTATGCAGTAGAGTTATTATAATATTGCACGTATGAAAGTCACGTTTTATATTTATGCCATCTTCATTACAAAAATCTTATCGTATTGAAGAAGACAAATATTTTTGAGGTCAAACAAGATTATTTCGTATGTTATCAGAATTATAAACTGGTCTAGATATAATGTTTTCAAGTAGAGAAGGAATTATCATATTTCATCAAAATATAAGAGGTATTAGAGATAAAGTTAGTGAACCGCTTATAAATGTCGACTCTGAAATTATTGGTATATCAGAGCACCACTTAAATAATTTGACAATTCAGAGGCTTCCTTTACCAGGCTACAGATCAGCTGGCTGTTTCTCACGGAGTTCCTTGTCGGGTGGGGGAGTGGCTCTGTACATAAAAAACAGTATTCCATTTGAATCCATAGACGTATCACGACACTACACCGAACAGATATTTGAATGTTGTGCAGAGTTAGTTGAATTTAGTGAAACTAAAATTCTAATTGTTGTTCTTTATAGGTCCCCTAACTCCAACTTCAGAGCATTTCTGCTCAAGCTTGAGAGATTCATTCTTCATTACTAGATGGGCATTCTGTTAGTAAAAGCGTGAATGGCCTTTCAGAAAATGATGCACAAATTTTAACACTAAAATGATTTTGTACTCAAACCAATGTCATATTTAATTACAAACTATGTAGGAAAGTTAATCCAACAGCAATAGAGAGTTTTTTTAAAACTTGTCAAGGAACAAGAGTGGTAGGATCTTTATAGTGTCGATAACATGGATGATATATACAATGCTTTCCTTAACACATTTCTGGTGCTCTTTGAGAGTTGCTTTCCATTAGTGATAGTACCCGCGATTAAAGTACTCAGTAGTAAAGCCTCTTCATAAAAAGGGAGAAAGAGATACTGTAGCTAATTTTAGAGCTATTTCTATGCCATCAGTGTTTGCAAAAGTTATCGAAAAGGCTGTGTTTATAAGGATAATTGATCATTTTATGTCATACGATTTGCTATCAAATGTACAGCTCGGCTTTAGAAGTCGTTTAACAACTGAAAATGCTATATTCTCTTTTCTCTTTGAGGTACTGGATGGGCTAAACAAAAAGTTTCGAACGCTTGGCGTATGTTTTGATTTAACCAAGGCTTTTGACTGTGTTGAACACAAAATATTGCTCCAGAAGTTGGTCCATTATGGAATGTGGGGAGTAGCTCACAATTGGTTCATCTGTTACTTCAGCAACAGGCAGCAAAAGGTCATTATTCGCAATGTTGATAACGGCTGTGATGTGGGATCTGAGTGGGGTATTAGGAAGTGGGGGGTGCCCCAGCGATCAGAGTTGGGGTCACTCCTGTTCCTTATTTATATAAATGATATGCCCTCTAGTATTACAGGTAGCTCTAAAATATTTCTGTTTGCTGATGACACTAGCTTGGTAGTAAAGGATGTTGTGTGCAACATTGGCTCGGTTTCAAATAGTGCAGTACATGACCTGAGTTCATGGATTGTAGAAAATAAACTAACGTTAAATCACAGTAAGACTCAGTTTTTACAGTTTCTAACACACAATTCAACAAAACCTAACGTTTTAATTTCTCAGAACAGACATATGATTAGTGAAGCTGAACAGTTCAAATTTCTACGTATTCAGATAGACAGTAAGCTGTCGTGGAAAGCCCACGTTCAGGATCTTGTTCATAGACTTAATACTGCAATTTTTACTATTCGAACGGTATCAGAAGTGAGTGATACTTCGATACGAAAATTAGTCTACTTTGCTTATTTTCATTCGCTTATGTCTTATGGTATTATATTTGGGGGTAACTCTTCCAATTCTACAAGGATATTTTTGGCTCAGAGACGCGCGGTTCGGGCAATAAGTGGTGTAAGTCCACGAACCTCTTGATGACTCCTGTTCACGAGTCTGGACATTTTGACATTGGCCTCTCAATATGTATATTCCTTATTGTCGTTTCTTGTTACCAATATCAGTTTATTCCCAAGAATAAGCAGCATTCACTCGGTTAATACTCGGCAGAAATCAAACCAGCAATTGGATCGGACTTCCTTAAATTGAGTAAAAAGGTGTGCAGTATACTGCTGCATCTATTTTTAATAAGCTGCCACTCGAATTCAAAAATCTTAGCAGTAATCCTCGTGCTTTCAAATCGAAACTGAAGAGTTTCCTCATGGGTCACCCCTTCTATTCTGTCGAGGAGTTCTTTGAAAAATTAAGCTGATTCTTATTGTATTGCTAATAGTGTTTACTTGAACTTATGGACCGACCTTTTTCAGGTTTATGAACATTTATTTTTATCTGTTATTACTTTTATGTTGTAATTTCATGTACTGACACTTTCCATGAACTTGGAGATTTGTTCCTCAATTTGGTCTACGGAACTTGACGTGTAAATAAATAAAAAAAAAAGTTCCTTTGTTATTGGCCCAGTTGATGACAATAGCTCTTTTTGATAATTACAAGTTAAATCTTAAGATTATTATTTTATGAATCACATTTATACATTTCATAATTATATAAAGTTGACTAGCGTTTAGTATCACATTTACAAGTTTGGTAATTAATGAGATTGTCGCCTATTTTGTTAAGGTCACACACTCAACAAAAGTGTCGCCTCTGATTGTGACGTAATGCAGTTGTAACGAAATTGCGGTGTGAGAACTCCAAATTTTCGCTGGAGCAGTTTAAGATACCCAACTTTTGTGTTGCCAAAAAAATTCAACCTGTTCGTACGTTTGTTTGTTACGCCTCTTTTATTGCACAATTTCTTCCTGGTGGCTACGTTTCGAATCACGAGCGCTCTGTCGTAGTGATAGTGCAAGTAGTTGTTGCTGCACTCCATGCGTGTTTTCTTTTTATTACTGAAAAAAGTAAAAAAAAGTCATCGACAGGTATTGTTTCGCAGCTTCTGGAACCACAAGAAACAACTATCTTTCGTTTTCTGTAGCAGTGCTTGTGTGTGTGTGTGTGTGTGTGTGTGTGTGTGCAAACCCACGCTATAGGCCTATCCCCCAATCTTGAAATATTTTTGGATGAATAAATAAATAAAATTAACAAGTAACCAAAAAGGCAAGTCGTGTAACCTTCGTATTTTTGAGTCAAAGCACTGGATACATTTGTGGTTAAAATGCTGCAAATAGCCCCCGAGTGTGATGTGCCAGCACTTAAATTAAAAATTGTTTATTCGTGATAGCTAGATTGACGAGCAAAATAAGATTTTAAAATCTTGGTAGTGTGACGTGTCTGCAGGTGATATTTATACATACCAGCTATTGGCTAATTTGCCACAGCAGGCAGCATTTTCGTCCGCGAGTGTTACGGGTTTTGCAAATGTGTTGGTGGTTCATGATTTATGTACCTGCAAGAAATCTATTTTCGGATCTAACATTTGGGTTTCGTCTCCCTTGCATTTAACTTTTGTCATACATTAATACCAGCCCATACGATTTCAGTTGACGCCATGTTGAACGCTATTCAACTACGTAGAATTTGTGTTGTTGTTTGTGCACAGTAGCTCACGGTGCGACTACAAAAAGCCCCACGGTGTGGCGTGGCATTTGTTGGTGTGTGAAGCCGGCATTATTATAGGTAATGTATCGTCCATCTTTAATATATAAAAGTTTTTATCATGTATTTGTCAGCACCGGAGGTACAGGGTTATTTTTGACACGACACACCTATTGTTTGACTTTCCTTTCAGTTAAGTGGAATTGTTTCGTCCCGCATTGTTGTCGGCGCGTCGGCTAGCAGTGCTTGCAGTGCTCGTCCGTCCGGTCGTAAACCTGACGTTGTTCCGTCCAATGAGCAGTTCTTCAGGAATACGGCGGGTCATCTGTGGCCGAACGACCACGAAGACACCAGAACTGGAACAGACATCCGAAACCTTAGTGAGGTAGGTCTGCTACGTGATTGCTAGTAGTTCGCTGTCTCACAACGACAGGAATCTCATTACCGCCCAGGACGCACTTCGTCGTACTACTTTGCTGCTCGTATTACTGAAGTCCGCTCCGTAATTTAAATTATTTAACATTTCAAGTACGATAACCGCAAATGCACGTTGCAAATCATGCCGCTGTTTCGATTTATTGTTCGCGTTGTTTTTTTTTAGTTATTGATTCTTGCGGAGGAGTAAGAATCGCGTCAATTTTTTTCGCGCACCCTTACATAAATTTAACATAAAAACATAATAAAATAAAACTTTCGTTACAACTTTATTATAAAAAATACTGCCATACACAATTTATGACATGAATATATTGAAACCAACAGTTTTAAAGAAAGAGAGGAATTCCCGCATGCCAGTTTTCTTTACGCTATTTCAAGGTTACAAGGAAAACTGAAAGTTCATTTGGGTAATTCGTGGTTCTTTTCAATTTCAGGCGAATTAAAAAATGTTATATGGTCAATTCCCTGCTGAACATCACGACTTTTATCAGAATTCTATCATACCTGTGTCTGTAACTACATTCAACTACATCTAAAGGAAGATTTCTACAGTCCGTGCTTAGAAGCTGCGTCAAACTTAACAGGGATCAGAGTGCATATTACTGTGGCCAGTGGGATTACACTACAATAAAAACATCGTAAATAGACAAAGGAACAAATAATACGATGCGCCGGCCGGTGTGGCCGTGCGGTTAAAGGCGCTTCAATCTGGAACAGCGTGACCGCTACGGTCGCAGGTTCGAATCCTGCCTCGGGCATGGATGTGTGTGATGTCCTTAGGTTAGTTAGGTTTAAGTAGTTGTAAGTTCTAGGGGACAGATGACCACAGATGTTCAGTCCCATAGTGCTCAGAGCCATTTTTTTTAATACGATGCAACTTAATTTTGAGTCAGTCTGTATTGTTTACATATTTACATGGACAAGCGCGACTAAGATTCGGCATTGTGCCTTCCTTCTGTTTTGTCGAAGTCTCGTTTTTTCTCTCTACAAAGCGATATAATTCAAATCGTTTCAGTTTCATTGTTTCTCGTGTATATGCTCTAATATTTATTATTACTATTTATGCTGATGCACGTGTATGTTTGACTTGAATCAGGTTTTCCTTAATTATTCTCATCACTACAAATATTTAGAGAGTTACTGCCATTGCTTTTATAGTAAGTTGCCATCACCAAAGCAAATCTCCAATTCATTTTCGTGCAGAATTTGTGTTTGAGTATTCCAGCACGATGACATTTACATATACTGACAGTATACTATATTTGAAATCGCATAATGTCACAAACAGTGCAAGACAGGTATGTATCTGATGTAATTCGTTCAACTTTCATAGGTGATTTTTGTAGTGCACTGCATAAATTTGCTAATCGCCAGTCTGTGTGAGGGGAGACAGAATTGGCATTGCTCTGTATAATAAAATATTTTCTACTCTGACCTGAGAAACGAACGTTACCAAATGACTTGTAGCTCAGTGTTTTGGCGACCTACTGTTCGTATCACTTCTTACTTCACTCGTTTCTCACCCATGTTAACCACTGCTACTACATTGTACGCGGTAATGAGTATACGCACGCACTTCACTTTTCCACTTTGCATAAATTTTCACACATATTTACACACAACTATTTTTCTTGTCAGTGGGGCCCTACCGCAGAGCCTCTACTTATTTTTTCCTCAATTAATGTGGGCGTACACTTGTCCTATTGTCTTAAACTCTTTGTTTGTAAATAAAACAACTAGTTGCTTTACTACCCGTGAGTTAACCAGCGTAACATGCATACTTAAAACATTTTTCAGCAGAGAAGCATATGACATTTCTCATACTCGTAGAATGTTGCTCTTACCTCGCAGAGCCCACCAGTACTAAAATTATACTTTTTCCATTAAAGCTTATGCTAATGAGTTCACGCATTGAAGTTCGTGTTATAACTTTATATTGCCCAACGTATCATATTCTTCATTACTAAATTATCTTCTGGTGATTTTATTCGGCGAATTAAATCACTTGCCATTTGTGGTATTACACGTGTTGTGTTCATAGTGGTCAGTGTCTCCCCTTCTCTACACTAGTCGTGCCTTCCCATGGTATTTCTTGTGTATAGTGTGTATTTGTGTATTTAGTTAGCTAGAAATATAGCGTAGTCATGGCCGGATGGGGGGGGGGGGGGGGGGCAAAAACCGGGGTATCTGTCCCGGGCCGCAATTCCAAAGGGCGCCAAATTCGTATTCGTGAAGAAAAAATCTTATGTGACAAAGCGCCTAGCATCCAGCGCACATTGGTCTATCGATTATTCACGTGATTTTGAAACGCATCCCTCTTGGGTTCTGAACCTTTTTTGAACACATTCTAAGTTGATATCTGAACGAATCATGAGTTGATTTTTGAATGGATTGTAATGTACGTGATGCTTCTGCCAGGGGAATCCCCGTCGCACCTAGAAATAATAAACTTCCCGGAGACAAAAGGAGACAGGGCTATATGGGTGCCAGTCGCTGTTTATGTTGTTGGGTGTGCGAATGATCAACGTTGTTATAATTATTAGCGAAGTCTATAAATTAAGACTACCAGAGTGCAAATAAACGGCTAACAGGAATAACAGGTAAGAAAGATTAGATATTATCTTCTCGGTGTATCCAAGGAAATGAAATTTTGACCACTAAGGACCAGCCTAGCAGCCGCTTAAGTTCAGTTCTCGGAATAGCGCGGGAAACGCGTTGTTCGAACACAATGCGGGATAACTGAACCGGTGATTCTAGTGGGGTTAGTGAAGTTAACCAGAGAATAAGTTTTGACAACGGCAGGAACAATTACAGAATTAGTAGAGACAAGATTGTTTATTAGGACGAGGAAGGAGAAGGAAAGGGGACATCACACAAATGTATGGAACAGCATGACTATTCCAAATTTATATCAAAATTTCGTACTACTGCTTTTCGATCTCATGCAAGAGGAACTGGAGCGTCTGGATGAAATGTGAAACTATTTCCTAACATAAAACTTTTTCCTTGAAGTAGGCCTAATAAGCCAGGGTTCATATGTTTCTTAAAAATGATTATTTTTTTTATATTGTTTTAATAGAAGTCCTTATGAAGTTCTTGTTTAGCCCGCTTTTTTTAAAAATTATGATCCTTATAAGCCCCTATTTTTTCTGGCCCATTGCATTCGAACTTAACAGTCGACGAATTTGTCGAAGTTCAAAAAGTATAAAAAGATTACATGTATAGGTCGTAGCCCAAAGCAGTTATGAGGGCCGCTCAGCTGCGTGACGTGTAGGGCGAGAGGGCTAAAGCAATCCCAGCCTCGGGCATGAAGAATAGCGTGGGGGTACGATTACACGCAATACTGGCAACTGACACAGATTGCTTTATGTAAGCTCATTACTGCAGTGCCGGTAGTGGAGATACTAAACCTTGGCAGCAATGGCAAGGGGAGCGAAAACTTTTAACTAGCTAGAACACATGTGACAAGAAAATATCTGTGGCAAAAACAATCTGTGATTTAAAAGTCATCCCTACTTGTAACACACGTTTGGTGGAAACACCGCAGGACAGGTGCATTTTTAAAATTATGGTTAAAATGCCTGGGAAGTGCGCGTTTAGCCAACTGTGGCTTCGACAACATGAATATAAAAAACGGCTAGGGTCATCGAAAAATGTTCAAAGGAATGTGTAAGATTTGCGTTGTGGGCATTGATACAGCGACGATGGAAGAAGCGGCATTAAAAGCCCATACGGGAGGTGTTATTTCATGTTATAAGTAACTTATTAGAATTATTTGACTTGATGACCTCAATTTACTCGAGGAACACACTAAATCGTGAATGAGTTGTTAATACCCTTCATCTCTACCCGCTCGGATAATTATTGTTTAGTATATGAGGAAGCGAGTGTCAAAATTTATCAGAAAGGCGAGCTATAAATGAAATAAACGATTAAAGATAAAATAAACTGTGAAAGAGTAGTGTGCAAACACGATCACTCGAAATTGTGAAAATTACCCGGGTGATGAGGTACTTTCCAATCGAAAGAATAACAATAAAAGTAACAAAGATACAGGCAAATTACTTGGGGGCTGCAGTTAACGGCATTCTACATCAACAAATTATATCCAGGGTGTATACGACCCGGGAGATCCGGAAAAAACCCGGGAATTTTTTCATCCGGGAGAAAACCAGGAAAACTCCGGGAATTTTTCATTGTTTTTGTTTTCAGTTAAATTTTTGTAATTTTGACTGGTAAGAAACGATACTCTAACAAAGGATATTACTGTATGCCGCTACTGCAGAATAATACTGCAGCAAATAAATATGAACGAGAGTATAAAACTTAAATTGCATAGGAAAAACGCCATAAAAAAGTGCTCATACAAGAATTTGCCAACAGCAAAATGTGTAAAAAAGGTTTTGGAAGACTATGCAATGCTTCGTTGACAACGAATTACCTCCAATGAGCGTGACGTCACAACTGTTTACATTAGATTCATGTAAGCAGTTACGAGCGGGATCATGCGCATACGTAGTTGAGTAACGTATGAGTAGTACCTCCTCCTGCTTCTGGCTACAGAAATGTTGCTGTTGCTTGTGTACGCAGCAAACCGGGTTATCTGAACCGGGCGCAATTTCGGTGGCGAGGAGGGCAAATTCGTATTGTTGAGGGGAAAAAAAACTTATTTCACAAAGCGCCAAGCAGCTAGAGCACGTTAGTCTATCGATTATTCAAATGATTTTGAAACGCATCCCTGTTGCTTTTTGAACACATTCTAAGTTGATTTTGGAATGCGTGCATAGTGTACGTGATGTCCATGTCGTCGCATATAGAAATAAACTTCCCTGCAGACAAAAGGGGATTGGGCTATAAGAACTGAGCGGAATGAAGCTGAACGGGTGAAAGCCGTTTGTTTATGTGATTGATTGGGTATGCGAATGATTAGCGTTATTATAATTACTAGCGACGTCCATAGATTAAGACTACCAGAGTGGAAATAAACAACTAACAGGAATAACAGGTAAGAAAGATTACGTTATCTTCTCGGTGTATCCAAGAAAGTGAAATTTAGACAAAATTTTTGACCAGATAGCTACAGTAGAAAGGGTAAGTTGTACATTTCCTGGCTAGCAGCCTCCTAAGTTCTATTCTGGAAGAAGCGCGAAAAACGCGTTGTACGAACACTTAATAACGCCTAACCGGAGAATACTCGCTGGATAACTAAACCGGTGATTCTGGCAGGGTTAGTAGAGTTAACCGGAGAATGAATCAGCTTTGACAATGATAGGAATAGTTACAGAATGAGTAATGAGAAGATAGTTTGTTAGAATGAGGAAGGAGAAGAAACGGGGACGTCACACAGATTATGGAATAACATGACGATTCCAAATTTATACAAAAATTTCATACTACTACTTTCGATCTCGTGCTTCAAAAATTAGAGTGTATGAATGAAATGTGAAACTATTTCCTAAAATAAAGCTCTTTGCTTGTAGTAGGTCAAATAGGCATTTCCTATTAGTACTTAGCGAATTATATTCTGTCATATTATAAAAATGACAATTATTACCAAAACAGTCTCGCTTATTTGGTGTGTGTTACAGCTGCTGCAATATTAGAAAGACCCGTTTTCTTTTGTCTAGCAGACAGTGACAAAATAGACGTAATCAGATCGAGAAACCACACAAGTCTTGGGTACTATTTGCAATAACAGCTTTTACAGTATTAGACAACGACATTTAGAATTTTCATGTAGCAAAACGTTTGACGAACTTTGATGAGGTAATAAATTCTTTCGCAGAAAGGAAAGCACATCATGTAAAGCTGTACCAGGATTAAAGAGAGAGAGAGGGAGAAAGAAAACGCTAAGACTTAAGGATTGAAGAAATGTGTACTGTCTTGTTTGTCTCTTGTCGTACCTGGTTTTATGTATCCTGTATTTCACAAAGCGAGGTGGCGCAGTAGTATGTACACTGGGTTCGCATTTGGGAGTACGACAGTTCAATCCCGCGTCCGGCCATCCAGATTTAGGTTTTCCGTTATTTCCCTAAATCTCTTCAGGCAAATTCCGGGATGTTTTCTTTGGAAAGGACACGCTCGACTTCCTTACCCATCCTTCCCTAATCCGATGAGACCGATGACCTCGCAGTTTGGTCGCACCCCCAAAATACCCCAACCCTGTTTTTCATTTTATGCCACACAGAACAGAGAGGAATTAGCATGTAGGCAATAAAGAGTCCAAATTTTCTGAAGAGTTCTTGTTCTTCCGGTGACAAATAATCCCATCCAGTATTAATTGCGAGGGTTTTTTTTTATATAAAAAAAGCGAACTGGGAGCGGGAGAAGCACCACAGGACATTTTAATTTCCGCTGTCCTGAATATAGTTTGATGGCATCCATTACAAAATATACATATTTGAGTTCCACAATGCGAAGTATGGTGACATGTGGTAGAAGAATGCTGTGTGAAGAGTGGCACTGCACTTCGGCACACTTGACTAAATAACACTTCTTACATTTCCTCGAAGTGTTATGCATGCGACTCTTCAGAAAGACGTGCGCTACAAAATGAACATATTTTTCAAAAGCCGGTTTTTAAAAAAAATTTCACTTCCTCTCTCAAATGCTCGAGGGGGGGGGGGGGGGGGGGGGCATCATCTAGTATTGCCCCGGCTCGAAATATCGTAGATCCGGGTCTGATGCGCAGAGCAGTCCGAGTTATAGTGAGGGGTTTACATTTAGTGATTTTGTTGTTGCCTCTTCGTTAACTGCTTTCACATCAAATGAAAAAAAAGTTATTTCAGTGGCTGGGAGCTATCAAATTAATTAAAATACATTCACATCATTACGGAAGGCTGCAATATGTTGCTAGTTCCAGATCTTATTTTATTTCCACCTTTCTGACAGTCAAGCATTAATCGCATTGTAAACAATGAAGTTATTTTTGTCGCTTTGCTAAAAAAATTCGCTTTTTTTATCTTTTCCGCTGAGGCAACCAGTTTGTTTCAAATGAAGTGTTTAATTACACATCATTGGCTAGTTTAAACTATTCACTGCATTTTAAGTGCCTTTTATCTTCTAGCGCATATGGCATTGTGCCATAATAAAGAAGCAAACAAGAGATAATACAGTACTGGTATTCCAAGAAAATTTGCATTCCGAAAATCACACTGAAAAGCTTAATATTAGATCGAGGCCTACTTCGCTAGGAATCTGGACATATGAATGTGCACTTTAACGCGAATTATTCATTTCAGTATGGTTCAAGAAATTCCGACTCTCTTGGAGTATTCTCTGATGTCTTGTTTCTTTTATAATGTAAGATCTTTTAATCTTTTATACATACAAACATATGGACTTTCTACGTCATCGTAGCTGCCCAAGTGCGGGGACGCCTCTTATGTGGCACTCTCTGGCAAATGCTGGAACAAATCTATTTGCAACAGATCTCGGGAAAATATAGCGAATTGTGGTTTGAAAAGCCTTATTTTCAAAGTAAATTTCCTTTTGCGCAAGATGAAGTATGTTCGAGAATGTTCGATAAATTTCTTAAATCACAGAACATTTGAATCTCATTTAAAAATCAACTCTTTGATGACAAGCCATCTAGAAGAATTTTGAGCCCAGAAGATCAGAGATTTATTTTGGTATTAAATATTTTACTGGCACATTTGTGTGATGTGTCTTATATGTGAAAGCTTAGTTTCACATTGTAACTTATTAATCTTCGCGACAAATATTATACATGAAAAATTTGCTTTTCCTGTATCAACACTACGTATATTAATTTAAACCATTAACTTTTCCTGTTTGTTTCCGCTACGTAAGTGTTGTTGCTATTGGCTGACTACATCACATGTTCTATGCTATGAATATCCGCTGTCATCGGCAGGCGAGATCTCGTGATATGAGCTATGACAGGCGTACAAAATCGTATTGCAGTCTCGATTTCAATGCTTCGGAAAGTAACATGCGATTTTTGGTGCAATTCGAATTTATACTTTCATAATACAAAAATATGCAGCATATATGTTGCTGCACATCAGAGAACTTTCCAAAACGTGGTTTTTCCCCCTGAGTTTCGTTGCCGGGAAATTCTAAGCCGCTGTATAAAACCATAACCATTCAAATGACTGATAAATTTTACAGTTCCGAGGGAACGTATAGTTCCACTTAACACGGAAAAAGTGTATTTTCACCCAGGAGAAAGTGTTTCCCACCCGGGAGAAAAATGTATTTTTAATCAGGAGATCCGGGAAAAATCCGGGAATTTGTTTTTTCCTTGTCCACGTATACACCCTGTTCTAGCAGTTACGAGCTAGAGATGGGCAAACTCGTTCATCCTTGGGGACTAGTTCACTGATGGTCGCTCTTTTTTGGGAACCGTTCATTTTTATTCGCTCACCGTTCATTTGTGCTCAGCATACCGTTCTTATGAAAAATTGAAAATTAGTAGCATAGGTGACTGAAGATGGAAGGCGCCAAGAGGGGGCACTTGCCTCCGCACTGGCGTACAGAGTTTTTATTCGTAACAGAATTCTCACACACTTGTAATTTTCGTGATTCTGCAAAACCTCTCGTTTAGCCAACTGTAACATTATGTGGCTGATCGCAGTGAAATAATATAAGGTGGCGCACGAAAAGTCGGCCCCACAATTACGCAGAATTTATTGACCGCTACGAGCTTCAAAATGGTTCAAATGGCTCTGAGCACTATGGGACTTAACATCTATGGTCATCAGTCCCCTAGAACTTAGAACTACTTAAACCTAACTAACCTAAGGACAACACATAACACCCAGCCATCACGAGGCAGAGAAAATCCCTGACCCCGCCGGGAATCGAACCCGGGAACCCGGGCGCGGGACCGCTACCAGCAGAATAGATAAACATGTAATAATTAGGCAGTGAAGAAATAACAAATAAGCTAATGCAAGAAACAACTTCGAAACAACAGATGACGATTGGTATGCGACAATGAGCAGTCCAGTACTCGTGGACGATTTTTCGTGCGCCACGCTGTACCACTGATGTAATATTGTAGAAGTTATTCGGTAGTAACGCCGACTGCCTTCCACAACAATGAACATGCTCAATAACCTTGGATCAAAAAAAGACGAAAAATAGCCACTCGTGTGTGTCGTGCCGACTTCCTATGCATGTGTAGTAAAAAAATCTTGCCTTTTTACAATTATTTCTTCTTGTGTTTATCGAAATAGTGAAGTAAACTGCTATGCCGTTTTGTTACCTGAAAAGATATATGTATTACATACCAAGTAATTTTATGTAATTTACATAATTATAAAATACACTTCTGGAAATGGAAAAAAGAACACATTGACACCGGTGTGTCAGACCCACCATACTTGCTCCGGACACTGCGAGAGGGCTGTACAAGCAATGATCAAACGCACGGCACAGCGGACACACCAGGAACCGCGGTGTTGGCCGTCGAATGGCGCTAGCTGCGCAGCATTTGTGCACCGCCGCCGTCAGTGTCAGCCAGTTTGCCGTGGCATACGAAGCTCCATCGCAGTCTTTAACACTGGTAGCATGCCGCGACAGCGTGGACGTGAACCGTATGTGCAGTTGACGGACTTTGAGCGAGGGCGTATAGTGGGCATGCGGGAGGCCGGGTGGACGTACCGTCGAATTGCTCAACACGTGGGGCGTGAGGTCTCCACAGTACATCGATGTTGTCGCCAGTGGTCGGCGGAAGGTGCACGTGCCCGTCGACCTGGGACCAGACCGCAGCGACACACGGATGCACGCCAAGACCGTAGGATCGTACGCAGTGCCGTAGGGGACCGCACCGCCATTTCCCAGCAAATTAGGGACACTGTTGCTCTTGGGGTATCGGCGAGGACCATTCGCAACCGTCTCCATGAAGCTGGGCTACGGTCCCGCACACCGTTAGGCCGTCTTCCGCTCACGCCCCAACATCGTGCAGCCCGCCTCCAGTTGTGTCGCGACAGGCGTGAATGGAGGGACGAATGGAGACGTGTCGTCTTCAGCGATGAGAGTCGCTTCTGCCTTGGTGCCAATGATGGTCGTATGCGTGTTTGGCGCCGTGCAGGTGAGCGCCACAATCAGGACTGCATACGACCGAGGCACACAGGGCCAACACCCGGCATCATGGTGTGGGGAACAATCTCCTACACTGGCCGTACACCTCTGGTGATCGTCGAGGGGACACTGAATAGTGCACGGTACATCCAAACCGTCATCGAACCCATCGTTCTACCATTCCTAGACCGGCAAGGGAACTTGCTGTTCCAACAGGATAATGCACGTCCGCATGTATCCCGTGCCACCCAACGTGCTCTAGAAGGTTAAGTCAACTACCCTGGCCAGCAAGATCTCCGGATCTGTCCCCCATTGAGCATGTTTGGGACTGGATGAAGCGTCGTCTCACGCGGTCTGCACGTCCAGCACGAATGCTGGTCCAACTGAGGCGCCAAGTGGAAATGGCATGGCAAGCCGTTCCACAGGACTACATCCAGCATCTCTACGATCGTCTCCATGGGTGGATATACACTGTACTAGTGCCGACATTGTGCATGCTCTGTTGCCTGTGTCTATGTGCCTGTGGTTCTGTCAGTGTGATCATGTGATGTATCTGACCCCAGGAATGTGTCAATAAAGTTTCCCCTTCCTGGGACAATGAATTCACGGTGTTCTTATTTCAATTTCCAGGAGTGTACATTTTAATTGCCGCTCATTGACGCTGTATAGAATACGAAAAGAAGCAGAGTTCACAAAAGGTATGAAACAGATATAGAATGGACGTGCGCAGCGAATGAAACGAACAACTCTATACTGAACTAATTTGAGCAGTCGGCAGTGGAACTGCCACGAGTGGTCACGCGGAGACAGACGAGTCCGACCGAGCGAGACCGAGACCGACACTAACGGGACCGAGGCTGGAACGTGACCGGCCGGCGTGCCGTTGCGGGAACGAGACCAACCGTTTCTCGTTCCCGGAAACTTTAAGTATAAAGCCGCGACCGAGACAGACGGGAACGGGACCGAGGCTGGAACGAGCACTATGGGACTTAACTGCTGAGGTCATCAGTCCCCTACAACTTAGAACTACTTAAACCTAACTAACATAAGGACATCACACACATCCATGCTCGAGTCAGGATTCGAACCTGCGGTCGCCCGGTTCCAGACTGTAGCGCCTAGAACCGCTCGGCCACTCCGGCCGGCCCAATCAAGCTACAGTAGCCCATTAAAACGGTATTGTAAGGTGCTTAAAAATGTTATCAGGACGGCAAAGAGTACGTGGTATGCATATAGAATAGCTAATTCACAGGATAAAATTAAAACCATATGGTCAATTGTGAAGCAAGTGTATGGTCAGCAGCACAAGATCGACGATATAAAGTCAGTTTGCAGTAAAAATATTTCTGTTACTGACGAATCAGCTATATGTACAGTATTTAACAATCATTTTTTGAGCATTGCTGGTGAATTAAATAAAAATTTAGTTTCTACAGGTAATCATGAAACTTTCTAGGCAAATGCCTTTCCGAGACTTATATCCGAAATACTCAAAAAATGGTTCAAATGGCTCTGAGCACTATGGGACTGGGATCATCTGCCCCCTAGAACTTAGAACTATTTAATCGTAAGGACATCACACACATCCATGCCCGAGGCAGGATTCGAAACTGCGACCGTAGCAGTCGCGTGGTTCCAGACTGAAGCACCTAGAATCGCTCGGCCACAGCGGCCGGCTTGCATTAACAGCTTTTTCAGTATTAAACAACGACATTTCGATTTTTAATGTAGCAAAATGCTTGACGAACGTTGATGAGGTAATAGATTCTTTTGCAGAAAGGAAAGCACGCCATGTCAAGCTGTAGCAAGATTAGAGAGAAAAAAAATCTAGGAGCTAAGGATTGAAGAAATGTGTATTGTCTTGCTTGTCTCATGTCTTTACTGGGTTTATCTATCCTATATTTAATTTTATGTCACACAAAGCAGCAAGTTGTTAGCTGATTCGGAATAAAGAGTACGTAGTTTCTGAAGAGTTCTTTTTTTATTTTATTTATTTATTTTAGTAGCTGACAGGAGAGGCAACACAGGATATTTTAATTTCCACTGTCCTAAATATGGTTTGATGGCATCCATTACAAAATATACACGTATCAATTCCACTGAGCGAAATACAGTGATGTGCGATAGGAGAATGCTGTGTGAAGAGGTGTGGCACTGCACTTTGGCACACTTATGGCCAAATAACATGTCTTACATTTCCTCGAACACATGCTTTATGCATCAGACTCTTCAGAAAGATGTGCGCTACAAAATGAACATATTTTTGAAAATTCGATTTTTAAAAAATTTTTGACGTCCTGTCTCAAACGCTGGTGGGAGTGGTGTGGTATTGCTCCGGTTCGGAAATATCGTAGATCGGGGGCTGATGCACAAAGCAGTCTGAGTTATAGTGAGGAAGTGGGTAGTCTGCACGTGACCCGTGTTTACATTTAGTGATTTTATTGTTTCCTCTTCAGTTATTGCTCTCACGTCAAGTGAAAACAAAAATATTTCTGTGGCCGGGAGCTATCGAGAAATTAAAATACATTCACATAATTCCGGAAGACTAAAATGTGTTATTAGTTGCAGATTTTATTTTATTTCCACCTTTATGACAGTCAGACATTAAGTGCCTTGCAAAACAATGAAGTTATTTTTGTCGGTTTCCTAAAGAAATTTTCTTTTATGTATCTTTTCCGCTGAGGCAGACAATATATTTGAAACGAAGTGTTTAATTCTACACTCTGGTCGTTGCATTTCAAGGGCATGTTTTCAACCTCTAGCGCGTTTGGCATTATGCCATAATAAAGAACTAAACATGAGACAACACAGTACTGGTACTTCAAGAAAATTTATATCCCGAAAACCACATTGAAAAGCTTAATATCAGGTCGTGGCCTACTTCACTGAGAATCGGGACATACAAATGTACACTTTTAATATGCGCTTTAAATGTGCACATTTTAGTATGGGTCACGAAATCCCGATGCTCTTGGAGTATCCTCTGATGTCTTGTTTCTTTCATGACATAATTTAAGATGTTTTAATGTTTTACATGTACGAACAAACGGGCTCCCTACGACATTGTAGCTGCGCAAGCGCGGTGACGCTTGTCATCTGGCGCTCTCTGGCAACTGCAGAAACGAACCTGTTTCTAACAGGTCATGAGAAAATATTCAGAATGGTGGTTTGAAAAGCGTTAACAGTAAAGTAAATTTCCTTTTACGCAAGTTGAACTATGTGCAAGAATGTACGATGAAGTTCGTAAATCACAGAGCGTTTGACTCTCATTTAAAAATCAACTCTTTGATGACGAGTCATATAGACGAATTCCGAGCCCAGAAGATCAGACTTTTATGTCGTTATCAAAAATTTTACTGGCTCATTTATGTGATATATCTTATAACACTCATAAAAGACCAGTATTATGTGTGAAAGCTTAGCTTCTCTTGTAGGGTATTAATCTTATAGACCAATGCGTTTCGTGTAGCAACACTATATATATTAATAAACCATTAAGTTTTTCTGTTTGTGTGTTCGCGCTACTTAACAGTGATGTTGCTATTGGCTGACTAGTTCTCGCTTCCCGTGCCCGGGTTCCCGGGTTCGATTCCCGGCGGGATCAGATAATTTCTCTGCCTCGTGATGACTGGGTGTTGTGTGATGTCCTTAGGTAAGTTAGGTTTAAGTAGTTCTAAGTTCTAGGGGACTGATGACCATAGATGTTAGGTCCCATAGTGCTCAGAGCCATTTGAACCATTGGCTGACTACGTCACGTTTCCTAAGCTCTGGATACCCACTGTCATCGGCTGGTGAGATCACGTGACATGAGCTACGACTGGCTTACAAAAGCACATAGCAACTTCGATTTCAATGCTTCGGAAAGTAACATGCGGTGTTTGGTGGAACTCGAATTTATGCTTTCATAATACGAAAATATGCAGCGTACATATTGCTGCACATCAAAGATCTTGCCAAAACGTGTTTTTTCCCCTGTTTTTAGTTTTCTAAAGTTCCGGGAAATTCTACGCCCATGTATAAAACCATAATCATTCAAAGGGCTGGTAAGTTATACAGTTCCAAGAGAAAATATACTGCCAATTAACGGGGAAAAAGTTTGTTTTCACCCGGGAGAAAGTGTATTTTTAACCGGGAAATCGGGGAATTTTTTTCATTGTCCGCGTGTACGTCCTGTATATCGCAAAACTAGTAATTTCGCGAGCACTTTAATTAATAAGTGACACAAGGACGTGGAATTCTCATAGCAAGATAATCTCAGTTTAAAAGTGTGAATTACGGACCAAATGGTTCAAATTCAATATGCAATATGCTGGATAGTTTCTTGGCAGCTATCAAGACCCAGTGAGGATGGAGCTAGGACACGTGACGGGACAACTGCGCCGCCACCGGATCAAACACGAAACTGGAACGCTACAGGACACAAACATTTAATAAAATTACGGGGCTCATCTAACAGACTGAACAGAAGACATGATAATATTGGAATTACCTTTACATCACGCGATGTTTATCTTATTCTTGACCTCACTACAGCATTGAGTGCAACTATTGTCAGGAAAGACAATGTGCTTAAAGTCCTTAATTTTTATTTTGTAAATTCATTACGAAGCCTGTAGGCATTTGATACTGGTAGTTAGGGACTTGTATACTGTCGTGTTATTTATGTAAATGAGGTACATAAAAATGACCATTTGTGCCAGAACAACCTCGCTTATTTGGCGTTTGTTACAATTGCTGCAATATTTCAAAGATATCTTTCATTTTATCTAGCAGTGACAATATAGACGTAATCAAATCGAGAAGCGACACAAGTTTTGGGTACTATACGTATTAACAGCTTTTTTAGTATTAACGCCATTTTGATTTGACGAACATTGATGAGGTAATTGATCCTTTCGTAAAAAGGACAGTACGGCTTGTAAAGCAGTAGCAAGGTTGGAGAGAAATAAATGCTAGTATTTATGTTTCCTAAATTAAATATTATTTCACACAAAAGAGAAAATTATTAGCTAATTGCCAGCAAAGACTTTTTATTCTCCCGCTTACAAATAATCCCAGCCAGTATTAAGTGTTTGAGTTTTTTTTAAAGTGGGGGTAGGATGTCAGATCAGTCGACTGGAAGCAGGAGGGGCACAGCAGAACATTTTAATTTCCCCTGTCCTGAATATAGGTTTGTTGGCTTCCATCACAAAATATACTTGACTGAATTTTACACAGCGAAGTACAGTAGAACCCCTCTAATCCGTCAGCTTCGAGACCGGAAAATGGTCGGAACGAGAAAAAGGTCGGATCATCCGAAAAATCTAATATTTATTGCAAAAAAATATAAAAGACATTTAGTACAAAAAATTAAATGATTTAAGACTAAAAGATTTCTACAGTAATATAAAAACATGTTTTTTACACAGTGTTAAACAATATATTAACTAAAAATTTCTACACACACTATAATATGTATTGGTTTTAAAAGGAAAAACGACAAACAAATGACAGTACTGTACTGTACTTAATAACGTATAAACAATATCTACTGTAAACTAAACATGTTTATAGCACTGTATATAAAAAAGAAATTTTTACAAAGAAATAAACTACTGTATGAAGAAACTAAGGCATGATTATACTGTGTTGTTGTTGTGGTCTTCAGTCCTGAGACTGGTTTGATGCAGCTCTCCATGCTACTCTATCCTGTGCAAGCTTCTTCATCTCCCAGTACCTACTGCAACCTACATCCTTCTGAATCTGCTTACTGTATTCATTTCTTGGTCTCCCTCTACGATTTTTACCCTCCACGCTGCCCTCCAATACTAAATTGGTGATCCCTTGATGCCTCAGTACATGTCCTACCAACCGATCCCTTCTTCTGGTCAAGTTGTGCCACAAACTTCTCCCCAATCCTATTCAATACTTCCTCATTAGTTATGTGAGCTACCCATTTAATCTTCAGCATTCTTCTGTAGCACCACATTTCGAAAGCTTCTATTCTCTTCTTGCCCAAACTATTTATCGTCCATGTTTCACTTCCATACATGGCTACACTCCATACAAATACTTTCAGAAATGACTTCCTGACACTTAAATCTATACTCGATGTTAACAAATTTCTCTTCTTCAGAAACGCTTTACATCCCATTGCCACTCTACATTTTATATCCTCTCTACTGCGACCATCATCAGTTATTTTGCTCCCCAAATAGCAAAACTCCTTTACTACTTTAAGTGTCTCATTTCCCAATCTAATTCCTTCAGCATCACCCGACTCAATTCGACTACATTCCAGTATCCTCGTTTTGCTTTTGTTGATGTTCATTTTATATCCTCCTTTCAAGACACTATCCATTCCGTTCAATTGCACTTCCAAGTCCTTTGCTGTCTCTGACAGAATTAGGATATCATCGCCGAACCTCAAAGTTTTTATTTCTTCTCCATGGATTTTAATACCAACTCCGAATTTTTCTTTTGTTTCCTTTACTGCTTGCTCAATATACAGATTGAATAACATCGGGGAGAGACTACAACCCTGTCTCACTCCCTTCCCAACCACTGCTTCCCTTTCATGCCCCCTCGACTCTTATAACTGCCATCTGGTTTCTGTACAAATTGTAAATAGCCTTTCGCTCCCTGTATTTTACCCCTGCCACCTTTAGAATTTGAAAGAGAGAATTCCAGTCAACATTGTCAAAAGCTTTCTCTTAAGTCTACAATTGCTAGAAACGTAGGTTTCCCTTTCCTTAATCTTTCATCTAAGATAAGTCGTAGGGTCAGTATTGCCTCACGTGTTCCAACATTTCTACGGAAGCCAAACTGATCTTCCCCGAGGTTGGCTTCTACTAGTTTTTCCATTCGTCTGTAAAGAATTCGTGTTAGTATTTTGCAGCTGTGACTTATTAAACTGATAGTTCGGTAATTTTCACATCTGTCAACACCTGCTTTCTTTGGGATTGGAATTATTATATTCTTCTTGAAGTCTGAGGGTATTTCGCGTGTCTCATACATCTTGCTCACCAGCTGGTAGAGTTTTGTCATGACTGGCTTTCCCAAGGCCGTCAGTAGTTCCAATGGAATGTTCTCTACTCCGGGGGCCTTGTTTCGACTCAGGTCTTTCAGTGCTCTGTCAAACTCTTCACGCAGTATCGTATCTCCCATTTCATCTTCATCTACATCCTCTTCCAATTCCATAATATTGTCCTCAAGTACCTCGCCCTTGTATAGACCCTCTATATACTCCTTCCACCTTTCTGCTTTCCCTTCTTTGCTTAGAACTGGGTTTCCATCTGAGCTCTTTATGTTCACAGAAGTGGTTCTCTTATCTCCAAAGGTCTCTTTAATTTTCCTGTAGACAGTACCTATCTTACCCCTAGTGAGATAAGCCTCTACATCCTTACATTTGTCCTCTAGCCATCCCTGCTCAGTCATTTTGCACTTCCTGTCGATCACATTTTTGAGACGTTTGTATTCCCTTTTGCCTGCTTCATTTAGTGCGTTTTTATATTTTCTCCTTTCATCAATTAAATTCAATATTTCTTCTGTTACCCAAGGATTTCTACCAGCCCTCGTCTTTTTACCTAGTTGATCCTGTGCTGCCTTCACTTCTTCATCCCTCAGAGCTACCCATTCTTCTTCTACTGTATTTCTTTTTCCCATTCCTGTCAATTGCTCCCTTATGCTCTCCCTGAAACTCTGTACAACCTCTGGTTTAGTCGGTTTATACAGGTCCCATCTCCTTAAATTCCCACCTTTTTGCAGTTTCTTCAGTTTTAATCTACAGGTCATAACCAATAGATTGCGGTCAGAGTCCACATCTGCCCCTGGAAATGTCTTACAATTTAAAACCTGGTTCCTAAATCTCTGTCTTACCATTACATAATCTATCTGATACCTTTTAGTATCTCCAGAGTTCTTCCATGTATACAGCCTTCTTTTATCATTCTTGAACCAAGTGTTACCTATGATTAAGTTGTGCTCTGTGCAAAATTCTACCAGGCGCCTTCCTCTTTCTTTCTTTTGCCCCAGTCCACATTCACCTACTACGTTTCCTTCTCTCCCTTTCCCCGCTACCGTATTCCAGTCACCCATGACTATTAAATTTTCATCTCCCTTCACTATCTGAATAATTTCTTTTATTTGATCATACATTTCTTCAATTTCTTCGTCATCTGCAGAGCTAGTTGGCATATAAACTTGTACTACTGTAGTAGGTGTGGGCTTCGTATCTATCTTTGCCACAATAATGCGTTCACTATGCTGTTTGTAGTAGCTTACCCGCATTCCTATTTTCTTATTCATTATTAAAGCTACTCCTGCATTACCCCTATTTGATTTTGTGTTTATAACCCTGTAGTCACCTGACCAGAAGACTTGTTCCTCCTGCCACCGAACTTCACTAATTCCCACTATATCTAACTTTAACCTATCCATTTCCCTTTTTAAATTTTCTAACCTACCTGCCCGATTAAGGGATCTGACATTCCATGCTCCGATCCGTAGAACGCCAGTTTTCTTTCTCCCGATAACGACATCCTGAGTAGTCCCCGCCAGGAGATCCGAATGGGGGACTATTTTGCCTCTGGAATATTTTACCCAAGAGGACGCCATCATCATTTAATCATACAGTAAAGCTGCATGCCCTCGGGAAAGATTACGGCCGTAGTTTCCCCTTGCTTTCAGCCGTTCGCAGTACCAGCACAGCAAGGCCGTTTTGGTTAATGTTGCAAGGCCAGATCAGTCAATCATCCAGACTGTTGCCCCTGCAACTACTGAAAAGGCTGCTGCCCCTCTTCAGAAACCACACGTTTGTCTGTATGCATACTGTATGCATTGTTTTTACAGTAAAAACGAAAACAAATTACTTGGAAAAAAAGTCAGTGATACATTTTTGTTTAGCAGATGTTATTCTACATTTAGCTGCAGTGTTCCTCCAATTTTTTTTATCCAGAAAACTTCCATTGGAGTTGAAGATGGATTCTGCTCGATGTATTGAAGGGCGATGTCAAAAGCGTTGTTTGCATCGTTGTGCGAAATCCGGGTGGGGGTTCGTCTTCGCCGTCCGAGTTCTCATTCACAGTTTCCTGGCTAACAGCGGCAACATTCTGGTCGTCGTTGAGCTTTTCAAAGGTGTCACAGTCTTTGTCACATTCGTTGATCCACTCTTCAACTTCATTGGCAGGGACGTTCGGCTCCAGAGTTTGCAGATCTTTAACGATTTGTAGTGCGTCGTTGTTTTTCTCATCTTCGGTGTGCTCAGTTTCAGTCAATGCTTACGCCACGATTTCCGCAGTTTGTCAGGTTTCAGTTCATCTCATGCTGCAGCGATTGTGTAGATAGCATTTTTGATGTTCAGGTATTTCATTGCCTCAAATAAGTTATGACCTCCAGATTTTTCCAAGATTCTGATATACTTTCTGCGATATCGCGTTTTTAACCATTCGATGACGCCCTGATCCATTGGTTGGATGAGTGAGGTCACATTAGGAGGCAGAAAGGGAGCTTTTATTTCCCCTTCCACCAAATCTTCCTCAGGTGGGTGTGATGGTGCATTATCCAACAGTAGTAGAGCACGAACAGGCAGATTTTTTTGCTTCAAGTCTTTTTCGACCGATGGCACAAACTCGTCGAAAAACGAGGATATAAAAAGGTTGCACTCTATCCAAGCAGATGTTTGATTGCAGTAACAAACCGGCAAGGAAGATAAGTTTGTATCTTTGAATGCCCTTGGTTTCTTAGGTTTGCCAATGGCGTACTGTAGAGAAGACGGAATAAAGCAAACAACGACGTTTTTTAATCCCAACAAAGGATAAAAGTCCACTATAACGCACAGTATAACAATATGCATAGCGATAGACACTGCAACAATGGTCCGACAGGCGTCCAGTCAGTGACAAGTAGGCGAAGCTCGCGAGCCTGTGCTTGGTGGTACTAACCGGACTGACGGACCATTCAAGGTCAGATTAGAGGGGTTCTACTGCACAGTAACGTGCGATAGAAGAATGCTGTGTGAAGAGGCTTGGCACTGCAGTAAGGCACACTTATAGTCTGGGAGACGAGTCTTTGGTATTGACAGCTCGGTAGCGTCTTTCCGTTGCCTAGCGACCGCAGGCAGGCAGCCAATGACGGCCTGACTTTGAGCGGGTAGCAAGGGCCACGTTGCCGCTCTGAAACCCGGTCGCGCGCGCTTATGAAACTTACCAGTGTCTCGCGTGCAGGCGGTGCTGTCGTTCGTCGTTGAATTCGCAGTTTATTTCGTTTTTGTTGTTTCTTTGTTTATGTTTCGTTGTAAACAATGTCTAGTGCGGCGGGTAGTACCAGCCCAACACAAGAAGTGAAAAGGAGGAAGGAAAGTGTGCTACACACCCAGGCCTGTGAATTCGTGTGCTGTGTGAGGGATTACTTTGAGAAAGAAAAGGACAAAGGTGGGCCCTTAATTCCTGTTGTTCAGGTTGTGAAGAGAACTGCAGCAGCATTGAAAATAAGTAAGAACACTGTTGTAAAGATAGGGAAAGAACAGTATAGTGTAGATTGTGACGAGAGTGGCACAACAAAGCTGCACACACCAGGAAAGAAGCGACCGAGAAATGAGCAGGTGACAGCTTTGGACGATTTTCAGAAAGACGCTATTCGCCGTCATATATACAGCTATTATAAGAGAAGGGAACATCCCACTCTATCTAAATTACTGGTGTCGCTTCAGAAAGACGATCTTTTTAAGGGGAGCAAATTTTCATTGCGTGCAGTGTTGAAAGACATAGGCTTCAGCTATTCACTGTTTAACGGACGCAAAATATTAATGGAAAGGACAGATGTAGTTGCATGGCGGTGCAGATTTCTGCGCAGGATCATGGGTGTGGAATTCGAAAGTATAGTGTGGTTAGATGAAACTTGGGTCAATGCCAGCCATTTTTTACGTAGAGGCTGGAATGATGGAACGCCCGAGGGGACAATGGCAGTGCCTGTTGGCAAAGGAGGGCGTATTATTGTCTTACATGCAGGAACATCGAAAGGTTTTGTGCCAAACTGCTTGAAAATGTTTCGGTCAAAAAAGACGGGAGATTACCATGAAGAAATGAACAGTGTAGTATTTCAAGAATGGTTCGAGACATCGCGTATGACGCATCTGACAAGTCCATGAGTGGTTGTTATGGACAATGCGCCTTGTCATTCCGTTGTTCACGATAAGGCACCAACCTTGGCAACAAAAAAAGACGATATCATTCAGTAGTTGAAATGGTGAATAGTATTTCAGAGAAGATTTAAGGAAGGCGGAACTGCTCGAAATTGTGGCACAAAAGAAACCCCAATTTCCAACATATGTAATTGACGAGATTGCTAAAAGGCACGGGCATGAAATCGTTCGGCTTCCTCCATACCACTGTCACTTCAGTGCAGTTGAAGGAGTGTGGGCGCAGATAAAAAATTACATTGCTGCAAACAATAAAAAATTCACGATCTCTGAAGTGGAAACTCTCCTTCCAGCAGCTATCAATAAAGTGACAAGCGAGACGTGAGCTAAAATTGTAAACAGCACTGCAGGTGCCATAAGAGAGGCGGCCAAAACCGAAGGGGCTGTGGAAGAATGCATCGAAAATTTAATTATACATCTGGGAGAGAGCAGTGATAGTTTGAGTAGTGCTGAGGAAGACAATGTCAAATCAGATTCTGACAGTGATGTGAGTGGTGTTTTTCCATTACAGTAACTACAACGCATTCAGGAATGTAAGGAGGGAGTTTGCTATCGATCTACAACCAGATCATTATATTGTGAGTACTTTCTTCAGATTATAACTCTTAATACACTGACCAATTATTCTGTAGCTTGTAGTAGAACAAATTAATAATGCTAATACTTAACAATGGAAACCAAAACTGCTAATGTTCAACAACTTGCGAAAATAGTTTTCATTTCAGTTGTGAAGTTTAACAAATAACTTTATTATGTTTCAGCATCTTAGATACTTGTACTAAATAGCTCTTATAAGTTTTCGAGTTAATATATTTCAAGCATCAACTTTAAATAAATTCACGCGTACCAATACGACTTGTATCTTGTCTCGCTTTTATTTCTGCTGCTAGAGAATGCGTGTAGCAGACAGGGCGCCGCGTGCTGTGTCCACGTTCGGCAACAGCGCCGTCTGCCCGCCGGAACTGTCAGTACCGATCACTCGTCGCACGGACTATAAGATCGAATAACATGGCTTACACCTCGTTGAACATACATGTTTTATTTATCAAACACTTCCAATATATTTTCAAAAAATCGATTTTTCTACTGTAAATACGGGGCTGAGCGTAGTCCGCATTTCGTGTGGAATAGTTGTTTTGTAAACCGTTGTGATAAGAGTCTAGCGTAGTTCAGGTTAATTGTACAATAGCTCTCTAGATTTACACACTACTTAACAAACTTACTTACGCTAAGAACAACACATACATACCCGAGGGAGGACTCGAACATCCGGTGGGAGTGGCCGCGCAATCCGTTACATGCGGCCAGTTGTTTCTGGTGGCGGCATCGGGATAGCACCGTTATTGTCTGCCTCTGCGACTATCTGCACTGCATGCTCTGTTATGCCAGTTCGTCCCCTGGTTATTACGTAAACCCTGTTCTCCTTGCGCAGTTGCTCTATCATGTACTGGACCAGCATTTACTGGTCTGTACTCATTACAGTTCACGTTATTTGGTCCCCTGTGGTCTGTGGCATTTTGTCAGTCGCTATACCTGCCTCTGTTATTCGGATATAGCGAGTTCCGCTGGTCTGGCTCATACTCAGGGCCACATCTCTTTTGATAAACACTGTTCCCGCGATATCCGAAATTTCTGTGCCTATTATCCAGCGGCGGCACGTACGGGTGCCAGGAATGGGTGTTGTTGTTAATACCAGGTTGGTTGCTTCCATTGCTTTGATCATTTCACTGCCCATTCTAATTGACCCCTGGTCTCGGCCATCCTCTTATATGAGAGCTATACTACCGAAAGAAAGTACTTAAGGTCTGGCTCAGGGATTAGCGACCAACTTCTCTCGCAAATCTGGAGGCAAATCGCTTTATGTATATATTTCTCGAAGTATTTTCGCGTCTCCCCTTGTTTAATGTTGAACGATTGCGGGTCGTACACTTTCCTCGTAATTGTACCTGAACACCGATAGACCAAAATTGTGTGTAAAATCTTGTTCAAACTGAAGATGTGTTTGACTGTACGTTACGGAACGACTTATAAAAATTACTGGTAAACGTTTTTTGATCCTGCAGAAAACACCTGAATTGGCAATACATTGAAAGGCTATCATGTACCAGTTTTGATGGAAGGCAGGGTCCTGTTCCCAATGAGTGTAGTACTGTTCCCGCAGCAATGGGGGTAACTCATTTGGTTTGTCATTGGGGTAGGCGGTTGATTATACGTTCCGAAACTTCATTCTCAGGCATCGTAAATCTGCTGAGATGAAAAAGTATTTTCCCATTCTTCCGCTAAACACTCCTGCATGTTTCCTGCGTTAACAGTAGTCGTTTCGTTCGAACTAACTCTGCCAGTGGACAGTTCAGAGCGAATTTGTTGACGGCAGCTTTGATGTCCACAACCACTTTGGTAACGATGTTCCTGTCCTTTTCGAACATCAGTTTTTCGATTTGCTCTGTATACGTCGGATGCTGCGGTACAAACTTTACCGCGAGTGTGGAGTCATTGTCGAAAGCGCCCCTCCTCTCTGGTCGTTCAACTTCTTTACGTCCGTCTCAGCACTTTTTTGTTCTGCTTTCATGAGAACAGTCTCTTCCGACAGCTTTTTCACTTCGTCGGGGAGTTCGTTGCAAACTGCGTTTGTGAAACGTCTCTCTTTATTGTAGATACTGTCTGAGCTAACTCGTCACGTGCAGTTTGCAAATTGCTTTGCTCATCTAACCTACATGACTTTTGTTTGCTGTTCGAGTAACTAAAAGTTTCTTATCAAAATCTATCGACATATTTGCCGACCTTTGATCAAAAATGTTCGATATATTTGTAAATTTTTGATCAAAATTATTCGACATATATATTGTTCGATATATTTGTAAATCTTTGATGAAGTTTCCAGTCGAAACTCGTATATTTTTGATCAAAATTGATCGATAGCTCATTTGATGAAGTTTTCAATCGAAATTATTCGACATCTCGTTAAAGATATTTGTTAAAAATTGCAGCATGCCGTTCATATTACTTGTCTCAGATGAGGTAGTGTTTCTTGTGTTTGTGGTGTTCTGTTGCCCATAAACATTTTTTGTTCTCGCTACACTGGACGGTGAGAAATTTCAAGTCAGCTACAATGTTTCTTATGAAATTACTGGGTGAAAAAGCACTCTCTGATGACCGTTGTATCGGCAGTTCATCTATTGTCTGCATTGAAATATTTCCTAATGGAGTGTTTCCGTCTGTAGTTTTTTGTTAAATATAAATCATGGCTAACCTTCATGTCATATTGTTGCTTCGCTGCGTTAGTCATTTCAGTTTGCTCATTCAAATTATTTCCTGTTTCTGGCTACTAAAAATATTTCCATTCATTTAGTTGTTTTCTTTTGATTCCCTTTTGTTTAATATATATATTTCATTTGCAGTAACTATTGTTTATACTACTGATAGTTGTACACATTTCCATCGAAAATTTTACTATGGTAACTGCCTGCAACAAGATGGCTGCGATTCCCTGAGCCCAAATTAAATGGCGCGGAAGTCATTCCCTATTTGTATGTTAGTTTTCGCACAAGTAGTGCTACGAAAAACATATTAATTTTAAAAAAAATTGTTTAAAGGAAAGAAAGCAAGGATCTATTGCTGTTGAACCTGGTTAAAGAGTGCTAATGATTACGCAAATTCATAATACTTGATCCTACCTTGACGTCCGCAGATTTCTTCCTTTCCTTCCGGGCTTTTGTTTCCCTCCTTCATTTTGTTATTGTCATTTCCTTGACGAACCTGTATCCTGCGACAAAGAGAATGTACATCGTTATCACACTATGTGATCAAAAGTATCGGGACACCTGGCTGAAAATGACTTAGAGTTCGTGGCACCCTCCATCTGTAATGCCGGAATTCAGTATGGTGTTGGCCCACCCATGATGAGAGCTTCCACTCTAGCAGGCATACGTTCAATCAGATGCTGGAAGGTTTCTTGGGGAATGGTAGCCCATTCTTCACGAAGTGCTGCGCTGAGTAGAGGTATCGATGTCGGTCGGTGAGGCCTAGCACGAAGTCAGGGTTCCAAAACATCCCAAAGGTGTTCTATAGGATTCAGATCAGGACTCTGTGCAGGCCAGTCCATTACAGGGATGTTATCGTCGTGTAACCACTTCGCCACAGGCCGTGCATTATGAACAGGTGCTCGATCGTGTTGAAAGATGCAATCGCCATCCCCGAATTGCTGTTCAACAGTAGGAAGCAAGGAGGTGCTTAAAACATCAATGTAGGCCTGTGCTGTGATAGTGCCACCCAAAACAACAAGTGGTGCAAGCCCCCTCCATGAAAACCACGACCACACCATAACATCACCGCCTCAGACTCGTGTATTTACCCTATAAAGGGGAGCATTTATTACAGAGCGTTAATATGGCTGATTCGCTAAACACGTTCCAGCAACGATTCATATAGACAGAAGAAACTAATTAAAAATGGAATGTAGCCCAATCTCCGACTTCCGTTCATGATTTCGGAAATGATATGATTTCTTAATTATATTATTATGTACAATTTGCAGTAACCGGTTACAAAAAATACAGCTTGTCTTAAAAAAAAAAAAAGTTTCTTCTCTCATCCTTCATAGACACAGTGGAACACTAGAGCAAAGATAAGAAAGATTGTAGCAAAAAATTACAAATTGTACAAACTTTCTAAAAATGTAAATCAGCACAAAATCTACATCTTGTTGTTACGGCAGCTATTTTACTTAGATTTTAGTAGTATGTATAATAAAGAACAGATTTTATTTTCTTCTCATAAATTATTGGTAATGCACAGCCTATTTATTAGAAATGAAAGAAAAAGGGCTATAATTTAGAGACGAGAGAAGATCCCTTTTCAGAAAACATATTTTCGTTTTAATTTATTTTACATTTCCTTGCTATATTTGGCACCAAATTCACCTGCACAGTTCTGAAGATTTCCTGGCTAGAAACGACATTCGGGATGACGACGGTTCAATCCCGCGTCCTACCATCCTGATTTAGGTTTTCCGTGATTGCCCTAAATCGCTTCAGGCAAATGTTGGGATGGTTCCTTTGACAGGGCACGGCCGACTTCCTTCCCCACCCTTCCCTAAACCGATGAGACCCATGACCTTGCTGTTTGGTCTACTCCCCCCAAATCAACCCAACCACGGCTAGAAACGAAAGATATGAAATAGTGTGAGATACGATACATCTGTTTTCTGTGTCACTTGTTATTCCATCAGTTAGTTTTTAACACTCTAGCTCAGAGAGTTTCTCCAAGTGTGTGTAGCATTTAGACATCTCTTCAGCCATTCTCTTCAACAATCTCAACATTTCAACATCGAAACCTCTTCATGTGGTTATGAAATCTTAAGCGTCTCTGGCTTTGGATGTGTATTTTGGCACTCCTTCCTCACGCAGCTGTGTAATATTTTTCACCAAACAGAAAACTCGATGCTACATCAAAATACCTTATATATAAGGTCTTCTTCCTGTGGTCTTTTTTAACGATTGAGCAGTGCAGCCGCTGGCCTGTGGCAGAGTATACGCTTTTTTACACAACTTGACGAAGAGAATATAGCGGTCTAGACTCACAACGACTAACAACCCTAGAAATATTATTAATCAGCCAAAGAAAGTTCATCGCGAATAATTTTTATTTACGTAATTTGAGAGCAGTAAAAGCATTGAATGAGCAACTAAAGCCGCGCGGGATTAGCCGAGCGGTCGGGGCGCTGCAGTCATGGACTGAGCAGCTGTCCCAGCGGAGGGTCGAGTCCTCCCTCGGGCATTGGTGTGTGTAGGTTAAGCAGTGTGTAAGCTTAGGAACTGATGACCTTAGTAGTTAAGTCCCGTAAGATTTCACACACATTTCAACATTTTTGAGCAACTAAATTACTTAAAGCCTCTAAATTTTTGGGTTTCGTACTCAACCGTCGCGTCTCACACGTCCTCGGCTGGCAAAAATAGGAAGCCTACGGTAAGGTAACATATTGTCGCCACGCCTTATGTGGACATATACACTGACGGAAAAAGAATCGCAACACTAAGGAGGAGTTGTGTGACACGAATGAAAGTTGGTAAGCGTGTTTCCACATCTGAAAGACGATGTCTTACGATACAAATCAAGTTTGCTTTAAATACACGCTGTAACGGTCGTGACCGTTAGTTACCTTTGTGATTGGACGTGGTGAATTAATGCTAGTCAAGAACGCCTGTCAGGGGACAAAGACGCCATTATCAACAGCTTACTGAGTTTGAATGACATCGTGTAATAGGGCTGCGAGGAGCTGAATGTTACTTTTGCGATATTGCAGAAAGACCTGGCATTGTACATGATTGCTGGCACGGGAACGTATGGTCGCAAGGAGACCGGGCTCCAGGCGGGCCACGTGGTGCAAAACGGTCGTGTTCTGGATATGCCTCCGGCGCATCATACTGCATCTGCAGCAGCAATTTTGAGCACCAGGTGACATCACAGTGACTCAACAAACTATTACATATCGGTTACTTCAACGACAGCTCTGTGCCAGACGCCCTGTAGCGTTCATTCTACGCCGGCCGCTGTGGCCGAACGGTTCTAGGCTCTTCAGTCCGGAACCGCGCTGCTGCTGCGGTCGCAGGTTCGAATCGTGCCTCGGGCATGGATGTGTGCGATGTCCATCGGTTGGTTAGGTTTAAGTAGTTGTATGTCTAGGGAACCGATGACCTCAGATGTTAAGTCCCATAGTGCTTAGAGCCATTTGAACCATTTTTCGTTCATTCCACTAACCCCAAATTACCGCCATTTGAGATTTTAGTGGTGTCAAACGAGAGCATGGTGGAGGCTTGTTGTGTTTTCTGATGAAAGCTGGGTGTGCCTAGGTATCACTGATGGCCGTATGTTGGTTAGGAAGAGGTCAGTTGAGGGCCTGCAACCAACCTGTCTGCGGAGCTAGACCTGTCGTGGTTATTCCATGAACGCTGATTGCAAATTTGTACGCCAGTCTGATGATTCTACTTGTGCTGCCATTCATGAACAGCATTCCACGGGATGTTTTCCAACAGGATAACGCTCGCCGACGTACCGCTGTTGTAACCCGATATGCTGTGCAGTGTGCCAACATGTTGCCTTGGCCTGCTCGATCACAGGATCTGTGTTTATTCGAGCCCATATGAGACATTGGGACATGATCGGACAACAATTCCAGCGACATCCACAAACAGCAGTAACCCTCGCAGCATAGACCGACATGAAACTCTGACCGACATGAAACTCTATCCCACAAACTGTCTTCCAACAACTGTAAAACACAATGCATGCACCTTTGAATGCTTTCATTCAACATTCTGACGGTTACACCGGTTATTAATGTATCAGTATTTCACATTTGCTATGGCGTATCTGGCGCTTGCATCAGTCTGTGATATTGCAATGTTAATCACTTAAATATGTTACCTAGACAAATGTATTGCTGAAATTTCATTACTCTACATTAATATTTTTGATGGCGCTTTTTTTCTCCCTTCAACGTAATTAGATACATGTTACACTCATTTACAAACTTTCTGGACGACATGGGGTAGGTCTCTTTGCAATAGCGACCAGCCAGAATAGTCGTGCGTGTTAAACCACAGAACACCAATATAGCAGAAGTGCAAAGACCACGTTATTATACGGAAACACAGAACGACACCAGCGCTACTTGTGGCCTGGCTGTGAACTTCTATACGAAAAAATATTGCGCGTAAATCTCTTATGTTTCTTTCTAAATACGCGAATTAGATGACAATATTTTTCATTTAATCTTTGAATGTAGGCCGCATAGTGTAGTAATAAAGGTTTTTGAGATCTTGCAAAGTAATATATAAAAGAAATCTCAATCAAAAACAAACATTAGCTACTCGTAGCTGCAGTTTACATTGTGAAAAGTTTCGTAAATTACGTCGTCACCTTTTGACTGTGAATTTTTTTTTGTAAAACTCAATATTGCGATTTTGGCCGTGTGGCCATTATTATGTGGAAATAAACGAGCTTTAGCACATGTCAGACTAAAAAAATCATCTGACACTGCATGCATATATAAATGATTTTTACGTTTCCACATATCCTAAAGCACATTATGTCCACTCGCATGATCGAAAGTGGAATAGTAGGTTACACAAAACAAATAACTACACAGCTAATGGATAACCAAGAGGCCATTTACAAAAAAAAATCTGTTCTACAAACCAAGCATGTACTGTAAAGTATAGAAAATCCGATTTATTATTTTTTCTGTTGATTGTTATTTATGGATATTCAGTCATATGAAATTGAACTTCTGCACAGTTCAAATAAATTTATGAAACACACAAAATACTACTTTACATCAACTGAAAAATAAATTGGGAGCAGAGCAGGTAGACACTCCATGAATGTAGCCAAAATGTTTTTACCAATGAGACATACAAAGAAAACGAACTACAACACATAACTTTTTTTTCTTTTTTCCCCAACTTGGCTGTTAGTTTAAATAATGAAAGAAGACACTGGTACAACATTTATTTTTAACATTTTAATTTATTTACTTTCTCTTTGAAAACGTTGTTTGGTACACTACTGAAAATTAACACAAATTCCCCTTGACAGCACTTTATTCATTATACTTTTAGAATCCAATCATCACATCTAGAAAGTGTTAAGTTATGTTCCTGCTGAATTACCAGCATCCCTTGATGCCTCATAACATGTCCTGCCAACCGATCCCTTCTTCTAGTCAAGTTGTGCCACAAACGTCTCTTCTCCCCAATCCTATTCAATACCTCATCATTAATTTTGTGATCTACCCATCTAATCTTCAGCACTCTTCTGTAGCACCACATTTCGAAAGCTTCTATTCTCTTCTTGTCAAAACTATTTATTGCCCATGTTTCACTTCCATATATGGCTACACTCCATACAAATATTTTCAGAAATGACTTCCTGACACTTAAATCTATACTCGATGTTAAAAAATTTCTCTTCTTCAGAAACTCTTTCCTTGCCATTGCCAGTCTACATTTTATATCATCTCTACTTCGACGGTCATTAGTTATTTTGCTCCCTAAATAGCAAAACTCATTTACTACTCTAAGCGTCTCATTTCCTAATCTCATACCCTCAGCATCACCCGATTTAGTTCGACCACATTCCATTATCCTAGTTTTGCTTATGTTGATGTTCATCTTATATCGTCCTTTCAAGACACTGTCCATTCAGTTCAGCTGCTCTTCCAGGTCCTTTGCTGTCTCTGTCAGAATTACAATGTCATCGGCGAACCTCAAAGTTTTAACTTCTTCTCTATGGATTTTAATTGCTACTCCAAATTTTTCTTTTGTTTCCTTTACTGCTTGCTCAATATACAGATTGAATAACATCGGGGATAGGCAACAACCCTGTCTCACTCCCTTTCCAGCCAATACTTCCCTTTCATGCCCCTAGGTATTTAGTCGAATTGACAGCCCTTAGATTTGTCTGATTTATGGTAGACCCAAAATTTATCGGATTTCTTTTAGTACCCATGTGGATGACCTCGCACTTTTCTTTGTTTAGCGCCAATTGCCACTTTTCGCACGAAACAGAAATCCTCTCTAGCTCATTTTGTAATTGGAATTGATCGTCTGATGATTTTACTAGACGTTAAATTACAGCGTCATTTGCAATCTAAGGGGGCTGCTCAGATTATCACCTAGATCATTTATGTAAATCAGGAACATCAGAGAGCCTATGACACTACCTTGCGGAACGCCAGATATCCAGTTCTACTCGATGATTTACCACCTATCACTACGAACTGTGACCTCTTAGAGGAAATCACGAATGCAGTCACACAACTGAGACGATACTCTATATGCACGCAATTTGATTAATAATCGCTTGTGAGGAACGGTATCAAAAGCCTTCTGGAAATCTAGGAATATGGAATCGATCTGAGATCCCTTATCGACAGCACTCATTACTTCATGGGAATGAAGAGCTAGCTGTGTTGCACAAGAACGATATTTTCTGAATCCGTGTTGGTTATGTACATTGCTGCTTCACATTACTGTCCTCAAAGGCTGGTGCAGTTAAATTCTGTAAGGGAAACGGATAAGTTCATGCTTCGTTATCCTCAGGAAAGGCAGTCGTGAATTCCTAAAGTTGCTGTGCTGAATGTCTTTCCAATGCAGTGGGCTCCTCAATGAATAGGGTTTGCAAATTCTCCAGGGTTTCAGCTGAGATTGGTCGTCCTAAGTGGCCCTTCCCCATGTCGTGTAGGGATCCAATCTTTACAGAACGTTTCATGAACTTAAGTTACACAAAATCCATGTCAGGGGTTACTTAAATTTTGCCAGCGCATTTGGACTTCCCTTCAGCACTGTAATTTCATGGTCAAGTGATAATCACGGATAATGCTCTTCCTGGATCAAATGTGCTGTTTCATGTGCATCTCACAATAACAATGCGTCCAGAATTTGTGTAAAATGTCTTTAGAATAAACAAACGCTGACCTTTGTTTGTGCTTCCCTCTGGAAAGTGAATGTGTAGTGAGCTATAAGATTTTCAGAGCTACAATACAGCAGGAAGCTCATTTATCCATAATACTAAGCCACAGTAGCCCAACACTTTCAAACACCTGTTTTGCGCCACTCGGTATCTGTTAAATGACGTGTAGTGCAGGGTGTCATGTCTGCTCTTTGAGATCAGGCAATGCACTGCACAGTGATCTGGAGATGAACTGTATGGACGGTGTAAGTAAATCCAGGGACGTTAAAACTTGGTGCTGATTGAGTCAGAGCTTTCACATGGAACAGTTCAACTACGTGTGGGCGCAGGGACGATGGAGTGATTGAAGATAGAGGAGGTGAGGACGACTGTGTGGGATGGAGATCAATGGCAGTGTGTAGGTCCCTCGTGCGGAAGTGAAAAAATATAACAATAAAGAGGCGATTTTATGACTGATATATAATGCTTGATGCCTTCCTAAGAGATAGTCTCCACTCCTTCCAAGCTAATCATGTTGAAACATTGTCTCAAAATATGGTAGAAAACACAAAGAGATTCTGGTCATATGGGAAGTACACCAGTGGTAAAAGACAGTCAATACCGTCACTGTGCGATAGCGATGGAAATGTTACCGATGATGGTGTTACTAAAGCGGAGTTACTAAATACAGTTTTCCGTAATTCCTTCACGAAAGAAGACAAAGTAAATATTCCAGAATTCGAAACCAGAACAGCTGTTAGCACGAGTGACATAAAAGTAGATATCTTAAGTGTTGCGAAACAACTGAAATCACCTAAGAAAGGCAAGTCTTCCGACCCAGATGGTATACCAATCAGGTGCCTTTCAGAGTATGCAGACGCAAAAGCGCCTTTCTTAGCAATCATATACAACCGCTCACTCGAAGAAAGTCTGTTCCTGAAGACTGGAAACTAGCACAGGTCATACCAATATCCAAGAAAGGAAATATGAGTAACCCATTGAACGACAGACACATTTCACTTACCTCAATTTGCAGTAGGTTTTTGGAGCATATACTGTACTCGAACATTATGAATTACCTTGAAGAAAATGACTTTTTGATACATAACCAACACGGTTTCAGAAAATATCGTTCTTGTGCAACACAGCTAGGTCTTTATTCCCATGAAGTAATGAGTGCTGTCGACAAGGAATCTCAGATCGATTCCATATTCCTAGATTTCCAGAAGGCTTTTGGCACCGTTCCTCACAAGCGACTATTAATCAAATTGCGTGCATGTGGAGTATCGTCTCTGTTGATTGACTGGATTCGTGATTTCCTCTCAGAGAGGTCACAGTTCGTAGTGATAGACGGTAAATCATCGAGTAGAACAGAAGTGATATCTGGCGTTCCGCAAGGTAGTGTCATAGGCCCTCCGCTGTTCCTGATTTACATAAATGATCTAGTTGATAATCTGAGCAGCCCCCTTAGATTGTTTTCAGATGACGCTGTAATTGACCGTCTAGTAAAATCATCAGACGATCAATTCCAATTACAAAATGATCTAGAGAGAATTTCTGTATGATCCAAAAAGTGGCAAACGAAGAAAAGTTCGAGGTCATCCACATAGGTACGAAAAGAAATCCGATAAATTTTGGGTATACGATAAATCACACAAATCTAAGGGCTGTCAGTTCTGCTAAATACCTAGGAATTACAATTACGAGCAACTTAAATTGGAAAGACCACATAGGTAATATTGTGGGGAAGGCGAAACAAAGACTGCGCTTTGTTGGCGGAACACTTAGAGGATGCGACAAACACACTAAAGAGACAGCCTACATTACACTCGTCCGTCCTCTGTTGGAATACTTCTGCGCAGTATGGGATCCTTACCAGGACATCTAAAAAGTGCAAAGAAGAGCAGCTCGTTTCGTGTTACCGTGCAATAGGGGTGAGAGTATCACTGATATGGCAGGGAGAAATGATCATCATACTAAAATAAGTGAAATCAGAGCCTTTTCCCACGCTCCATTCGAGAGTGGAATGGTAGAGAAGTTGTATGAAAATTATTCGGTGAACCCTCTGTCAAGCCCTTAAGTGTGAATTGCAGAGTAACCATGTAGATGTAGATTGTGGATTGTCAGCATAATACAGGGTGTACATAAAGTCTGGGAACACTTTTAATTATTTATTGCACAAGAACTAAATTTTGTAGAGATGTCATACATATTGCATTTTGAAGAGAAACTGTGAAAGTTTTTTTCTTACGAACATTCGATATGCGAACCATGAATGACCTGGCAGATGTCAACACGGTAATCGCATTCTTGCCATACCCGTCCCAGCATGGCATCGTCGAATGTGGCAGTCGCTTCCCGTATTCTCTCCCGGAGCTTTGCTACATCACGTGGTAATGGCGGTACTTACACCAGATCTTTAATATGCCCTCACAGAAAATAGTCAGATGGAGTGAAATCTGGTGACTGGTGAGGTCATTTCATGAAACAGCTGTCCACTTCTGTAGCATAACCGATCCATCGATATGGCAGCTCCGTTTTAGGTACCCACGAACTTCATGATGGAAATGGGGTGGAGCCCCATCATGCTGAAAGATGGATGGAGAGTATGTTTGCATTTGAGGCATCAGTCAATGCTGCAACATGTCCAAGTAGGAATATCCAGTGACAGTGCTCTCGGGCGAAGAAGAATGGCCCGTACAGTTTTCGACGTGACAAGGTACAAAAAACATCTACCTTTGGAGACTCACTCTGAAATTCAGTGTATTCTTGTGGGTGATTTGTACCCCAGATTTGACAATTATGCCTGTTCACTTTCCCATTAGTGTGAAAATTGGCTTCGTAGCAAAAATTTAAGCGATCAACAATGCCATCTCCAGCCTCATTCAGTTGTTGAAACTGCGAACAAAACTCAAAACGCTTGTCTTTGTCGTAGTTGTTGACCTTCTGCACTAGCTCCAATTTGAATGGATTCATAACCTGCTTCTGTCGCAAGACTTTCCACACTGTCGTTGGAGCCATTTCGAGTTCATGGGATGCAAGACGCACCATTTTGTTGCACTTCTTATGAATCTCTATCGTACGTGCTCCACATTCACTTCACTCACACTGGGACGTCCGCTTCTCTTTGCCGGGTAGAAGCTACCCGTCATAACGAATTTGTTGTGCCAGTGGTAAATGGCCTTTCTTGTTGGTGGCTTCATACCGTACTTGGTTCTAAACATCTGTAGAACAGCTGTAGCACACTTGTTTCTGTCGTACTCCAACACACAGAAAGTTAACTCCGCACCTGAGCTCGCCATGTTTGCGACTAGCGCTGACTATCGGCAAAATACCAAACTACGCTGTGGCGGTATACATAGAGTTTCTGCAAAATGACATGTATTATATCTGTACAATGTTTAGTTCTTATGCAATAAATAATTGAAAGTGTTTGGGGTTTTATGTGCACTCTGCACTGCATTGTCCAGCGTAGTTCTAATAATGGATAAATTGGGGATAAAAAACAGCCGCTCAAAGCGGCCGCTTGGTTTGAGGCGCCATGTCACGGATTGCGCGGCCCCTTCCGCGGAAAGTTCGATTCCTCCCTCGGTCATGGGTGTGTGTGTGTGTGTGTTGTTCTTAGCTTAAGTTAAAGTAGTGTGTAAGTCTAGGGACGGATGACCTCATCAGTTTGGTCCCTTAGGAATTCACTCACATTTGAATATTTTTAATACAAATATCTTTATGTGTAATAAAAAATAGGTGTAGGTGTTGCCTTATTGGCCGGGCTGCTTCCCAGCACCCACCCCTGTTGTCCCGCTACTGCCTTCTACGGGTATTTTCGGCTGCTGAGTTCTGGATCGTTGTCAACGTCTTTCAGCAATTCCTGAGTGACACCTATGCGATGTCGTTTTTGGTGGAAATTCAGCAATTTAGGGGGAAAACTATACTGCATCTAAAAAAAATTACTTGCCTTGAGCCAAAGCACTTAAGGCATATGCTGGGGGTTCCTTCAAAAGGGCATAGACGCTTTCCTTCTCTATCCTTCCCTCATCCGACCTTGCACGCTCTCTCTAATGACCTTCTTGTCGACGAGACTTAGATCACTAATCACTTCCTCTTCCTCCATGACATTGAAATCTCTCTGATGGTGATTCGGCAATTTTCTAGATCCATTTTCTTTATTTGGGCACCGCCCCTTGCCGCAGTGGATACACCACTTTCCTTCAGATCACCGAAGTTAAGCGCTCTTGGGCTTGGTCGTCACTTGGATGGGTGTCCATTCGGGCCGCCATGCGCTGTTGCCATTTTTAGGGATGCACTCAGCCTTGAGATGCCAATTGACCGAATAGTAGCGGCTCCAGTCAACGAAAACCATCATAACGGCCGGGAGAGCGGTGTGCTGACCACGCGCCTCTTCTATCTGCATCCTCAGCTAAGGGCCGGATGGTACCGACGGACCACCTGTGGTCCGTAGACTGCGTGGGTTAAGTATGTTTTCTTTACTTCTTCCACATTGTCGTCAGTAATTGATGTGCTAGAGTATCCAGGTTGTCGTAGTCCGCAACGCCTTCTCGACCCTCTTTGAAACGCTTACTCCATTCTTAAAGCTTTATCTTAATCGTAGTAGATTGCCAAAATCCACACTACATTCAAATGCAGTGCTGCACTTTACTTTGTTTTCAAACAAACTGCACCGAGACGCAGAGATTCTGCAATTTGTGTCCCATAGAGAACCTTATAACCCATTTCTAAAGTTCGCAAACTTCAATAACATAACTGCTTGCATTTACGAACAGTGTTTGTGGAAAGGGCTTAATTGTGGTCATTGCTAAAAGTCATACTTGCCTAGCGCGCAATGTTGAAGTTACGTAAGAAAAGTTGTTCGTGTGGAACCCACATATTACGCAATAAGCACCATACAGTCAGCAACTACACACATTGTATACTGCATATAAGCCGACACACATATCTGGATAGTGGCTATACGATCGAAACAGATAGGTTCAGGTCTTACGTCGGGGATTGGCCTGTGAGATGGTTGCTGACTGAGCTAGAAAAACTTGCGCGGCGTGGTGATCCCATTTATGGCGCCAACATTCCCATGATCAAATTGCAGGAGCTTGAGGCCTTGTAGAAGAAAACCGTCAAATTGTAGTGTTCTGAGAGGGAGTAAGACAAACTGCGAGACACGTAACAGGAGACCTCACGTCAGTCGATGATTTCGATGAGGTTAACTAGCGATTGGCTGCGTGTTGATTCGCCGATCGCCGTGAATACCCTGTTGAAGGATTCTGCAGAATTGGTTCAGCACAAATAACGGTTTTCAGATTCCCCAATAAGTAAAAATCCAGAGGATTTAAGTCCGGTGACGTAGCAGGCCACGCTACAGGGCCTCTGCATCCTGTCCAACGCCCAACGAAGATGTTGAGGTGTCGGCGAACTGTAATGTGGAAGTGGGTGGTGCTCCGTCGTGCAGAAACCACGTGAACTGCCGTATTGCCAAAGGCACATTCTCAAGTAGCCCAGACAGAGTATTCCGCAAGGAAGTCCAAGTACATTCCTCAGTTGACTCGTTGTGGAATGATAACAGGCCCAAGTGTGTGGTTGCCGACTCCCTGCCCACACACTGAGCTGAACCGATGCTGATACGACGTCTCAACCGTTCCCTGAGGATTGCCTATAGCCCACAGATAATATTACGCAGACTGATGATCCCAGCTCTGCTAAAGGTTGCTTCGTCACTAAAGAGGGCTGGTGACGCAAATCCATTAATTGTGACGGTCTGACGCAAAAACCATCAACAAAATCGTTCCTATAGAGGTATTGCACTCGTTACAGGTGATAGGGATAGTAGTGGTTGTCGTGCAGGATACACATAATCGTACTGTGGCTTACACCATGTAAGCAGGCCACTTGCTTGGAGCTTAAACTAGGGTTCGTCTCAGTATCTTGTAGAATCCGGTCCTCCAAATCTGGTGTACGCACAGTCCACTGCCTCCCTGCACGTTCGTTTGTCTGAAAGGACCGCCGAGCGGCCTGATGCGCCTTGTCACGGTTCGCGCCGCTCCCCCCTTCGGAGGTTCGAGTCCTCCCTCGGGCATGGGTGTGTAAGTTAGATTAAGCAGTGTGTAAGTCTAGGGACCGATAACCTCAGCAGTTTGGTCCCATAGGAACTTACCACCACCACCTCTGAAAGGATCCATGATAACATAAACGCCCAAAAAAGCCTTGAAATGTCGTGTGATTTGGTTGGTGTCTATGAGGGTACTTGTTTTGGTATAGCCGTGCTACTTCTCAACGGTTTCCACCTGCTTGGCCGTACGCAAACAACCTTCCGGTTTGTTCCCGACAAGAGTACTGGACCATTCTGCTGCTTTACGTTGCGTCAATCACGCAGCCTGCAACACACAAGAAACACACGGCACATGGTCAAGAGGAACGTTCATTCATCAGCGCCATCTATTGTGGCTACGATCTTTTACGGAGGCATGTACGTATTACCCTCTTTTCTCAATTTCCAGTCAGAAACCCGTCCCTGCAGTTTGTCAGCTTTATTAATGTTCTCCCTGTATAACAGACTGACTCTTCATTCTCTAAGTCTGCTATGTGTCCCACATTGGCCGTTGCTAGAGAAATATCCTGAGTCCGGTTCCTGCTGACGAGTGTCGCCGAGACGGCGTTATCCTCTCGTTGCTGGTACTGCACTCCCCTCAGTAGTGTAGGACAGCCCTATTTATGCGGCTTCTTTTGCGCACTGCCCTTCTGGAAGATTCAATGATGATATGCTATGCATGGCTGATTAAGAGATTAGTGCGTGATGCCAGCCATATTTGGCTCTTCTGTAATGTTCCCTCGTTGCTACCCTGAAAGCTACTGGAAGCTTTAGTCACGTAGGTCGCTGTTGCATGTCACAAGAGCGGCAGAGCTAGCGTCCATTATCGAGTCCAAATACTGGTTCGCCGCTTCTGGCACTGAAACAGCTTGCCTAATGCCTTTGACCAATATTTGCTTTCTAAGCTGTATTAATGAACTGGTCGGAATATTTTAACATTCGCGACACCTCCCTTTCCCCAGGGAAAATTTTGTAAGCTCGGACCCCTGAGGTTATAAAGTTTTCGTTTCCTAGTCACACGTGCCAGTAGACATTTCCTCTGCTTTATTTCCGAACAGGACATATTTACTTATGATAAAGTTCATCAAAACAAGTTCATCAGTCTACCTGGTAGGTAGTTTCAGCATAATAAAATCTTTTCACATAATACCAACTCGCATGAATGGGATTATTGATACAAGTACAGAATTACAGTTTTCATGAGTACACAGCCTATAATGTAGCAATACACATTATTCTGAATATAAGTTACATTTTTACCTAATACAAAACTCATATTAATGAATCATTGATATATTTATAGAGCTACAATTTTCATGATTACAGCCATGTTATACAAGAGCACACATTATTTTGAGTGTAGGTTACATTTTCACACAGCAAAAATCTCACATTAATGGAATCATTTATGTCACCGTAGAGGTACAGTTTTAATGATTTCACACCACATAATACATTAGCACACATTATTTTGAATATAGGTTACATTTTCATGTAATACAAAACTCACATTGATAGAATCATTGCTATAACTATATAGTTAAAATTTTCATGATTACAGGCCACGTAAGACATATTGTCTATGTACCTTTTGTCATTCTGTATTTTCTCAGCATTCAACTTGGGTGACTATAACATGGGCGTGTCAGCTTCCATCTTTCTGGTAGGTCGTGGCATCTGACTTCTTTCTTTCCACAACATTCTGTCGGGAAGGGGAATAAGTTGAACTGCCCTAGCGTGCACTCGTCCGTCTCCTCACCATACTGTTCACATGGAGTAGAATTGTATACCTTACGGTACAATTACACAACACGAAATTACCGAATCAGCACAGCCCTCAAGGAGTGCTCGCTTATCGACAAACCTCTGGAGGTCGAACGTTGTTGGTAATCTGTTTCATCTTGTAGGTCTTCTACTTTATGTCCATCGACCTTGAAGTCATCTAAATGCCTTAATTATAAGCTCCATCGGTAAGAGTTTGGGGATCTGGGACACTAAATGTTTGTCGTCTTCTACTAGGCAACAGTGTATGCCTCTATTTAGATGAGGAACTACGTTGTATTGATATGGTCAGACTGCAACATCATCTATGCACCCTATCCCTTACATTTACTTAAAAAGACGTTTCTGATGTCTCAGGGTGACCGTTTTACTCGGGAGTTGGTCAGAAGACAGTTGGCGCCTACTGACGCTTCTCACCTTCTATGATCAGAAATTCCTTTTCTGGTGCGGTATAAGTGCATAATCGCTTAGTCTTATGAAATTCAGCTGTTAAGGGCCAAACCTTATATAGATAACACATCAGGTTCAGTCTTTAAGATCAAATTAATCAAAGTTAAGTCTACGGCTCGTTATTACCAACTATACTACTGTCGACTTAGGTACATTCAACACATAACGGAGTACCTGCTAAAAATACGTCTAAACCTAGTAACTACAACCTTGGTCCTCCGTAAGTACAATAGGGATTTTTTAATCTGTCAAAGCCTCCCTAAGTAGCTCAAGATACTTAACAACCTGAACAGGATTTACCAAGTGTGGCTCCAATAGACCCTTCTGCGCGTTCACAATGACAGAAATCGACAAGTCATATTCGCTTTCTAATTCATTGAACATGGCCATGAGTTGCACTAGTTGCTCTGTTATGTTTATTAGAATCATGGCGTTATGCACCTTCTTGCTCATACTGTTTTCGCATCCTTTCACATTAGTGCTCAGCATTGTAATCCCTTCGGTAATAATTTGCTCATTCTTGGTTACCGTATTTATTATTTTATTATCTCCGTTAGTGAAGCTCTTACTATATTTACTTGCTCTTTAGACAGTCGCAACAGTTCGCTCTGTTGCTCTTCAAACACACCTATTTCTGCCTTAAAGAATTTTAAATCGTCTTCGTGTAGTGTACCTAACAATATCTCGCCAGCCTCGCCAATAAAGTTTAATATTCCTCGCTTTGACCATGTTTTTTCATATCTGTCCAAAAGCTCAACTAATTCTTTTGATCCGCAATTTTCCCAAAGCGCCACTTTATAGTGATCTGCGCGTTTCCGCTGTCGCCTGTGCTACTTTGACCTACTGCAGTTTGGTAAGGCAACGTGTTACTGCTCTGATGGCTATCTGTGGCGTTTGCTCAAACTTCTCACATAGTCCTCTTAGGTTGATATAGCTAACAGTTCTTCGAGTAGTATAGATTGATTATACCGTGGTTATCGTAATATAATCGCGATGTAGACTGGTATTTTTGTATTCGTGTATCTTGTGTTGGTGTTCCTCGTTCCGCGAGGCAGGACATCTATGGGGTTGTCATCCATACTGCCTGTCTCCCTGCATCACTGACAGAGAGAAACTCTCAACCTACTGATTGTACTCTTATAATTCTTGCTGGTTAAAATGAGGCCACTCTGGTAAACAGCACTTACAGTAATCCAATATCGAATATCTCCCTGTTGTTTCTCTTATTGCTCCCCGTACTTCTTTAGTAGCACGAACATAAAAGCTCTGATTATGGTTTATTAATAGTCGGAACATTGCCACAGAATTTTCATAGTCTGACTATGACAGTTCAGTTTTTATGATCAGATTAATTAAAGTTCTGTCCAGGGCTCGTCATTATCACCCACATTTATGTTTAACCCATTTGAGAAAGTAGTTAAGTTTTACTCAAAAAAATTCCCATTAGGATTTCGGCGATTGTATTTCGGATGTATCTGCTACCTCTTTATGACTGAGTCCATATATATTTGACAGGAATGGTACTTTTTTATCCACTATCGGAATGAAAGTATGGAAATCGTTTAATACATATATTTCCAATTATCACAACATTACAGACCTTTAGAACATCTCTTGCTCACAGCTAGCTTCTTTCACTCATTCAGAAATCCAGTCATGACATAAGCGAAGTAGTAGCAGCAGTAGTAATAATAATAAAGCATACACGCATTACAATCTCTTATTATATTTGAAACAGTGTGCTCTCGCTCTGGCAATGGTTTAATTCGGTTCGTGACTAAAGCCGTCTTCTGTAATCAGCTGTATCTCCTCTTGTCTTTATTTGGACGAACTTCCTCAATGTACCCCACTCCAACAAGTATGCACTTATGGTGTAACATTTCAGCCTCGCTCGCTCATTGCTAATCGGAAATCCTATTTCCAGTAGCAGTTCCTGCAGTACTCCAATTCCATTCCTGATAAAGAGAGGTGCAACACTGCCAAGATGTTGACTCAACTCATCTTTATTTCGACCTTTGGCAACCTGGGAACAGGGAACCCCAAACACTCACCTATGCCACCGCGATGGCGCAGCTCGGCCAGGCCGCCTTGCGGCGTACAAGGAAGCTGACTTGTTAAATTACACATCAGCGCCTTCACGCTTGGCTGATTGCGTCACCTACGGTGCCAATGGTGCTGCTTCTTACCCATTAACACCCAAAACCAACGACCGTCTTACACAACCACCATATCAGTATCCAGCTGTAGAATTATATAGGCGGCTGGTTTGCAAACGCTTTGGTTGGTTATGACAGTCTGTCTGAGGTCGTTGACGCTACAAAATATTGCAAAATATTTGTGTAGTTTATGAAATGGGTTATATGGGTATTTAGAGACTACGGATACAGCTACAAAAGGCGTATGTGCGGTAACTAAGTGTACTGACATCTACGTCGACACCTACCTGCGTACTCCGCAAGCGACGGAACGATGTATGGTGGAGGGTCTGCTCACTGAATTCCAGCATCTTCGGGAAACCTTTCGCAGGAACGGGTACACGGAGATACTGATAAGACATGCTCTCCAGCCGAACAAGAAGAATAAAGAAGACGATCTGGAAGAAGACAAAAGGCATCTGCCTTTCCTGCTGTACAGTCTACCACCCGCGGGAAAGATTGCCAGACGTAGTGCTAGTAGTCGTTTCCCTTCCTGTTCTACTCGCAAACAGAGTGAGGAAAGACAACTTTCTATAAGCCTCTTTTACAGCTCAAATTTATCTCTTCTTATCTTCGTTGTCCTTTATAAATGAGCTACACTTTCCTAATATGGTCCCAATAAAACGATGTTGAGCATTTTACGAATTGACGTACACATTCCATTTTGTATCGCTGTGTAACATTAGGCCTAGCTATCTAATAGATGTGTCTGTATCAAGCAAGACTCTTCTAATATTGTGTTTGAACATAGTTGAATTGTTTTTCCTAATCATTTCCGGTAACTTATATTTTTCTGCATTTAGAGCAAGCTGCAATTCATCGCACCAACTAGAAATTCTCTCTTAGAAACCTTCTATCCCCATACAGTTACTCAAGGACGACATCTTTTTGTATACTGTAACCTCTTCCTTCCCAATCGACCTACTAGATTGCGATATCTCACCGTGTTGTATAGACCTAATGAAATTTTACGGTGAGTAAGGCTGTCGTTACAGAAAGAAAATAACACCGGTTAGTTGGAGGAAAGTGTACAACAGATCCTTCTGAAGGAACAATCTATTCTAAACTTAAGTTAAATACTGATGATAATTTTGAAATGGGTGGAATATAGTGCAATTGCTCACGAACCACACAAGGGGTGGGGGGAGGGGTACAATGTAATGTTTACTAAAACAATTACTGATAAATACAAAGAAAACACTGATTAGCTAAAAAGGGGCAATTAAACGGTCGCCAGCCCGCTAGGGCAATGAATCTCCGGAATCTTAAGAAAGGTAATGGCAAAGAAATTCAAGCAAATAATCACTGGCGTGGCAACGTAAGGATGACACGCTTTTCAACAACGCAACATTTCACGAGAAACTAAATGAATCAGAAAGCAATGAGTTTGCAGTTGTTATTCTGAAATACTAAATTTTGAAAAGTAAGGTAAATGAAGTTACTGGATAAATAAATGATTTGACGCAAACTTTGTTATGTAAAAAAATGACTTTCAGTAACCAGAGTGTAACGTAATGCAAAATTTAGAAAAGGGCAAGCAATTTAAATTTGTTTATTTCAAGATGGAACTGAATTTACTTTAAGCAAATGAGCAACTGATTTTACTTTTAAAATAACAATAAAATAGATACCAAGCCAGCAGAAGTCACTCACTGAACTAAATACAGAATAAATGACATTGCGCACTCGTAGTTTGTGTAGTATCTTTAGTTATTAGTTTTGACGGTCAAATTTTACGGTTATTTTCAAAGTTAATACTCAAAAGTGCAAATTAGTTAATCCTCTAGTACGAAATATAAGAATGAACAGTTACCGAGGCACAGAATGCCTACAAGTTTTAACTATCGCAAGTTATTATTCAGGGTAGTCATATTTTGTGAAAGAAAATCCTCTACCTTACTATATCTTTCTGTTAACATTCATTACGATATTGTAGCTGTGCGGACGTCGAAAAATGTAGCCGACGACAATGGTGAGCTGCCGCTGTTGCTGCAGTTTGAGAAACCCGAGTCGTCTCTAGAGCCACGGATAATTATGGTTCAGGCAACCTTCAACTTCTTCCGTCTGTTCACTCCTGCCGTGCTCTCAATACTTGCGGATTAACGAATCAGGTGCGCCTACACTGGCACGAGCATAGCTCCACGCCGTGTATGCGGGGGCGCCCAACAAACACTCCCGCATTCTTTCATCACCGAAGCTGATCAGCTTCCTCTCTGCTCGCAACGCGACAGAGACTCCATAAGCAAAGATAAACAACGTCAGAGCTGCTGTCATTTCGTCGCTGCTATCGTTACATTTGGCTGTTACCCAGCAATTTACAATATTTTCATTATAATTACAATCAATTATATAGAGTCAGAAATGAATACACTATTACATCTATTACGTATTAAATATAGTTTCTGTAATAAAGCTTACAAATTCAGAATCCGAAATGCAGTACAAGTTATCAGCGGATATTAAATGGCGAAAATTTTGGATGGTGCAGAAAGTATTTTATCTGCAATTTCGACGTTACAATACCACATCGTCATCGACAAACAGCCTTAAATTGCTGTTCACTCTGTCATTGAGATCATTTGTGTATAAAGGGAATAAGAGCGGCCGTGCCACACTTCACTGGGGCACTCCTGACTATCCTCTTGTCTCTGATGAACACTCGTTGTCGAGGACAGTATACTAGCTTCTATTACTTGAAAAGTCTTCGAGCCACTCACAGATCTGGGAACCTAACCCGCGTACTTGGACCTTTGTCAACTTCTGGAGTTAGGCACCGCAAATCTAGGAATATGCCATCTGCCTGTTGCTCTCCATCCATTGCTTGCAGGATATCACGTGAGAAAAGGACAAGCTGAGTTTCGCATGAGCAATGCTTTCTACATTCTTGCTGATTTGTGAACAGCAGCTTTTCCGTCTCAGGGACGGTCAATTGGTTCAAATGGCTCTGAGCACTATGCGACTTAACTTCTGAGGTCATCAGTCGCCTAGAACTTAGAACTAATTAAACCTAACTAATCTAAGGACATCACACACATCGGTCGCCCGGTCCAGACTGCAGCGCCTAGAACCGCACGGCCACTCCGGCCGGCTCAGGAACGGTCGTCTTCGGCCCAGTCACGTTTGTGTTCGTCTGCTGCCATCCTCAGTGATCTAGTCCGGAAACTACAATATAATTTACTCTTCATAATCACAGCCGTGTTGTTGTTGTGGTTTTCAGTCAAGAGACTGGTTTGATGCAGCTCTCCATGCTACTCTATCCTGTGCAAGCTTCTTCATCTCCCAGTACCTACTGCAACCTACGTCCTTCTGAATCTGCTTACTGTATTCATCTCTTGGTCTCCCTCTACGATTTTTACACTCCACGCTGCCCTCCAATACTATATTGGTGATCCCTTGATGCCTCAGAACATGTCCTACCAACCGATCCCTTCTTCTGGTCAAGTTGTGCCACAAACTTCTCTTCTCCCCAATCCTATTCAATACTTCCTCATTAGTTATGTGATCTACCCATTTAATCTTCAGCATTCTTCTGTAGCACCACATTTCGAAAGCTTCTATTCTCTTCTTGTCCAAACTATTTATCGTCCATGTTTCACTTCCATACATAGCTACACTCCATACAAATACTTTCAGAAATGACTTCCTGACACTTAAATCTATACTCGATGTTAACAAATTTCTCTTTTTCAGAAACGCTTTCCTTGCCATTGCCAGTCCCGAGGCCGTCAGTAGTTCCAATGGAATGTCGTCTACTCCGGGGGCCTTGTTTCGACTCAGGTCTTTCAGTGCTCTGTCAAACTCTTCACGCAGAATCTTATCTCCCATTTCATCTTCACCTACATCCTCTTCCAATTCCATAATATTGTCCTCAAGTATATCGCCCTTGTATAGACCCTCTATATACTCCTTCCACCTTTCTGCTTTATCTTCTTTGCTTAGAACTGGGTTTCCATCTGAGCTCTTTATGTTCGTAGAAGTGGTTCTCTTTTCTCCAAAGGTCTCATTAATTTTCCTGTAGGCAGTATCTATCTTACCCCTAGTGAGATAAGCTTCTGCATCCTTAGAATTGTCCTCTAGCCATCGCTGCTTAGCCATTTTGCACTTCCTGTCGATCTCATTTTTGAGACGTCTGTATTCCTTTTTGCCTGCTTCATTTACTGAATTTTTATATTTTCTCCTTTCATCAATTAAATTCAGTATTACTTCTGTCATCCAAGGATTTCTACAAGCACTCGTCTTTTTACCTACTTGATCCTCTGCTGCCTTCACTACTTCATCCCTCAAAGCTACCCATTCTTCTTCTACTGTATTTCTTTCCCCCATTCCTGTCAATTGCTCCCTTATGCTGTCCCTGAAACAATGTACAACTTCTGGTTCTTTCAGTTTATCCAGGTCCCATCTCCTTAAATTCCCACCTTTTTGCAGTTTCTTCAGTTTTAATCTACAGGGCATAACCAATAGATTGCGGTCAGAGTCCACATCTGCCCCTGGAAATGTCCTACAATTTAAAACCTGGTTCCTAAATCTCTGTCTTACCATTATATAATCTCTCTGATCCTTTTTAGTATCTCCAGGGTTCTTCCATGTATACAACCTTCTTTTATGGTTCTTGAACCAAGTGTTACCTATGACTAAGTTGTGCTCTGTGCAATAATCTACCAGGCGGCTTCCTCTTTCATTTCTTTCCCCCAGTCCATATTCACCTACTATGTTTCCTTCTCCCCCTTTCCCTACTACCGAATTCCAGTCACCCATGACTATTAAATTTTCATCTCCCTTGACTATCTGAATAATTTCTTTTATTTGATCATACATTTCTTCAATTTCTCTGTCATCTGCAGAGCTAGTTGGCATATAAACTTGTACTACTGTAGTAGGTGTGGGCTTCGTATCTATCTTTGCCACAATAATGCGTTCACTATGCTGTTTGTAGTAGCTTACCCGCATTCCTATTTTCCTATTCATTATTAAAGCTACTCCTGCATTACCCCTATTTGATTTTGTGTTTATAACCCTGTATTCACCTGACCAGAAGTCTTGTTCCTCCTGCCACCGAACTTCACTAATTCCCACTATATCTAACTTTAACCTATCCATTTCCCTTTTTAAATTTTCTAACCTACCTGCCCGATTAAGGGATCTGACATTCCACGCTCCGATCCGTGGAACGCTAGTTTTCTTTCTCCTGAAAACGACATCCTCTTGAGTAGTCCCTGCCCGGAGATCCGAATGGGGGACTATTTTACCTCCGGAATATTTTACCCAAGAGGACGCCATCATCATTTAATCATACAGTAAAGCTGCATGCCCTCAGGAAAGATTACAGCGGTAGTTTCCCCTTGCTTTCAGCCGTTCGCAGTACCAGCACAGCAAGGCCGTTTTGGTTAGTGTTACATGGCCAGATCAGTCAATCATCCAGACTGTTGCCCCTGCAACTACTGAAAAGGCTGCTGCCCCTCTTCAGGAACCACGCGTTTGTCTGGCCTCTCAACAGGTACCCCTCCGTTGTGGTTGCACCTACGGTACGGCTATCTGTATCGCTGAGGCACGCAAGAATCCCCACCAACGGCAAGGTCCATGGTTCATGGCGGGAAGCCTATTATCTGAAAAGCGCCAGCCGGTGTGGCCGAGCGGTTATAGGCACTTCAGTCCGGAACCGTGCGAGCGCTACAGTCGCAGGTTCGAACCCTGCTTCGGGTATGTATGTGTGTGTTGTCCTTAGGTTAGTCAGGTTTAAGTAGTTCTAAGTTCTAGGGGACTGATGACCTCAGATGTTAAGTCCCATAGTGCCCAGAGTAATTTGAATCATTTAGCCGAAAAGCGAAAACAGGCCACACAAATCACATTCCTTGAATAGAAACAAATTTATATGAGGTGCTATCCAAAATTTTCGGGACTGGTGCTGCCATCTATTGAAAAGTTTACTTCTGGACCAGGCGCTTCAGTATGGAACCGTGCGACCGCTACAGTCGCAGGTTCAAATCCTACCTCAGGCACGGATGTGTGTGATGTCCTTAGGTTAGTTCATTTTAAGTAGTTCTAAGTTCTAGGGGACTGATGACCTCAAATGTTAAGTCCCATAGTGCTCAGAGCCATTTTAAGCATTTTTTACCTATGGACTAATGGTCACCATCACCCTCAAAGAAGTTCTCATCCGCACATGCACACCGGTCACAGCAGTTCTGCCCCTGTCAAACGTTTTCTGGAAGTACTGTTCTTTGAGGGTGTTCATCACCGCCAATGATACTTATTGAATCCTCTCTAGAGTGTCGAACCGACGGCCTTTCAACTTGACTTTCAGTTTTGGGAATAGCGTGAAGTCGCGAGATGCCAAATCTGGCCAGTACGGTGTATGGGTTACAACCGCCTTGTTGTTTTTTGCCACAAAGGTCCTGGTGAGCAAGGACGTGCGACAGGGCGCGCTGTCGTGATGCAGCAGCCAGTTCGCTTGACGCCAAAGTTCGGGCCGTCGCAAAACGTCACAGTAGTAAGCGGAATTAACTGTTTGGTGGTACGAATTCATTGTGCACAATTCCCTTGGTATCAAAGAAAACGATCATGCTTTTCACTTTGCTATTCACCTCGCTTTTTTTAGTCTGGAGGGCCCTGGCTCTTCCACTGGGATGATTGTTGCTTTGTCTCTGGGTCATAAACGTAAATCCAGCTCTCGTCACTAGTGATAACCCGTGACAAGAAGGTTGGAACATCAGATGCAGTCTGTTCTGTTCGCGTACCCATCGTAAAATCACCACCCACCAAACACAGAGTATTATGGAAACCACTGTGGACATGCAACTCTCCCTCCCAGCTTAATGCCACTCCGCACACTGACTCATCAGGTATGCAGCTCTTGCCACCTAGCGGTGCAAAGATCTACTACCCCTACTTTCCAGATGGCAGCACCAGTCCCGAAAATTTTGGATTCTACCTCATATTTAACTATTTAGTGTTGAAACTTGTGTTGTTGTTGTGGTCTTCAGTCCTGAGACTGGTTTGATGCAGCTCTCCATGCTACTCTATCCTGTGCAAGCTTCTTCATCTCCCAGTACCTACTGCAGCCTACATCCTTCTGAATCTGCTTAGTGTATTCATCTCTTGGTCTCCCTCTACGATTTTTACGCTCCACGCTGCCCTCCAGTACTAAGTTGGTGATCCCTTGATGCCTCAGAACATGTCCTACCAACCGATCCCTTCTTCTGGTCACATTGTGCCACAAACTCCTCTTCTCCCCAATTCTATTCAAAACCTCCTCATTAGTTATGTGATCTACCCATCTAATCTTCAGCATTCTTCTGTAGCACCACATTTCGAAAGCTTCTATTCTCTTCTTGTCCAAACTATTTATCGTCCATGTTTCACTTCCATAAATGGCTACACTCCATACAAATACTTTCAGAAACGACTTCCTGACACTTAAATCTATACTCGATGTTAACAAATTTCTCTTCTTCAGAAACGCTTTCCTCGCCATTGCCAGTCTACGTTTTATATCTTCTTTATTTCGACCATCATCGGTTATTTTGCTCCCCAAATAGCAAAACTCCTTTACTACTTTAAGTGTCTCATTTCCTAATCTAATTCCCTCAGCATCACCCGCTTTAATTCGACTACATTCCATTATCCTCATTTTGCTTTTGTTGATGTTCATCTTATATCTTCCTTTCAAGATACTGTCCATTCTGTTCAACTGCTCTTCCAAGTCCTTTGCTGTCACTTAATATTTTTAAAATACTACAACTACTTCTACCTTTACAAAACCACAATAAAACCCTTACCCAGTTACCCAACACTAATACTACTATAAACTGTACAGAATTTGTTCTCTGTTTGTTCATTTATTTTGGTGCATTTAACTTGTACATAATTGGTTCCGCTACTGGTTCCTCCTTCATACTACCCTGGTCAACAGTCATTGTCTGCTGAATTCCTTGGGTGTCGAGCTGTACGTCAGCAGTTTCCACTGTAGGAAGCAATTCCACACATCACTGTTGCTTCTTATAGTCCACACTTCCATGATCACTTTCATCAATGCAATGTAGATTCTTGGTAGCTATTTCATTCGGTTGTCGACTACCTGTTTTCGTCTCTCCATCTGCTGGGCATGTTGTCTACACTGAATGGCAGCATGCTGACTTACTGTTGAATGCCCCCTGAAGTCATCCTTGGCCTTCCTGGATACTGTGGCTGCAGTATCGTCCAAGATGCGCCAGGTCGACTCGCTGCTTAGTGCTGCTTTGGGATCCAACATCATTAATACCTGACGTCCATTACCCACCGCATCTTCATAGTGCGCGCAGTCTCACAATGTGTGTTCTGGTGAGCCCACACTGCCGCAGGCCGCAGCTATCATTCATCTGTCTTTTTATTTTGTATAGATATGTAGCATACGAGCTATGGCCAGCCAGGCATTGTATTAATCCAATCGACTGGTTAAGAAATCTCATTTTTATTTCGTATGTTCTCCTGTCTGTGTCTATAATGCCCCATTTATTTTGCCAAAGTTGTAATATGCGATCTTTTATTAGCTTTTTTCGAATTGGTCTCAGCTCCAAGCACCTATCGTACTTCAATTTGATTGCCCTGCTTTAACTAGTAAAAGGCCTCCCTTTTTCTAACCTTCCAGTTCCAGTGGCAATATTCCTAAAATTATTAACAAAGCATCATTCGGGGCAGTGCAGCAGGCGGCCGTCAATCTTAGCAGCACTCCTCGTTGAACTAATGAGGCTTCACTAGCTGCAATCTATGAGCACAGACGCTCGCACCACATCCTACTGCTGATGCTAATATAGGTTGGTGGTATGCTGTGATTGTTCTCAATGGGAACAGAAATTGACTATTTGCAATTGTTTTAATTTTTACATCACTATTGTGCCTTTCTGTTTGCTTCCGCTATATGCTGTCCATATCTACTACTTTTGTCCAGAAATACCCCTAGATATCTCGTTGCTGTGTTTCTCCTAATCGTTACATTATTTATTTTTATTTTAAGGTTTCTTACCTGGCTCCCTTACAGCAGGAGGTGCGTTGTTATGTGAGGTACTAGTGACAATTCAACACTTCGATACCAGTCATCAAGTTCGTGTGGTACAAGTGACAATTTAACACTTCGACACCAGTCATCAAGCTAGTGAAACGCCGCATTACATTTGTCTTCTATAATACTTCTGCAGTCACCAGTTACAACGAGCAGCACATCATCTGTATATGCTACCAATCCTCTTTTGTTAACGCTATCATGTAACTTCTGTAGTACATCCCGAAAATCTTGTCCATACACTGGTCGCTGCGGACAGCCTCTTGTTATTGTCTTCGTCATTTTCTTTCTTGGGCATGTTAAAGAAGCATTTCGCCCGCGGCAGTAACCTTTCATGCAATTGTACAGCGCTTCTGGACACTCCAAAGAAAGACGGCCACCATAGATTATCGAAAGCGCCAGCAATATCGATCATCATCGCTAGATCGCACGTAGAATGAATATCTGTCGCTAGTGAAATCGACTTAACTGCCCTTCTTAGTTCTTCCCAGTTGGCATCTTTGATGATGTGTTTGGCCCTTGTGTAAACATTTTCTGTGACGTCCTGAATTTCCCTTCCAGTGATGGTATGGTATACGATATTGTGGTCACTCGATGTCATTCCACTCTGTCTTCCACCATTTCACAAGGCGCGCCGCTACCGTATTGGCTAAAGTGATGTCAATAAGGTTGGCGGATCGCGAGGTGCATTTAGTATGTTTAGGTTGAGTTCCGTAATGGCTCCTTCTAGTTGTCTTCCACGGTCTTGTCAGTTGCTACGCCACCATACTGACTTCGCATTTGCATCAATGGAGTACACAAGAGGCTTAGCCTGTCGTAGGTGACTTAACATCGTTTAGTCTTAGCAGATACTAGTCGATCTCATCAATAAATTGAAAATACAAGGAGATGCTACTCTTACTCTCCCTTCTGGCTAACATTTCTACGCAGATTACGTGTTCTGAACAGTACTGTGATATTTTTGTCACTGTTGTGGCCTTGTTAAATACTATTATTACTGCCATAGGACGTTGCCTTTGTATGGTTATCTGGGATATTACTGGCATGCTGGAGATCTCTCCTGCCTTTATATATCGTTCTTGGAGATACATGGTTCTTGGAGGCGCAATTCATCTAACTGCAACTCTTCTGCCACTCTTCTAGCATCATTCAGTATGCCGACACTTCTCATGGCATTAAGCTATCGTATCTCTATCTTCATTAGGGATGATGAGTAATATATTCGACAATCTTGCCCTACTCGCCCGTCATCCCATTGGCCATTATCACAAAGAACTTTCTAAGGAGAGCGATTCACTCCTTCTTGCAGAAACCTGCTTGAGTAACTTCACCAGTTTTTGCACTTCCGTTTACAGATTCTTCACTTTAAGATGGATTCTATCTACGAAATGAAGTACAGGACAAGTAATATACTCCCCTTCTGGATGCTTATTCCTTACCAGATATCTTAACGCTGTAGTAAAAGTCAGCGGTTCTTCCAGCCTACTGAGCTGCATAACGTTCTCTATGCTTTCATAAATCTGTCGTGGATCTTTTCCGGTCTGTGTTTTATTGTTTACTTCTTTGTAATAGATGTTTGTTTCCTGTACGAACTGGCTCTGAGTCTCGCACTGTTTTTTTTTTTGCGTATTCACGTCCTGGATTGCCGAATCTTGTTTTATTTGTGTAGGCAGCGTAGAGTACTCCTCAGGATGTGTGCTGTCACATTCTATGTACAACTGCCCAATTTGTGTCAGCAAATGCTGATCGCATGTAACATAAGTCACTCCTAAATCCGACTCTGATCTTGCTTCTCTTTTATGCCATACAGTTCTGAATTTTCACCAAAAACTTCATTCCTGCTTTTTCGTAGGTGCTTGATGATCCACGCCGGTCTATGTCACATGCTCCTTTCTGTGGTACTTACTGCTCACTTGTCAGAAATTCCTCGCTCTTTCGGCGTCCCTCCTCTCCTCGATGGTGATTTATGTTTCTTACATAGAGGGCACTTGATGGTGTCTTTAGAGTCCTCATTGCTTTGTAATATTATGGGACGCCTACCCATAATCCGTTCTTAAAATCTGCCTTGTTAGAAGGGTTTGATAGTGTGACATTAATCTCTGTTCCCTGTGTACTTTTTACCCCTATATTTACGTGGTAAACATACAGTAGCTTGTTTGATTTTATTGCAGTCTTTTCTGAAACAGCCTTCTTGCCACAATGTCACAAAGTACTACTTGTTTATAGCAATGCTTTGCCAAATGACCAAGGTCTTGGCATAAAACGCACCGCCTCACTACTAGGTAGTCTTTCACAGAAACCGAACGAAACCCCAAAGACACACTTTTTATCGCTTCGATACACTTTTTGTCGCTTCAAGAGAGCTGTTCTAACCTCAGGACTCACTTCAATAACTTGACGGACCACTTTTCCCATTGGTCTTGTCCTGAATCCTGTTGTAAAGCCGCTTTCGAAGCTTTCCTTAGTCGGTTCATCTTCAAGGTTCTGCATGCATGGTGTATCTTGCGGTGTCTTTGTGTCTGCATCCAGTAGGACGTCGTCCATTGTCATTAAAGGTCTCTTTTTCTTAGGCTGTTCACAAATCAGTGTCTCGTGCACCTTTTCCATGTCACTTTATGTAGCCATTTTCGGGATGAGTACATTATTCGTTTGCTTAATCTTACTTATACAAATTTTTTTCTTTGGTGGGGTTTATTAAGGTTGTTAGCTTTGGTTGCACTACCTTTGCCTTTTCGTTTGTTCTTGACTTGATGAAGAAGGTATTTTATTGCATTGTTTGCGCTGCTGCGATTTTAGGTGCAGGAAGTTTTGGTTACATCTCTACTAGGTGGCATCGTTAGCAACGCACTTGCATTTGCTTTCGCTGGTTTTTGTGAAATTTCTCTATGACTTTCGTTTTCTTTTCGTAATTGTTCCAACCTGTGCTCTATCGCCCATTGCGATATTTTCTCCTTTAATTCCACTTTCAATTGGCTTGCTGTTGCTGCGTCATCTTCTGCCCAGAAAATTCATTTTCTATAAATGTCATCAAGTCTTCAAACCGCCGTTGTATATTCAGTGCTTTTCTCATTGTTTCAGTTTCCCCTTCGACATCATCATTTAAATTAGCTATGTCAGTCACCACCATTCCTTTCCGGGTAGCCATTCTGACTGCATCCGTTTACCCATTTGAAGTCGATCACGCTGCTGTGCACGGCCTCCCCACGTTAAGCTGCTCGGCTAACTTAGGTCGCTTTCGGCCGAGTCGCCAGAAGCAAACTATATAAATGATTATTTTAGTAGCATAGGAATAAAATTACAGGAAAATTTTCTAACAGCCCCTCAGGTCAAAAACCCTAATAATGTTGTTTCACACTCGATGGTGTTATTCCCTACAACACAGAAGAAGTCTAGAAAGCAGTCAGCAAACTGAAACACAAAAACTCAACTGGTCAGGATGAAGTCCCATTTTTATAATTAAAGACTGTATCAAGAGCCTACTTCCACCTTTAGCTGATATTATAAATCAATGTTTCAAGCAGGGCTACTTCTCAGACTATTTAAAATATGCTAAATTACTACCTCTCTTCAAAAAAGGTGATGCAGGAAAAATTGAAAATTATAGGCCAATTTCTTTACTCTCGTGCTTTGCAAAAGTATTAGAAACTGTTATGAAAGCTAGGCTAATGAATTATTTAAATAAATACAACTTACTGTCTGTTGACCAGTTTGGATTTCGATCAGGGAAAAGCACAGAATCAGCAACAGCACACCTCACAAAATACATTCTAGAAGCATTAGATGAAGGGAACTACACAGCAGGCATACTTCTTGATCTAACTAAAGCGTTTGATACAGTAGACCACAACATATTGTTAAAATAAGTTAGATGAACAGGGAATAAGGGGACTTGTGAAAAGGTGGTTCCAGTCATATCTAAAAAAGAGAAGACAGATAACTGAAATCTCACATATTTCAAGTTGCTCAAACTATATTGTAAAGTATACTTCAGACCTAAATTTTGTAAATATAGGTGTCCCACAGGGTAGTGTCCTTGGCCCAATACTATTCCTCATTTACATAAATGACTTCCCACAGAGCATCAAGCATGGACAAACAATATTGTTTGCAGATGACTCAAATGTTCTAATCAGTGACAAATCACCAGATGCACTGAAAGAAAAAGGTGAACAAACACTACACAGTGTACGTGAGTGGACATCCAATAGTAAACTAAAAATAAATTAAAAAAAAAAAAATGCTTGTAACTTTTATGTCTGGAGAAAAAAAAAAAAAAAAAAAAAAAAAAAAAAAAAACCACCCACACTTTAACAACTTTCCAAAAGCTAGAAATCCTAACTGTCCCCTGTGAATGCATTTTTCAAAGTATTATGTATGTGACGGGTGAGAGGTACGCCGATATGTTACAGAATCGCATCATCCCCAGCCTGGCTGATAAACACGTGCTGGAACGCACGATGTTTATGCAGGATGGCGCTCCACCCCATATTGCTAGACGCGTGAAAGATCTCTTGGGCGCGTCGTTTGGTGATGACCGTGTGCTCAGCCGCCATTTTCGTGATGCTTGGCCTCCCAGGTCCCCAGACCTCAGTCCGTGCTATTATTGGCTTTGGGGTTACCTGAAGTCGCAAGTGTATCGTGATCAACCGACATCTCTAGGTATGCTGAAAGACATCATCCGACGCCAATGCCTCACTATAACTCCTGACATACTTTACAGTGCTGTTCACAACATTATTCAAAAAATGGTTCAAATGGCTCTGAGCACTATGGGACTCAACATCTGTGGTCATAAGTCCCCTAGAACTTAGAACTACTTAAACCTAACTAACCTAAGGGTATCACACACATCCATGCCCGAGGCAGGATTCGAACCTGCGACCGCAGCAGTCGCGCGATTCCTGACTGAGCACCTAGAACCGCTAGACCACCGCGGCCGGCCAACATTATTCCTCGACTACAGCTATTGTTGAGGAATAATGGTGGACGTATTGACCATTCCTGTAAAGAACATCATCTTAGCTTTGTCTTACTATGTTATGCTAATAATTGCTATTCTGATCAGATGAAGTGCCATCTGTCAGACATTTTTTGAACTTTTGTATTTTTTTGGTTGTAATAAAACCCCATGTCATTCCAAGCATGTGTGTCAATTTGTACCTCTCTATCTACATTATCCCGTGATTTATTCAGTTTCAAATTTTTACTGACTTTTTGATCACCTGGTATATTGCACAGACATGGCTTAGCCACAGCGTAGGGGACGTTTACAGAATGAAATTTTTATTGTGCAGCGGAGTGTGTGCTGCTATGAGATTTCCTGGCAGATTAAATCTGTTTGCCGGACCGAGACTCGAACTTGAGACTTTTGTCTTTTGCGGGCAAATGTTCTACTGATGGCGCTACCCAAGCATTATTCAGGGTCTGTCCTCACAGCTTTAGTTCCACCTGTACCTTGTCTCCTACCTTCCAAATTGCACAGAAGCTCTCTCGTGAAACTTACAAGACTAGCACTTCTGGATGGAAGGGTACCCCGGAGACGGTAGAGCACTTGCCTGCAAAAGGCAGATGTCCCGAGTTCGGGTTTCGGTCCGACACACAGATTTAATCAGTCAGGAAGTTTCATATCAGAGCACACTCCAGTGGAGGGTGAAAATTTCATTCTCGAATTACTGTGGTTTAGCCATGTCTTCGAAATATCCTTTCTTCCAGAAGTGCTAGTCATGCACGTTTCACAGGAGATTTTCTGTGAAGTTTCGAAGGAAGGAGACGGAGTACTGGCGGAAGTAAAGCTGAGAGGACAGGTCTTGAGTCATGTTTAGGTAGTTCAGTCGGTGGAGCACTTGCCTGTGAAAGGCAAACGTCCTGATTTCGAGTTTTGGTCTGACACACAGATGTTCCAGGAAGTTTCATATCAGTGTACACATAGCTGCAGACTGAAAATTCCATTCTGGGTGTCAAAAATACCACAAAGAGGGATGCAGTCTATTGTGGTTTTGTACTGTACGACGCAGTTTAAGTGTATTGTATATCCCACCATTACCACTTGTTGTCACATCCTTTCCATAATAAATAAGTATATAATCCGTCATTTATATTTTCATATTAAAAGTGAGCTCAATCAGAAAAAAATAAGAAAGGGTTAAAAACTAGTTAGAGCAACTTACAAGTGGTACTGCAGTAACAAAAACTGGGCTAGAAAGGATCTTACTGTGCCTGAAAAGAACTTTAAATTACTGCCAAAAAATATGTAAAACTGAAAAGACTGCCAATACAGCAAAATATTTTTCATAACATTTTTACTCTTTTAGTATATAAACCGTAAGGATGGCATTTTCTATGAATTGCGATTGATGCTTTTGAGAGGAACGTAAAGCAAACTATTTTCTGTTAACCATATATTATATGTACTTATTTCTCAGAGCGTATAAATGTACCCAAATATAAAAATAACCTGTCAGAACTTTAATGGCCTCTAGGATAAACTATACATAAGCTCCATACGCAGCTGTAGCAGGAAAAAGAAGGGAACAAGACGAAATATGATAGTATCAGAACATGAAAAGGCAAATATGTTCCTCTCGAAAAGATTCTGACCAAAAGGTGGGGAACCAGTTGCCTAATTTCTCATTCCACCTTGCTTACCAAAAATTTTGGCATGAGAACACATTACCGCTTTTTTATGCTGAAAGAGAATAGTAGAGAGACTGATGATGGAAGAGAGAGGAGACAGTGCTAGTGGAAAAGAAAGAGAGAGGGGACAGTAATGGTGGGTGTGAGAATACGTCAATGCAAGAGAAAGAGATGGCAGCCAAAGAGATAGAAGGTATTGATGTTGAGTGAGAGACAGTGGCAATAAAAGAGAGAGGGAGATGCCTGGGAATAGAAGGAGTGAGAGAGGAGACAGTGGAAACCAAATACAGGCTTGGGGGATCTGGTGCCAGTCAGACCGGCGAACTTTAACATGTAGATATAGGGGAGGGTGCATTTTGGACCGAAATTTTTAACATTTGGGTGTAGGCAAAAAAAATAGTTGAACACCCTGTCCCTCTCCCTTCTCCCTGATTTTACCTGTCTAGGTATGGTGGAGACAGTGGCAGTACAAAGAAAGACAAAAGGAGATAGTGGCAGTGAGATAATGGCAAGGGAGAAAACTGATACGACAGGCAAAAATACAAGATCAGCTTCAGATGTTACAAATAATAAGTTGTAAAACGTGTGTATGTTACATTTAATTTTAGTTTCTAAATACGTTTAATTTACTTTTATTTCACTTTGAAACAGAAGGCTAAATGTTATTCTAATTTGTGTGATGCCAGTAACTCTTCAATATGGGGTTCTGTCCGCACATGTTCCCTGGCGTGCCCACATACTTCAGTAAACAGAGACAGCGCACTCGCATGTAAACCGCCATGAGTCGTGCATGGCTATTATATCATAAGCTACTTGCATACAACAAGATCAATGTCGCTTTGCAAGCCTTTCGTTCAGGAAATGTTTGGATCACAGCATCATAGTCTAGCTGCCTCGCCAAGTGTTATTCATTTGCCGAGGTTCCCAAATCTGTGAGGCGTTGACGCGTAGTTGATCTGAGACAACTTTTAACAAGAGACAGAGTGCTGAATGACCTTTCTGCTTCAGCCATAGTCACTGGAAAAGTGTAAAAGATGCTACGCGTACGTCGGAAATAAGTTAAAATTTTAAGCTCGTGCATCTTATTCAAGAGTTCTAATGATTCCAAGGTAATATATTCAATGTTTGAAGTATGGATTGATTTCAGATATTTAATTTATTCTCCAAACTCTGTTGTGACTTCATTATGGTATTCATTGAAAAATAATTTGTATGACCCAGCGACCTGATCGTCAGTCATCTTTGATTATTTCCATAAAAGCCAAATGTTTCATCTAAAATATTCAGAGTTTCATATCGGATTTTAAAGTTAGGACCAGATTGTCAATAATTGCATAAAATACATTTATCATGAATAGAATTCCCAAGTTCACGTCCGTCACTTCATTCCTGGTTTCATCATAGAATCATTTTCTCTTCTTAGTGCGCACCTCCGTAAATTCACGATCGGTATTAATTGCAGTGGCAACAATTTTAGTTCAGGGACAACTGCATCCCAATTTCCGCGAAGATATCTGCAGTATTATTTCGAGCTTCTAGTAATTTGCTTCTGTAATCAGTCGGTACCAACAACTTAAGCTAAACTGATGCCACGATTGAGTACTTGAATGATCTCACATAATTCAGAACAACCCATACCACAGAACGTATTCCAGCTGACAATTGTAACTTATTGAGAGTTTCTGCAGCATTGGCAGTCTCATCCAAGTGAGCTCTAATTGGTATTACAGAGTCAAGCCGAGCACCCCAACAAGTATCCGACATGGAATATAAAGAACTTCCAAAACATTGTTTTAGAATTTCCCATATTTATAAGGGATGCGAATCACTCCGGAAACGTTTCTGCTCATCACAACTCTCAACTGCATGTACTCCACGTAAGGCTATGACTTACACACAGAGAAAATTTTGCAAGAGGATTTACACTGTAGAAAATGTGCCTGAGCTCCTTTATAAGACTAATATTAATTCTGTTATCATACCCTTGTCCGCGGCTTTCACTGATAGGAACCGAGTGTTTCATAATTGTTGATTGAATTGAATGTGAATCGAAACTCTCGTCTACTAATTTTAAAACAGCTCATTTTATTTGTAGTCATCATTTGCCTTCTTTAAGTAAATATAACTCAGGATGAATGTTGTTTGTCTAATATAATATGAATCAGAAGTTGCATCAACAATAACTAAATAATCATTCTCATTTTCTCCCTGTTCCAAGATGGCATTCCTGACAAGATGGGCACAGCTGGAAGTAAATTCATTTTGAGTATCACTTGCCAGATCATAAACTTCTAAACGCTTTCCGAGTTCTTGTCGGTCCCTGATCTTGTTTTGCAAGAACTGGATCATAGTGACTCGAGAGCTCCAGTAATCCGAGGAGATTTCCGTTATTTTCATCTAAAATTTTTTGAGCTGAAACTCTGAAAGCCAAACCTCTTTGATCAAGGAAAAAAGTCCTCTTGTCACATGAAAGTTTGTTTGTAAGTTGGGTTTTCAATATGTAAGTTGGCTGTTCTACGGATGAACAAAAGAACATACCCTCTTTACTTCCGAGCATCATCATATCCAATATACTCTTTTCGTGTCATTTCATTTCTTCACTTTACAATCCTGACAGGACAGCCATATACAAATGTAAATATTTTATTTTGTGTTTACTCTTGAATGCAAAATATTTTCTGTGTACTCGTTTTTCGGGTAAAATCGTGTCATGATGGAATCAGAAGTTTTTTGAATGTTGTTGGCAAATCTTCCAAATTATAACAACGTTTCACAGCCGTCGCCGTGTACATTTGTCGGGGAAATGTTTTGGTAGGACTTTCAACAACATTTAAAGAAAGCGCATATTCGACTGCATCACAATGTAGTTATGTAGTTTTAGTGCACGGTGCATTCAGGATTAAACACGAAACAGAACTGTATGCAATCGGCCTTATGACTCCTAAAACAGAAGAACTGAAGTTTAAGCGAAGAGGTAGTTGGTTATGTTCATGCCGATGTAATAATTTACAATATCACTCCGAGTTTTGCCAACTTAGCACCCTGGGGGATCGGAACCCTTGAGAGACTTGGGCCCTCGATGAGACACGGACCCCGGTGATTTTTCCCCCTTCACCCCCTCCCTCACCACTCTGTCACTTTGGGCCTGACGAGAACTGATACGGCATTAGTGGCAACAAACGTCAGCGTTCAACGTGAAAATATGTTTCATTTCAGGACGCTTGACACTAGTGCGGCTATATTCACGTTAAGTATAAACACGATGTATACACAAACACGATGATTGGCCAGCAGCAGTGGCACATGTACAGTGGGTGTTGTCGCGCTTCTAGAAGAAAACCTTATGTCTTAGATATCTTATTACTATGTTACTCTAAATGGAACTTTAGTTATTTTAATGTATTAACAGGCAACAACGTTTTTCTTGATCTTACTATGCCCACAGTCTACCATACCAATCGCTACATATCGCCTCGATGTTGTTGCCTACTGGGCGTGGAGCGCGCCAAGCGGTCAGTAAGTAAAACTCTTGAGTTGGGCGCGATCGTGAAAGCGAATAGTAGTTGTTTTATTTTGGTTTGTACAATGGTTTTTTACAAACGGAAGCGTCTGTAGCGCAATAAATTACCGTAACAACAAGTATAAGATATCACATCTGTCTTTTTTAGGTTTCTTAGGATCCCTGGGAGGTATCTATAATCATGTTACTAGACTGTGTCGTCAGGATTCGCTTGCAAACTACATATGTAAAGACCCTGTTTATCTTCACTTCGAATGCAACCAGTTCATGAATGCAGACAATAATAATCCGGTGTGGAATGCAGTAGCCACACTGTTTGACATACCAAATAAGCCACCTCAACTGACGATGAAGAAGAACCTGCCGCAAAGGTCCGACAATCCGTCGAAAACTGTAAAACACTCTTATTCCACAGAAGCAGTCCGTTCATCTCTCCATACATCCGTGCTAGATTCATCTGAATCGTCAACAAAGACCTGCTTTGACGATGAAGTGGTTAAATTATGTGCCGTTATTTGTGTCTTGCCAAAGTGTGTGAAGTGTCAAAACTTGGATCGCTAGACTTCGTGCAAATCTATTTCGGTACAAGAAAAGTGGCTATCATCTTAACAGAAACTGTTTCAGAAGGATGAAGTGCAGAAGGACAAACAAATTTTGAAGACTATAGGATCCCGATATTTAAAAAAGATGCTCTCGACTTGTATTTAATCCAGGTTAGCGTGCCATTGAAGGAGAAACGTGCTGCGAGACGGAAAGACGAAAATAAACTGTTTGCTCTAAATGAATTACATTACAGGTTTTGTCAGAATGTTTTTTTATGTTTCCATTAGTGCTTCATTACAGAGGCATGTGGAAGGCATACAAATAAAATGTAGGGCAAGTGACAATATATTCCACCTTTTATAGCAGAAGATACAGCATTTCTCCGATACTCATAAACTAGTGAATATGTCATTGGATGAAATGTCTAGAACGGCAAATTTAACAAATGACAGCACTTTTAACAGTATTATTGGCTTTGAGGACTTGAGGTTTACACACACACACCACATTTCTCCCACTATTCGGCAGTTGGTTGTCCCACTTAGAATAATATGAAGATGAAGGTCGTACTAGTGGTTACAGGCGACAATGACTAAAACACGGTAGGCCTATGCAACGACAAATGGGGCATTGATCCCTTTTGCAAGTAGAGCTATATGTCTGTGCTTCTTACGTGTGAATCTGTGTGTTGATATTCCTTATATATCAACGTGGTAGCTGCAGTTCTATCCAACATCAAATGGGTTTCTTCACTAAAGTGTTGTAGCTTGCCTTTGGATTCATGATTTTATCCCTACTTGCGATTATTTTAGAATCGTCTTTAGAAACACCTGTATCTTCTGAATTTCCACACACCCTTGGAGGCGAAAGAAAATTCAAATATTTCCTAAATCAGGTAGGAAAGGGATGCGAAACAAACATAAGCTTACAACACATTTGACGTTCTCATAGGAAAGGGATGCGAAACAAACATAAGCTTACAACACATCTGATGTTCTCCTTTCTCGCCGCTTGGAGCGCTACTATCGCTCCAGCAGCCTAACGGTAATAACTTTTACAGCAGTGAGTGTCACGACTGTTATGTTAACTTTACTATACACGCATTATTTTTATTTAAAAATCGCTTATAGTCGCAGTGCCTCTAAACGCTATTGTAGTTGTGGACTGATTATCGCGCTTTTGATATTTATGTGAAAACGGCTGACGCTATTTCTTACTTCATAGTGAAACACGTGTGTGGAACATTGTTAACAAAGGGCAAGAAACAGCTTGTTCTTAATGATTTTCACAAGTTTACAGAGAAAATCAGCTTTGAATTCTCCCGAAAAATGGTAGTACCTACTTAATGTGTGAGGCGCTTTTCTAAATGACTTGCTTGGCATGGTGTCTCAGCGTGATCAGTCAGGCACACGTTGGGTTCCTTGCAAGCAGACCATCTTGGGTCCCTTGCAAGAAGACCATCCACAGGTTGTACGATAAATTTGTACAGGAAGGAACAGTATTGGAAGCGAAGCGACCTCGGCCTAAGCCTGTTTGTTCGCCGGAGAATATTGAAGCGGTACAAGTTGCTGTACAGAGAAGTCCCGGGAAATCGTGTAGAAAGGGAGCAGTGCACCTAGGAATATCCAGACGCTCCGTTCAACACATTCTTAAAAGTGACCTCCATACAAGATGACCTGTGCACAGAAGCTCACTGAAGAACACAAGCAGCAGAGACTACTGTTTGCTCAGTGGGCGGAGGATAGGGAAGAAACTCTCAACAACGTTTGGTTTTCAGACGAGGTGCATTTTCAATTAGACGGTGTGGTTAACAAACAAATTGTATGCTTTTGGGCCACTGAAAACCCACAAGTGCTCCATGAACGACAACATTATGCTCCGAGCATTACAGCATGGGCAGCAATTTCCAGTAACGGACTTATTGGACCCTTTTTCTTTGAAGAAACTGTGAACAGCAAGCGTTATTTGAGCATATTTTGCAATAGCATCATTCCACAGCTTCTTGCTACTGCCTTGTCCTTCAACACGCAGTAGTTCGTGCAAGGTGGAGCAAGGCCACATACTGCAAACACTGTGTTGGAGATTTTACACGAGCATTTCGACATGCGGATCGTTTCACTCAGGTTTCCATGTCGCTTCAATGACGGACAAAATTGGCTCCCCAATAGTCCAGACCTCAATCCATGTGACTTTTTTCTTTGGGGGTACCTAAAGGAAAAAATTTTCCTGAAACGTCTATGTGATTTAATGGAGCTCAGAAGACTTATTCTTCAAGCTTGCAGTGAAATTACAGAAGACATGTGCCGCAGGGTAATCACTAACTTCAGTGTTCATTTGAAGGAAGTTAGGAAACGAAATGGTGGACATATCGAGCATGTGCTGAGTTAGAACAAATCTCCATGGACGGCTCTTCATTGTAGTATATGTTCCTTTCAGATTATACTGACAATAAAGTTTATATTCAAAAACAAAATGGTAATACATTCCGTGCACCACCCTGTATATGGTAATTACTACATATCAAATCATCTTTCATGAAAAATGCGCATCTTTTTGTTCCTAAAGGTACACACAACAAAAAAGTTTTGCATCCCCTGGATTCCGAAAGCTCCAGAAACTACAAAAAACTGGAGTAGAGATCACCAAAACATAGGTAATTTTCCGCCCTTTTTATTACTCATGAAAACCACACATTGCATGTTGTACCACCATAAAGCAAGACCTTCAGAGGTGGTGGTCCAGGTTGCTGTACACACCTGTACCTCTAATACACAGTAGCACATCCTCTTCCATTGGTGCATGCCTGTATTCGTCGTGGCATACTATCCACAAGTTCATCAAGGCACTGTTGGTCCAGATTGTCCCACTCCTCAAAGGCGATTCGATGTAGATCCCTCAGAGTGATTGGTGGGTCACATCGTCCATAAACAGCCCTTTTCAATCTATCCCAGGCATGTTCGATGAGGTTCATGTCTGGAGAACGTGCTGGGCACTCTAGTCAAGGGATGTCATTATCCTGAAGAAAGTGATTCACATTTCGTGCACGATGAGGGTGCGAATTGTCGTCCATGAAGACGAATGACTCGCCAATATGCTGCTGACATGGTTGCAGTATCAGTCGGATGATGGCATTCATGTATCATACCCCATTACAGTGCCTTCCATGACCACCACTGGCGTACGTTGGCCCCACATAATGCCACCCCGAAACAGCAGGGAACCTCCACCTTGCTGCACTCCCTGGACAGTGTGTCTAAGGCGTTCAGCCTAACCAGGTTGCCTCCTATCATGACTGGAAACCGGGGTGATGCAAAACTTTTTTTGTTGTGTGTATATCACAAGAAAAATTCCAGTTTTCAGTGCAGATTTAAATTCTTAGTTATCGATGCTTTATAATGGATTGTTAATGAAGATAGTTTAAATTAAGGAAATATAACAATTTAAATTTTTTGTGCAAAAATAAAAAATCAGATTTTTTTATTTGGATTGTGTCCATTGTTCCATACCACAGATGTAGTCTGATACAAGTCGAAGTGGTAGAGTTATAGGCACATGGAAAACAATAATTTTCACATCAAGCATACCATACTAATGCTGCATTTTACAGTTGCTACCATACCACTGCAATCTGAATCCAATAGAACTGATCTGTATCCACGTCAAGATATCTGTCATGAGAAATAACAAGACATTTAAGCTCCCAGACGTACTGGACTAATGCACGAAGCCTTGTTACACTACTACGCTGCCAAACACTGGTGGGATACAGAAGAGCACGTCATAAAAGAAATGGAGAACATGTTGCGCTTGGCTGGCTTCAAGGATTCTATTGTTAATCGCCTTGGAATCAACATAGTGAATGACAGTTCCAATACTGAAATGAATTCCTTGGATTCGGATGTAGAAGGAGTTAAATGAATTCCTCAGATTCGGATGTAGTACGAGTTCAGAGATTGCTGGATGACTGATTAATACAATGATCAGCCAGAACATTGTGACCATCTCCCTAATAGCCGATATGTCTGCTTTCGGCACAGAGAACAGTGGTGGGGCATCAGGGCATGGAAGCAATGAGGCCTTGGTAGGTTGTTGGTGTGAGTTGGCACGACATCTGCACAAACAAGTCACTTAATTCCCTAAAAGTCAGGGTAGGAGAAGGGTGATGAGTTCAGATGTCACGCTCAATCACATCCCACATGTGTTCGATTGGGTTCAGATCTGGTCAGTTGGGGGCCAGCATCTCAATTGGAACTCGCCACTTTTCTTTGAACCACTCCATCACACTTTTGGCCTTGTGACATGGTGCATTATCTTGCTGAAAAATAACACTGCTGTCGGGAAACATGATCATCATGAAGGGGTGTGCACGGTTCGCAGCCAGTGTATGATACTTCTTGGGCATCATGGTGCCTTGCACAAGTTCCACTGGACCGATGCCTATGGGAATGTTCCCTAGAGCATAATGGAGCCGCTGCCAGCTTGTCACCATCCAGCAGTACAGGTGTGAAGAGCTGTTTCCCTGGAACATGACAGATTCGTGCCCTGCCATTGGCATTATGAAGAAGGTATTAGGATTACTCAGACCATGCAATGCTGTGACACTGTGCCAACGTCCACTGCTGATGGTCACGTGCTCATTTTGGTTGTAGTTGCCGATATCGTGGTGTTAACATGGGTACATGCATGGGTCTTCGGGTGCAGAGACCTATCGTTAGGCGTGTTTGGTGCACTGTGCATTCAGACAAACTTTTACTCAGCCCAGCATTAAAGTCTGATGTTATTTCCACCACAATTTTTTGCCTCTCCCGTTTTACCAATCTGCCCAGCCTACGATGTTTGACATCTGTAACGAGGAGTGGCAGACCAAACCCACAATGTCTGGACGTGTTTTCACCTTGGTTTTGCCACGTTATATCGATAGTAGTATATCGGTGGTCATAAAGTTCTTGCTGATCAGTGTACCTTCAGTGCCTTCAGTATTTAACTAGACAGCGAAATGCCTGCAGTATGCTTTTACATCACACATAGATCATACAGAAAAATTTCCCTGTTTTTAAGTTACGAATTATCATTCCTCTTGTTTTTGATTACAGTAGCTAGGCTTACCATATGTCTGGGATTAGCTTGGACAGTTCTGGACTTTTAGTGCTGTCTGGGGTTGCAAAAATTTTCGGGGCTTGTCAATTTTATGACTGATTAATTTTTTTAAAAATTTTTGACCTACATGTTCGACATCACACTTTAAAACATTCTCTTACGGCAATGCCTGTCTTAGCTGATCTGGGAGCAAGCACTGACATCAGTGTGGAGGTGTGGCTACGGGTCCTGCCACAACTTTTCACTTTGTCTTTGGCAACAGAACCACTGCAGGGGCAATGCATTTATTTTCTTGTGTACAGTAGCACGTCTACACAGTTTCAATCATTTTATTTCTCTGTTAGTTTTTTGTCTTATCATTCAGCAATGGACAAAAGGAAATATGTGTTTAATATTAACCTGCAAAATAAATAAAAAATTTTAAAGTTGAGTAATGACAGAAACAGTGAACATGTTTATTCCTCGCTATCTACTGGAGAATTTTCAGTTGTACATAAAGGAAAGAGTGACCCTGTGAAATGAGCTATACATAGACGTGCAGTTATTGCTACTGCTACACTCAACACATGAGGATTATTTAACACAAAAGACAGGTATTAGTGATCTGCAACATGATGCTGAAGACTGGATTTTCATATCACACTGATAGATATGGACTTAGTTTCAAAAACATCAGGCTGCACATCTAAAGTTATATGGCCCAAAATTTTCATCTGCTGAGTCCAAAATTGTTGCAATTATTGTTATGTCTAATGCAAAATACAACTGAATAAATAAAGTTTGTTTCAGTAGACTCTTAAAACTTTTAAGTAATTTGAAGAATATCTCCTGGTTTTGACCAAAAAATATGGTAATCTGCCCTGTGTTTGGTCAAGAAAGATATGGTAAGCCTGTTGTTAGCTAAGGATGTTCTGTTTTCTGTCTGGTCATCTAAGAAGTGTATTACATCTATATCTAACACATCTACATCTCCATCTCTACTCTGCAAACCACTGTGAGGTGCATGGCGGAGAGTATGTCCTGCTGTACCAGTTATAAGGGTTTCTTCCTGTTCCATTCACGTATGGAGCGCAGGAAGAATGATTGTTTAAATGCCTCTGTGCATGCAGTAATTATGCTAATCTTATCCTCATAATCCACGTGTGATTGACATTTAGCGGGTTGCAGTACATTCCTAGAGTAATCTTAGTAGATTTTCTCAGGATAGTTTACGTCTGTCTTCAAAAGTCTTCCAGTTCACTTCCTTCAGTATCTCTGAAGATGGATTAAAAAACTTGTGACCATTCGTGAGGCTCTTTTCTGTATATGTTCAATATTCCCTGTCAGTCCTATCTGGTACAGGCCCCACGCACTTGAGCAATGTTATAGAACCAGTTGCACAAGTGAGTTGTAAGCGATTTCCTTTGTAAATTACTTGCACTGCTCCAGCATTCTACCAATAAACCGAAGTCCCATCTGCCTTACCCATGATTGAACCCATGTGATCACTCCGTTTCATATGCCTACAAAGTGTTATACTCAGATGTTCGCATGAGTTGGCTGATTCCAACAGTGACTCATTGATATTATAGTTATAGGATACTAGGTTCTTCATTTTGTGAAGTGCAAAATTATACACTTCTGAACGTTTAGACGAAGTTGCCAATCTCTGCACCACATTGAAATTTTATCGAGATCTGACTAAATATTTATGCTGCTTCTGTCAGATATTACTGCATTATACATAACTGCACTGTCAGTAAAAAGCCTGGTTTTACTACTAATATTGTCTGCTATGTCATTAATTTACAATATGAACAGCAAGAGTCCCAACACACTTCCCTGGGGCACACCCGAAGTTCCTACAAAATCTGATGATCACTCTCCATCCAAGATAACATGCTATGTCCTCCCTACCAAAGAGTCCTCAATGCAGTCACAAATTTTACTTGATACGCCATGTGATTGTACTTTTGACAATAAGCTTTGGTGTGGTACTGAGTCAAATGCTTTTTGGAAATCAAGAAATACTGCATCTACCTGGCTGCCTTGGTCCAAAGCTTTCAGTATGTTGTGAGAAAAGTGCAAGTTGGATTTCACATGATCGATGTTTTCTAAATCCATTCTGGTTGACACTGAGGAGGACATTCTGTTCAAAATACTTTGTTATATTTGAGCTCAGAATATGTTCTAAGAAGCTACAACAAATTGATGTCAAGGACAGTTTTGTGGAGCACTTCTATTACACTTAACTGTAGACGGGTGTGACCTGTGGCTTTTTCCAAGAACTGGGTGTGGTTTTATGTTTGAGGGATCTACGATTGACTGTAGTTAAAAGAGGGGCCAATTCAGCTGCAAATTCAGTATAGAATCTGACAGGGATTCCATCGAGGCCTGGTGTTTTGTTCAGTTTTAACGATTTCAGCTGTTTCAACACCACTGACACTAATACTTATTTCATTCATATTTCAGTGATACGAGGATTAAATTGAGGGAGTTCTCCTGGGTTTTGCTATGTGAATGAACATTTGAAAATGGAGTTAGGCATTTCAGCTTTTGCTCTGCTACCCCCAGTTTCAATTCCTGTCTCATTCGCTAGGGACTGGACACTTACTTTGGTGCTTTCTAACAGCCTTCACTTATGACCAGAATTTCATTGTGTTATGTGAAAGATCACTTGACAATATTCTGCTACGCCAATCATTGAAGGCATCATGCATTGCTTTCTTAACTATCAAATGCGTTTCATTCAGTATCCCTCCATCTATAACCCTACACTTTGTTTTACTTTAGCCAGAGGTCCTCTATGTGCTCCTGCCCTGTGCTGAAAGTTACTCATGTTCGTCATTGATATGACACTGCTGATTTTTGATCTAGTTTACGAAACATGTGTATCTTTCTGCTTGGTTTAGTTGTCCTTTCTACTTTGGTAATCATTATCGCCGCAATCATGTCATGTTCACTGATACCAGCTTCGATGTGGACATCCTCAAAGAGGTCAGGTCTGTTTTTTGCTATTGGATCCAATATATTTCCATCATGATTGGGGACCCTAACTATCTATTCTAGGCAGTATTCTGAGAGGGCATTTAGTAAAGTTTCAGAGGATGTCTTATCATGCCCATGACTAACAAAACTGTAGTTTTCCCAATTAATTGTTGGATGATTAAAGTCGCCACCAATGATTACAGCGTGATTAGGAACTTATGTACAAATGAACTGATGTTTTCTGTAAGTTTTTGGTTACGTCAGGAGATGAGCCTGGTGGGCAATAAAAGGATCCAATTATCATTTTACACCCACCACTGATGCTGAGTCTTACCCAAACGGTCTCATATGCGGCTTCAATTTTTATCTCACTGGATTTGAGCTTCTTGTGTACTGCGACAAATACACCACTTCCATTTCCCATATACTATCCTTTCGATATACACTTAAATTTTCTCCAAAAATCTCACTGCTATTAATTTCAGGTTCCAACCAGTTTTCTGTACCTAGTATTATGTGATCTTCACTGCGTTTCATGAGTGCTTCATACCCTACCACTTGGTTGCGAATGCTTTGCCAATTTATCATTAGGATTTCAGTACTCTCACCTGTGAGAGGTATTTCTTTTGGCCTTACGCTGATACTTCTGGGTTTCCTACAGCTATCAGCTTGTCACAGAACCTTCGAAGTCATTGGTTCGGTCCTTCCACATGACTGAGAATCAAAGGGCCACAATCAGTTCTGAGAACAATGCTGCAGTTACTGGAGTTTTATCATATAATATTTCATTCTGTTTACCAAGTAAATGACATTTTGAAGCTACATTGTTTGTCTACTCATCTTGTTTTACATCCTAACACCGGCTAGGCAGTGCTGTCATAGTTAAATGCGCCAGTAAAGCTATTTCCCATACTATAGCTGTTTCAGTGTGCAAGTAAGGCACGGCATAAAATGTATCTTCATATCACACATAACTGTTCTCGAGACAGTTAGGCTTGTGCTTCATGTGAAACAACATCCAATGGTAGGATTCCGGCAAACATGGAAGAAGACATAGTGTAATTTATTTTTGTGATGAACGCATTGTATACCCCCCCCCCCCCTCTCCTTACCACTTGGCAGCTTGGCAGCACATGCGCCTTGAGCCGGTGGCCAGAGGAATCGAGCTCCGCTCACTGCACACACCTCTAAGAATTTCTTTTGAACAGACTTTACTATGTGGGAACCATAATTCGGTGAGTTGTTGAGAGATGCATGGCTGCCATTATGAACTTCGAACTTGGGACTTTTCGCTAGTAGCTAGTCCAATTACGGTTCCACGACTCCTGTTGCTGACACGAAGAGCTGAAGCTGTACGAGACAGTAGACAAAAAACATGCAAGACAGAGGCTTAAATTAAAAAATACAGGCCAGAGCCATTTCTATCATTATGGAAAGACCAGGTGGCCGCCTAGGGGCAGCAAAGAGCAGAAAAAAATAATTTCAAATCAAATAACAAAAAAATCGAGCAAAAGAGGGGAAAAAAAGAAAAAAAAGGGGATATATTAAAATACCAAATTGTTTTTGAAGGTATATGAAACAGTTAGTTAATAAGTCTTTACCTACATTGATAAAAGTAAACACAGTTTAATAAAAGAATTTACTTAATGGTTTTTAAAATTTGGTTTTAACGTCCACTGTGAGTAACTCAGTGGGCTATAAGCAGCTGCCTGTCCTTAACTTAGGGTAACTGATGCCAGGGAAGGGAAAGAGCCAGTGCTCTTAGACAAACACAATACCCATGTCTCACTGGGATTCAAACCTGGACCCTTCTCTGACAAATGATAAGAAGCTAATCGCTTACACCATTGTGCCACTGGAGCAGCCAATAAAAGTTGTAGAACTTTCAATAGAAAATACAAACAATGTGCAACAAAGTGGATGCTGTAAAAGATGAGATTTATTTCTGTCTAAAAATATTTCAGTTAACAAAATAGCACCACAATTATTCAGGTGACTAGTTTGATGCATCATCATGATTCCCATCAGCATAGCATAATTTCTAAATTCAAGGAAAAATTCATTCACACCTGAATATAGTTCCATGCCTTTATTAGTCCTTTTTCTTGCAATTAAATAAAATAAGTAATTTCTGCCAAGTTTGGTTGCACTGGTACATTCAGTTGAGTTCTATTTTAAAAGGTTCAGCATATTCTTCCTATTTTAATTACTTTTGGAAATTTAAAAAACTGAGGACAAAAAATAAGAAATTGAGGACATTTGTTGTCCTCAGTCAGGTTTAAAGGAACTGAGGGCAAAGCATGAAAACCGAGGAATGTCCCCAGAAAATGAGGACATCTGGTCACCTTAGTCTAATGATTATAAGTATAATAGGAAATTTGCATTGTTGTCCCATTGGATTTTGGTGGTGGTTTAAAGGATGGGGGGAGGGGGAGGGGGAGAAGAATATAAGGGAAACCAATGGTAATAAAAAATTCTTACCTAGAGCGGCAAAACACCTTGCAGTGTCCCCATTAACAGGCATGTCTAGGGAAGTTGAGTGTATGGCTACACAATTAAAACTGCTAATATTTTAGAAATATTTGCATAGTTGTCACGAACAGTTTAATCGGGATCGTAATTTGATGTGCCGCCAAAGAAACACATGTGTGTCAGAGAATGGTATTACACTATTGGCCTTAAAGTTGCTACACCACGAAGATGACATGCTACAGAGGCGAAATTTAACCGACAGGAAGAAAATACTGTGATATACAAATGATTAGCTTTTCAGAGCATTCACACAAGCTTGGCGCCGGTGGTGACACCTACAACGTGCTGACATGAGGAAAGTTTCCAACCGATTTCTCATACACAAACAGCAGTTGACAGGCATTGCCTGGTGAAATGTTGTTGTGATGCCTCCTGTAAGGAGGAAAAATGCATACCATCACGTTTCCGACTTCTATAAAGGTTGAATTGTAGCCTATCGCGATTGCGGTTTATCGTATAGCAACATTGCTGCTCGCGTTGGTCGAGATCCAATGACTGTTAGTAGAATATGGAATCGATGGGTTCAGGAGGGTAATACGGAATGCCATGCTGGATCCCAGCGGCCTCGTATCACTAGCAGTCGAGATGACAGGCTTCGTATCCGCATGTCTGTAATGGATCGTGCAGTCACATCTCGATCCCTGAGTCAACAGATGGGGACGTTTGCAAGACAACAACCATCAGTACGAACAGTTCGACGACGTTTGCAGCAACACGGACTATCAGCTCGGAGACCATGACTTTGGTTACCCTTGATGCTGCATCACAGACAGGAGTGCCTGCGATGGTGTACCCAATGACGAACCTGGGTACCGAATGGCAAAACGTCATTTTTTTTCGGATGAATCCAGGTTCTGTTTACAGCATCATGATGGTCACATCCATGTTTGGCGACATTGTGTTGAACGCACATTGTAAGCGTGTATTTGTCATTGCCTGTCCTGACGGTATGGGGTGCCATTGGTTACATGTCTCAGTCACCTCATGTTCGCATTGACGGCACTTTGAACAGTGGATGTTACATTTCAAATGTATTACGACCCGTGACTCTACCCTTCATTTGATCCCTACGAAACCCTACATTTCAGCAGGATAATGCACAACCGCATGTTGCAGGTCCTGTACGGGACTTTCTGGATACAGAAAATGTTCAACTGCTGCCCTCGCCAGCACATTCTCCACATCTCTCACCAATTGAAAATGTCTAGTCAATGGTGGCCGAGCAACTGGCTCATCACAATACGCCAGTCGCCACTCTTGATGAACTGTGGTATCGTGTTGGAGCTGCATGGGCAGCTGTACCTGCACACACCATCCAAGCTCTGTTTGACTCAATGCTCAGGCGTATCAAGGTCGTTATTACGGCCAGAGATGGTTGTTCTTCTCAGGATCTATGCACCCAAATTGTGTGAAAATGTAATCACATGTCAGTTTTAGTGTAATATATTTGTCCAGTGAATGCCTGTTTATCATCTGAATTTCTTCTTGGTGTAGCAATTTTAATGGCCAGTTGTATAGTTTACAAAAAAAAAAAGGTCCCTTCTGTGATCTTTTAGTCATTTTAAGAATACTGTTTTCATTACTTGGCAATGAATCATGGTCAGCCTGTCACCTTAGAAGTTAACCAGCAGAGTGAATGAAACACATCACTTAATGTAAAAAGCATGGATCATATGCCTGTTATGCATCAGATGGTGTCACACGACAAGTAACAAAGTACAAGGTCTCTGTCCTCCCAGCTTTGAAGTAACCAAGACTGGGGATGGTGCCTGCAAAATCAAATATTTAACTAGTCATGTGGGTAATCAGAATGTTATAAGACATTTTGGATTGACAAAAACATGTAAAAATGCTAGCTGTTGACATCTCCAACCGAATTCAGTTCCATGAAGTTCACAACAAAATAAGAGGACCTTTATCTGCTTCCAATTTCGAGTAAAAATTCGATAATGCACCTGAAAAGGATATTTTTTGTCTGTATTTTAATTTAATGTCATAAGAGCACTTCTCATTTCTTGAATAAACGTTGTCCAACATAATTCTTTTTCTTCTACGTCAATTACGTATGTTAGAATAGAACCCCTGTTATTAAGTTATTCATTTAATTTTTATGTTGTATTTATGTGTATTTTATTAAGTTAGAATTCTAGCCAGTGCTTAGACTATTTGCTGGAACACAGCTATAGGTTACTATTGGCAGTGAATTACCTGGTGTGTGTGTGTGTCGGGGGGGGGGGGGGGGGGGGGGGGATGTAAGTAAAGTAGGCTTGCATGGCTTGACCCTGTGACTACATTGAGCTAATTCTTTGTAAATAGAGCCGTGCATAGCCTAGATATCTAAAGCATGAGTAATAACAGGTAAAAAAGCAACTGGTTTGTTCATATGGGATGCTGTTTAGAAGGGCAACTACACTAGCAATAACCATTAGATCCTGTTGCAATTGGACTTGCGTATTTGGGATATGAATTTAATTAATCCTTTTAGAATTACAACTGTAATTATATTACTTACCATATGCTGTACTACATTTCCTCCCAAACCTATTGCATGATACGCAGTTTGCCTTGGAGCTCCCAGGCCTCTGGCGGTGAATGCTTTCAGCGGAGGCCCTGCAACTCTTTTTGCACCAGGGCTCAGCAGGAATGATTGAGCGCGTGCCACACTGTATTTAGCACACGTGCTGTTATGCTTCCTATGCGCATAAAGGTGCAGTCATTTGTGAGTGAAATCAGTTATCGGCGAGAGCAGCGTAGCTTTTCTCACCTGATGACGGTGGCCAGGTGGACCGCTGAAATATTGTACTCAGATGATAGTTTGATCCAGCTGGAAACCCGACAAGAATTTGGTAAAGTGTTTTGCAAATGATGGAAAATACCACACAGTTGATTTTATTGATGGATGTAGAGGATGAGAGGAATGTCAGAAGAGTTAAAAATTAATTTCACTAAAAGAGAACTTGAGGTCAATTCACAGTTATGGGCAAATTTAGTGAGTTCTTTATTTACTGTCTGTGAAATGTTTGAGAGTTGTTTCGTAAACCAATTATGGAAAGAAGTGAGAAAAATGTGACTTCAGAATGAATTCCTAAATGGGCCAAGTTTCAGACATGGAAGTGAGTGAATAAGTTATTTTTGTGTGTGTGTGAACTAGCTGAGATGACACACAATAATCATCCATTGGTGGTGTTGATGGAGATCACAACACTCAAGAGACAATTACTGGAATTTTTACAATGAGATCTTGTCCACATTCCATTTATGAGTTTTCAGATTTTATTGAGAAACTTGAACAGGCATTCAAAATTAAAGGGAACAACAGACAGGGAAATGGGTAACAGAATGGAAATTATAATAATCACCAAAGTAATTATCATCTCAATAGTGACAATAATCTTCAAGGGGAAACGGAAATGGGGAATTCTCACAGTGAAAATAAAAACCCGAACAAAGATATGAGGGCCAGGAGCTCTATGAAATGAAACGCCAGAGTACAAGGTCAGGAATTGCCACACGTCAGGTTGGAGGTGGCAAAATAAACCAGCTATGAAAAGACATATTATTTTAAAAATTCTGTGGATATAAAAAAATTTGGAAAATAAGTATAAATGTTGGAGATGGGGAATAATTTTAAGCAGCGCAATCATAAAGAGGGCACAATAAATATGGCAAAATGTGTTAAGAGATTTGACAATGAGGATATGGGGCTGAAAAATTATGTGAAAAGGAAGAGACTCAGGGAATGGAAGTATGTTTGTTGAAAGATTCAGTGATCAAAAGAGAGATAGAAGTGTATATGAATTTGGTGGAGGTGGAAGATACGACGAATTCTTGTGAGGCACTAGTCAATGTCAACAATTATAGTAAGGTAGGTGAAAGTAATATAGATGATTTTGTGTTAACAGAAATATGTGAGGATATCTGTGAAGGCAGCAAAGCTCCAGTCTTGTGAGATGACAATGAGTTTTTTTGTATATAGGTAGAATGTGGTGATTTGTTATTAAAGGAGAGTAAAGGACCAGATACTTCAGAGGAGGGAATTTGTGTGCTTATTTCTATTGATGGAAGTGAACCAATGGCTCTTGAGGAAGCCATGAATTATGAGTGAATGTGTAACAATGAACGTGAAATTAACGTGTTAGACAGAATCCAAAGTGTCGGAGAAGTCTGAGATTCAAATGGTTCAAATGGCAAATGGCTCTGAGCACTATGGGACTTAACATCTGTGGTCATCAGTCCCCTAGAATTTAGAACTACTTAAACCTAACTAACCTAAGGACATCACACACATCCATGCCCGAGGCAGGATTCGAACCTGCGACCATAACAGTCGCGCTGTTCCGGACTGAGCGCCTGAACTGCTAGGCCACTGCGGTCAGCAGTCTGAGATTAGAGAAAATTTAAAGGAGAAGGGTTTAGATCTAGGTTTGGCTGAATTTAAGTGTACTGTTAGACCTAATGTGGAGCAATGCAATAGTGGCAATGAAATAAGTCTTAGCGAAGTTTGATGGAGTTATTTAATATGATTTCTATTATGTATTGAGGATGTAATGAATGTTTTAAGTAATGAAGCTTATGAGTTATGGTGGGTGTTAAGGGAGTTAATTGTGATAAAGTTTTTAGTGATCAGTGGAAATAAATTAGGTTTTGTGTAAGGGAGATAAAGTTTTAAGTTGTGTGGTTAATTGTGAGTAAGTTGCAGCTACTGATATTGTTGCTTCAGAGGAAGGGAACAGTATATTTGACGCTTACAGGGATGATAAGATGAAGGATTTTGAGGGTGCTTTAAAGTCTACAAGGGATTTAGAGGTGGATCAGGGGAATATTGAAGTGGATAATGGGAAAAGCACTTGTTTAGGAGAAGATTTTAGCACTGAATGGTATGTCAAGGAAGGAAATTACCTATAAATGATTGGAAATGTTACGGGAAAATTTTGAAGTCGTTGCCACCTCACTGGTGGGCACAGGAAAAGTGGATAGTGATTAGAGGTCTTAAGGGGAGGTAAAATGAAACTGAGGCAAAGGAAGTGTTTAATGAATTGTTTGATGGAGATGGAGATTGGGTGTTGGTCTGATGATGTGTTGTGTACCATAAATACAGAGGAAAGAGGAAGGGATATAGTGAATGGTCTTTTGAGGAAGTAATGTTAAGAAAGGGGTGAAATTAAAAATCTGCAGCTAGTAAGTGAAATGATTGATGTTAATGAAGAAAGAAAGTGTGCAGTTCTCAAATCTAAAAATGGTGTTCCAGCGGTAGTCACAATTATGTGTCCAGCAGTAGTCACAATCGTCTGTAAACGTAAGACTACATGGATGAATGAGGAAAGAGGCCTCAAATTTGAACTGTTCGGAAAATGTGAGAAAGTGAGGCTCAAAAAATAATCACACAGACAAGAAAAATGCTATTATAGGCAACAGTGGCGAAGTTTCATCCAGTGAATGAAGAACGGAGTGTGTATAAATATAGGTGTGTATTAATGTGTAATTTTCATGTTTATAATAATTTTGGGGGATATTTGGTGCAAAGGGTAAACTCGATGAATTTAAGACTATGTAAGATATGTGGAGGCACAACTTAGTACAACAAGAGTGTAACTTTGGCCACATGAGAAGTATCAATCATACTGTACATAAGATCTGGGGCGGGGGGGGGGGGGGGGGGGAGGATTGCAAGGGCCTATTTAAATGTGTTACTTATAGTATTTTGGATGGTTTTTCCTATGATATATGTAGTTTATTTGTGATTTTCGTTCACACAAAATATGGTGCATGGAGGTCATCAGGCCTCATTACAATTTTAATTGTCCGTTAGGCTAGAAAATGTGGTGTGTGCAAGTGTAAGCTATGTTTTGGGCCTATATTTCATTGGATTAATTCTGTAATATGTTATTTTGGATTCGTCTTTTAATATAATTATATATGTATAATTCTGAGGATAAATGGTATTTTAGTGCAGATAAGAGTGAACATTTGCTGAATTTATGATCCACCTATCTGCTGGGTTAAAAATGAAAGTTAAATGGACAGTTTCTGCACAGGGTAGTATTAGTTTTAAATTTTCTTATTATATGGGTAAAATTATAGAGAAATGATAAAACGTTACTCGATTTATGCTCTCGAACAAATTTCGTAGCACGAAAGATGTGTTTTTGATGAGGAACATGAACAGAGTGTTTGAAATGTTGTGCTGAATTGGCCTATACTATAAATCAGTTTTTGCTTAATATCCTGTTTGTGAATGTGTCAATTTCACTGGGAGGGTGTTCAGTGCCCGATCTCTAGGGATTTGTGAAGTCATATGATTATCTGTAACAATGCCACAGTCGTATTTCGATAGCTATTGTCCTTCAGCACTGATGATGACGTTAGCTGAAGTGCTATGGTGTGGCCAAAGCAAAAAAGGGCTATCAAATGAATGCAAAAGCACTAAAGACTTTTGAAAAAATAGGGCTGACTCAAAAGATACTTTGAATATATTTATTATGGCACTTAATTAATATCCTGCAATTTTAACAGTTTGCACTAGATTTAGTAAATTTCTGCTTACAATAGATGTTATGACATATCCATGGAGTGCATGCTGTTTTATACACCATTGGAAAGATACTTACAGTATTGTTCTAACACATAAATAGCTATTCTATGTTACATCAAATTTAGTATGACTTAATGTATCAAGTTAGCAAGCTTAGGTGAGCGATATGGCCGCATGGAAGCAGTGTGAGAGCAGGTGAAATAGTTGTACTAGCAGGCTCAGCACTCAAGATATGCAACAGCGGGTATGGCTAGGCAAGCGAATCCGGGGGCAAAGGCAAGCAGTATCACTGGAAATGGGTAAATCCCAAAGTTGGGAATTTGGATGGCTGTAATTTGCAAGGCCTTTGTGCACGAGATGCACCAAAAATGGCAGTGTCAGACAAGCTGAAAGATGGCTTCTTCTAACTGTACGAGAATCTATAGTAGTTCACGGTGAAATATTAAAGAAAATCTGAATATATTTGAAGTCTCAGAAAAATGGTATGCATCCAATGACACAACAATATGTTCAATACCTTTAATGCTGGAGAAGTTACTATTTCACACTGAATAAACACTTCCCACAATGTACCTCTGAATTAACGACTTTTAAATGCTTCATGTGATTTCAGCAAACACTATCTCAGATGATAGCATTGCACTACAAGTACCATCTTTGAAAGCTACGTATCTGTATGTATTTTATTTCTTGATTTATTACATTTTTAAAAATATATTTTCATGATGCAAATGTTTGTTAGAATGTTGTATCCTCCACAACCACACAGCAAATGAATTCAGCATGAATACCTCAAATTTGGTATTACCCGTATATTTATTGAATGAACAGTTTACTGTTTGGCCAGTAACTTGATTTAAATATTAATTACAATTAATAATACAAAATCATGGTGATTCAGGAATTGGTCATCCACATGTGTTAGCTAACACCACCTCCTAAAAGAGTGCCAAAAGACGCTTCTGACAAGCAGGCAAAATAACTATCTAAACAGTATTTAACAACAATCTTTTGCCATTTATCATCAGTGCACTTAGGCAAGAGTGCTGGCTAATTTATTTATGGACAAACCTTTATTTATATTTATTGTGAATGATCTGAATGTGGCCAGATGGTTATAACATTTATTTATTTAAATATTATTGTAATATACAGGGTGTCGCACCTACCTCTGCCACCTCAGATATCTTTGGAACAACAATATATGTGTTAAAAAACAGTTTTCACCTGCATGAACGTACAGCAGGGGCTTAGGTAACCAAATACTATGCAAAATTTTAAAACGTAAACGAATACTATTTTCAACACAAACTTGTGTATTTTTAAGTGGTCACCCCCTGTTATTTCGTATGCAATCAGTAGCATGAAAAATCACAAAAATGGTGGTGTTGGTTGCACTGCAATACGTCAATTACATACAAAGAAATTTCAAAGGGAAGTTGACACTTGAAATAAATGAAGTGCACAGCTAGCACACATCCTGAGACTCAAGTGTGTGATTGATGTACTACATCAGTGGAGTGTAAATGTATGGTGTGGTATTCTATGACACGTGATGACTGGGTGTTGTGTGATGTCCTTAGGTTAGTTAGGTTTAAGTAGTTCTAAGTTCTAGGGGACTGATGACCATAGATGTTACGTCCCATAGCGCTCAGAGCCATTTGAACCATTTTTTTATTCTATGACAACACATCAATGGCCCATATTTCATTGATGGCACTAATAAAGGGGGTAGCTTAGCCCCTTCTTGAGCTGTACCTTACTTGATTTGGTCAAATAATGTGGTATCAGAATAATGGATGTCTTGCACATTATGTTTATTGTTACAAAATGATAACTAGAGATACAATTACTGGTAACACACTTGGTTTCAAGTTACTAAACCTCATGTAAAGGATAGCAATGGCATCACAGTTTCTGATGTCATGCTTTGCATGTAGTTCTGTGCTCAGAGCTTGGGTTGCCTGCACTGGTGCCTGTATCCTGCCGTAAACATACAAATATCACCATGGCACACTCTGCCTTCAGTGTACAAGTGTCTCCTAACCTGATCTGCTGAACTGCTCTTATACTGTAACATAATTCACATACACTGCCACATTAAAATCTGTTTTCTTGTGGCTTGTTACATTTGCCGTCATCTACTCGATATGCCGGCCTTCAGTACTGAAGGAAAACTAAATATTGCTTTAATTTATGATGAATGTCACAGAAGTGCAACTGCAGCTGTGACACTGTATGCTGAATGCTACCCTGATTGGCAGTGTCCATCACGTCGAACCATTGGCAACATCTGCAAGACATTCACGGAAACAGGAAGCTGGGCTCCCACAAAATGTCAACGTACAATGCCAGTGTCTGGTAATGGAAACGAAATTGCTGTTCTGGCTGCTGTAGCGCACAATCCTCAGGTAGGTGTATGAGAAATTGCACAAGGTGTAGGAATAAGCCACAGTAGTGTGTGCAGAATCTTGCATCAGCATCGATTTCACCCGTTCCATATCTCACTGCGCCAAGAACTGGATGGGAATGACTTTCAATCCCGCATTGTGTTCTGTCATTTTGAATTTCAGAAGTTGCAAGGTACTTCAGTATTTCTAAGCAATATGTTGTTTACGGACAAGGCTTCATTTACAAATTGTGGTAATGTGAATCTGCGGAACAAGCACTACTGGTCCATGCAAAATCCCCACTGGACTTGCCAAGCTGCTCATCAATGACAGTGGAGTGTCAATGTTTGGGGAGATATCATTGCTAACCATACTGTAGGTCCCTATTTTTACCATGGAACATTGAATGGACAGCAATATGCATCATTTCTTCAACACACACTAGCACTCCTCATGGAGGATCTAGGATTGGAACCTCATCTATCAATGTTGTTCCAACATGATGTATGTCCCACACACAGTGCAAAAGTTGTCAGAGACATTCTAGATGCAACATTTCCAAATAGGTGGATGGGACAGGGAGGTACTGTGCGATGGCCAGCACGGTCCCCTGACTTGACACCATTAGACTTCTTTTTCTGGGACGCAGTGAGAGACAGAGTGTACTAAGAACCTCCAGTGACAATAGAGGATATGCAACATCATATTACTGCAGCAAGCACAGCAATATCTGTAGAAACTCTACAATCTGTGGGACACTCTCTCGTTACCCATCTGCAAACGTGTATTGATGCAAATGGAGGGCACTTTGAACATAAGTTGACGTGACACAGTTTCATTGATCAAGATGTGGGTGTATTTTCTATGCTGGATGTAATGCACAACAATACAGTTTCTGTCAGAAACAGGGCATTAGATTAGTTTTTCGTTCCATAGATCCGTGTTGAGGAGATCCTCGTGGATGCGGAACAAGTCACCTTTTTTTTTTTTGAAGCTGAAATAGCAATACTAATAGTATAAATATATACAACACATCATTTGTTTCTATTCAAAAAATTCGTCAATGGAGTAGAAGGAGTTGGCCACTAGTAAGTCTTTCAGGGTCCTTTTAAACTGATCTCTATTTGTAACAAAAAATTTTATGTTTGCTGGCAAATTATTGATGATGAGTGTTCCTGAGTAGTGGACCCCTTTTTGAACTAAAGTAAGTGCTTTTAAGTCCTTGTGAAGATCATTTTTGTTCCTGGTATTGTATGTATAAACTGAGCTGTTTGTTGGAAAAAGAGATATATTATTTAGGACAAATTTCATTATGGAGTAAATATACTGGAGGCAGTAGTCAGTATACCCAGTTCTTTGAAGAGGTTTCTACAGGACGTCCATGAGTTTAGTCCACAAATAATATGTATTACACGCTTTTGGACTCTGAAAACTTTTGTTTAACTTGAAGAGTTACCCAAAATATTATACCATATGACATTATGGAATGAAAGTAGGCAAAGTATGCAAGCTTTTTCACTTTTATGTCGCCTATGTCTGCTAACACTCGAATTGCAAATACAGATTTGTTAAGGCGTTTCTGCAGTTCTGTGGTTTGCTCCTCCCAACTGAATTTATTATCAAGTTGTAATCCCAGGAATTTAAGACTGTCAACCTCTTCTATCTGCTCTTCTTCGTACTTTGCATTTGCTGGGTGGAAACCTCTTACAGGTTCTGAACTGCATATAGTGAGTCTCTTCGAAGTTTAATGTCAGTGAGTTGGCTTTAAACCATTTATTAATATCCATGAAAATATCATTAGCAGATCTCTCTAGAACTACACTCGACATACTATTTAATGCAATACTTGTGTCATCTGCAAACAAAACGAACTCTGCTTCAGGCAGTGTAACTGATGAGAGATCATTAATGTACACAAGAAAAAGCAATGGCCCTAAGATGGATCCTTGTGGGACACCACATGTAATTTCTTCCCATTCTGATGATGACTGATGACTTAATTCACTAGCCCCTTGCACTGACACCCTTTGTTTCTTGTTAGCGAGGTATGACTTGAACCATTTTGCAGCACTGCTCATGACACCATAGAATTCTAATTTATTTAAAAGGATGTTGTGGTTTACACAATCGAATGCCTTTGACAAATCACAGAAAATACCTGCTGCTTGTAACTTGTTATTTAATGAATTAAGTACATTTTCACTGTATCTCTAACTGTAGGTCTAGTTGTCATTTCGTTAGAATAAACACACAGTTACAATTTGAAAAATTTAACTCTGCGTAGAATGTGTCACTTGTTTATTTTTGTGGATTATGCATACCTTCCCATTGTGTGAACCCCTAACACAGCAGTGTGAGGTGCACTCTGGAGTCTTAGGATGTGCGCTATCTGTGCGCTTCATTTATTTCAAGTGTCAACTTCGCTTCGCAATTTCTCGGGAAGTGGTTGACGTATTGTGATGCAACCAACGCTATTATTTTTGTGATTTTTCGTGGTATTGATTGCGTATGAAATAATAGGGGGGTGTCCATTTAAAAGTACACAAGTTTGTGTTGAAAATAGTAAACCCCTGTTGTATGTTCATGCTGGTGAAAACACTTTTTGAATATCTGTCATCTTTCCAGAGGTATCTGAGGTGGCAGAGTTAGGTGAGACACCCTGTATATTGTTGTAATATATTAGTTTTGTCCAGAAAGTGGTCAAGATGAATCAAATCGTGTCTTTAGAACTTAAGAACTATGTAATTATGGTAGGGATTGCCTTGAGCCAATGGAAAAGCAGACAGTAGTGGAACACTGTGGAAGTCAAGTGGAGAGGGTCACATTTTTGAGTGAAAGTTCAAGGTAGCAATTATGGACTCTCAGATGTTTGCTCTGGAAGAAGGAAGAAATGCCTGTGGTATTGTGCAGTTTTTGGTGGGGTGGATGTTTGATTCTGGGCAGTGAATGGCTGTACCATACTTTATTCTCTGGAGGGACTTCATATTCCAAGAGGTATAAATATGTTCCAGAGTAGAACTCTTAACTTTTTCCACTTGTGATATGACACTGAGGATAGACAGAGTATGAGTTACTGTTCTTTGTATCCCATCTAATAATTTGCAAATCATCACGATGGAGTTTGCCCTGTTTTTGTGCGGTGAATATTTCATGTATTGTAATTATGAACTGGACTTGGTTTTCCCCTATGTTCACTGACTATTCCATTTGGGAATTTTGCTACCATTCCTGTAATGCTCTCAACATAACGTTACTGCATCTTTCTTGAATAAACATTATTCAACATAGTTCTCTGTCGGCTAACCAATTCCAGATGTTAGATTAGAAGCCTTGTTATTAAATTATTCATTTAACTTTATTTTGTATTTCTGTGTACTTTATTAACTTGGAATTCTAGCCAGGGCTTAGACTATTTGACTGCAGGATCACATCTGAGGGTTATTATTGGCAGTGAATTAGCTGTGGGGTGTGAAAGCAACATGTACAGCTTGACCGTTTGACTACATCAAGCTATTCTTTTTAAACAGAGCCACACACATCCAAATTGCCTAGGGTATGAATAAGCACAGGTAAAGGCGCAACTGGTTGGCTTTTATGAGATGCTGTTTAGAAGGGCAATTACACTAGCAGTAACCATTAGGTCCAGTCACACCTTCTGCAAATCCACGAAGACTACATAGTTTGCTGTCCCTCTCTTCTTTATTAATTTTTTAATATGAATATGCTGTCTATAAATGAGTCACTGGTCTAGAACCATTCTATTGTTTCAGATATTTTAAATTCCATCTCTATTCCTTTTTTTAAAGATTCTCTTATATAATCATGCAGTTGATGGCATCACACTTATGCCCCAGTAATTTCTACAGTCTTGCTTGTAACCCTTCCTATAGACTGAAGTATTTTAGGCTTTTTTCATCCATTGGGTACCTGGTCGTCTTCCAGACAGTTATTATACAATTGGCTCAAGATGTCATCTCCAACCATAGAAGCTGCCTTTAATAACTTTTTTTATTCCACCTGGACCCACTGATTTCTCATTGTTATATGCTTCACAGTATTATTTTAATACAAGGGTGTCATTTTACTTCTTCCATCATTTGATTGGTCTGATCATCTTATTGGCATTTGCCAGTTACTGGGGATGTAGGGGCACTTGTTGGAGGTGAAAGGCCTACCTCCCATCTTATGGTTTCAGGAGCCTCCATCTGCCTTTGTATGGTGTACACTAATTCTCCCCCCACCCTACCCCCTACTCTCCATGATGCCTACAAAGTATGTTTACAATTTTAAAAAATGTATTACAAAGGCAAATGATGTAATAGCTTTCATTTGCACTGAATATAGTGCATCAGATCATTAAGAATGAATCATAAACTTTAACGGATTGGAATCTCAAAAACAGTAATTAAATTCTATTTGAAATGATACCCTCAGCTATAACTGTTATTTTCTGAGTCTCTTGAGCACTAGGGCACTTTATAGTTCACTTTAACAGTGTAGTAATATTATAAATGCATGTACATGAATCCAAACTTCCCAAGTTTGGGAGTTGATCTTCCAGCATTGTTACTCTATAGGTGAACATACGTCATTGGGGGAGCATGGTGACAGTACTAGTCTCTAGGTACAGGAGATTATTAACTTTCAGTAGTCAAATGCCTAGAGTGTGGGCCATGCCAACAGATACTGCAGAGGGCCCAGCATGTGAGGAAAAGAATACGACAGAGACCAGTATATGCATGAAGGTAGGAATTAGCCAGGAACATTGAAAGCAGGTACAGCCCATAAATCTCAGCCAGGTGATGGAGGGCTGGCCCAGCCAGAAACAAGTGTGCTGATGGCTTGTGTGAAGTTGTGGAATCATGAAAAATGAAATTAACTTATGAACAAAAATAGATTATTTAATCAATACTGTTCATAATATTCACCAGTTAACTCACAATGCCATCCACAACAGATTACATGATCTAAATGAACAGCTGATAATAATTTGCAATGAATGACGTCTTATTAGCTAAAGGAGACAGAAAAACTGAAGAGCATTGCTGTCCTGTGTTCTGAATTCTGTATATGTGATGTGACAGAGGAAGCAGGATGCAGTTTTCATAGAGGGAGGATGTGGGCACCCATAAACTCCAAACACATGCACACGTGCCCAGACACACACACACACACACACACACACACACACACACACACACACACACACACGGGAAGGATGTGCCTCCTGCTGCTCTGAAAATATTGGTACACTGTTGAGGTATGCATTTAGAAGAGGGCAGCGTGTTAGAGGACAGTATTAAGTGGACAAAGCATTGATATCATTTTTGGATTATGTTTCTATGAGTTTTGTTTCTTATGACAAGCTGTAACACCATGTGGGTGCATTGTAGAATCTTCTTCTAGGCACGCTAGTGCACTGAGAAGTAAAAAGCTGTGTAATATTTTGCTGAGCAAATCCAGTCTTTGAATGCTGTATGAACTGTTGACTCTCAGTGGACTGATTTTAGTTGTGGACTCTTGATCGTAAGACAGTTGGTTTGATATAGATGGTAACTGTTAGACAGATGATTTTGAGTGACCTGTAGACTAAAAGTGACTGATAAACATTAACACTGGTATGAAGAACTGTATGTTAGAAAAGTGTACTTGTTGTGTTATTTTTGAGTTTTTGGTATGAAAATGTAGTATAGTTAATATTCAAAATGCTTTCCTCATTTAAATAGTGAACCTGGATCTGAAATCCGGAACAAATGTGCAGTAGCTTAACAGTCAATAGAGACCAGGTTAGATCTTGAATGAGTTATGTAGTATGTATTCCTAGACTAGGTAGTGAATTTTCACATTTACTGAGTTTAGTGTTGTATGAGAAAAACTAAACCATTCTGCTGCTGTATGAAACAAAATTTCATAAGTTTTCAAGTAGCATATAATCTTGATCCCCACAGCTAACACTAATTTTAACAATAATGAAAACCACCTAAAGTGTATTATACCCTATTACTGTCCTACAACAGTTTAATTCTTAGAACAAATTCAGGATGTTGAGTTGTGCTCAAGCCATTATATAAATTGTCTGATTGTCATATGTACTGTTACAGACCAAATCAAGAAACAATGACCACAAACATTCTGCCAACAGCCTGGTGGAAGTAGGGCATTCAGGCATGCACAGTAAACTGTATACATTATACTATAAGTAGCATGCCACGCCTGCTCAACAAACCTCCTTAAGACAATCAACAAAATGTTTGTGATAAATGTTTCTCAACTTAGTCTTTAACACTGCATACGACAACCAGGCCATTTAAATCATGACTTCACCATGACTTGGTAGCCTGAAGATATCCTAACAACAAAACTGGTTGTAGCACGATATGTGTCGTAATACAGCTGAAATGGCTATCATTAATAATTAAATTTCCAAAGAGCATTTGTTCTGTGTTCTGAATTTCATAAGCTTCAAGGGACAAACCTCATTAGCTATTAAAGATAAAGAGGGGATGAGTCAAGAATTTATGCAATAAAAATATGATTTTTATGCAGCTAAATATTTTGTTCTGTTTGCTTTGTTACAGAAATTGACAAAATGGCAGAGGCAATTTTGCTCCAGCAAGAGCATACAAGTGAAAAATTGATGGAAGAAGCCTTGCATATTCATAGAATCATTCCACAGAGAAGTATTGATGAGATATACTCATCACTTGAAACTTTCTGTGATGATCCAAATAGGGTAAAGAGAGTTGTGCTCAAGTTTTTGGGTCATGTAAAGGAAGACAGTGCCACTGCTGATGATTCCATTGAAGAGTTATCTAAGAGACCTAAGAAAAGAAACTATGATGATGAGCATAATCAACCATCTACATCAGGGATACCATCTGAAATTCCTGTTACGGGTGATGCAAATGGAGACAATGGGACTAAGCCTCTGACAACTAGAAATATACCTGTGGATGTAGATGTGTCAGCACATAGTGATTCTCTTCCTGCTGAAAGTGACAAATGTGTCATAGCAGATGAAGCATCAACTTTTTTTTCAGATTCTACAATTCCAGGCCGTGCTGGAAATGGAAATCATAAGAACATGTTTGACAGGGTCCTTCAAGCTGACTTAATACTGCCTGATGTTAACGGGGTGGATAGTGAAAGTAAACAAGCATATTACAATACTCTCATGAAAATTTTTCCTGATGCTCAAAAAGATTTTGTGAAAGGCATATGTGATAAATGTTCACAAGATGCCAACTGGTTACGTAATGCTACATCAAATTTATTGGAAAATGGTTACCCAAAAGCTGCAGATAACAGTGAACAGGAAGTGGAGCTAGTAGCAAACCAGGAACTTTCTGGAAGAATAGAAGAAAATGATTGTAATCTGCTTACTATAACTGCAGATAACATTGAACAGGAAGTGGAGCTAGCAGCAAACCAGGAACTCTCTGGAAGAACAGAAGAAAATTATTATAATCTGCTTGCCATATTTCCAAATGCTGATCCAACTTATATAAGAGAGACCTATGAACAGATTGCAGATGACGAAGACGCAATGAAAAAATTTGTTAATGACACTTTAGAAAGTGGCAAGTATCCAACACTAGCAGAGTATGAGGAAGAAATGAAAGTAGTGGAAATTAGAGAGAAATACCTAAAAAATTTCAAAATTGAAGAGTTTTTGGAAATTTTTCCTGACCCTTTTAAGTACTTTTTTGAAGAAAAAAAGAATGACAAAACCAATTCTGAGTTAAGTTTAAATTATCTGAAATCCCATTATAAGGAAATATGTACAGCAGTTTTGCAAGAATGTTTGATGAAAAATGAATACAGTCTCACTAAATCGTGTGCAGAGTTAGATAAGTGCCAAAATTTTACAAAATCATTGCATGGTGAACATGAAATACAGTACAGTGAAAATGATGTGAAAGATATTTCATTTATGCAGGAGGTAAGTGATCTATATTAGTATTAACAATTCCATTTGGTTTTGAAATTTGTGTGCGCATAATCTTAGTTTGGATGTTCTGGTGTGTGTGAATTATTTTGTATGATTGAATTATTCCCTTACCTTGTGCCACTCTTATATTATGGTGATGGATATTCCAGGATGGAAAAAATATATAAAAAAATGAGGAAAGGCAACCACTCACCCATTACTAATTGATGCACAGCATATAGACACATAGGCTTTGCATGCATTAGAGTTACTGCTCCTTTTTTGGTTTAAATAACACATGAGTACACAGAGAGAAAAAAAAATCCACTCACGTTTGGCCACAGCAAAACTTACTGTTTGTGGACTGTTCATCATGCTGACCGGAGTGGGAGGAAATGGTACTAGTGATTGGCGACTGGAAAGGGTTTAGATTTGTTTGACAAGAGAGATGAAGTAAGTAGGAGTCAGAAGTGGGTAAGAGAGATGGCTCACAGTGACAGTTGTAAAATGGCTGCAAGAGGTGACAATCACAACAGAGAGAGAATGAGAAAAAGGGGGAGGGGAATGGAAGGGATATTGGAAAAGAGAGTAGAAGATTTGGACATGGAAGGAATAGTGTGGCAAATGACAGGATAAGGAAGAGTAAATATAAGGAATGGAAAGTGGACAAGTAAAAGTTTTGGCTTGAGGGAGTTGGAGAATAAATTATATGCTGGTGGGTGCGATGCAAATGGCTCAGTTACTGGAGAAACTGCTGAAATCATTGGGGCTGTGGTTTACTGTGAGCTCTTTATGGTTTGCCACAGTTTGGTAGTGGCCATTTGTGCAGGTGGTTGGCTGGGTTAGCTTTCATCCCTTATTTGAATGCTGGATGGTAGTTGCAGCACAGCTAGTATGCAACATGTCTGCCTTCACATTTTGCACTACCTTTTATGTAATGGGAAATGCTGGTGACTTCGACATTACTATGTGCACATGTTGGATTGGGTTTTCCACATGGGAATGAAGTATATAGTTGTAATTGAGACAATGAGTGGTATGAAGATGGACTAGAATGTTGCCTAGGTTTGATTGGGTGACAGAACACTGCTTAGGATGATGGGGCATGATTTTGGAAAGGATACCACTTGTCTCAAGGTACAACAAGAAGTAACTGAAGCTATGGTGATAGGTGGTATAAACTTTCTTAAGGTGGAGATGATAAGAAAGATACTGGTCACTGACTAGTTACAACAGTGATGAGTTTGGTGATACAAATGGCACAGAAGAATCTGTTACTGGACTATTTTAGAGAATTTTGTGAGATTGTAAAGGCTTTGGCAAGGTTATTATCATGTTTCGATAACTTCAGTTCCCACCCAGGGCTACAAGAGTTCTATCAGGAGATATCTGTAATGTAGAATGAGTGACACCTGTCAAAATAATAGTGTTGTTGGTGTTTAATATGTTTGATATGATACGCACATAGTCATCTGAGAGGTAGAAATCAACAACTAAAGATGAAGCTCCTTGAGTTGAGAAGAACCAGATAATTGGATTTGGGTGCTGGGGTTGAGATTCATTAGCGTAGAGTTGAGGCTATCTTTGCCATGAACCTAGATCATTAGGTGCATTTTATTGTAATTTTCTCCCTGCTTAATTGAGAGATGACTTTGCAAAAAACTTCAGCTTGGATTTTATTTCATTTTATTCATCATACTGAGAATGCATTAATGTGGAACTCTGCTCGTGACTTTTTAATGAATTTAATATAGAAGTTTCAAGTTTCTAGTTTGTAATATGTATTTGTTATTCAGTGTCAGGGCTTTCTTATTGGCTCTTAGAATTGACCAGCAACAGAAATTCCTCACAAATTGTCACATACATTCCAGCAGTGTTTGAGTTGTGAAGGTATGTGCAGAATATGCCATATTGGTACCTGATGAAAAAAAGAGTTAAAACAACACCCCCTTAAGGTCATAGTACTGGAACCTCTCTCTCTCTCTCTCTCTCTCTCTCTCTCTCTCTCTCTCTCTCTCTCTCTCTCTCTCTCTCTCTCTCTCTCTCTCTCTATGTCTTTTTTTAATACATAATTCCAATTTTTAGTTGATAAAAAAATAAATGTGTAAAATTGAAAAGCTATGTTGTAGAAGAACTGAGTTTTCAGCCACCCATGAACACCAGCAGAATGGTCAAAACACTGCATTCCAGTGACTTAATTTTGCACAATGTCATTCAGGAAAATATTTCTGTAACATCTGCATCTACACTCTGCAAGTCATGTGCTGACTTGTGTGTTTAGGGTATTACTATCAATAACACCAGCCCACTCCTTTGTTGTTTGATTCACAAATCAAGTGCGGGAAGAAAACCTGGCCCTAATTTTCTAAATGAACACTCGAAGAGAAGTGGCATTATTCTTTGTATAATCTCTATTAATCCTATTTGATAACAGTTCCAAGAACCTCTGACTGAAGAGCAGTGATTGAAAAGCAATTATGTTAGTGTTTTCTAAGCTGTTTCTTTCTTTGATGAATAATTACATTTTCTTTGGATTATTCCAATTGATCTCAGTCTTGTCTCTGCTTTCTTACAACTGATTTCATGTGGCCATTCCACTTTAGGGTGCTAACTGTTTGTGCTCCTAAGCATTACTTAGGCATTGCTTTTATAATGGTGATGACATGTTCATCTGACCAACTACGGATAACCTGCCCCTTGCCCTAGGCTTTTTCTTGCTAGTCCACAAGGGTACATAGGAGAGACTCTGTGGAAAGGATGGGGAAGGTACTGGCAGGTTTGCGCTGAGGCTTGAATTGTGTTTGGATGCTCTGTAAGTAAGATCATCAGCTGTGAAAGTTCAGTGTGTTGAGGTGAGCCCAGATCCAACAAATAGTTTTTATATCAGGTATGTCACATCACAATAATCTCTGTGCTATTAATACTGATCAATTTCTGAATAATTTGTCAAGTAAAACTTTCTGCTGTCCTTTTTTCCCCATAAGGTAAGTCTTTCCACTCCCGGGATTGGAATGACTCCTTATCCTCTCCCTTAAAACCCACATCCTTTCGTCTTCCCCTCTCCTTCCCTCTTTCCTGAAGAAGCAACTGTCGGTTGAAGCTAGAAATTCTGTGTGTGTGTGTTTGTGAGCGGCGCTTTCCCGCTTGGTAAGTCTTGGAATCTTTTTAATATATTTTTCCCATGTGGAAGTTTCTTTCTATTTTATATATATATATCTGGATACTTCCCACCAACACCAACCTATCCAAACTAGGGAGATGGGAACTTGCCCTTCAGTATATCCTCTCTTCTCGATATCCACCAGGCCTCAACCTCCGTTAATTTCAAGTTGTCGCCGCTCATACCTCACCTGTCTTTCAACAACTTCTTTGCCTCTGTACTTCCGCCTCAACTGACATCTCTGCCCGAACTCTTTGCCTTTACAAATGTCTGCTTGTGTCTGTGTATGTGCGGATGGATATGTGTGTGTGTGTGAGTGTACACCTGTCCTTTCTTCCATATATAAAGAAACTTCCACATGGGAAAAATATATTAAAAACAAAGATTCCAAGACTTACCAAGCGGGAAAGTGCCAGTAGACAGGCACGATAAATAAAACACACAAACACACACACAGAATTTCTAGCTTTCACAACCGATGGTTGCTTCTTCAGGAAGGAGAGGGAAAGACGAAAGTATGTGGGTTTTAAGGAAGAGGGTAAGGAGTCATTCCAATCCCGGGAGCGGAAAGACTTACCTTAGGGGGAAAAAAGGACAGGTGTACACTCGCGCGCACACACACATATCCATCTGCACATACACAGACACTAGCAACTTTCAGAAGTTGAAGTACAATGGGAGAATGAAATGATGTTATCAGCTGTATTATTTTCCTTACAACATTTACTGTGACCATGATATCCCTCATACTTAAATATGTAGTGCTTACCTATGTACTATAAAGCAAAAACTAGTGGTATCTCCAGACAGTTGTCATTCAGGAGACATCTACACAAGCAGAAGAAACATCTAAATGAAAGGTGCAAAACTACTATACAGAAAATTACTGTGCCAAGAACTTAGTCAAAAGATCAAGATGGAAAAACAGTGAATAGTAACAGTTGAGTCATAGTCCATTAACTGAAAGAAAAGGCCAATAGTGAATTACAGTTTGTAGGGGAAAGTTTGAACAGACTAGGGTGAAAGATAAAAGGAAAATAAAAAATAAATAAATGATGAAAAGAAATGAGAAAGGATTAATAGTTAAAGATGAAGACAGAAGAAATTGGCTAAGTAAAAGTGAATCAATTGAATCAAAGAATTAAAAATTAACAGGGAACATAACAGGTGCTTGTCCATGACAAGAATTTTCTCCATCTGTACGCCCAGTAGATTTATTGGGTTGAGTCATACGTTGCTTCAAATGAGGACTTGTCCATGAGATTTCACGATGAACTATTGGTTAATCTGCTGGTTACTACTCCAGATTCCCATTAGAGAGCTTGCAGTTGGATGGTACACCATATTCTCATGCTACTATTTGTCCAAGAACTGGCAAGTTTGCTGCCAGTTGTCAGTAGAAGTTGATCTGTTGGGCAGATTAGTTGTATGTTTTTTGGTGAGCTCTGAGCTCAATTGATTGTAAAGTATTAATCATGCTTGAGAAATGACCAGTCCTCAGAGATGAAGTAACCATTTCGAGACAAAAATGATGACTATCATTGACACTTCAATTGAACAGGACTAAAACAGACAATTGTCCTTGTAGGAAAAAAGTATCAAAATTTTCATACTTATTTTCAGTATTTCGCTTACATTTAGAAAACTGTGTCATTTAGCATGTTTGATTTTCTGACAAGCAGTATCAGAACTAGAATGCACTGAAAAGTAGCAATATCTTTGGCCCTTCCGTGAGAATGTCAAAAAGGTGCACCGCACCTCCCCCTCATAACTAAAAAAATTTACATGTTGTCAACAAAAAACCACACTCCCATGTTAAAGTACATTAAATTTCATTCAAGAGATGTCAGTAACGTTCAGTTTTTTCATAAATATGGGCAAGAAAAGTGAAAATCACAAAAAATGCCTTCTGCATCATCATGCCAAATGACCCCTCCCACAAGTCTACCTTTCATTGGCACTATATTTTTGTTATATTATGCTTAAAAGAGATTATTTTGAATGGACTGATGAGAAAGCATGTTTGATGAAAACAATAACAAACTATACAACATATTAAGTATGTGACACTGAATAGTAAGATGAATATGAAATCTGTATCTGTACATGAGTGAATGTCGAGCCCGGGATTGGGTCATCACTTTGAGTAGCTTCTGCCTATGGAAAAAAAAATAATATGGATACAAAAGACAGATATGCTCTGCGGTGAACTACGAAGGTATGAAATTGATGTCATGTGCACAGATTTTTTTACTCATCTCCATTCAGCTCTTGGTGGCACAGGCAACGTTTCTTGGGCCCTGGAATGTCCAGTTGAAGGATATTGAGCAATGGATGGTTCAGCTAAAGCATCAGGGGCTGTGGAAGGTCTAACATGAACAGTGAGCTGTTACTGTTCTTCAGCTGACAAAATTGTAAATAAATGATTAATGTTGTGATAGAAAAATTAATTAGTAAAGTTGCATAATACTGCAAAATATTACATGAATTAATACTGAGGTTCTTCAGATGGTAGTACTGCAAGGGGCTCAGTCAGGTGGTCTTTGTCTTCTGTGTCAAAACTGTTCATCGATGTTGGAGCAAGATCATTCACATTGCTGGCACAGTTTCATGCAGAGCAGTGCTACTTGCCTACACGGACACCAACCTTGGCAATCTATTTTGTAATGTCAACTTCCACCCTCATTGCTTCAGATCCAAGTAGTTTCTGATCCATTGCTGCACCCTGAGGAAAACTGGATGTGTGTTGTTGAGTTGCAGATTCAGTGGGATGTGTGGACCCATATCTGCTGATGCTTTGGAGAGTAATGTCACATATTGCTTATACCTCAGCTTGTTGAGTATTTTGACTGGGTGCTTAGCACCAGAAAGGGCAGTGAGAAATTTCTCATCAGCAACTGTTATTTCCTTTGGATAAGTTGAAGGCGCAGTGAATTCAGTAACGTAAGATTCAAGGTCTGGATTTTTGGAGAGAGTCTTCAGAAATTTAACCGTGCCTTGGTTGAATAATGCAGACATAGTTGCTCATTGTGTGGAGGAAGAGCATGTGGTTGGCAGCACTCTTCTTCACTACACGTCCCAGACTGTAGAGGAACTACGAGGCTATATCTCTCCCTGGCTTGAGGAAGTGCACATTGGGTGGAGCTTGGAGACCCATCATTATGACCAGAAGGTCAGCATCTTCCCCATAATTGCAACACTCTTGTGAGCCAAAGCCAGGGGTTCTGCTCTTCACTCTGTAAGTGTGTGTGCATCATCAGCTGCTTGCTTGTAAGCAATTCCACTTTTAGTGCATTTTGTCATCAGCTTGGATACTAAACTATCCTTGTTTTTTAGAATTTGATAAAGAATTTATGTGGGAAACTGTTGGTGTCACAGTGCTGCTAAATTGTATCTCTATGAACTGTTTTTTGGTCGACCTGATCAGGTGCTCCGTGGACTAGGTACTCTTCTGTCTGTCCGAGTACTCATTGAATAAACTGTTGCGCTTTGATAGTACACTATAGCTCAAACATTTTTGAACGCCCTGAAAGTAAGATAAAAAAGCTAGTTATCAGATTCAAATATGAATCAGCAATATTGTTTTGCCACTGCCATGCTCAATATAACATTTAAGAGTAGTGTTCCACGTTTTTAAAAATGAAATCATTCAAACCTAACTTTCTGTTGTTATACTGTTCAGTTTTCAAGCATTACATGCTGCTAATTTTGTATTGTGGTGGCATAATATAATCTATTCTCACTAGATGATGTTGATAGGACATCAACAACACTGGGAAAAAAAAATGGTGGCAGATAAGAGGGTCAGTTATGCACGAGATATCAAAGAGTGAACTTCAGTGCATGCTCAGTGTAAACATCAATAATGTGCAGCTGGTCTTACTATGCAACAAATAGCTTGTCAAGAATATATTTCCTGGCCAGAATATGGGCCAACCTCAAAAGTCATATCAAAAAGTCGATGACAAATATGTAGTAGTCACAAGTAAATGTCATTGCTTCAAAACAGCACCAGTTCTAGCAGCATAACTCAACCATAATATGGAAAAGGCTGTGAGTGAAAATACTGTGAAAAAATGTTTTCAGGCAGTGAACCTTAACGAGCTTGTGGCGGCTAAGAAACCATTACTGACAGCTATTAATAGGCAGAAGAGGCTTCATTGGGAAAGAAAACATAAAAGTCGGGAAGTAAATCAGTGGAAAAAGGTAATTTACACTGACAAATCCAAATTTGAGGTCTTTGATACAAAGTAACTCAAGTTTTTTCGCCGGTTGCCAGACGAATGAATGTTACACCAATGCGAATCTCCAACATTAAAGCATGAAGGAGTTCCCTCATGGTCTGGGGATGTTTTGATGATGGTAAGACTGGTGATCTCATAGAAATAAATGGAACAATGAAGAAAAAAGATTTTCATCACATTCTACAGTATCATGCAAAACCATATGGAAGATGTTTGATTGGAAAAGGATTCATCCTACAGCAAGATACCACCCTAAACACACCTAAAACTGCGTGAAGCATATTTGGAAAATTTAGAAACAAATAAGGAACTGAGAAATTAAATCTGGCTATCCCAATCTCCTGACTTTAATCCTATCTTTACTCTATTTGAACTGCTTTGGGTCACCTGGATAGGGCATTTAAATCAAGGCCTATTACAAACGTTCATCAACTCTGTACCAGACTACAAGAGGAATGGCAGCATATCGCCGAGGACACCATAATGAAGCTGATAGCAAGAATGCCTCACGTATGCAGAGATTTGATAAAAGCCAAAAGAGGCTACTTTGAAGAGAGTAAAATTTGACTGCATGTATTTTGCATTTCAATAAAAGATTATTACACATCTCACTTTGAGTATATCTAAAATTTCTGGTTCAGATTTTCATTAATTCCTCAAAATCACTAATGTTCAAAAACTTCTGAGCAATAGTGTACTTATGCCACAAACATGGATACCAGAAAGATAGTTTATCACTGCTACTTTGAGTCAGTTATTCGTTATGGCATAATCTTCTGGGGAAATTCAGCAAATGTCACTAGGCTCCTAGTATTACAAAAGAAAGTAATGAGAAACGTGTGTTGGAAAAAAAAGAAGAAGAAGAAGAAGAAGAAGAAGGAATCCTGTCGACCACTGTTAAAAAATTTAAAAATACTATCTATCCCCTCACTTTACATATTTGAGATAGTGGTGTTCCTATATAAAATTCAACATACACTAGACAGTTTCCGTTTTCACCACAACTACAGCCCTTGCCATAGAGATAACTTCAAACTTCCAACACATCTTTTAAAACTTTATGCCCAAACGCCAGAGTATATGGGGTTAAAAATTTTCAATAAAATAAAATAAATATTTAAAATGGAGATTGGTTCACTGAAAAGATTGCTCTTTGCTCTTCTGATGGAAAAATGTTATTATTCTGTCTATGAATTCATTGAGGACAGCTTCACAGTGTGAACACAGGGATTGTATTACATGTATTATTTTATGTACATGTGTATCTGTAACTTAGAAATGTAAAATATAATGTAAACTTTTGTATTTATCTTAAAAAAGTGAAAAAAAGTTTCTTTTGTAAGCCTTGACATGTCTCCTGTACATCAAATCAAATGATTTGAAAATTCTACGTAATGAGCTGAATAATTCACATATCACGGATCTATGTGTCACAAATTTGTTTGAACGTACGCACACTTGTATGAATCTGTGCAAGAAAACGCTCCCACCAGTCACATATTCTGTACTACCTGGATCCAGAGCTGTGGGCTTCTTCAGCTTTTATCTTGCGAATGCAAGATAGATTGGTAAGGTCAGTACGGGTGTAGGCAAGTGGAACTGCTCAGCACAAAACTGTGCCAAGCAGTGTGAAGGTTGTGTTCCAGCATTGATGACAATTTTGATACAGAAGATGAAGATGACCTGGACAAGCCCCTTGCAGCACAACTCTCTGAAGCAGAAAATATTAATTCATGCACTTTTTGTAGCCTTGTGCTTCTTTAAGAATCAATTTTTCTTGATCATAATGTTAATCATTCAACTGTAATTTTTTCAGTCGAAGAACAGCAACGGCTCACTGTTCAGCCTGGACCTTCTAAGCTCGTGATACTTTGGCTAGACTATCCATTGCCCAATATCCTTCAGCTAGACGCTCTAGTACCCAAAAAACGTTTCCTGTGTCACTATCAAGAGGCAAATGGAGATGAGTAAGAAAAGCTGTGCACCTGACATCAGTACAAGTATTTCTTCATACTTCGTTAGTTCATTATACAACTTCTCTGTCTTTTGTGCCCATATTTAATCATGAAGCGCCTTCTTTCTTTTTCAGATGGAGGGTCTACTTGAAGTGATGATCCAATCCTGGGCTCAACATTCACTCACTTCATGACTTATGTACATTACGACAAACACGTTTCATTTTCGTCTTCCTATTTGTTGTCATGTATTTAACACACTGCCCAGTGCCATTAATATGACCACCTGTCAGACTCCTGAATATGGTCCACAATGATAGATGCACAGTTGTGCTGATCCATTGTACCTTCCAAAAGGTCAAGATCAGCCAGTGAATGGCACGAAAACATTCCCCAGACCATATTGTATTCTCCTTTGGCGTGGCCTCTTCGAACAATTGTTGCAGGGTGTTTGCTTTCAGATGTTTCAATCCAACAGACATCTGTCTGATGGAGAGCAAAACACAATTCATCCGAAAAGACTCCCTGTTGCCATGCAGTGGATGTCCAGTTGTGGTATTACAAAGTATGCAAATTCTAGCCTTCGCCGCTGATGAACAGCAGTCAGTATGGGTGGGTGAACATTCTGTGGAGGCCCATAAATGGCAATGTTTGCTGAATGGTAGTTGAGGAGACACTGTTGGTAGCCCCTTGGTTCATCTGGGTTGTCAGTTGCTCAATAGTTGCACTCCTCTTCACCTGTAGGCAACTCCACAGTTGTCGTTCACTCCTGTCATCTTTGTCCTGTGGTGTCCCACAATTAATGCTGATTTTTGATAGCGCCATTTTGCCATGCACAGTATAGTTTAACCATGGTGGCAGGCAAACAGTTTAAAAACTTAGCTGTTTCAGAAATGCTTCCATCCTTGGCCCATAAGGCGATGATCATGTTCTTTTGGACATCAAATAAATTCATTTCTACATTACAACAATGACTGCAGTTTTCAGCTTCTCCCAACACACTTCATGTACTGCCACTAGTACTGTAACCTGCAGTACACCAAAAGTATAACACCGATGATAGAGAGACAGGTAGGAATGGTTGTTTGGCTGTAACTTCAGACGACATTATTTGTAATTTTTGCCCTCCACCCTTATGAGGAAATTCAATGTTACTGACATCTGTTGTAGAAAGTTTAATGTGGTGTAGGGGTTTTTGTTGATATAATCTGTTCATCATAAGAATAAACCTGATGTAAAAAGTACAAACGTGATGATTGGTCAGAAGCTGTAGCACACATGCACTGGTGTTGTTACGCTCTTGGAAGTAGATCCTACTTATGTTTAAGATATCTTATTACTCAGCTACGTTAAATGAAACTTTAAGATATTCAAATGTATTAACAGTCAAACCGTTCTTTCTTTTTTCTTTTTTTTTCTTTTTTGTTTTTTTAATCACACTTTAGCTACGTAGTTTCTATTTCAAAAATCGTGTACAGTCGCAGCCTGTGCATTGTTGTGCCCTGATTGTAATGCACAGTATGAAAATGGCTGAGGCTGCTTTCTGTTTCATAGTGAGACATGCTTTCTGTTCTGTAGTCAGACATGTGCAAGGAACACAGTTAAAAAGTGCCCAGAAATAGGATGTTGCTGGCATGTTTGGTCAGAGAGTTTAGCTACCCTTTGTAATAAAAAAAACTCAGTGAATGGATCAATGAACAACCTGAACAAGTGTCATCGAATGTCTGCCAAGAACACACTCAACGAACAATATGGAACAAAATGTGATAAAAAACTAAAGAAAAGGTAGTGTGACGGAATGTGAACGAATTGCGGTTGTTCGTGTGTTGGTTCACGTCATACCAATATCATTTTTTTTTTCTTGTTCAATTTGAAATCATATATCTCATGATTATAAACTCATCATCATTTTTTTTTAAATAATGCACATCTTCTTGTTTCTAATTACATATTGGATGCAAAATTCCTGTTTCATTTCAAATACAAATTCTTAATTATCGATGTTTTATGAAAGACTGTTCATAAAAGTTTTTTAAATCATAACAATTTAATTTTTTAAGGCAAAAATGAAAAATCAGATCCTCTTTATTTAGACTATGTCCATCGTTTTATACAACAGAGGTAGATAACTATATGAAAAACAATCATTTTCACAGCATCAAGCACATCATACAAATGCTGCATTTTTACATTTCGTACTGTACCATTACAATATGAACCCAACAGAAATGATCCAGAAGCAGGCTGTGAGATTTGGCCCGAGAAGTAACAAGACTATTACACTTCCAGATGTACTGGAACTAATGTATGTAGCTTTTTCACACATCACTGCTGAATGCTGGCAGGATATAGAACGGCTCGTCATAAAAGAAGAAGAGAAAATGCTGCATCTGCTTGGCTCATTATCAATGTAGCAGGTGACACTTCCAGAACTGAAATGTATTTCTCGGATTCGGATAAGGAAGGAGCTAAGAGATTATGAGATGACTGACTGTAAGTAATACTTTCAGTGGCTTCAGTATTTAACTATACAGTGAAATTCTTCAATAATCTCTTATGTTACACACAGCTTATGTAGGAAGATTACCCTGTGGTTAAGTCAGGAATTTTCATAATTCCTGTTTTAATTACAGTAATAAGTTAGCTAAAAACGATATCATGTTGTGGTTTTTGTCTAGTTGTCTAAGGAGCATGTTGTGGGAGATTTGCAACATATTATTTCATTCTGCTTAAAAATTAAATGGCGTTCGAAGCTGTATTGCTCCTATGCTCATCTCTTTTTACGTGTAAACTGCAGCTGTCCACGTCACTGCAGGCTAGCTGTACCAGCTAACAGGCCTGAGCTGTCCATGTTAAATGCGTCAATAAAGCTGTTGTCCTGTATTATCACTAAGTCAAGGTGCATGTAATGCACAACACAAAATGGACCATTATTATCATACTTAACTTGACAGTACTTGTGACAGCTTGGCTGCAGTCCCACGTGAAATGGAAATCCAATAAGGTTCCAGCAAGCGCAGAAGAATATCTGTCTCGCGTGTGTCATCAGGTTTATTCTTATAATAAACAGATTATAGCTGTTCTAACTCAAGAACACTGTAATTATTGCTCAAAGATTACATGCACACATGGAAGACAATGTCTAACACAAGTGGCAATACACAAGTGGTCAGCAGAGCCTTGTGCTCTAGAATATATATTCATTGGTTCCAACAGGAGGCACAGCTGGCAGGCTGCACTAACAACTTCCATTGTATTAGCAGGCCAGGTGGCCTCTAGTGACTGAATCAAGCACAATCTTAATGTCTGAAGTATGAAGCAGCACTCATACAAAATTGGTATTTATGGCAGTCCTCTTCCTTTGTGATGAAGTGAACACTATACTCATGTTCATGTCTTCTGTGTTCAGCATAGGTTGTCAAGTCATGCAGTGCATTGCCACTCATGCGTAAGGTCGGAAGTGAAGTAAGTGAGGACAGGTGCTGTACCTGCCCCCCCCCCCCCCCCCCCCCCGCCCTCCATGAGAGACTATGTAGTAGGACAGACAATGCTGGCACAGCTTCCACTTCCATGTCCAAGTCCAAACACAGGAAAGGAGGTTGTGACAAAGTCGGCAGAACAGGTGGAAAGGCTGCATTGGAGATGGCGACTGTAGAAGCATTGGCTGTGACACCACAGGAGCCAGGATCCTGCCTTGGCCCCCAACAGCATAGGAGACGGTTGTGGAAATGTTGGTAGTGGCAGCGTAGAAGGTGAGGGCACTAATCATGATGTAGGAGACAGCCAGTCAGGTGGATGATTGGGGGGGGGGGGGGGGGGGGGGAGAGACCAACCATTGTGCAGCCACCCACATGAGCTGGTCAATGTGTCACGGTACCCTCCCTCAGCCATGCTGATGATGCAGAGGCGTAGGCTACAGGTACTCTTGATTGCCGCCAGCACCCATTTTGGCCAGTGGCCAAACCCACAAGCCCAAACAACTGTGTCAGGCCACAAGTGTTGTGACGCCAGTGCTGGCAGATAGCCTGGCATTGGCCAGATCAGACTTAGCAGAGTACAGGGGCAGTGACCATGCAACAGCTCTGCCAGACTCTTATTGCCAGCAAGACGAACCTGTAAGAACTGAGGACCCAGTGAAGAGCTACTTCTTGTGACAAATACAAAATGTATTTTTCATCTGAGTCTTAAACATTTGTACTAATTATTCTGCTTCCCCGTTAGATTGAGGGTGGTGAGCACATTGCAAAAATTTTTGACAAAGTGGAAATTGTTGCTGCTGCAGAAGGAGACAGACAATGCGCTACATATGGAAACTTAGAATAAGCATCAATTACAACAAACCAATAGAAATTCAGAAAAGGGCCCACAAAATTTACATGTATTTGTTCCGAAGGTTGCTGTGGGTCTGGCCATGGGAACAAAGATTCAGCATGTGGAGCCACTTGATCTGTGGTACACTGTGGGTAGGCTGCAACAACTTGCACTATTTTCCCATTAATGCCTGGCCAAAAACATGTCTGCATGCTAACACTTTTGTACTTGATACACCACAGTGGTCCACATCTAGTGAACGCATAACCTCATGCCAAAGGGTGGATGGGCCTACAACCCGAGGAGCAGTGTCCTGTGTAACTAACAGCAGCACTCTGTTCCAAAGAGAAAGACAATTTTATAATGCAAAATAATTTCTCAGAGGATCAGGAGCATGGTCCAGAGGTTTGTTCAGCCAACTGAGTTACAGAAAACAAACAATTTTACTTAAAATAGTGGCTGCACTATGTGTTACTCAACGGTGACATTAACATAACATATTTTATAATAATGCTAACTTTTGATCATAAACTTGTGCTTCATACAGGGTGTTTCAGAAGTGATGGTCAATAATTCATACATGCAAAGTACAGGCCAAAAGTAGCTAAAAAGCTCCAATAAACATGGGTCCACATATCAACCATTGTCAAGATACAACATATTTTCTGTTGTGGTTCATCAGTCTCTAGAAACACATGCCATCTTTAAATGTTAAAGTAGGTGTTTGAAATGTTGTCCGTCCATCTGAATGCAACACTGAGCTTGTCTCTGAAATAAGTTGCAAATCATCTCAGGCAATCCTGGGGAACTCTGTAAACGCAGGAAAGCTGCTTCAGTCTGCAAGCGTGATTCCTCAAGAGAGTTGACCTCAGTAGCATAGACCAGGATTCTGATATGACCCCATACACAGAAATCCATGGGATTTAAATCCCGCGTCCTTGGAGGCCATGGTACAGACCCTCCTCCACGTATCGCAAACGAAAATGTGCTGGAGCACTGTCATGCAGGAACCACATGTTCAGGCATTGGTTCAGTGGGACATCTGGAAATGTACGGGTGTCCAGTTAGTCTGTGGGGTAGGAAGTGTGGTATAACTGTGCAGTCTGTAATGGAACTGACAAATAGACATCATTTTATTTTATTATACACTAAAGTCATGTTAAAAAAGCTTTTGCTTAAGATAATACTAAGTTAGGTGTTACGATCAATAATCGATATTGGAATTGTATGTTCTTTGTAGCTTACGACCGTGATCTTTGGTCTACAATGGGTTTACGGCCACTTGAGTGTTGGCCACGGTTGAGTGTAGTTGTGTATATAGTTTTGGCAATAAATGTGTTTTTGATACAAAGAAACCGTGGAGTACTGAGTCATTTTTCGATAGTCCAGTAATAATTAAAAAACCTGCACCTCTTCTTGGACCCAGAGCAGCAAAGGAATCATCGCCTAGACAACGAGAAGCCACATGGACAACGCAGACTCAGCAGCATCAACAAAGGAGACATCATGGCCAGCTCTACTAAAGTATTATGCAGCCATTAGCCACACCGTAACGGTGTCCTTACGCAGATAACTTTTCCTGAACAGTAGAGCGGGTTTGTGACAAGTCCCCAAGCTGTCCTGCCCAAACGGTCAATGATTAACGCTGCTGATGCCATGATACATGTGTTGCATTAGGACTGACATTGGCACAAATGTGACAGTGATGGTAGTTAAAAATACCATCATGGGTAAATCCAGCCTCATCCGTATACAGAAAACTGCTTACAAACAGGGGATTTAGGGTACACTGTTGTTGCACCCATTGGCAGAAATTCCCTCTAGGAGGAAAGCCTGCATTGTTGATGGCTTGCACTCACTGGAAATGATATTGATAGAGTACTTGCCGATGTAAAATCTGCCACACACTGCTATGACTCAGGATATGCTCTTGGTTAGCAATCCTCCTTGTTGAAGTATTTGGACGTTTGTGTACAATGTGTAACACCCTTTCACCAATATTGGGTGTTATGGATCTGGGTCTATCTTCTCGTACATGATGTGCAAAACTCATTGTTTCTCTACAGCACTTCAATAACTGGTTAAATGTACACCAGTCAGGCTGCCTCTGGAGAGGAAAAGCTTCTTCAAACAATCATGCAGCCTCAAGGCCACTTCCATTTGCTTTGCCATATGCAGTGTGCATTCAGCATACTCTTAATTGGTGTAACCTCCTTCCATGGTGCCTTCACGTTTGTAACTGATTGTGAGACTGGTAAGGCACAGTGCCCGGAGGGGGAAAGGGAAGTAGTTGCGCATATATATACCAACGGATAGTTGATTCCAAACCTTGAGATACCAATGTAAATACCACACTATCCAGGGGCATTTACAGTTGGTTCCAACTCAATTAATGTGATACCCTGGCAATGGTTGATTTGTGGACCCATGTTTGTTGGAGCTTTTTAGCTACTTTTGGCCTGTGCTTTCCATGTGTGAATTATTGACCATTGCTTCTGAAATACCCTGTATAAAGCACAACTTTATGATCAAAAGTTACCATTCATTGGGTCAACCTAATGATCTATTGTACTTGCTCAGTTTGTCAAATCATAACAAGATAAAAAAAATGAGTGGATATGTGAAATGTGAGACATTATTTCCATGTACACTTCCAGTAGCAACTGGAGATCAATTATAAAACTGCATAATCATAGTTTCAAAGACAGACTCATAGCTACTAATAACATGTTATGCAACCACAGATCCAATTGCCACACAGAGAACGTGATGATGAATTTAGCACTTACCAACTTCAAGCCAATAAATGAACACCATCTTTTTCACTGTCAGACTGTGATGAATTTGATTCAGAGTTTTATTATGAAAGTCCCTACTAACTTCTTGCTGACAGTTGTCAGCTTGCAATTTTTCTGCATGACTTACACAATGTGCCCATGCAGAAATCCTGTTGTTCTCAATCACTGAATGCATAAGACCCTCAACACCTGCAATTTTAAAGGTATTATTATTTTCTGCAATGCAAGCTTTCAACTACATCTCAGTGGGACTGTAATGGTAGCGATTGGTGGTAATCTAATTACTTGGCGCCGGTGTTGTTTAGTGATCTCGTGTATCTCATAGGCATGGTAAGCTGGCTTATTTGCATTGGCAAGCAGCATCAGTTCCACTCTGGTTCATGATGGATTGTGGGAGATACTCGATAACCCAGCAACAAATATGTGACCGTCTGACATGTGTAGTAGTGACTTTGTTGAGTTGAAATTAGTGGACACTGTTGTTGCCTATCACATTAACTGGATTTGGGTGGGCATATGACAATAATTGTTTTGTAAACCATTGTTTGAATACACTGTATGTCATCTTGCATGGTAATCATTAGAACTCTTTGACTTTGAACCCTTAAATATTAGTTTACTTTAAGGAAGAAACACTGTGTCTGCTGACCCTGCATGTACAATAATAAGTGAACTACATTTAGCTCCTGGAACTTTAAGACCACCAAGTCCATCACTCATTTTCCGACACATTGATCTTGCTTGGTTTTGGTTCAGATACTTTTTGTCAATATAATAAATGTGAGATGTCTCAATGTCTTGAATCTGTTGCATTCTTCTCAAAAATACAGTCCAGCAGCTACAATGTCACTTTTCTTTATAAAGAATTTTCTCACATCATTCATCTTACTATATCAAGAGCCCATTTCCTTGTCTATCAACCTGCTATTAAAATACAGTTTCTCTTTCATTCGAGAAACTGAATTGTCTGCACTCTGGTATTCACCTCTCGAATACATATCAAATATTGTCTGATGTAAAAAGTTCTTTGAGAAATCTTCCATATTGCATATGCCCTTTTTACAGTTTTACCACTTCTCTGGCGATTTAAAAGATGCCGACCCACTTTCGTTGATTGAATCGTTCACTTCACTGGATATGTGCTGCACAGTTTGCAGTCCCACACCACATGCCTCATCTGTTCTCAAGTGTCTGTATCTACATTTTTGTAGCTACTCTGCAACTCACACTTAAGTGTCTGGCAGAGGGTTCATCAAGCCACCTTCACACTAATTCTCTTTTATTCCACTCTTGAACAGCACACAGAAAAAACAAACAACTATATATTTCCATGCAAGCTCCGTTTCCTCTTATATTATTATTATGATCATTTCACCCTATGTAGGTCAGCATCAACAAAATATTTTTGCATTTGGAGGAGAAAGTAGGTGATTGAAATTTCATGAGAAGATTCTGCTGCAAATGACAAAATGTCTTTGTTTTAACAATATCCACCACAAATCCTGTATCATGTCCTTGACATTCTCTCCCCTATTTCTTGATAATACAAATTGTGTTGCCTTTCTTTGAACTTTCTCGATGTACTCCATCAGGAGTAGGATCCCACACTGTGCAGCAGTACTGCAAAAGGGGACGGACAAGTGTAATACAGGCAGTTTCTTTAGTAGATACATTGCATCTTCTGAGTGTTCTGCCAGTAAATTGCAGTCTTTGGTTCATTTTCCCCACAATAAATTTTCTAGGTGTTGTTTTTACTTTATGTTGTTTGTTATTGTAATTATTATTTATGTAGTTGAATTTATGGCCTTTATATTTGATTAATTTATTGTGTCTACAAAGTTTCATGTGTTCCTTTTAGCACTCATCTGAACAACCTCACACTTTTTATTTTTTAGGGCCATTGCCAGTTTTATCACCAAACAGATATCTATTCTAAATCATTTTGCAATTGGTTTTGATAATCTGATGACTTTCTTCTTCTGTGGCTTTACAACGCATGATGAGTCTTGGCCTCTTCAGCTATCTCCTTCCATTTACCCTGGACTCTGTAGCCCATCCTCCAAAGGTATTATATGACTCCACCCTCCCATCTAGTTTTCAGTCAAACAAGTCCTCTCCTTCCACTTGGCTTTCCCTGTAAATTTTTTTTTTTAGTATTTCTGCATCATTCATCCATGCCATTTGTCCAGCCCAGGTCAGTGTAGGTGACTTCACTATTCTTCTAACAGGCTGATATTTGTAGATCGCATACAACTCATGGTTGTATCTCCTTCTCCATCTTATCCTTTGCAAATTGGGCCAATGATTCTCCTGAGTATCCTCTCGAATGCATCCAGTGAAGCATCCTTTGCTGTCAGGGCCGATGTTTCAGAGGCATGTGTAAACACTGGTCTGATCAGATAGTCCCCATGGTTAGTTTTGTGGTTCTAGCCAGGAGCCTTGAAGATAGAAGAAGTCTTGTTAAGTCAAAATAAGCTTTATTTGTTGCAATTAGTCTCTGCTTTATTTCATAGTAGGTGTCATTGAGGTTGGTTACAATCGAACCCAGGTACTTGAAATAATCAACTCTTTCAAAGGTATAACTACCCATCATTATTTTGGCCAGCATGTTCTCCCTGTGTGCTTTCCAAGCAGCTAGGTGTTTTGTTTTCTGCTCATTGATATTTAGTCCTATACTCTTGCTGGCCTGTTGAAGTGCAATGAGTATCTCTTCCATTGTCATCAGGGTCCTTGCTACTATGTTGATGTCATCAGCATAATCTATTATCTGCACAGATTTATGAAAAATTGTTCCCCTATTCAAGATATTTATTTTCTCCTGTCATCACCTTCTCCAAGATGGCATTGAATAGCAGTAATGCCTGCGCATCACCTTGCTGTACTCCATTATTTTTTAAGCAACAAATGGCTGGGGAAAGATGGTACTCACTTAAACAGGTTAGGCTCCAAGACCTTCACCGAGATGATTACTGATATTTGCAACGTTATAAATATTAAGGAAAACTAAAACGCAGAAGAGGGGATGAGCATGCACAAAATGTGCCTGAAGAAAGCATAATTTCTTTCCTTCATTATAATGTCCAGGAATTAGGTAATAAGATTGATGTTTTTGACCACTATCTTTCAGGTGTTACACCCCACACACTAGTTCTCAGTGAACACCAAAAATCTGCAGATAATGTACACCTGTTTAAAATCCACAATTATTCAATAACTGATTTTTACTGTCGTTCTAACCATAAAGGTGGAGGAGTGGCTTTTTACCTGAGAACAAGTAACTTAGTATAATCTTACGAAAATATCACTTGGATAAAAGAGTATTCCACTGATTTGCTCTGTGAAATTGTAGCAATTAAGCTAAAATTCTTGTCTATTGTATACTTTATCTTAGTGTTGTGTAGATCACCAAATGGAAATTTTGAATTATTACTTAATTCCCTTGATACAGTATTATGTAAATTAAAGCCCAAGCAAGAACACATAAATGTTATATTACTATGGGATATTAATGTCAACATGTTACAAGATTCTCAAGAAAGCAAATGTTTCAAAGACTGTATCTATTCTTGTGGTGCAAAAGATCTGTTGGGAGACATACCCACTAGAATCACTCCAACTAGTATAAGCTCTATAGACCATGTTATTACTAATTGTGCAAATATTGCCACAGCTGCTGTTGTAGATGGTCACATCTCTGACCATCTAGGCCAACTGTTAGTGCTAAAGGGAGGTCCTTGTATAAAACCAAAGAAAGTTAATGAATACAAAAGAAATCTCTCTGTTATCAACATTGCCAAACTGAGAGAGAGCCTTGGTCATGAATCTTGGCATCTAGTACTTCAAGCTGAAGGAGTGAATAATAAATGGGGTGCCTTCCTAGATACATTATCTTATCATCCAAATAATACTATTCCCTTCAGAAAGATAAATATTAATAAGAATAAGGCACGACAGTCAAGGCCCGTGGAATTTGATAATTCTACATAAGAACTGAAAGAAAAAAATGGAAGAAATGTATATGATACAAAGAGAGACAAAAACAATGAGCACAGGGATAAATACAAACAACACAATTACCAGTTTTGCAAGCAAGTCAAAAGATTGAAGGCTGAAAAGATTAACTCGAAAATACAAAATTCAGATTGTATCTCCAAGGCCTGCTGGTCAATAGTAAATGAATTAAGAGACAATAAAATAAAACTAAAAGATAATATCAACATACAGATATCTAATTACAATGTTGATGTTACCAGTCCTCAAGAGATCAGTAACATTTTTAATGACTATTTCATAGATTTCATAGAGATCATAGAATCTGAGTTTTGTACCACAGATAAAGTACCTTTTGGAAGTCTTGCTGAGGACAATTCTGAAGCTAATCAACTCCATGAATTTGAAATTGTTATAACCTTTAATCACAATAATTGCGTGGATTTTCACACTCTCTCTTAGAAACAATAGCTGATCACATGATTACAACTCAGTCTCTCGTATTCGACTGCTGTGCCGTGACATGCGGCCGGTGCCGTTCGTAGCTAGGTGGCGCTCCCGCGCTCATCTGATTTGCGGAGCGCCTCTATCGCCGTTTGTGCGTACTGTCGTGGCGGCACTGTTAAATGTCGTGGCACTATCACAACACTTTTCCCCCCTTGAAAAAAATAAACACTCACTTCCTTGGAGACATGGACAGCGCAGAGACATCCATGGCCTCTTGTGAGGCCCCGAGGAGATCCCGCGCAGAGACACGGGAGTATGGTCGAAAATGTCCAGGACGGAAGCTCGTGCGAGGAACGTGCCTCCTGGATGAGATGATGGGTGAAAACTCCGGAGCAGCATCCATAGGTGTCATTGACCTGGGAGTGTGCTCCAGCGAGATGGGTCCCGGAGAAGGCGGCGTCGCGACTGGGGCCGGTTCCGGAGTACTTGGAAGCGGCAGCGACGGCGGCTGCATCAACACGGACGGTAGATCGGCAGCAGCGACAGGACTGGCGTCTCGAGCTGGTGGAGGCGAAGGATGGGGCGGTGGCACAGGCGTGGCCACCACTCGTGGGCGCATCTGGTCGTAATGGCGAACAACCGTGCCGTCGCCCGTACGGATTTCACAAAGCCGGCGGCCACGAAGAGCCTTGACCACCCCTGGAATCCATTTAGGGCGAGATCCATACCCTCGTGCCCACACGTCGGCGCCCACCGAGTATTTTCCCGCACTAGGGGACACAGTACAAGGCCTGACAGGGTGAAGCAGGTGCAGTAGAGTGCGCGGTTGGCGGCCATGCAAGAGTTCAGCAGGGCTGCGATCACCCAGAGGCGTGAAGCGATAAGAACTCAGAAATTGCAGCAGGGCGTCATCTGTGGAAAAATCACTAAGGAATTTTTTCATCTGGCATTTGAAAGTGCGGACAAGGCGCTCGACCTCCCCATTCGATTGCGGATGGAAGGGAGGTGCGGTAACATGATGAATCCCTTGTCCAGTACAAAAATCACGGAAGGCCTGCGAAGAGAACTGAGGGCCATTGTCCGTGACGATCGTGGATGGAAGACCTTCTAGCGCAAAGATTTTGGACAAAGCCAGCGTCGTCGCCGCAGTGGTGGGCGACGGACATCTAACAACAAATGGAAACTTCGAGAAGGCGTCAATCAACAGTAGCCAATAAGTACCGAGGAAGGGGCCAGCAAAGTCGGCGTGCACCCGTTCCCATGGCTGAGCTGGATCAGGCCACGGAGAGGACATTGTACGAGGTGCCGCCAGTTGTTGAGCACACTGGCCACATGCAGCAACCATATGGGCGATGTCCGAATCAATGCCGGGCCAATAAACGTGCCTGCGGGCCAGGGACTTAGTCCGAGAAATACCCCAATGGCCTCCGTGCAACAGTTTGAGAACATCTTTGCGAAGAGAGGCTGGCACCACGACCCGTGGAGATGCGCCATCCGTGGCCAGAAGAACAACACCATCACGAACAGACAGACGAAGGCGCAAGGCATGGTAGTTGCGAAGGGGATCCGATGCCCGGCCCCCGGTCCTGTCTGGCCAACCTCGTTGAACAAAACCGATCACCCGACGCAGGACCGGGTCCCGCGCAGTAGCTGACGCGACCTGCGAACCTGTAAGTGGAAAGCCCTCGACTGCACGACGTTCTTCCTCATCAATGTGGAAACAGAGGAGTTCATCGCGATCGAAAACAGGGTCGGGGCCCATCGGCAATCGCGACAATGCATCCGCGTTTGCGTGCTGGGCCGTTGGGCGATAGTGAATCTCATAATGAAAACGAGACAAGTATAAGGCCCAACGTTGCAGGCGGTGAGCTGCCTTATCCGGAAGTGACGCCGAGGGGCTGAACAGAGAGACCAGCGGTTTGTGGTCGGTGATGAGGTGAAACTTAGAACCATACAAAAAAACGCTGAACTTTTTTAGAGCATAAATGATAGCGAGCGCCTCCTTTTCGATTTGAGAGTAACGCCGTTGCGCCTCGTTGAGGGTCTTGGAAGCATAGGCAATGGGTCGTTCCGACCCATCCTCATACCGATGGGCGAGAACAGCCCCTAGGCCATACTGTGACGCGTCAGTCGCCAGAACCAAGTGCTGACCCGGACGGAATGTGGCAAGACAAGGCGCCGACTGCAAATGAGCCTTCAGGCGGACAAAAGCCTGCTCACACCCGTCGGACCAACAGAAGGGGACGTTTTTGCGTAACAGCTGATGCAGAGGATAAGCTACCGCTGCTGCGGATGGAATGAATTTGTGATAATAAGCAATCTTGCCTAGAAACGCCTGAAGTTCTTTGACCGTAGACGGCCGGGGTAGAGCGTTAATGGCCGCAACGTGCTCACGGAGAGGGCGTATGCCCTCACGGGACAACTGGAAACCAAGATACTCAATGGAGGGTTGGAAGAACTGTGACTTGTCCAGATTGCACCTCAACCCAGCCGAATGCAAAACCCGAAACAGTGAACGTAAATTACGAAGGTGCTCCGCAGTGGAGGCTCCCGTGACAACAATGTCATCCAGATAGTTTATGCAGCCGGGAACGGAAGCCGTGAGCTGTTCCAAAAACCGCTGAAAAATGGCCGGTGCGCTAGCGACGCCAAATGGTAATCGCTGGTACTGATACAACCCACAAGGAGTGTTGATAACGAGAAATTCCTTGGAAGGAGCGTCCAACGGCAACTGATGGTACGCCTCCGATAAGTCAAGTTTGGAAAAGAACTGGCCCCCAGCGAGCTTGGTAAACAACTCCTCAGGACGAGGAAGAGGATAAGTGTCAATGACGCTCTGAGCGTTGACAGTGGCTTTAAAGTCACCACACAATCGCAGACTCCCGTTTGGTTTAGAAACCACCACGATCGGCGATGCCCATTCGCTGGAGGTAACCGGAAGGAGAATCCCTGAAGCTGATAACCTGTCTAGCTCAGCCTTGACAGGTGCACGCAACGCCACTGGAATAGGGCGTGCCCGGAAAAACTTTGGGCGAGCCGTAGGTTTAAGAGTAATGTGGGCTGCAAAATCCTTGGCACAACCCAGACCAGCAGAGAACACGGACGAAAATTCACAACACAATCCATCAAGCTGTTGATACGGAATGTCCTCAGATATGAGATGCACATCATCATCAATGGAGAACCCAAACAACTGGAAAGCATCATAACCGAACAGGTTTTCAGTGCCCGCATGATCCACCACATAAAACGTGAGGGGCCGAACAACAGACTTGTAGGCAGTGGAAGCATCAAACTGGCCCATGATAGGAATTTTCTGCTGATTATAAGTCCTCAGATTGCGCGTAACTGGAGACAAAGGAGGGGAGCCCAACGCCAAATACGTGCGAGAATTAATGAGAGTTACTGCAGAGCCAGTGTCCACTTGCATGCGGATGTCTTTATTCAGAACACGAACAGTAACAAACAACTTATTTGTTTGAGAAAGCACACAGTGAACATCCATGTCCGACGCCTCGTCCTCGTCGACAGGAACTTTATGGGACTGACACACAGAAGCAATGTGGCCTTTTTTCCTACATGAATTACACGTGGCCCAACGTTTTGGACACGCTGCCCTGTCGTGCTGTACGAAACAACGGGGGCAAGAAGGAAGCGCGGAACGAACCGGCTTCTGTGGTTGCTGGTTTCGCTGCGAGCGTTGCGGCCCAACGCGACGTTGTTTACGCGAGTGAACCGCCGCCACATCTTCGTTCTCCTGTGCAACAGGCAAATTGTCCTTGTCGAGAGTTGACTGTACAGCGCCTACATCACACCACGCGTCTATTTGCGCGCCAGCAGCGTGAGACACTTCAAAGGATTGAGCGATGCTTAGAACTTCCGACAACGACGGGTTTGGCAGTTGTAGGGCACGTTGCCGAACTTCTTTATCAGGAGCAAGCCGTAGAATAGCATCCCTAACCATTGAATCCGCATAAGACTCGTGATGAGTGTCCGTGACAAACTGACATTTCCTACTCAGGCCATGTAGTTCCGCCGCCCAAGCCCGGTAAGATTGATGGGGCTGTTTACGACACCGGTAGAACGCCACGCGGGCGGCAACGACGTGGGTGTTTGTTCGATAATAGGCAGACAATAAGTCACACATTTCTTGGAAGGACAGGGAGGCTGGTTCCCGCAGAGGGGCTAACTGAGATAGCAGCTGATAGACCCGAGGGGAAATCCAAGATAGAAATAACGACTTACACATAGGAGCGTCGACAACGCCGAAAGCCAAGAAGTGTTGCCGCAAACGCTTCTCATAATTCTCCCAGTCTTCAGCGGCCTCGTCGTAAGGAGGGAATGGAGGCGGAGAAGAGGAAGACAGACGATGAGTAAGCGACGTCGACAACGCCTGAATCGCTGCCGTCAGCTGTGTTTGTTGTTCAATGAGCGCTTGCATAAGCTGTTCCATGTCTGTCCCGTCACGAACACGCAAATCCACAACGCGGTGAAAATATCCCGACCTCGTCGCCAAAAAGTGTTATAACCTTTAATCACAATAATTGCGTGGATTTTCACACTCTCTCTTAGAAACAATAGCTGATCACATGATTACAACTCAGTCTCTCGTATTCGACTGCTGTGCCGTGACATGCGGCCGGTGCCGTTCGTAGCTAGGTGGCGCTCCCGTGCTCATCTGATTTGCGGAGCGCCTCTATCTCCGTTTGTGCGTACTGTCGTGGCGGCACTGTTAAATGTCGTGGCACTATCACAACAGAAATCAAGGGTATTTTGCAGCTCATCAGAGAATGTAAAAACAAAAAATCCGCTGGCTGGGATGAAATTTCTCCATTTTTACTTAAACAGTGCAAAAACAATCTAGTATATCCTTTGGTGCATCTAATAAATGGTGTCTTAAAAGAAGGAATAATAAAATTAGCCATTGTTAAACCTCTCTACAAAAAAGGTGATAAACAACTAGACAATTACAGACCACTCACTTTAACTGATGTGTATGTTAGAGCATTATAATAAGCACAACATCCTGGGAGATTTTCAGCATGGTTTAAGAAGTGGTCGTAGCACCATGACTGCAACACTTCAATTTATGCTGAAAATTCTTGACAAAATTAATGAAGGCATGCAAGTAGCTGGAGTTTTCCTAGACCTATCAAAGGCTTTTGATATGGTTGATCATAAGGTACTTCTGTTGAAACTGGCCAGAGATGGCAGAAGTGGAAAACTATTGCACCTCGTCACATCATATTTAAAAACCAAAAGGCAGTGTACCTCAATCTCAAACAATAATGGAGAAACATTATCAAGGGTCAGGAATATTAAATGTGGTGTGGCTCATGGATCGTTAATTGGTCCCTTTGTTTGGGAAATGATATTCTTAATCTCTGCATAGAGGTAAAAAAAAATTATAGATATTGCAAAGGAAAAGTTTGAAAATGACAATCTAGAAGTCAACTCACAAAACAACAAATATAATCCCCTTCAATGTTGGTGATTTGCAAACTTTTATTGATTCTCAAGATAGTAATATTTTAGGGAAAATCTGCAGTGAGTTCCTAGGTATATGCATAGGTATCAAACTACTATGGACACAACAAATTGACAATGTATGCGCAAGGTTATCATCTAGCCCATATGTTTTAAGAAGAATAGCTCCATATGTCAATACCCAAACAATGAAGATGATGTATTTTGGTTTAATACATCCACTTCTAACACATGGTCTTGCATTGTGGGGCGGGGCTTCCAAAACTCATGTAGATAGAGTATTTAAACTCTAGAAAAGAGCCCTGAGAATATTAGGCAAAAAAGATGCTAGAACATCATGTAAGGGATTGTTTATAGAATTTAAAATTCTAACTATCTATTCAATGTATATGTTTGAAACAATATAATTAACTGTAGAAGATAAGAAATATACCTGTCGTGATGCAGAAATTCATGATCACAGTACTAGACAAGTACAAAATTACCATATGATACACTGAAGACTGAAAAAACTGAAAACAGTCCATATATTAATGGAGCAAAATACTTCAAAGCACTGCCAAATGAACTGAAGATAATAACTGGAGAGACATTCAAAAAACATCTAAATTCGTGGCTCATTGAGCAGTGCTTCTATAGCCTACCATAGAAACTAAAATCTAAAGTATTATTATGTCAAATAATTTGGACTACATTCTTAAGTTCCTATTATAAAGTAAAATTAGATTGTATGCTGTTGTATTGCACTACCAATTACTATGCATGTAATTACATGTTTCTCGCAAATAAATTAAAAGTTACAAATTATTAATTTCTAAAGCACTGGACAACATTTCTCCATTTTTTATGCTACTTTGTGCTGCTCTCATTGTCATTCTTACTATCCTTATCCGTTTTTTTTGAATACTCAATTCACCTAGAGCTTGATATAGTTGCTCTCTGTCTGTACTATCATATGCTGCTTTAGAATCAATAAAAAGATGATACATGCTGACCCCATATTCCTTTGTTTTTTTCCAGAATTTGTCTTAGGGTAAGCATCTCATCGGTAGTTGACTTACCGGGAATAAATCCACACTGATATGATCCCGCTTCCCTCTGTATTATTGGAAGGAGTCAGTTGTACAGTATGTTAGAGAGGGATTTTATATCCCAGATTAAGCAGTATAATCCCTCTATAGTTACTGCATTCCATCTGGTCTCATTTCTTATATATAGTGCATATAATTCCCTCTTTCCATGTTTGAGGCATTTCCTCTTCTTTCCATATTAGATTAACCAGTTTCAGGATGTTCCTTTCCAATTCAGACCCTCATAGCTTGAAAAGTTCTGCTGGAATGCCGTTTGCTCCTGCTGCCTTGTTGTTCTTTAATTGCCTCATTGCAGTTCTCACCTCTTCTAAGTTGGGAGGTTCCACACTGTTATCTGGAGCCTCTTTCTCCTGTATTCCTGTTGGGTTCCTTGGAACAACTGGTCTTGGATGAAGGAGTTTATGAAAGTAGCGACACCACCTCTCTCACATCTCCTTCTCTTCACTCATAATTTCGTAATTACCATATTTTATTAGACTTGTTCTGCCCCTGAAAGGTTTATGTGTCTTATACAGCTCTCCATAAAATTCCCTTGCACTTCTCAAAAGTTCCATTTCTTCAATATTTGCTGTCACCCAATCCCCCATTTTCCTTTGATGGGTCCTTTTCTCAATTCTCCATTCTTCTTTATTCTTCCAGTATCCTCTTGGTACAATGTGGTTGTAATGTCCTTCTGTATGCTTCATTTTTTTCATTTGTTACTATTTCACATTCAGTATTGAACCACAAGGTTCTTGTTTTCCTTATGCTGTTCCTAAGTAGCTCAGTTGCTGCCGTCTACATTGTCTTTTTTAAATACTTTCCCATTGCTCTTCAGTGTTGTTGCATTCTTCAGCGTTTTCAAGGTCCAGAATTATTCTTTCCTGGTATCATTCCCTTGCTTCCTCTGATTCTAAAGCTGTGATGTTATATTTCTGTGTTCTGGGCCAAGTTCCTTTCACTGCATTAGATATTCTTGCACTCACCTGTGCCCAAACTAGGAAGTGATCTGTATGTATATTTGCACCTCATAAACTCCTTACATCCAGTAAGGATGACTTTACTGTACAATAAACAACAGAATCATCAGCAAACAAATCAAGATAACGCTCAGATTGTGTTGTAAATCATTTATGTAGATAATGAAAAGACCTTTTAACATCACTTTGGGGAATGCCAGAAATCAGAACAGCAGAGGGCCTATAACGTTACCTTGGACAATGCAAGAAATGTCTTCTGTTTTACTTGATGACTATGAATTTTGACCTATCTGGCAGGAAATCACAAATCCTGTTGCAAAACTGAGATGATATTCCATAAGCATGAAATTTAGTTATAAGCCACTTGTTAGGTACAGTGTCAGAAGCCTTCTGGAAATCTAGGAATGTGGAATCAATTTGGAATCCCTTGTCAATAGCACTCAACACTCTCTGTGAGTAAACAGCTAGTTGTGTTTCACAACAATGATGTTTTCTAAATATGTCTTGACTGTATGTCAATAGACTGTGCTCATTGAGGTAATTCATAATGTTTGGACATAATATATCTTCCAAACTCCCACTGCATACCAACATTAATTATATGGGCCTGTAATTCAGTGGATTACTCCTATTGCCTTTCTTGAATATTGGTGTGACGTGTGCAACTTTCCATTCTTGGTGCGGTGAGAGTGTTAACATCTTTGATATTCATTTTTATACACTTATGCAAAGAATTCTGCTGAAACATTTGGCATGCACCTGCTGTCTGTGTGGGCTAAGCTGCCTGTTTTTCCACAGGCATGCAGAAATGCCAATCTGACAAAATTGTTGACAGGGACAAGTGTCCAAAGACAGGGCTCAGAAGTGGAATGAAAGAGTTGGAGTAAGTTAAAACGGATCAATAGTGAGGACCAAGCATTTGATAAAGGGACAGTTCTCATTGAGCACTGATGCAGCAAGGAGATAATCAAGAAGATAAATTCTTCTCGGGTTGACAGCCGAGTCAATGCGTTGTTCTCCAGCAACGTTTCAGCAAGTTTCTTACTTGCCGTCTTCAGGCGAAGTGACGGGTTCACGTCTCGTCCGGGTCTTTATAGCCGCTGGACCACGGGCATCTCTGCATCCTTGGCGCGGGTCGGGCAAATCAGGCACGAGCGGAATCGGTGCGGCGGCGCGTGGTGGGGGGAGCCGCGGGCGCCGGGTCCTTGCGTCTCGTCTCGGTGCGGCCTGTTTATTCCATATGCCACCACCGACCTACCTCCATCGGAGCGCTCTCTCTCATTCTTGATAATGTTGTATTCCACGCGCTGCTGAGTTGGAAGCCACTGTCCCGATTGACCAGGTTGTCACTAACCCGTATCTCCACTGCCTCTTTAATAACTGAGTCATAGAAACCTTTCGCTCTACACAGTCTCTTGGTTTCTTCAAACTGGTTGGGGGAGCCGCGGGCGCCGGGTCCTGGCGTCTCGTCTCGGTGCGGCATGTTTATTCCATATGCCACCACCGACCTACCTCCATCGGAGCGCTCTCTCCCATTCTTGATAATGTTGTATTCCACGCGCTGCTGAGTTGGAAGCCACTGTCCCGATTGACCAGGTTGTCACTAACCCGTACCTCCACTGCCTCTTTAATAACTGAGTCATAGAAACCTTTCGCTCTACACAGTCTCTTGGTTTCTTCAAACTGAAATGTGTGTTCTTCACTGAGGCTGTGCTCCGCTACTGCGGATTTTTCTTTTTGTCCGAGGCAGATGCTTCTCACATGTTCAGAGATGCGTTGCGTTATGCAACGCTGTGTCTGCCCAATATATTGTTTCCCACATTCACAGGAAATACTGTAGACACCCGGAATCCTTAGACCCAAGTTGTCCTTCATTGAGCCCAGCATATTTCTGATTTTTGTTGGAGGATGGAAGATGGTTTTTATCTTGTTTTTCTCCAATATCCTGGCAATCTTGGCCGTGGGTGGTCCTGTGTACGGGAGGAACGCCAGACTTTTGTTGTTCTCATCTTCTTGAAGGTTCTTCTCCTTCTTCTTCAAGAACTTGCTGAAACGTTGCTGGAGAACAACGCATTGACTCGGCTGTCAACCCGAGAAGAATTTATCTTCAAGATTCGCTGAGAAAGCCTGCATTCTCATATAAGGAGATAATCAAATTATGCAAGTCTGTGCTGTTGTATTTCAGAGTATGTGCAACACCGAGATCCGAATTGTGAAATGATTTGGGTGAAGGTCACGGTTAAAGCAGGCTCAGGCATGGTAATTGGATGTCTCTATAGGCTCCTGGGCTCAGCAGCTGTTGTGGCTGAGCACCTGAAGAATAATTTGGAAATTTTTCGAGTAGATTTCCCCACCATGTTATAGTTCTGGGAGGAGATTTTAATTTGCCGGATATAGACTGGGAGACTCAAACGTTCATAACGGGCGGCAGGGAAAAAGAATCCAGTGAAATTGTTTTAAGTGCTTTATCTGAAAACTACCTTGAACAGTTAAACAGAGAACCGACTCTTGGCGATAACATAGTAGACCTTCTGGTGACAAACAGACCCAAACTATTTGAATCAGTTAATGCAGAACAGGGAATCAGCAATCATAAAGCGGTTACTGCATCGATGATTTCAGCCTTAAATAGAAATATTAAAAAAGGTAGGAAGATTTTTCTGTTTAGCAAAAGTGACAAAAAGCAGGTTTCAGAGTACGTGATGGTTCAACATAAAAGTTTTGTCTCAAGTACAGATAGTGTTGAGGATCAGTGGACAAAGTTCAAAACCATCGTACAATATGCGTTAGATGAGTATGTGCCAAGCAAGATCGTAAGAGATGGAAAAGAACCACCGTAGTGCAACAACCAAGTTAGAAAACTGCTGCGGAAGCAAAAGGAACATAAACATAGCCAAAGCCTTGCAGACAAACAAAAATTACGTGAAGCGAAATGTAGTGTGAGGAGGGCTATGCGAGAGGCGTTCAATGAATTCGAAAGTAAAGTTCTATGCACTGACTTGGCAGAAAATCCTAAGAAATTTTTGTCCTATGTCAAAGTGGTAGGTGGATCAAAACAAAATGTCCAGGCACTCTGTGACCAAAATGGTACTGAAACAGAGGATGACAGTCTAAAGGCCGAAATACTAAATGTCTTTTTCTAAAGCTGTTTCACAGAGGAAGACTGCACTGTAGTTTCTTCTCTAGATTTTCGCACAGATGACAAAATGGTAGATATTGAAATGGACAACAGAGGGATAGAAAAACAATTAAAATCGCTCAAAAGAGGAAAGGCTGGTGGACCTGATGGGATACCAGTTCGATTTTACACAGAGTATGCGAAGGAACTTGCCCCCCTTCTTGCAGCGGTGTACCGTAGGTCTCTAGAAGAGCAAAGCGTTCCAAAGGATTGGAAAAGGGCACAGGTCATCCCCATTTTCAAGAAGGGACGTCGAACAGATGTGCAGAACTATAGACCTATATCTCTAACGTCGATCAGTTGTAGAATTTTGGAACACGTATTATGTTCGAGTATAATGTCTTTTCTGGAGACTAGAAATCTACTCTGTAGGAATCAGCATGGGTTTTGAAAAAGACGGTCATGTGAAACCCAGATCGCGCTATTCGTCCACGAGACTCAGAGGGCCATAGACACGAGTTCACAGGTAGATGCCGTGTTTCCGGACTTCCGCAAGGCGTTCGATTCAGTTCGCCACAGTCGTTTAGTGAACAAAGGAAGAGCATATGGACTATCATATCAATTGTGTGATTGGATTGAAGAGTTCCTAGATAACAGAACACAGCATGTCATTCTCAATGGAGAGAAGTCTTCCGAAGTAAGAATGATTTCAGGTGTGCCGCAGGGGAGTGTCATAGGACCGTTGCTATTCACAATATACATAAATGACCTGGTGGATGACATCGGAAGTTCACTGAGGCTTTTTGCAGATGATGCTTTGGTGTATCGAGAGGTTGCAACAATGAAAAATTGTACTGAAATGCAAGAGGATCTGCAGCGAATTGACGCATGGTGCAGGGAATGGCAATTGAATCTCAATGTAGACAAGTGTAATGTGCTGTGAATACATAGATAGATAGATCCCTTTCATTTAGCTACAAAATAGCATGTCAGCAACTGGAAGTAGTTAATTCCATAAATTATCTGGGAGTACGCATTAGGAGTGATTTAAAATGGAATGATCATATAAAGTTGGTCGTCGGTAAAGCAGATGCCAGACTGAGATTCATTGGAAGAATCCTAAGGAAATGCAATTTGAAAACAATGGAAGTAGGTTACAGTACGCTTGTTCGCCCACTGCTTGAATACTGCTCAGCAGTGTGGGATGTGTACCAGATAGGGTTGAGAGAAGAGATAGAGAAGATCCAACAGAGAGCAGCGCGCTTCATTACAGGATCATTTAGTAATCGCGAAAGCATTACGGAGATGATAGATAAACTCCAGTGGAAGACTCTGCAGGAGAGACGCTCAGTAGCTCAGTACGGGCTTTTGTTAAAGTTTCGAGAACATACCTTCACCAAAGAGTCAAGCAGTATATTGCTCCCTCCTACGTATATCTTGCGAAGAGACCATGAGGATAAAATCAGAGAGATTAGAGCCCACACAGAAGCATACCGACAATCCTTCTTTCCACGAACAATACGAGACTGGAATAAAAGGGAGAACCGATAGAGGTACTCAGGGTACCCTCCGCCACACACCGTCAGGTGGCTTGCGGAGTATGGATGTTTGGATGTTGATGTAGATGTGATACAGGATATTGTCATGTACATGCTTTGCCTATGGATATTTATTCTTGCATTGTTTTATGTTCATAAAAACAATATTTACCGTTAGTGATAAAATCTTCTGAGGTGTTAGGCTTCATTCCTGTTTAAACTTCAGAACTGCTCTACGTTTCAATCCTTCTTCTGGGATCTTCCCCTGGCTGGCTGAACACAGTTGAAACGTAGTGTCATGTTTACTTATAAGATATTTTCTCCTGTGTTAAAGAGCAAAAATGCCAAGCACATTTAAGAGAAAAATGAAATGAGCTGTAGTGGGTAACAAGAAGAATGGGACCAGGTTATGGATTTTAAGAACATACATGTGCTAGCTACAGAAAGTAGTAATTAGAAAAGAAAAGTCAGTGAAGCATTCCAAACATCGAAGAATGAGTACAGCTTCAATAGCTACTATGCGTACAGGTTTTCTTCTGCATGTCTGCTTGCTATTAAGGAATTAAATACCCAGCTATGGCCAGTGAGGAACACAAGCAGCTACCAGAAGAGAACTGAGGCTGCACAACAGCAATAATATTTTTGATTCTCACACTGTGTTACTATCTGCTTTCAGTATTTATTCAATGATATGTTCCACCAACAACAGCAGGAAGGTTTCTACACAGTAACTCCACTTCTCCAAAAAAGTATGAGAAAATTTCCACTTACAAGTGAATGTGATGTTGTGTTTCAACAGTGTTCAGCCATTCAGCGACACAAGTGGAATCCTGAAGAAGGTCGCAGCAGAGAGATCAAAATCTTAAGCAGTGAAGAGAAATATGACAGAGCCTAATGACTCAGAAGATTTGTCATCAGTGACAACAGGCATGAAAATGGGCAGCATGTTAAAAATCTCTACAGTCAATTCAGAGAAATTCTGATTTTACTGTTTTTACCCTAGCCAGCAGAGTATTCTGACATCTTGTTTTCGAATTAGGCATCCCTGTTATTTGAGTCATATTGTGGTGATTGGGGCATCCTCTTCACCAGGAAACACCGGTGTAATAAAGACCTAAGATTTCAGATACATAGGGTTATGGGTTAACTGAAAAGTTCCTGTTGCTTGGCTCATATGCTACAAGATCTTTTCCCACACTTTTCTAAGTGAAATTCACATTGAGGTGGTTAGTCAACAATATAAAGTAAAGTTCTCCTCTGCTTTTGATACAAGCTGATCTGCAATGCTTTTAATTATTTTATTTACTTGAAATTATCTTTTATTGAATAATCATATTCATTGCTAGGCTCATCACCTGTTTGGTATTCATTCATTCTGAAATTGTGTGCACATGCAATTACATAATTATAATCTGTAGAAAGGAATTTAGTCAGAAGTAGAATCAGACATTTTTTTAACAAAATAACACATGTTCTATTTCAGAAATACTAAGAAAATAGAAATGAAGCAAAATGGCAGTCAACAATGATTTTTAAAAAAAATTACAAATGTTAATGTTCATGAAAGACACGGTACTGATGGGGAGGGTAACTTTAAATCAGTAACACAACACACACTGAAATCAACTTTATTACCATTTCAATAATATTGATCACTTCCACCGAGGATGACACCCAAGACACTACAACAGTGTAATCAGCTTCACAGTCAGCAAGAGTGAGCCAACACTGATGATGTTATTGGTTGCACAGACCAAAAACAAGGATTATTTGTCATGGTATAGTCACATGTAATTTGTTGTCTATTATCTCATTAAGTATGTTACATTGATTACTGTCATGTGATATTTCTATTTCAAAATACAATGCAAAAACAGACACTCGAATGCGCCCTTGAATTTTGTGAATAGAAAGGCTTACTTGTCTCATTCAGAAAATTCAACCATAGTGACAACATTATTCTAAAGCTCCCTTACTTAGGTGAAATTACATAGTCAAACAATTGGAAATTCAGGATGGAATGTAACAATATTATGAAAAGGATAGTTGCTACTCACCATATAGTAGAATACTGAGTCACAGAAAGGCACAACAAAATGACTGTCGGAAAGTTAGCTTTCGGCCAACAAGGACTCTGTCTAAAATAGACAGCACACACACACACACACACACACACACACACACACACACACACACACACACACACACACACACACACACACACACACAGCTCACACTGGCTGGGAGGGGGAGTGATAGCAGGGTAGGAGTGGGGGATGGTAAAATGCTGCTGGGAGTGTGCAGGGATGAGGTGGAGAGCAGGGCACCTAGGTGCATTTGGGAGGTTAGGTGGAGGGCAGGGCGGGGGGTTAGTGGAAAAGGAGAGAAGTAAAACGACTGGGTGCATTGGTGGAAAAGAGGGCTGTATAGTGCTGGAAGGGGCTAGATGGGTAAGGGCAATGACTAACGAAGATTGAGTCCCTGAGGGTTAAGGGAACATAGGATATGTTGCAGAGAGAGTTCCCACCTGCACAGTTCAGATAATCTGGTGCTGGTGGGAAGGATACAGATGATGCAGGTTGTGAAGCAGCCACTGCAATGAAGAAAGTCGTATTGGGCAGTGTGCTCAGCAACAGCGCGGTCCAGTTGTTTCTTGGCCACACTTTACCGGTGGCCATTCATGCAGACAGATAGTTTGTTGGTTGCCATGCCCATGTAGAATGCAGCACAGTGGTTGCAGCTTAGCTTGTAGATCATATAACTGGTTTCACAGGTAGCCATGCCCTTGGTGGGATAGGGGATATTTGTGATCAGACTGGATTAGGTGGTGGTGGGAGGATGTATGGGACAGGTCTTTCATCTACGCCTATTAAGGGGATATAAGCCTTGAGGTTAGGGGTTGGGCACAGGAGTTGTGTAACGATGGATGAGGATATTGTGTAGGTTTGATGGGTGGTAGAATACCACTGTGGGAGGGGTGGGAAGGGTAGTGGGTAGGACATTTCTCATTTCACGGCGCAACGAGAGAGAGTTGAAACCCTTGCAAAGAATGTAATTCAGTTACTCCAGTCCTTGGTGGTACTGAGTCATGAGGGGAATGCTCCTCTGTGGATGGACAGTGGGGCTTTGGGAGGTGCTGGGCGACTGGAAGGATAAGGCATGGGTATAAAGCCATCTTTGAGGTGGAGGTCAACATCAAGGAAGGTGGTTTGGTGGGTTGAGCAGGGCCAGATGGTATGATGGGGAGAGAAAGTGTTGAGATTCTAGATGAATGTGGATAGGGTGTTCGCACCCTTGATACAGATCACAAAGATGTCATTAATGAATCTGACAGATGAGTGGTTTAGGATTCTGAGTGCTTAGGAAGGGTTCCTTACATGGCCCATGAATAGGTTGGCATAGGATGGTGCCATGTGGGTGCCCATAGCCGTACTCCAGATTTGTTTGTAGGTAATGCCTTCAAATGAGAAGTAATTGTGGGTGTGGATATAGTAGGTCATAGCGACTAGGAAGGTGATGGTTGGTTTGGAATCTGCCAGGCATTGGGATAGGTAGTGTTCAATAGCAGTAAGGCCATATGCATTAGGGATGTAACTATAAGAGAGATGGCATTTGGCATCAACAGTTATGAGCAGGGCACCATGTGGTAAAGGAAAAGGAATTGTGGAAGTGTTGGTGGATGAATTGGTTGGTATCTTTTATATAGAAGGGCAAGTTGCAGGTAATAAGCTGAAGGTGTTCTCAGTGGGGGCAAAGTTACTGGCCACAATGGGGCGTCCTGGGTGGTTGGGGTTATGGGCTTTAGGAAACCTGTAGAAGGTAGGAGTGCTGGGAGTGATAGGGGTGAGGAGGGAGATGGCTTCCGGGGAAAAGTTGTGGGATGGTCCTTATGGATGTGAAGAGAGGCTGGAGAGCCCGCTGGATTTCTGGAATGGTGTCACCGTGACATGGTTTGTAGGTGGTTGAATGTGACAGAGTCCTTCTGCCAGGTAACCCTTATGGTTCAAGCAACAGTGGTGGAACCTTTGTCAGTAGGTAGGATTATAAGGTCAGGACCAGTTTTTAGATTATGGGTTACAGATCTTTCTGCAGATTTAAGATTAGTTTGCATCACGTTACCTTCCATTCAGACAGTGGGTGCACTCAGTGACTGTATGTGACTTATAAAGTGCAGCAATCAGTCATCCTTTTTAGATTTTATGATACAAATGCAAATTTTGGCTAGGGGACTTAGATGCATTGAAAATAGCGCATTGAGAATGGCTAGTTACTAGCCGAAATCTGGATTTGCATAGTAAAATCTAAAAAGGATGACTGATTGCTGCACTCTGTAATTTATATATTAGTTTGGATGTTGAGGGATTTGGGGAATGATGGTGAGGCAAGGTTCAAGTTTAAGAAATTCTGGAAAGTTAACAGGGGGTGATTTTGGGGCAGTGGGGATGGATCACAGTTGGATGGAGGAGTGGGCTGAGTCAGGCAGGGTTCAATATCGGTCTCTGGTTGAGTCTCATTGGCAGGATTGGTGGCGAAAAAGGGTTTCCACTGTAGGAACTGGGAGAAAGAGACAAAGTCTTTAACAAGTCCTGCATGATTGAATTTGGCAGCGGGGTAAAGGGTGGGTCCTTTGGAAAGGACTTACATGTTTGTGGCGCTAAGGCTTTTGGAGGAATGGTTCATGACTGTGTTTGGGGCATGTTTAGGTTCTGGATTCTGTGTGATGGTGGGAAGGAGTTTTGGAGGGTGGGATAAATAATGTAGTAGGTCTGCAAGACAGGGTTTGTCAGCAATAAATGGATGTGCTTGAGTTTTGGAGGTTGTTGCAGAGGTGATGGACAGTGGTAGTCCAAAGCTGGAGTAGGAAGTGAATGGGTTGATAGTTTTTTGAGGTGGCATTGTGCATGTTGCTCTAGTTTCCAGAGGACAAGAGTTTCGATGTGTGTTATGGAATCCAGGAACTTGGGACTACATGGCAGGAGAATTTTACAGATGGGGAGAAGGTACTGCAAGGAGGTTTGGGCCTAATTGTTAAGGCTTTGCAGGACTATGTTGGCGACAGCTGAGGACTGCTCAAATCTGGACAGAGGGGGATCATTGTGGAAGGAAGGGTGGCGTCTGGAAATGGGTAATTTGATGGTAACACTATTTCCAGGGATTCCAGGAGCCAAGCAACAACACAGGAACAGTGTGTCGGACTGTGTTCTGGCTAGGAATAGGGAAACTTTTCTTTATTGACTTGGATGGAAGGAGCAAGGATCCATGGTGGTGGAAAAACACGTAAAAAATGTAGAATTATGTCACATAAAATTCACAAAAATACACTCAATCATGTGGGAAAAATCATGAAAAGGAATGAAATGGAAGAAATAAGGGCAAACAAGAAATCTCAGGAAGTAGGCTGATAGTGAAAAGTGAAAACCATTTGAAATTGGCATGAAATCACAATGAAACCAAATATCTCACGAAATAAGCGTGTCGCCCTAACCACCGTCTGCTTCACGTCTGCTGTGCAGCAAGCACCTTAATTTAAGTATTAACTGTATTTTTCTTACTTGACACTTCTTCTTCCGTGTATTTTTGCTTTTAGGAAGCTTTAATTGTCGAGTGCTATTAATAGTGTTCCTTACATTTTGTGTTAGTTTTGAATACAGTCAGAGAGAGTCTCTTTAGTCAGCCACAGTGCCAGTAGTGCTAGTGTTTGTTTTCAATACAGTCCAGAGACAGGTAGTGCTATATTCATTGTTTACTACAAGAAGTGGTAAGCAATCATAGTTTAGTCAATAATCAGCCGCCTTTAGTGAATTAGCAGTCTAGTTAAAAGTTGATTAAGTCTCTTCAGTAAATTGATTCCTTAGGATGGATAGGATGTGTGACTGCTGTGTACGGACACAGGAGGAGCTGGCCACTCTTCGTGAACAGCTGAGCGTGTTGATGGCCGCGGTCAGCCGTCTTCAGGCTGCTGCCTCGGAGTGTAGCGGCAGTGGGGAATCTGGTGTGTCGCAAGGTACACCCCCGGTGTTACATGCTTCACCCACAGTCCCTGCTGTCGAGACATCTTCATGGGTACCAGGCGTAGTTGGCCCTCCCTCTCCCCAAGGGGAGTGGCGGGTTCAGCGGCGTTCGCGGCACACGAGGCGGAGGGTAAATGTGGAGGCTGGCCGTGTGGCATCGCCCGCTCTGCCTGTGAGTGGACATGTGGCTGCTCCTTCAGCAAGGTCCGAGCAGGCACACGGGGGGAGGGGTTTATTAGTTATTGGGAGCTCCAACGTTAGGCAGGTGATGGGGCCCCTTAGGGAAATAGCGGAAAGGTCGGGGAAGAAGGCCAGTGTTCACTCTGTCTGCTTGCCAGGGGGCTCATCTGAGATGTGGAGGAGGCCCTACCGGCGGCGATAGAAGGCACTGGGTGCACCCAACTGCAAATTGTCAGCACCAATGACTCCTGCCGTCTGGGTTCAGAGGTCATCCACAGTTCGTACAGACGGTTGGCAGAATTGGTGAAGGCGGAAAGCCTTGCTCGTGGGGTGGAACCAGATATAACTATTTGTAGTACCGTTCCCAGAACCGATCGCGGTCCTCTGGTTTGGAGCCGAGTGGAAGGCTTAAACCAGAGGCTCAGACGATTCTGCGGAGAGCTGGGGTGCAAATTTCTCGACCTCCGCTATCGGGTGGAGAAATGTAGGGTCCCTCTGAATAGGTCATGCGTGCACTACATGCCGGAAGCGGCTACAAGGGTAGCGGAGTACGTGTGGAGTGCACATGGAGGTTTTTTAGGTTAGAGAATTCCCTCCCTAGGCCCGACAAGACGTCTCCTGAGACGTGGAAAGATAGGAGTAGGCAAAATGCAACAGGGAATGACAATATTAATGTGCTAATAGTAAACTGCAGGAGCATCTATAGTAAGGTCCCAGAACTGCTCGCATTAACAAACGGTCACAACGGCTATATAGTACTAGGGACAGAAAGTTGGCTGAAACCAGACGTAAACAGTAATGCAATCCTAAACTCAGATTGGAATGCATACCACAGAGATAGGCTGGACAGTGAAGGGGGAGACGTGATCATAGCGATAAGAAGTGCAATAGTATCGAAGGAAATTGACGGAGATCCGAATTGTGAAATGATTTGGGTGAAGGTTGCAGTTAAAGTAGGCTCAGACATGGTAATTGGATGTCTCTGTAGGCCCCCGGGCTCAGGAGCTGTTGTGACTGAGCACCTGAAGAATAATTTGGAAAATATTTCGAGTAGATTTCCCCACCATGTTATAGTTCTGGGTGGAGATTTTAATTTGCCAAATATAGACTGGGAGACTCAAACGTTCATAACGGGTGGCAGGGAAAAAGAATCCAGTGAAATTGTTTTAAGTGCTTTATCTGAAAACTACCTTGAACAGTTAAACAGAGAACCAACTCGTGGCGATAACATATTAGACCTTCTGGTGACAAACAGACCCAAACTATTTGAATCAGTTAATGCAGAACAGGGAATCAGCGATCATAAAGCGGTTACTGCATCGATGATTTCAGCCTTAAATAGAAATATTAAAAAAGGTAGGAAGATTTTTCTGTTTAGCAAAAGTGACAAAAAGCAGATTTCAGAGTACTTGATGGCTTAACACAAAAGTTTTGTCTCAAGTACAGATAGTGTTGAGGATCAGTGGACAAAGTTCAAAACCATCGTACAATATGCGTTAGATGAGTATGTGCCAAGCAAGATCGTAAGAGATGGAAAAGAACCACCGTGGTACAACAACCGAGTTAGAAAACTGCTGCGGAAGCAAAAGGAACATAAACATAGCCAAAGCCTTGCAGACAAACAAAAATTACGTGAAGCGAAATGTAGTGTGAGGAGGGCTATGCGAGAGGCGTTCAATGAATTCGAAAGTAAAGTTCTATGCACTGACTTGGCAGAAAATCCTAAGAAATTTTTGTCCTATGTCAAAGTGGTAGGTGGATCAAAACAAAATGTCCAGACACTCTGTGACCAAAATTGTACTGAAAAAGAGGATGACAGACTAAAGGCCAAAATACTAAATGTCTTCTTCCAAAGCTGTTTCACAGAGGAAGACTGCACTGTAGTTTCTTCTCTAGATTTTCGCACAGATGACAAAATGGTAGATATCGAAATAGACGACAGAGGGATAGAGAAACAATTAAAATCGCTCAAAAGGGAAAAGGCCACTGGACCTGATGGGATACCAGTTCGATTTTACACAGAGTACGTGAAGGAACTTGCCCCCCTTCTTGCAGCGGTGTACCGTAGGTCTCTAGAAGAGCAAAGCGTTCCAAAGGATTGGAAAAGGGCACAGGTCATCCCCGTTTTCAAGAAGGGACGTCGAACAAATGTGCAGAACTATAGACCTATATCTCTAACTTCGATCAGTTGTAGAATTTTGGAACTCGTATTATGTTCGAGTATAATGACTTTTCTGGAGACTAGAAATCTACTCTGTAGGAATCAGCATGGGTTTCGAAAGAGACGGTCGTGTGAAACCCAGCTCGCGCTATTCGTCCACGAGACTCAGAGGGCCATAGACATGGGTTCACAGGTAGAATCCGTGTTTCTTGACTTCTGCAAGGCGTTTGACACAGTTCCCCACAGTCGTTTAATGAACAAAGTAAGAGCATACGGACTATCAGACCAATTGTGTGATTGGATTGAGGAGTTCCTAGATAACAGAACGCAGCATGTCATTCTCAATGGAGAAAAGTCTTTCGAAGTAAGAGTGATTTCAGGTGTGCTGCAGGGGAGTGTCATAGGACCGTTGCTATTCACAATATACATAAATGACCTGGTGGATGACATCGGAAGTACACTGAGGCTTTTTGCAGATGATGCTGTGGTGTATCGAGAGGTTGCAACAATGAAAAATTGTACTGAAATGCAGGAGGATCTGCAGCGAATTGACGCATGGTGCAGGGAATGGCAATTGAATCTCAATGTAGACAAGTGTAATGTGCTGTGAATACATAGAAAGATAGATCTCTTATCATTTAGCTACGAAATAGCATGTCAGTAACTGGAAGCAGTTAATTCCATAAATTATCTGGGAGTAAGAGACTGGAATAGAAGGGAGAACCGATAGAGGTACTCAGGGTACCCTCCGCCACACACCGTCAGGTGGCTTGCGGAGTATGGATGTAAACGTAGATGTAGAAATGAAAAAACTACAAAGAAGGAAACTTGTCTAGCTTGAAGGGGGAAGCCGGATAGCGCTATGGTTGGCCCATTAGATTGCTCTGCCATAGGTCAAACGGATATCAACTGTGTTTTTTTAAAAATAGGAACCCCCATTTTTTATTGCATATTTATGTAGTACGTAAAGAAATATGAATGTTTTTGTTGGACCACTTTTCTTGCTTTGTGATGGATGGCGCTGTAATAGTCACAAATGTATAAGTATGTGGCATCACCAGTGCGGATGGTATTTGCTTCGTGATACATTACCCATGTTAAAATGGGCCATTTAGCAATTGCGGAAAAGGTCGATATCATGTTGATGTATGGCTATTGTGATCAAAATGCCCAATGAGCGTGTGCTATGTATGCTGCTCGATATCCTGGATGACATCATCCAAGTATCCGGACCGTTCACTGGATAGGTACATTATTTAAGGAAACAGGAAGTGTTCAGCCACATGTGAAATGTCAGCCACGACCTGCAACAAATGATGATGCCCAAGTAGGTGTTTTAGCTCCTGTCACGGCTAATCTGCACATCAGTAGCAAGAAATTGCGCAAGAATCGTGAATCTCAAAAACGTCAGTGTTGAGAATGCTACATCAATATCGATTGCACCCGTACCATATTTCTATGCACCAGGAATTGCATGGCGATGACTTTGAACATCGTGTACAGTTCTGAAATTGGGCACAAGAGAAATTACGAGACAATGACAGATTTTTGCACGCGTTCTATTTAGCACCGAAGCGTCATTTACCAACAGCAGTAACATAAACCGGCATAATATGCACTATTGGGCAACGGAAAATCCACGATGGCTGCGACATGTGGAACATCAGCGACCTTGGCGGGTTAATGTATGGTGCGGCATTATGGAAGGAAGGATAATTGGCCCCCGTTTTATGGATAGCAATTTAAATGGTGCAATGTATGCTGATTTCTTACGTAATGTTCTACTGATGTTACTACAAGATGTTATCCTGCGTGACAGAATGGTTGAAGCGGTATCGAATAGCATATATGTTTGTGATTATTACAGCACCATCTATCACAAAGTGAAAAAAGTGGTCCAACTAAAACATTCATATTTCTTTACATACTACACAAATATGTAATAAAAAATGGGGGTTCCTATTAAAAAAAAAGAAACCACACAGTTAATATGCGTTTGACCTATGTCAGCGCTATCTAGTGGGCCAACCATAGCGCCATCCGGTTTCCCTCTTCAAGCTAGACAAGTTTTGTTCTTTGTAGTTTTTTCTTTTGTCGCTTGTTTCGTGAGATATTAGGTCCTGTCACGATCTACGGCCACCCTGTATACAAGTACAGGTATTACTAATGATATTGATGATTTTCTCTATATTTCTTCATACGTTTTGAAAAGTTTGCTGAGTTTCTATTTGTTACAGTACACAGGAACCCTTTTCTTTTCCTCTGTGCACTGCAGGCAATGAAATTATATTCTAGTTATTGTGAAACTTCACATATTTTATGTCAATACTGATTTCAATGTTTGCATTCAAATCAGTGAATACATGTACAATGACACTGATATAAACTTTGTATTGTCGTGTTTTGAGTGCTGATGTGCTGGAGCTGGCATTGGTGTGATGAGCAGGCTCCCAGCCAAAGGTGGTGCTGTGGTCTGAAAGTAGGACCCTTGGATGAGAACAAGGCTTATGGTGCAGAGGCCAAGATATTGTCAGGTCATAGCAGGTCTCAAGATACATGATGCTGAAGAGCTGGTCAAGCAGCTCACCATTCGACTGGTATGAAACATTTGTGCATTTGTGTCAGTGCAATATTTTTAAAAAATCATATTGGACCTAAAGGGAATTTCCTTAGTTCACATACATACACCATGTGATCAAAAATATCTGGACCCCTGGCTCAAAATGACTTACTGATCTTACAAATTTGTGGTGCCCTCCATCAGTAATGCTGGAATTCAAAGAGGTGTTGGCCACCCTTAGCCTAGATGACAGCTTCCACTCTCGTAGGAATACATCCAATCAGGTGCTGGAAGGTTTGTTGGTGAATGGCAGCCCATTCTTCACGGAGCGGTGCACTGAGGAGAGGTATCAATGTTGGTCTGTGAGGCCTGGCTTGAAGTCGGCATTCCAAAACATCGCTTATGTGTTCTATAGGATTCAGGTCAGGTCCATTACAGGGATGTTATTGCCGTGTAACCTCTCTGCCACAGGCCATGCATTGTGAACAGGTGTTAAATTATGTTGAAAGATGCAATTGCCATCCCCAAATTGCTCTTCAACAGTGGGTAGCAAGGAGGTGTTTAAAACATCAGTGTGAGCCTGTGCTGTGATAGTGCCACACAAAACAACAAGGGGTGCAAGACCACTCCATCAAAAACACGACCAAACCACAACACCACCACCTCCAAATTTTACTGTTGGCGCTACACATGTTGGCAGATGACGTTTGCCAGGCATCTACCATACTCACACCCTGCCATCGGATCGCCACATTGTGTATTGTGATTTGTCACTCCATACAATGTTTTTCCACTGTTCAATTGTCCAATGTTTATGGTCCTTACACCAAGCGAGGCATCATTTGGCATTTACCGGTATGATGTGTGGCTTAGGAGCAGCTGCTCAACCATGAAATCCAAGTTTTCCCATCTTCTGCCTAACTGTTGTAGTACTTGCAGTGGATCCTGATGCAGTTTTGATTTCCTGTGTGATGGTCTGGATAGATGTCTGCCTACTGCACATTATGACCCTCTTCAACTGTCGGCAGTCCCTGTCAGTCAACAGACGAGGTCGGCCTGTATGCTTTTGTTCTGTACGTGTCCCTTCACGTTTTCACTTCACTATCACATAGGAAACAGTGGACCTAGGAATTTTTAGGAATGTGGAAATGTTGCGCACAGACGTGTGACACAAGTGACGCCCAGTCACCTGATAAAGTCAGGTGAGGCATACATCTTTGTGAATCTGGACACGTGAATGTGCACTTTAATCCGAATTATGCATTTTATTGTTATTTACTAAATTCCAATTTCTCAAGAGTATTGTGATATCCTGTTTCGTTTATGATGTAATGTAAGATCTCTTAATGCTATGCAAGATCTGTAAATGCTATATACATGTGAATATATGGGCTTCCTACATCAACGTAGTTGCACATGGGCACTAACACCTGTTTTCTGGTATTGTCTGACAATTGCTGAAACAAGGTCGCGGGAAAATATTGTGAAAGGTGGTTCGAAAAGCGTTACTTTCAAAGTAAATTTAATTTTATGCAAGGTGAATTATGTTATGCACTAGAATGTCCTTTGAATTTCTTAAACCACAGAATGTTTGACTCTTGCTTAAAGCTTAACACTTTGAAGACCAGACATTTACGTCATTATTTAAAATTTTACTGGCACATTTGCGTGTTGCATCTCAAAGTGTAACACAAGCAAAAAAGACAAATACTATACTTGAAAGCTGCTTTTCTTGTAGTTTCACTGTGTCCATTAATTTAAACCATTTACTTTTCCTATTAGTGTGTTCACGCTTCTTAACAATGATGTTGCTATTGGCTGACATCATCACGTGCCCTATGCTCTGGAGATCTGCTGTTATCGGATGGCGAGATCACGTAACATGAATTATGAGCTATGACTGGCTTACAAAAGCATTGCAATCTCCATTTCACAAACTTGCTGTGATTGGTGAAACTCGAATATATACTTCCATGGAAGTCAGACCTCATGCGGGGTGACTTCCATTATAAATATAGACTGTGTATAACCATTTTTCTTACTTGAATTGATGTCCTCTGGAAAGAAAGGGAACTGGTTGTCTTTAGGCAGTACCTTAGCAGCTGTGAATCTAATCCTGAGACCTTGATTTAACTTATAAGTGGTAAGACTATTTCCTCCCCACCTACATGTAATATACACTTATCACAGGAGAAGTTGACCAAAGCATTCCTCTCCTGCAAGAAATCGATCCCCTTTGTAAAGCTCACTGATAATTTCACAGAAGTTCTCTTGCAAGGAAGATTCATTTCAGCGTACACTCTGCTGCAGAGTGAAAATTTCATTCTGCAAACATCCACCAACAGGCTATTGCACAAACTTCATGGTTTCTTTCATTTTGGTCTGTGCAGTTTGTAGTTTATTCTGAATTTCAGTTATGCTGTTAAGCCTGTCCACTGTTTCCTTTTGATCTTTAATTATGGTTGAGAGCTTCTGATCTAGAGTATTTAAGTCAGTGGACAAGTCTGTGCATAAATCATTTGACAAATCACTCTGCTCATCTTGTGTCTGTGCTCAAATCGCCCAACTTCTCAGTTAAGTCATTATACAAGTCTATGCACAAACTGTGCATGTTCATATTTAGGTCACTGATAGCTTCTGATATTAATTGCTTTTCTGACATTTATGATGTACTAGCACCTTGTTTATTTTTCAGATTTTTTATGTCATGACCAGATTCTGTTCAGTAACCAATCTAAAAACCATGACTGTTGCTACAATTCCACACTGACATGATTTAATATACAACTCGTGCGTTAACAAAGAGATAAGAAAAACAAATGCGGTAATTAAATTATTATATTCAAGATACGAAAAATGTTTAATTTTGGATATAGGCACATTCGATAAGAGTATGCATACTAAACATGGACTGCATCTAAACTACAGGGGTAAGCATCTTCCGGGTGAACAATTAAGCAAATTGATTACAGAAAAGATCGAACTCAGTAGTTTAATATATGAAAACAGCTCATTTTTGACTGAAACTGACATCCCTTTTTTGTGTAAGTAGGCCTTCAGTGTGCACACATGAAGGTGAAAGTGAAAGACTTACTGACAGTACCAAGAAAGACAAAAGATGTAAAAGAATGTCCAGTACATTACTAACAAAATAAAACATGTTGATGAAATTCTAGGAGAGTAATCCACACATATAATTGTGAACGAACTTGTATGCAAGAATGAACAGGCTCTTAGTTTTAAGCTAAACAATTACAAAATTGTGAATGCATATTACAAAAAGATACACAGGGCTGGTGGTATAGGCATTTATGTTAGAAATAACATTCATAGTGAAAACATCAAGTGGGTTGATCATCATGGAGATATCCTATGGAGTAGCAGCAGTTAAGATGAAGGTAGACAACAACAGCTTAATAGTTAGTGGCCAGTATAGATCACCAAATAGTGACGTAGAAGAATTCTTTTACCAATTAGAAGAACTTCTGGATAAACCCTATGAACAAAAAACAGATTATAATAATTAAGAGATGTGTGCTTAATGTACAGCACAAAATATGCTCTTATCATCATACTTGACAGTATTGGAGACAGCTTGGCTGCAGTCCCATGTGAAACGGAAATCCATTGAGGTCCCAGCAAATGTGGAAGAATACATTGTGTAATGTTTACATGAGGTTTATTCTTATGATGAACGGATTAAAGTATGTAAGGCTTTCATAAAACATTTTAGTAAGGCATGGCAGAGAAGTAATTGATGAAACAACATTACAAATAAACTCAGTTAAAATGAGTAATTCATTTTTCCTAAGGAGTGTAACAGAATATGAGCTCATGGAAGTAATATCAAAACTCAAAATAAGAACATCTAGTGGCTGGGATGACATATCATCTATATTACTTATAGAATGCAAAAATTAATTAACAAAACCAATAACACATTTAATAAACAGTTAAGTTGGCTTAGGGGACCTTTCATGAGCTTTTAAAAATTACTGAGATATGACCATTGTATAAAAAGTCTGCAACCATTGACATAAATAATTACAGGCCAATCTAATTGACCTTAACATTTGGCAGGCTGCTTGAAAGAATAATTCTAAACCAAATGGAATCCTTCTTCTGTAAATACAACATATTAAACAACTCACAGTAAGGATTCGAAAAAGGTCAATCCACAATAACTGCAGTAGTAACTTTCTTTCCATGAACTGCAGAACAGACTGGATAAAGGAAACAAAGTTATTGGGATGTTTCTGGATTTGTCACATTTGATTCTGTGAATCATGCAGTACATGCAATCGAAGTTGGAAAAGTTCCTATCTGTGGATAGAATACAGTGAACTAAACTAAGTTGTAACAATGAAGGTAATACCCAAACAGTAAAATCAGCTTACAGAACTCTCATCTGTGGAGTTCCATCCTAATTTCTTGTATATATTAACAACATAATACAGCCACAAGATTCAAAACTAGTCTACTATGCTGATTATACATCATTTATTAGCTGGGGCTTAACTGAGCACCTAGCATAAAGAGAACTTTGAAATGATCACAGAATATCTAATAGTGAGTAAACATACTCTGAATAATGACAAGACTGTAGTAATAAAGTTCTTGTTAAATTCTAATAATATCATATTGAATCACTTCCTGCAGTTGAACATAGGTTTTTAGCCAGCTTGATTGGTGAATATCTCACATGGAAAGAGCATATCAGCTGCATCTGTAAAAAGGTTATCAGTAATATTTATTTATTAAAACGTCATGTGAATATAATAACCCCCCTCCCCCATCCACAAACAAGTGTACTAGGTTTAATACATTCACATTTGCAGTATGGGATTGATTTGGGGTGGGGCAACCACAGGCTATATGGATCAGATTGTCAGGCTTCAAAAGAGAGATTTGTTTGTAAAAGGAAATGATGAAATAAATGTAATGAACAGACACATCCATAATTACAGTACACCAACCAGATGTGACTATCAGAGGACACATGACTAATAAAAGAGCTACAGATCACAGTTCATTTGAAACTGATAGACAATTCTATAATAAGTTGCCAATTAATATAAAGGAACTCCATGACATTCTTTTTAAGGGAAACTTGAAACAGTTGTTGATTGAATGATGTTTATACTCACTTAAAGAATTCTGAGCTGCAATAGAGATAGTTCTACTTTTATGAACTGCAGTATATCACTGGTAGTAAATGCTTGTACAAGAGTATATAATTTGCTAGTTGAGGTAGGTATTAATTATGTATATGACATGATGTCATTGTTCTAAATGAACATAAAAGACGATGTCCAAGACTGTAAAGTTAATGGGCACCAATAAATATTATTTATTATTATTATTGTTATTATCAATATTATTATTATTATTACTATATCGAATAAATAAATTGGAACCCACACTAACGTGTTGTCAGCAATTATCTTGGGAAAAACTGCTCCCTGGAGTTTTTATGGATTGATTTCATATATTGAGTATACTGTTACATAACCCATCAGTACATTTTCCTCCTCGATATCAGTTGAGTTTAAATAAAATTCATCATTTCCTGCTAACAACTGACATTCTGTGATTCACTGCCATTCATCGTCTGGCTATGCACAGCAACAGTTTTACCATCTACATTTCTTTCACTATTCTGAACAACAGCTTTACTTATTGGTTCCATATTGACAAACTAAAAAAAAGATTTGGGCAATTAAAACAGTAATCTTCTTTACAATATATTATGAGACTTTTCAAAACTTTATGTACAATTTACAGTGTGTCCATATAGTCTTTCATTGTTGCCTGTGTTATGTTCTATGTAGTATTGAAACAATTTTTTAGAACAACAACATTACTACTAGTACTACTACTATAATAATAATAATAATAATAATAATAATAATAATAGTACCCTGTGGAGGCCCGGGAAAAGTATAGGCCTCCAGTATGTTCTGCCAGTTGTAAAAGGCGATGAAAAGAACAAACCACTAATAGGGCTAACCCTACTTTTAGTGTGATTAGTTGGTTCAGGACACAACTAAAGAAGCCTCGGACAAGCGCCGTCATGGTTGGGGACGACGCTTGAACCCTATGCCCGCCCACAATGGTAATGACACTGCTAGCCAACTGGAAAATGATTTAAATCCAAATAGCGGTGTTTTGCAGGATATGCTTCCTGCAACCACTCTAGAAGGAAAACAAAGACAGAGGATGAGATGGTCAGATGAAGTTAATCGACACCTCATGTTCTGTTATTACCAAGCAACAAACCTAGGAACCAACACAACTGGATACAGATCACAAGTATACACAACATTTATTACCAGGTACCCAGAATTAAAATTTTTAACAGAACAACGACTAGCTGGTCAGATCCGTGTAATAATAAAAAATAACAGGATACCCCAGTCAGAATTAGAAAACATAAAACAACAAGTACAACAAATACTGGATCAAAATAATGTCCAATCAGAAGAAGAAGAAAATACAGTGATGGACTCACACATCCCAGAGCAAACAAACAAAGAACAACACGCATCTATTAAACAGTCAGAGGAAAACGAAATCTTAAGACTGCCACCAGAACAAGTACAAATAGAACACAAAGTGACACACAGGTTAGATATAGAAGAAAAATTTCAGCTGACATATATAGAATACAAAGATGCAAATACAGACATTAGACCATTCTTGCATAGACTGCCAAATAACCCACAAGTCGAAACAACAATAAAAACTATCAACACAATCATACACAACAAAATAAATGAAAACACAACTATAGAAGAGTTACAACTACTGGTTTATATAGGAGCTTTCACTACTCTAAATATACACACCAGGCAGAGATCAGAACCAACCAACACACAGAAGAAACCCACAAAACCAGCATGGCAACACAGGCTACAGACCAGAATAGAAAAACTGAGAAAAGACATTGGACAGCTAACACAATTTATAAGACATCAAATGTCAGAAAAAAACCGAAAAAGGTTAGGTAAAATCTCACAACAAGAAGCAATAGAGCAATTAGATGAAAAGAAGCAGAAATTACAAGCATTGGCCAAACAACTTAGAAGATACAAAAAAAGTGAAAATAGAAGGAAATAAAACCAAACATTCAACACAAACCAAAAGAAATTCTACCAGACAATAGATAACACACACATTAAAATAGACAATCCACCAAACATAACAGACATGGAACACTTTTGGAGCAACATATGGTCAAACCCGGCACAACATACCAGGCATGCACGGTGGATAGAAGCAGAAACAGACACATACAAGATGATACCACAAATGCCTGAAGTGATAATTTTGCAACATGAAGCCACCAAAGCAATTAATTCTACTCACAATTGGAAAGCCCCTGGAAAAGATAAAATAGCAAATTTCTGGCTAAAGAAGTTCACCTCAACACATTCACATCTAAGGAAATTATTTAACATATTAAAACAAAGATTCCAAGTCTTACCAAGCGGGAAAGTGCTGGTAGACAGGCATAATAAAATAACACACAAACACACACACAAAATTTCTAGCTTTCGCAACCGACGCTTGCTTCTTCAGAAAGGAGGGAAGGAGAGGGAAAGACAAAAGGATGTGGGTTTTAAGGGAGAGGGTAAGGAGTCATTCCAATCCCGGGAGCGGAAAGACTTACCCTAGGGGGAAAAAAGGACAGGTGTACCCTCGCACACACACACACACACACACACATATCCATCCGCACATACACAGACACAAGCAGACATATGTCTGCTTGTGTCTGTGTAATGAAAAATTGGAAAACCACACTTAATATCCAAACAAATTCAAATAATATCACATCACAGCCAATACAGATTAAGCGTGGAATATACCAAGGAGACTCATTAAGTCCTTTCTGGTTCTGCCTTGCTCTGAACCCACTATCCAACATGCTAAATAATACAAATTTGGATACAATATTACTGGAACATACCCACACAAAATCACATATTTGCTATACATGGATGATCTAAAACTACTGGTAGCAACAAATCAACAACTCAACCAATTACTAAAGATAACAGAAGTATTCAGCAATGATATAAATATGGCTTTTGAAACAGACAAATGTAAGAAAAATTGCATAGTCAAGGGAAAACACACTAAACAAGAAGATTACATATTGGATAACCACAGCGACTGCATAGAACCGATGGAAAAACAGATGCCTATAAATATCTAGGATACAGACAAAAAATAGGAATAGATAATACAAATATTAAAGAACTAAAAGAAAAATATAGATGAAGACTAACAAAAATACTGAAAACAGAATTGACAGCAAGAAACAAAACAGAAGCTATAAATACTTATGCTGTACCAATATTGACCTACTCACTTGGAGTAGTGAAATGGGAGTAACACAGACCTAGAAGCACTCAATACATTTACATAATATATACAGTGAGATGGAAGGATTCATTATTGCAATACAGGATCAAACAATAAACACCAGATATTACAGCAAGCATATTATTAAAGATCCCAATACCACAACAGATAAATGCAGACTTTACAAACAACAAATAGAAACAGTAGATCACATCACAAGCGGATGTACAATACTAGCAAATACAGAATACCCCAGAAGACATGACAATGTAGCAAAAATAATACATCAACAGCTTGCCTTACAACATAAACTTATAAAACAACATGTTCCCACATACAAGTATGCACCACAAAATGTACTGGAGAATGATGAATACAAATTATACTGGAACAGAACCATTATAACAGATAAAACAACAGCACATAACAAACTTGACATCATACTCAGCAATAAAAAGAAGAAATTAACACAACTAATCGAAATATCCATACCCGATACAACAAGTATACAAAAGAAAAGAGGAGAAAAAATTGAAAAATATATCCAACTTGCTGAGGAAGTCAAGGATATGTGGCATCAGGATAAAGTTAACATTATACCAATTATACTATCAACTACAGGAGTCATACCACACAATATCCACCAGTACATCAATGCAATACAGCTACATCCAAACTTGATACAACTACAGAAAGCCGTAATTATTGATACATGTTCAATTACCCGAAAGTTCCTAAATGCAATATAACATATACCGTACAGTTAAAAGGAAATCATGCTTGATCAAGGTCCGCGTCACTTTCTTCTTTAGACCAGACATAACGTCTGAGATAAGAAAGAAGTCATAATAAACACAGTTTTTAAGGTCTGGGCTTAATACTGATACAGACTCTATGAAGCATAATCATGCCAGCTTAATAATTGGATGGTTCCTACCTGTTTTGAAAAATGGTTGTTTCCATATTTTTTGCAATTTACCTCCAGTATATTATTTGGATATTTTTCCTCTATAGCTTTCTTACTTCCTCAATTCTGCGGCTCGTCTCATTCATCCACAGTAGTTTCAAACATGTAACATAGAAATAAAGTACAATTCATACATTTACAATGTATTGATAGAACACTTGTATTTACTCACTTAAATGTTCATTCAGCAGTGTCATGTCACTGGTACCCAGTTGAAGTGCTAGCGACATGATTTAGTTCTTTTTTAATTAGTATAAATAATGGTAAGTCTCCAAAGATATGTGGGGAGTATGGGAGATCAAATGGCTGCTGTTATTAGATTCAGCTGTAACACTATTAATTCTCATTAATGTCTTGTAAATTAACATCCACAGAAGTTACCGCTTTACCTGGCCTCTTCTTAATAGTAGCAGTTTAGGAATCTTCTTCTGTGGCCTTCCTACTACTAGATAAATAACTATCTGCTGACATGTCACATCGGTAAGGAATCATCTTTGTGATATAAAATTTTTGTAGTAGGAATCTTAATAGACAAATGATTTTCCTCCTACGAAATAAAACCCTACTCCAAACTTGTAATAAAGACAGTATTGAATACTTTTTGACAGAAGTTTATACTTTTTTTTCAGAAAAGATGTAGCATATACATAAAACATCCTACCATGGAGGTGTCCATAACAAAGGAAGTGAAAAGTTAACAAATGAACATTAAAATATTGAAATTAGTGAGATAATGCATACATTTATCTTCCTGTAAATCATGAGGTAGAGGTAGGTAGGTAGAAAGATAGATTAGAGAGAGAGAGAGAGAGAGAGAGAGAGAGAGAGAGAGAGAGAGAGAGAGAGAGAGAGACAGAGGGAGGGGGGGGGGGAATATTTTACAGTCTTTCAGGTATCCCAATTTAGGTACACTATAGACGTCTGCTCCACTGTGTGAGCATTAAAAGAATTGGGCTAACATTGGAAGGAAAGGGGCTGAAGTCCTTGTCCAGCTGCACAGATTTAGATTTTTCATGATTTCCCCAATTCATTTAATGTGGATGCCAATAGGTTAGTTTCCTTCCCCATAAGTGCGTTATCCAATACCCAAGCTTGTGCTCCTTCTCTTCTGACCTCATTATTGATGGAAGTTCAAACCATAATATGCTTTGTTTGTTCCTTTAATGCAAATGAGCTGAAATTTACATGTTTTCTAGAAACCTCATGAAAAATAAATGATCTGCTCATTTTAATCATTTATGTGGTGCACACTGTTTTTTAATGACCTGTGGTAAATTGTAGAAGAGAGAAGATATTTAATGTCGAATTTAATGTGTACTCCTTCAAGTGTGATGGTCTTTTCTTTTGTTAAATGACTTTGATTTTAATTTTATCCTCACTTGGTTCAGTACCTGTCACTTTACATCCATTCAGTGCTCAAAAGTAAGAATTACAATGTGAGCTTACTCGTAAAGTAGTTTCAAAAGACAGATTCTGGTGTTCCTTCTGCTTGTAATCTTTCATTTTGGTGCTGTCATAATCAATTAGCATATTACTTTGATCCATTGACTGATTTTTAATAAGATAATACTACTTTAGATTGTTTGAGAACTCGGCAAGTTAGGAACTTGCTTTTGAATTTGTTGAATGCTTTCACATTATGTTTAAAACTGTGTTCATCTTTTGTTTTGTCACCATTCTTCATTTCAGTTGTTTCCCATCTCTGATTACAATCTACAGAACATATTTACAGAACACTCAGCCTACAGTAGCTTTGATTTTTTGCTATAGATCCTCTTTACTCTCCTCAAATCTGAATGTCTTCCAGTCCATTCTCACAAACTGCAGCTTTCATATTACAATACTATGATTATGTATTTAGATGCATGTGATTTTTTCTCATCTTTCTATAAAGCATCCCACCTTTTACATAAATGATTTGAGTTGCTGGTAAAGCACCAGGCTAATAATTTTGGGCCATATTTGATGTCAATTCACGCAAATTATCATGCCATCGACTCTATTGTTTCTATCATTAGATGTGTCTTAGTTTATTAAGCCATGAAACACACCACTTCCCTTGGTGTCATGCCATCAAACACACCACATCCCTTGGTGTCCAGCCTATCTTGCTGGTATGTACTGCATTTGAAATTTAATAATTTGTTACTATTTATTTCTCATTTTCATAACATTCCTGTTCCAAGTTCTATGTGCTCAGTACTATTGTTAATAAAAGGAGTAATTTGGGACCTTACTGTAATCATACCCACAGTGTACTAGTAAGTGTACATTTTCTTTTCTTGAGCTGCAGAAAGACAACATCTCACTCAAGACTACCTTGTTCCAAACCATACGCATGACAAAGACTTCTTAGAAACTATCCACAACAAATACTGTTGACCCTCTAACAGCTCTGTGCTTTATGCAGCCCATCATGCCAACAGGGGTACTTTATAATGTAAAGAGTGCTCACAGGGTCACCATATATAGTCTGGTCTGATGTTTGAAGGCTTTTGCGGGGCTCCAAACCAAAAGACCACAGTTACTCCCTGGCACAATACTACAAAGCATGAGCTCTGCTCTCAACATGGTAGTGAGGGTAGTCATCTTCACCACTTGGGCAAGCGACCAAATGAGACAAAGGATGGCGTCAGAAACCACGTGTCAGGTTTCACTGATACTGACATGAACCACAGTCTACAAATTGCTGCTCCCAGTACATTCAGTAAGTGCTAGCAAAGATACCTCCAAATCTTTGATACAAGCCTCCCCCCCCCCTCCCACTCACAACAAAGATATGATCAGCTCCATATTTTGCATAATTAGACAAAAACTCCTTTTCTGAATAGCTTAATTCTTATTGGGTCAAGCATATAATTGGGAACAGAGCTGTCTTGAATAATAAATGCCTTATCTGCTAGTCTGCCAAGCTTATTACTTTAATGTAGGATTCATACCTTTAGTCCTATTAGTCCTATTTAGTCTCAACATTTTTGCGAAGTATTTGTTTATTGTGACAAGTGTTATATGTTTTGTGTTATGAGATGTTGCTTGTAATGTTTTTATTTATTATTAACGTATTTTGTAGTAATCCTTTTCATTGATATCCATTAGCATATGGATGGCTAGAGCTTACAAATAATACAGCTCACTGTATCACCCTGTCATCATTATTTATGTGAAATTTACATCATATTATTGTCTGTTTGTTTTCATACTACTCAAATTCAAGGTATTGTTGCCATGATAACTGTCACTTTCAATTCAGGCAACCCAATTGAATTGTAGAGACATTCCACCTTATGCAAGACACCATTTGTTTAGTTTTTATGTATCCTACATTTTTTGTGCTAACATGCAATAAAGAAAAACTAAACAAATGGTGTCTTGCACAAAGCAGAATGTCCCTCCATTTTTTTCTCAGCAAGCATGAAAAGAAGAGAACCAACATCCAAAGATGATTAAAACAATTGCACATAGTATTTTAATAGTTAGTATTTAGTATCAGATCCCTTAGAAATGGAGAATAATAGAACTTTCTGTTTCTTACAGGTGGCCTTTATTGAAAACAGACAAGATATAGAAACTTATCTTAATGAAAAGGAACTGAAGAGAGTTGAATCACTTAGAAAGGTAGGTAAAGGTTTCACAATACACTGTATTGACAGGGTTGTTATAAAATTTACTTCATTTGAATCATCTTGTACACTGGAATGGGGCATATCATATTGTAGGATAGAAGACACTGCCCCACCCCTGACCTCTCCTCCCTGCCACTCCTTTCATGCCGATCCTATAGAATAGGCAGTTAATTAAGGTTTGATTCTGATAAAAATGTAGAAACATTTCACTCATTGTTATCTTTACAGAAAGTTTAATGATGACTTTTGTGACGCAAATATATTAGGTATTCATCAAATTATGGAACTTAAAAAACATGCTATCAGATCTCTCTCTCTCTCTCTCTCTCTCTCTCTCTCTCTCTCTCTCTCAATATTTACAATTTTTGCAGAATTCTGTATGTATTCAGTTAATGCATAAGAACACTGTAGCCATATAGGTAACTTACCAGTGCACACTTTGTAAGAAAGTAGTCTTGATACAATCTACTTTGTCTGTTGATTTACAAATGCTGCTTTTAGCCTGTGGTCAGTAAATTAACAATCAAAGACCTGTATACAGATTTCCCAATGTGAACATGGGGCACAAACTTTTTAAGAAAACTAGTTTCAAAAATTCCATACAACAATTGATATATCTGACTCAGTCCATGAAATCTATTGTTCATAGTGATTAAATGTTCAGTAATCAGTGCTGACAGTAACTGATACATGAGTATGTACATGCAGCTGGTGTAAAATGAACATTTATGTATGTTAGACATAATATGAATAAGAAAGAAGGTGAAGCAAACAGTGAATTCCAAATTGGCTATGTCATAGAATAGCTGGATGGCAGAGAAAAGTATTTATGTCTTTGGAATGAACACAAAAAAATTTCACTCGATTCATATGCACTGATGGAAAAAAAATCAACACCAAGAAGGAGTTGTAGTACATAAAAGTTGGTACGCATATTTCTGTACCTGAAAGATGATGTCTATTCAAATTTCACACCAGTCACATAAGAGTAGACCAGTAGCACCACTATGAGGATGCAAATCAGGCTTGCTTTAAATACGTGTTGTAAGAGTTGCAAGTGATAATTACTTTTGAGATTGGATGTGGTGAGTTGATATTAGTCTAGAATGCCTTCAAGGTGACAAACGCATCTATCAACACCTCACTGAGTTTGAACAAGGTCATGTAAGCTGGATGTTCCTTCTGCAATATTGCGGAAAGACTGTACATGATTACAGGTGGTGGTGGTCTTGAGAATGTATGGTCACAAGAAGACTGATCTCCAAATGGCCACATGGCACTACAGAGTGGGAAGACCATTTTTTTGGTGTATGGCTCATGGCACATCATACTGCATCTACAGCAGCAATCTGAGCAGCGCTTGGCACCACAGTGACACACTGAACTTTTACAAATTGGTTACTTCAAGGACAGCTCTCAACCGGACACCCTGTGGTGTGCATTCCACTAATCCCAAACCACAACCATTTGTGGCTTCACTGGTGTCAAGTGAGAGCTCATTGGAGGGCAGTGTATAGGTATGAAAGCTGATTCTGCCTCATTGCCAGTGATAGGCATGTGTTGGTTTGAGGAAGGCCAGTTGAGGGCCTACAACCAAACTATCTGCGTTCTAGACACACTGGTCCTACACCTGGAATTATGGTCTGGGGTGTGATTTCTTACAACTGCGGAACCACTCTTGTGGTTATCCCATGCACCCTGACTGCAAAACTGTACATCTGTCTAGTGATTTGACCTGTCGTGAACAGCATTCCAGGGGGTGTTTCCCAACAGAATAAAGCTCATCCACATACTGCTGTGTACAGTGCTGTAAAGAGTGTAGACATGTTGCCTTGGCCTGCTCGATCACCAGATGTGTACCTAATTGAGCATAGATGGGACATCATCGGACAACAACTCTAGCACCATCCACATACAGCATTAACCATCCCTTTATTGACTGACCGAGTGCAACATATATAGAACTCCCATTCCACAAACTGACATCCAGCACCTGTACAACACCATGCATGTGCATTTGAATGCTTGCATTCAACATTCACAGTTACACTGGTGATTAATGTACCAGCATTTCACATTTGAAATGGCATCTTTTGCACTTACATTAACTAATGATCTTGCAATGTTAATCACTTGAATATGCCCCAGACAAAAAGTATTCCTAAAATTTCATTACTCTGCATTATTTTTTGGTATTGTGATTTTTTCAGCAGTGTATTATTCTTCTTGTGGCAAGACAAAATGTTATTGTTCTCTGTTGTGTGCATACTACATCAATGTCCTAATTGATATGGAGTGATTATGTAAGACATCTAACCATAGACAAAGATAGTAAAAGAATTTAAAGACTGAGACAGAGTACTAATTTTAATAGAAGGGCTTGTAGCCTTGGAATTTGATACCACTTTTTGCAATAAACATTAGACTTCACAATTTTTAATTTAAGCTATGTATTTGTTTGATTTAGATCTTAATAGCACATTTTCATAGTTGTCTTGGCTTCCATAGGCTAAGGAAAATAATGAATTGCTGGAGTGTGGTTGTTGCTTCGATAATGAAGTTTTAGTAGAGGATGTTGTCACCTGTGCTGAAGGTGATATATTCTGCAAAACCTGCTTAAAGAAGTAAGTACTGACTGAAATGTATTACAAAGTCTGTTATAAAATATGTATGTCTTTGTGTAACTCTCTCCGACTATCACTGCAGCTCCCTTATTTGTTTTCCCAATTACTCTATACCAACACTCCTTCCCTTTCTTCCTGCATTCCATCTTTTTTTCATCACAGCTTCTCACTGTCTACACCATTCGCTGTCCCCTCCACCTTCCTCTCTATGCCACATTGCTCTTTTCCTCCACCTCTATTGCTCTATGCTCTTTTCTCTCCCCCTCCACATCCCTCTCTACATCATTCCCTCTTGCCCTTTCTGTCTTCATCAATCACTTTTCTTCCATTTTGTCACCATTTCCTCCCTCCTTTAAGCACCTAAACTCACATCCCCTCCAAACATTTTTTTCTGTCATTCCCCAGTTTCCTCTTATTCCCCTTAACATATCCCCTTCCCCTATAATTTCTCTTTGTTCACTATTGTAATTGTTTGTCTGTCCTTTGTCATCTCTTCATTGTCAAATGATATCTCTTCTGGAAGTTGACCTTTATCTACTCCCTCCTTTTATTATCTATCTCTCCTATGACTGTTGTTCTCCCTCCCAAGCCCAGTGAGAGAGAAGGGTGAAGGGGGAATCTGGTGCTCTATCTCAGGGCCCGTACTGCTGAAGGGGGCCAAACATCATGAAATGAGCTCATCTGCCATAAGTAAGTTTCTGTTTATGGTGAGAAGAATTCTGTCTTTCCTGTCAGAAAATGTTAAGGAAAGGTCACACCAGGCACTTTATTATGGAATGTGGATTTCCTTTGGTTGTCTCATTCTCCCTTCCATATTATTGAGCTCCTGTTGAAAGTTAGATGAAGAAAAGCTATTCTTTCTGTGCTGTGCTGACTTCCTTTAACACCATATCAGTAAGATTGTTCTCAAGATGGGCGTGGGGCATGTTCTTCTCATTCAGGTAATCAGTATCTCATTCCTAATCTTCTTATGTGATCTAAAATTTTGGAACATGGAGCATTTTTGAGCATTTTTGGTTTCACAGAACACCTTGTGTAGTACTGTGTGTACTGCCATATGCCTCAGTGATTGCTATTGCAATAGCTTTTTTATTTATCTAATCAGAAGTGAATGTTTTTACCTTGAGCAAATATTCAAATTTCAAATTAGGTTCATCCCACTGACCTCATTCTGTTAAATCTAGAACCAATGGTCACTCATATCTTTCAAGGCTGACAGTGCCTGACTGGAGCTAGAGAGTGTAGTGTTAAACAAAAAGGAATGTGTTACAACTCACATGAAAGCTTTGATTCATTACCAGTTTTAGTTCTTGTACAGAATGATCTTCAGATTCCACTTCATTACATTTAATGATATGACAAGAAGGATCAAGAGAAAATTGCTGCAGTCATATGTGTACTCATCCATCTTCATGACTGTGATTGCTTTCTATTATATTTTCTTGATGCTTCATTAAATGTAATAAATAAGCCTCTGAATGTGATTGGGTTCAAGAATAAAAACTGTCAGTGAATTAGTTCTTTCATGTAATTAGTGATGGATTATGTACTATTTGATCATTAATTTGTCAAATGATATGCTGGTATCCAAATGAACAATACAAATGACATTAGAGATATTTTGACTTTCAACTAAGCTATTTGCAAAATGTTCAAATATGTTTTTCATTACTCCGTGATCTCCTACATTATACTTAAGCCAGAAAAAAAGTGGTGTTATGAACACCACCATAACAAGAAGTGCTATTAGTAGGAATATAAATATGAAATATGTTACTTTCAAGCTTATCAGAGCAACCTACGTTACAGAATGTTGGCAATAAAACAGCTGATGCAAAATAACCAGAGTATTTTCATCTACACTAGATAAATTAGGTTAAAATTTTTCTGCAGAAATTAATAATCTGCTAATGTTAAAGTATGACACACTTGCAATTACCAGACCAAGGTTGACCATAGATTCCAAATTATCAAAAAACGTGGATAATCCAAAGCACACGTATTTTTACTGGAAAATATTTACAAAAAATGCTACATGTTACATTTAAAAGCTCGCTCCATCACTTGTTTTCAATTCACTTTTGGGAAGTAGTCATTCTTCTTTTTTATGATTATGATTCTTATTTTCCAGAGTGTCAAAACATCAATATAATCAGACTAATTTAGTCTGTCATCTTAAATAATAGATCAGCCAATTTCTGTGCCTCAGTGAGCATGATGATGGTTTCCTTGATTGCCTCATCATCACTGTCTTCCTCTGTTGAGCATGTTTTGTTCTCTATATCTGTATCCTTTACATCTCAAGTGATAGTTCATAGGCATAAAAGTTAAGAAAATGTGCAAGCTTTCAGAGCCTATGACTCCTTCTTCTGGCAGAAGAACTGAAGGAGAAGGAGGAGAGATGAAGGTAAAGGGCTGGTGAACTTTAGGAAAAATGAGTAGAGTTATGGAAAAATCCCATTTTTCTTTCTTATTCTCTCTGGTAAGTCTCCCCTAACCCAAGGTTCTGGTTGAATTTTCCATATCTCACCCATAACTAACATCTATGTTACCATTTTATGAAAACTGCAATACGATCATCAGTAAGCTAATAATACAACTAATAAATACTGTCGTGAAATTCTCATGGTTTAAATTTGTTTACAGATATGCTGAAAACCAAATTGGAGATGGAAAAACTGTTTTCACATGTTTAAGTAATTGCACAGCAGAATTCAGTCTCAAGATGTTGCAGGTAATTAATTATAAATGCATCTTGAATAATATTATAGTGAGGTAATCCTATCCCTTATGTAAAAGTGTAATAATTTTCCTTATAATTAATGCGACACATTAATTTTTTTCCTTGAAATTCTTTGAGGTAGTGACAAGATTGTTTAGCGTGTTTACAGTATGAGGATTCCTTTATTGATGTTTAGGTTGGATTTGTGTATTTCAGGATTTCTTCAGTATATAACAACAATTTTAATTACTGGATGGAATGCTATCTAAAATGAAGGAGAGGCAATCAGACAACAGTAAATAATAGTTACACAAGCTTTTGAGCTCTTTCTTTAGTTGAAATGCACATATTCAAACACACAACCATAGACCCAAATGTACACACCCTCAGTCAGGGTGAGACTGACTGTTGATTATCCACAGCAGTTGCCAGGGCAGAAGGAGGTGGGAAAGGTTTAGGAAAGTACACACAAGGTGAGGAGGGAATAGCAGGATAGTGTGAGGCACACCTTTCAACAGATGACTCAGCAGCTGTACAACAAGACAAAAATAATTTCAGAGGATAGAGCACATAAGAGAGATAGAGAGAGGCAGGGTGGGCAGGGGGTTGGGGGGAGGTGGAGATGAGGTGGGTGACAGGAGGGGTAGAGAGAAAGGGAGAGGGGATGGTGAAGTTTGCAGTTTGCCATAGTTCGGTATTGGCCATTCTTGCGAGCAGACAGTTGGTTACTTGTCATGCCCACATAGAATGCTGCATAGTAACTGAAGCATAACTGATATCATATATGGCCCTGCCTTTTATAGGGTAGGAAATGCCTGTGACTGGACTGTGGTGGGAATGGGTGGGTGTATGGGACAGGCCTTGCACCTGGGTTGACCACAAGGGAACAATGCATGGGGTGCAGGATTGAGAGCAGACTTGGAATTGGGATGAACAAGGATATCCTGTAGGTTGTGTGGGCAGCAAAACACAACTTTGAGTGATGTGGCTGAGTTTTTGGATAGAGTTTCTCTCATCTAAGGGTATGATGAGAGGTAGTCAAGGCACTGGTGAAGGATGTTGTAGATCTTTTCAAGATCAGAGTGATATTGGGTGATCTGAGGAGTGCTTTATTTGTGGCTGGTTAACAGGTTTACTAATGTCAGGAGGGAGAGATGACATGGGAGATCTGGTTATGGATGATCTGGATAGGATACAGTCTATCATTATAGGCTCTGGTAAGGTTATTGGCAGATTTTGACAAATCTTGCTTACCACTGTGTTAGTGGTAATGCTGTAAGAAAAAGACTTTTGACTTGGAACAATACGAAGGTGGCTCGTTGAGTTGAGATCAAGTGAAGCGGGTTTGGGAGTAGGCATTGAGGTTATAGAGGAAAGAGAAAAGGTTGCCCCTGCTGTGAGACTTTACCATGAAAAAGTCATCAGTGAATCTGAAATAGACAAGGGGTTTCATGTGTTGACTGGCTAGGAAGGATTTAGACAGATGGCTCATAAATCGATTAGCACAGGATGGTGCCATGCGAGTACCCATTGCAGTATTACGAACCTGGTCTTGAAAATAAAACAATTCTGGGTCAGGATGTGGTAGTCAAGGTGGTTAGGAAAAAGGTTATGGTTTAGGTATTAGGTAAAGTCTTGGGCATGGGGATTGTTGGTGTATAAGGACATTACATCCATGGTGACCAACAAGGAGTCTGTTAGTAATGGTACAGGGCATGTGGAAAGGCAGAGTGTTTGCAGCTGTGAAAGTGCTCAGCTCTAGAAGCATGTAGAGATAGATGTTCAAAAAACTAATTGATGTAATGATAATGAGTAGTAGCAATTCCTAACAAGTAACAGTGAAACAAATTGCAGGGGTTTGTGGAAAACTGTCAGTACCTTCTGTAATCTTCATGAAACCGTGTAGCTCAGTGTTTTGCTGTCCACTGAATGTATATACAAACCACACCACTTATGATAAATTATTTTTATTCTCTGATTTGGTTATTGCAGTAACTGAGCCAAAGGGCAGTACAGTTTATAGGCAGAGTGTCCAGCATTTTGCTTAATGAAATATTTCATCAAAATGTACACTAATGAGCCAAAGCATTACGACCACCACCCAGCACAAGATTAAATGCCACCTGGTGGTATTGCCAGCATGTGATGTTTGAAGGGAAGTAGACGAGGGGTAGAGATGAGTTAAAAAAGAACGATGACACAGGCTGCAAATGGCGAAATCCAGTGGCATAAGCAATGTTGACAAACAACAGATAGGAATGAGCATCTCAGAAACAGCATAGCTGCTCACCAGTTCATGTGCTCTTGTCATAAGCATATGAGGAAAATGGTTATCATGAGTTATGCACCAAGGTGTGAAAGTCCATTTCTCATCACAGAAAGCATTGGTTGAAGGCTTGCCTGCTCTGCAAAGCAGGATAGGCTGCAGTCTGTGGCAGTCCTGATGGCAGGGTAAAATCCAGGTACAAGTGTTTCAGCCCACATTGTTGAAGATGGGAGTTACAGCAGCTGTCTGTTTTGCATTCTGATGTTGACCCATTGACATTATCATTCATGACTGCAGTGGACACAGTATCATAGAGTGTGTACCTGTGGATCACTGGAAATGTTGACTGGTCAGATGAATCATGTACGTTGTTAAGTGATGGCAGTGTCCATATATGCTGTCATTCAGGTGTACGGCAATCAAAATATGCTTCATACCATGAATGCAGACTAGTAGTGAGCAAGTATTATACTGTTGGGGACATTTATGTGGGCTTACTTGGGATTTGTGGTAATAATCAAATGCACCATGACAGCCGTAGGCTGGAGTGAACATTGTTGTTGACCATCTACGTCCATTTACGCTTGATGTCTTCCCCAACAGCAATGATATCTTCCAGCGGGATAACTGTCCTTGTCACACACCAGAATCATGCTACAGTAATCTGAGAAGGATATATTGAGCTCACAGTAATGCCTGCGTCATCAAATTTGTGTGGTCTGAACCCAATGTAAAACTTCTGAGATGCTACCGGGCACTAGCTCCATGCTCTCAAACTAAGTGACCTGTAATTTACAGGAACTGCATGACCTGTGTGTAGCCATCTTATTGCCAAACACCTGCGGAAACCTATGAGGGACTTTTTGAATCCATGCCATGCAGAATTGCTGCAGTATTGTGTTCTAGAGATAAACCAACAAGTTATATATATATATATATATATATATATATATATATATATATATATATATATATATGATGTAAATAAAACAGAAAGAAACTTCCACATGGGAAAAATATATTAAAAACAAAGATTCCAAGACTTACCAAGCGGGAAAGCGCCGGCAGACAGGCACATGAACAAAACACACACACAGAATTACTCTGTGTGTGTGTGTGTGTGTGTGTGTGTGTGTGTGTTTTGTTCATGTGCCTGTCTGCCGGCGCTTTCCCGCTTGGTAAGTCTTGGAATCTTTGTTTTTTATATATATATATATATATATATATATATATATATATATATATATATATATAAAGATTCCAAGACTTACCAAGCGGGAAAGCGCCGGCAGACAGGCATATATATATAAAGATTCCAAGACTTACCAAGCGGGAAAGCGCCGGCAGACAGGCACATGAACAAAACACACACACAGAATTACGAGCTTTCGCAACTGGCAGTTGCTTCGTCAGGAAAGAGGGAAGGAGAGGGAAAAATGAAAGGATGTGGGTTTTAAGGGAGAGGGTAAGGAGTCATTCCAATCCCGGGAGCGGAAAGACTTCCCTTAGGGGAAAAAAAGGACAGGTGTACACTCGCACACACACACACACACACACATATCCATCCGCACATACACAGACACAAGCAGACATATTTAAAGGCATTTTTCCCATGTGGAAGTTTCTTTCTGCACACACACACACACACACACTCTGTGCCTATCTACCGGCACTTTCCCGCTTGGTATGTCTTGGAATCTTTGTTTTAATATATTTTTCCCATGTGGAAGTTTCTTCTTGGAATGACTCCTTACCCTCTCTCTTAAAACCCACATCCTTTCATCTTTCCCTCTCCTTCCCTCTTTCCTGAAGAAGCAACCATCGGTTGCGAAAGCTAGTAATTCTGTGTGTGTGTTTGTGTGTTTTGTTCTATAGAAAGAAACTTCCACATGGGAAAAATATATGAAAAACAAAGATTCCAAGACTTACCAAGTGGGAAAGCGCCGGTAGACAGGCACAATAAATAAAACACATGCACAAAATTTCTAGCTTTCGCAACCGACAGTTGCTTCTTCAGGAAAGAGGGAAGGAGAGGGAAAGACGAAAGGATGTGGGTTTTAAGGGAGAGGGTTAGGAGTCATCCCAATCCCGGGAGCGGAAAGTCTTACCTTAGGGGGAAAAACTGACAGGTGTACACTCACACACAGACATATATATCCATCAACACATACACAGACATAAGCAGACATTTGTAAAGGCAAAGAGTTCGGGCAGAGATGTCAGTCGAGGCGGAAGTACAGAGGCAAAGAAGTTGTTGAAAGACAGGTGAGGTATGAGCGGCGGCAACTTGAAATTAGCGGAGGTTGAGGCCTGGTGGATATCGAGAAGAGAGGATATACTGAAGGGCAAGTTCCCATCTCCGGAGTTCGGATAGGTTGGTGTTGGTGGGAAGCAACACCAACCCGGACGGTGTAACACTGTGCCAAGATGTGCTGGCCGTGCACCAAGGCATGTTTAGCCACAGGGTGATCCTCATTACCAGCAAACACTGACTGCCTGTGTCCATTCATGCGAATGGACTGTTTGTTGCTGGTCATTCCCACATAGAAAGCGTCACAGTGTAGGCAGGTCAGTTGGTAAATCACGTGGGTGCTTTCCAATAACTAAAGCGGTATGCACGCACCACCACAAGAAACTCTCATACCTGTTCACCTCCTACTCCCACCTAGGACTAGCACAAAACTCTTGTTGTCCAGAAACCAAAGCAGCATGCCCAGTACCACTACAAAAAAACTCTCCAACCTGTTCACCTCCTACTCCCACCTAGGACTATCACTATCCACAACCTCTACAAGAGCCTCCATTGCTCTCCCACAACCCTTCATATCCAACAAACAATGCCTTGCAGATCTACTATGATACAGAGTCCAGACTCTAAACCAACCCATAACACTAATGAAGCTTTCCTCAAAAACCCTTAGTCCCACAGAAATGTTCCTTCGCAACTCTTGCTCCCAACCTCTTGCCTCATGGCTCATATTCCTGCAGTTTCTTAACTCCATCGTCCCTGCCAGAGAGTTTCTTCCATGAGGTACTGCTGCAGTCCACAGTCTGGCCCCAGCAGCTAGAGACAATAGACATGTTTGTATGAGTTGTGTTTGGGCAAATGTGTGTCTGATTTCTAAGTCAGAAAAAATGCCTTTTGGCTGGAAGGTTAAATGTATAGCAGCCTTTCTCTTGTGCCTGTTTGTGAACTCAGCATCTCCTCTGTTTGGTGAATGATACTTCATCCTTTTCGTAATACTCAAGTTATGTAATAAATTTTTTGTTTGTATGCAGAATACACATCTGCTGCCCTAGCACACATTGAAATCCTTGTGACACAATACCGTAGCACACTGTTACAAGGAGCTTAAAGAAAATGACAGAGCTCATTGATAAAGTGGGGATACAGTTCACCATTTTGTTTTGGCTAACACAACTGATGAAAATGTGTACAGTGGTAGCTGCATCATTCAGTGAGTACAGTGGTAATACTATATCTAAAAGAAGGGTGCACTTCATTCATCCAAGACATATACAAATTTATTAATTTTTTTTCAGCGTGTTCTCAAACCTTCAGTTTTTTCAAAAATGTTACAAAGGAAGCAAATGGAAGAGATTAAATCAGCAGCCATTCATGGCTTAGAAGTATGCCCATTCTGTGATTTTGCTTCCATTCCTCCAGAAGAAGATAAAGTATTTTGCTGCCTCAATCCAGAATGCATGAAGGAATCTTGCAGGTGAGTGATACTTCACCAGCAGAACTCTGCTGCATTATGAAGTCAAAGTTAGCACTTAATTTATATTTAATTTGTCTTGCACAAACATGTAGAGACTGTGATACAGTTTGCTCCAGATGTTTCGAGAATAAAATTCTACAGCAAGGCAAAAGGGCTAGAATGATGTGGTTTTCAGTGGGACTTTTGGTGGGGGTCGTGGCTAAAGAATGTGACTTGGCTTAATTATCTCTGGGCGGTGGAAAGTGAGGATTCCATTCACTGATAGTGCAATTTGGTGATGTGTCAAGATTTAAGATGCAGCTATACACAATCAAATTATGAGTTCAGCTAAAAGAATGAGGCTCTGAGACGACAGGTCTGGCTCAGGAAGATTTCATAGGGGAAGCCATGTCCCAGCTAAGAATTTATAAGTGGCTCAGGATGTTCCAAGAAGGTCAAGAAAACGTCAGTGAGTGCTTGGGACATCTGTCAACATCCAAAATGCATGAAGATATGTAGCTAGTGCAAATATAATTGAATGAGAATCGTTACTTGACTATAAGAATGATATCAGATGAGCACAGTATGCCAAAATCAAATGCTTATAATAGTTTGAGGGATGAATTATGGACCAGAACCAAAGTTGTGATTGGTGAGCGGAAGGAAATTATTGTGCTGTGAATCAGTGCGCTGTGAACTGTATGAATGCCATGAAAGTGACCATAATTGTTTGGACAGAATAGTGACATGTGATGAGAGATGGATTTTCAAGTATGTTCCTGAATCAAGGATCATTGGAGGTTTTTATTTGCTATAAGGGGTGTCCCACGTGATACTTTCCAGGATTCCTATGTGGGCTTTGCATAGCAGAAGCAGTGATACATAGATATGAAGGAATGTACATTGAAGACCTGAATAATTTTGTATGCTAAAAAAGCAATAAATACCTGTAAAAATGTTCTTGGACCTTTTGATACAGCCCCTGTGTGTTCCAAAAAGACACAAAATGTCATTGCTAATGAAAAAAAACTAGACATCAGCTGGTCATACAGTGCATAGTAACTAATAAGTGTAAACTAGGGAAGGACTTCAGATGGAGATCTCTATAGCGAAATGCTCAATACCCATAGGGTCCCTGGTTCAGCTACAGGTAACATTGAGGCATTTGCTATTATTATTTAATAAAGTATGGAGTAATATATATTGCCTCAATCCTGGATACATGTACTGTACAACACAACCTTGAATTATGAACCTTGAATTATGACATTGTACAGCTAATTTCACATAACCTTTCAACTGTGTTTTTGTTAGAAATCAAAGGCGATTAGTTCCAGTGAAAGGTTTTATAAATCTGAGGGCAACCTAAAAACTCAGTCACAGCAACTTCTGCTTTAAGTCAATTTATTTCTCATCACACAAGCAATTCTTCTGCTGTTCACCAACCTTATAAGTGAAAAAGCTCACAGCAGTTCTTCACAAGAGGATTCAAATTCTGTTTTTGCGCTTCCGTGGTAAGTATTCACAGTTATAACAAAACATATTTGTGCTGTTTACATAGGTATGGAGTATTTCACCTTGTGTATTAACACAAAATGTAAACCTGACGTCTGATGGCAGGAATGGTTGCTTGAGAATGGAACTTTGATCCCAAAACTAGCCACAAAGAACAAAATATAAATAAACAAAAAACAGTATATAGCTGTGGAATGTCTGTTTCCAAAGCACAGCAGAATTATAATATACCATTATTAGTTACACAGAAATGGTAAAATGACACTGAATAATGTTGGTAGCTCTCTGTGACTGTTCTTGTATGGTAATTTATGTAGTGAAGTTGTAATGCCATAAAATTGTAGCAATGTGTGAACCCCTACAGAGAATCTGCGCTTCATGCAGAGCTGGCAGTTAAGATTCAACATAAACAAAGATAACTTACTGCACATGATTAGGCAGATATAGCCATTATTGAATAAAAAGGCCACACCCCTTAAATACACTAGCTGCTGTGTGTGACATCACTTGTGCCTGCACTATTGCCAAACACTGGTATATGTTGACTTGACATTTGATGTGCCTGCTTTAACTGCGTGATTGTTGGATCCCATGCCGTGTTCAGCTGTGGGCCACCATCTCTGTTTAGGGTGTTATTGGTGATTTTTATTTCTATCACTTCTTTAATGACACAATCCCAGAAGCTGCTTGTGCAAGCCATGACAGATGTTTCGTCAAGTTTTATCTGGTGTCCGTTTTATAAAGCACGCTCAGCTAAAGCGGATTTCTTTAGGTAGTTTAAGCAATAAAATCCCTTAAGTTTCTTCCAGCAGTGTTCCACAGCTCATACTGTTATCCAACATAAGCTGACAAGGTATCTTGTGGACGCCAGGTGTTCTGAGACCTGCTACATCTCAACTGGTCTCAGTAATTGACGGATTTTCATTGAAGGCCTACAGATCAATTTGATATTTTGTCGCTTCAGAAGGCAACTTATCTTGCCAAGCACAGAGCCACAGAATGGTAAGAAAGAAAGTTTCATTTCCTGCTCCTTGTTGGCTGTTTTATTGTGAATCTTTTGTGAATTCACTTCATTTATTGGGTGGAAGTTACAGTCATAACCTTGCATAGGTGGCTCAGCTCATGGGGAAGGTTATAAGCATCTGATATAATTCTTACATGATGCATCAATGTTTGTAAAACAGTGCAATGCGCTTCTGTGCTGGGTGATGATGGCTGATGGTTTGCAAGTACAGATCAGTGTGGGTGGGTTTTTTATCACTGTGGATGGCCCAGGCATCCATTTTGTTGCAGCGGATGAGAACATCGAGGATGGCAATGCGTTATCTTTTTCTACCTCCACGGTAAACCAGATGTTATCATTAATACCATTGAGGTGTTCCAAGAACTCATCAAGTTTCTCACGCATGTGGGGCCAAATGACAAATGTGTCATGAATGTACCGAAAGAAACAACTGGTCTTGGATCACACTGTACCTATAAGGCAATACCCTCAAAATTCTCCATGAAGAGGTTTGCAACAGCTGGTGCCAACAGGCTATCCATTGCAACACCAGCCATCTGATCATAATACTGGCCATTGTACAGAAGCTATGAAGACATCAGTGTGTGCCTAAATAGCTCAACCACTTCACTTACAAAGAATTGGGATACTAGGTCCAACAGTCTTCGACAGGCACATTCGTAAACATTGCCACCACATCAAAACTGACCATAATGTCACCCTCACTAAGTCAAAGACGATTAATTCAGTTGATAAAATCTGCTGAATTTTTAATATGATACTCAGAGTTCCATATGTGGAATGAGGATATCGACCAAGTTTTTCATCAGCTTTTAGTTGGTGAACCAATGGTTATTATGATGAGACGGAATGGCATCCCGTCCTTGTGGATCTTCAGCAGAACAAAAGCAGTAGGCGGTTTAGGTGCCTGTGGGAGAAGGTGGTTGGCCACAGTGTTTCCATCCAAGAGCGCTTGAGTTCAGATGTCTTGCATATTATTCTCAGTGTTGGGTTGTTTGGGAGTTTCCAATAAGTATCTTCATCCAGTAGTGTGCAGATCTTCATATCACAGTCTGCATATTCTATAATTATAGCTGCATTCCTATTGTCAGCAGGAGGGACCACAATGCTCTCATCATTGCAGAGTGCTTACAGGCCATTGCACTTAGCTCTGGTCATGTTGGGTGCTGGTAACTTTGCTTTCATACGAATATGACTTGTTCCATTCCATATTCCATCTGCTGTTTCATTTGGGAGGTTGTGGACCACCAGTCAAATCACAGATAGGAATGTCCAGTGGCGAAGGGGCAAAATTATGTAATTTCTTAAGTGCTGACATTGCACCTGTGTCTACCTCCCTCACCGTCAAGTTGATGACAGTCTACCTCCCTCTCCACCAAGCTGATTACAGTGCATTCTGAGAATCTGTGGTCTGCACTGCGTTGTTTCTGCCTCTTGTAGTTCATTTCTGTAAAGACATTTGTTGGGAAACAGAGCTGCATCAACCCATACCCAGTCCAAGGCTGTGAGTGTCCTTGATGGCAGTAGATGCAAGGCTATAAGAGCACATCCTTTTGAATCCAGGTATTGAGTGTTGTTATGTATCGTTTCTCACAATAGTGCAAAGCTGGCATAACAAAATATTGTCCTGGAGGCGGTGATGTGATGGGATACCATAGCAAATTGTGGAATAGTTTTCTCGTCACAGCAGTGCTGTAGGAAGGCTAGTGAAGTCAGTAAATTAAGTCTAATTATTGGTGTGCAGATTTTTTTTTATTTTCCAATGTTACTACTGCGAGACTCTGCATTCTTACAATAGCCTTTATTGTTTGATTGCACTGTTGGTGATGAAACACAAAAGATACAACCATTAAATATCTAGGTGTATGGAACCCAATATCACTATATTTCATAACACATAACAGCACACTAAACATTTCGCATAAGCTCGACGCCTTCCGGTCTGGCAGAAGCTATTACAATCATCTTTCTACACATACAGTCTATAAATCTCTCCAAGTTTAACAAGACAACTGTTCAGACTTTACGGCAGTAAATGAGACACAGAATGAGTAAAGTCACTTCTTTTCTTTCAACAACCTTCAAATGTTTACACCAACAATATTTTATATCTCACAGAGTACGGGATGTTTACTCCGTGGGCGGGACATGTAACTTCTTAGGTGGGCTCGGTGACTACCTGCTCGAGCCGATCGTCTGTCCAGTACACGGCCATCCTGTACACACATAATTGTGTGGCTGTAGACATAGTTCTACTTTACCACACTTATCTCTAAAATTATGTGTGTTCGAGATGGTGAAAATACGAGTGTCTCTAAAATTTACTCCGAAATTGTCAGGCACTACATATCCCCCTCCTTAACTTGAACACACGATATTTTATACGGGTTTATTATGTACATCAATATCGTATTTCTATAAAATTATGGTTGCAACAGTTTTCCTTTTAACAGTTGTGTACTTAATACATCATGGATCTTTGGTTAATTTAAACTTTGTAAGGACAAGGATCTTTCTGTTCCCTTTCCAACCGTAAATTCCAAGTGAGCATTACCCAAGTGTATGCTGTTATTTGCTCTTACTTCGCTTACTACTTTCTTTAAGTATGGATTTATTTGATATTTATTACAATCTGGAGGAAACCTGGGTAAATAAAGGTGTTCTTTTCAACACATGTAACTGTAAACAAACATAACACTGCGAGTGGGAACAAGAATTCCAACTTACCAGAATAATCTCTACAAGACGTGTGACTTTTGTCACACTACTGCCCTTTTCCTTTAGACACAATACTTATACCTTACCCAATGGTGGACAGTATGAATGCACTACATCCTTCTGTTTTGGTAGGTACGACCCTTTAAACAAATTCCTAATATACTATTGTTTAGGTCAAGCCCGTTCTTGGTGCTCCTGCCCCCACAGTATAGGTGAGTCTTCCGTGGGTCTGCCTACCTGCCTTTTTTCATCCAATCACTTTTGGGTACATCCTCGTTATGCTTCCTAAGTAAGCTCCATAGGCTATTGCCCTTGTATACTTATTTATGTACACTATGATTCAAAACTACCTGGAAAAATATTACCATCCTACTTTACACCTCACACTTGCTTCACAATACTTCCTTTAACCTTTTTGAGTCCTCTATGTGATGTGGAGCCGTCAACTCACATTGTGCGCATGCCTATCACTAGGCGCATGATTTTCCCCCTCCAACACATGACGGTTCTTACATCACCTTAAACTTTACTCTTTCTGTATGTGTCTTTGTGTTTTACTGTGTGTATGTGTATGGATAGTCGTGTATCCTGATTCTTCAGCAGCCTTATGTAAAATAAGTTGAAGGTTATAGAAAAACACGGAAATTGAGAAGGGCTTCAGCAATTACTCAAAAGAGAAGTAAGAAAGGGAAAGTAGAAATGGTTGCTAAGATCAAAGAAGAGAAAGAAGATGCCCCTAAGACAGGAAACCATTTCCACCCCCTTCCCCAGGGTCCCCACTTCGCCGGTACTTGAGTGAGAAACTGGAGGAGGTATGATCTTAAACGTCTCCTTCAGAACGGTCATTGTCACCTTCACCTTTGTAGTCCCCAAAGATGGAACAGTGAATTGCAAAATCAGTCACACTTGTCTGCGAGGGTTGTGTGAAAGGTGTTAACCTTGTTCACCTACACTACCTACCCCTTCCAAAATTTATATAAACCCTCTCCATTCGTATCACATTTCGCAAAAGGTATAAACTATTCCATAATAAGTAGAAAACTACATATCGTATAATCATAAATAGAAATTATGTATCATATTGTATTATGTATCATATCATTATAAGCAGAAATTACTCATCATATCACCACAAATAGAAATTATGTATCATATCATTATAAGCAGAAATTATTCATCATATCATCACAAATAGGAATTATGTATCATCCACATCACTTTTGCATCGAGACTAGAGTGGAGCATGCTGCCAATTATTATGTGTAACAAAATCGATGTGTTTGAGGCCTTAGTTACAGGTCTAGCTCCACATGTAATCGTGGTTACAGAGCGTCAAAAAGCTAACCATAATATTCAATATTATAAGTTCCAGTAGTATAATCTTACATTGTTTTTCTGTAGAACAGAACATAAAGGAGGGGGTGTTGCTACTTACGTTAGGAAATGTAACCTAATAAGTTCTGTAGAAAAAGTATCATGGGTTAAAGGTTATTGTATTGAGAAAGATTTTGAAGCAGTGATAATTAAGTTAATGATTGTATCCGTCCCACTTATTGTAGTAGGTATATATCAAGCCCCTTCTGGTAATCTCGAGGTTTTCCTGGAAGCACTGGACATTGTATTGGGGAAGCTAAGCAACGGTGGCAATACAGTAAATATTATTATGTTAGGAGACTTTAATATAAACACACTAAGCGACAGCCAGGAATGCAAAGGTTTACAAGATTGCATACAATCCTATGATATTAAAGATCTACTTGGTCATGTGCCCACTAGAATAACTCAGTCAAGCAGCAGTTCCATACATCATGTAATGACCAATTATGAAAATGTTATGTCCGCACAGACTGTAAATGGCCACATATCTGTTCATCTAGGACAATTATTAGTGATTGGTTGTCTTAATAAACTTAAACAGAACAAAAAATATGAGAATAGAAGATTATTTTCAGAATACAACATCACCTTCCTAAAGAAAACTTTGGGTCAAGAATCCTGGGAATGAGTTTAAAGAGAAAGGGGAGTTGACAGCAAATGGGAAGTATTTGTAAAAAATTTAACTAGACATATTGTTATTACTATCCCGGCACAGAAGATGAATGTAAATAAAAATAAACCTCCAGTAGTCAAACGTGTAAAACTGGATGAAAAACGAAAAGACGCAAAGAAGGAATGGAGTATAAGCTACACAGAGAAGCCAGTCTTGATTCATATAAAGAGGATTATAAAAAATATAAATATGAGTATCGCAAGGAAGTAAGGAGAAGGAAAGTAGAACATATTAGTAAACAGATCAGAAATTCTGACTGTGTCTCAAAATCGTGCTGGGCAGTAGTTAATGATATGAGAAACACCGATTCAAAACTAAAATTAATAATATAGAGTTAAGTATACATAACGATAATTTTTCTGATCCTTATATACACTCCTGGAAATGTAAAAAAGAACACATTGACACCGGTGTGTCAGACCCACCATACTTGCTCCGGACACTGCGAGAGGGCTGTACAAGCAATGATCACACGCACGGCACAGCGGACACACCAGGAACCGCGGTGTGGGCCATCGAATGGCGCTAGCTGCGCAGCATTTGCGCACCGCCGCCGTCAGTGTCAGCCAGTTTGCCGTGGCATACGGAGCTCCATCGCAGTCTTTAATACTGGTAGCATGCCGCGACAACGTGGACGTGAACCGTATGTGCAGTTGACGGACTTTGAGCGAGGGCGTATAGTGGGCATGCGGGAGGCCGGGTGGACGTACCGCCGAATTGCTCAACATGTGGGGTGTGAGGTCTCCACAGTACATCGATGTTGTCGCCAGTGGTCGGCGGAAGGTGCATGTGCCCGTCGACCTGGGACCGGACTGCAGCGACGCACGGATGCACGCCAAGACCGTAGGATCCTACGCAGTGCCGTAGGGGACCGCACCGCCACTTCCCAGTACATTAGGGACACTGTTGCTCCTGGGGTATCGGCGAGGACCATTTGCAACCGTCTCCATGAAGCTGGGCTACGGTCCCGCACACCGTTAGGCCGTCTTCCTGGGACAATGAATTCACGGTGTTCTTATTTCAATTTCCAGGAATGTAGTTAGCAATACATTTAAACTTTATTGACACATTCCTGGGGTCAGATACATCACATGATCACAGTGACAGAACCACAGGCACATAGACACAGGCAACAGAGCATGCACAATGTCGGCACTAGTACAGTGTATATCCACCTTTCGCAGCAATGCAGGCTGCTATTCTCCCATGGAGACGATCGTAGAGATGCTGGATGTAGTCCTGTGGAACGGCTTGTCATGCCATTTCCACCTGTCAATGTGTTCTTTTTTCCATTTCCAGGAGTGTATATAGATGACAGACTTTCGTGGAATCAGCAATTAGATCATGTCTGTGGTAAAATAACATCTAGTCTGTATTTGCTAAGGAGATTAGTTCAATATTTAGATATAAAAGCAATAAAAATAGCTTATTTTGGGTTGGTGTATCCCCATCTGTCTTATGGAATTGTATTGTGGGGTGGTGTAGCCAATACAGTATAAAAAGGGCATTTGTATTGCAGAAAAGAGTAATAAGAACTATGGCAAAAGTAAGACCCAGAACTTCAAAGTAAAAACCTGTTTATTAAGTTTAATATTATGACTATCTATGCAGTATATATGTTTCAATCAATATTATTAGTGAAAAAAGACAAAAAAGTGACAAACAGGAATATGGAAATCCATGATTACAATACAAGACAAAAATCAGGCTTTCATATGGTGAGCAGACGATTGAACCTAACAACAAATACCCCATTCATTAAGGGAACAATATTTTATAATTCTCTGCCAAACAACCTGAAACAGCTTTCTGGTAGAATTTTTAAAATGAGTTTAAAAAAATCGCTTATATTGAAGTGCCCATACAGTATGGTGCTGACATGATTTGACCTCAGGAATGCTATGTTAAATATACTTAAATGATCTTTTACTTAATAGCATGTAATCTATTTATATGTGTATCAATAATCTAAATGTAATTATTATAACACTGCCCATGCATGTTAAATACATGTTTCGAGCTGTAAGATGATATATAATGTGACTTACCAATCAAAAGTGCTGGCAGGTCGATATACACACAAACAAACACAAACATACACACAAAATTCAAGCTTTCGCAACCAACGGTTGCTTCTTCAGGAAGGCAAATGTCTGCTTATGTCTGTGTATGTGCGGATGGATATGTGTGTGTGTGCGAGTGTACACCTGCCCTTTTTTCCCCCTAAGGTAAGTCTTTCCGCTCCCGGGATTGAAATGACTTCTTACCCTCTCCTTTAAAACCCACATCCTTTCGTCTTTCTCTCTCCTTACCTCTTTCCTGAAGAAGCAACCGTTGGTTGTGAAAGCTTGAATTTTGTGTGTATGTTTGCGTGTCTATCGACCTGCCAGTGCTTTTGTTTGGTAAGTCACATCATATTTGTTTCTAGACATATTTTTTCCACATTTTATGCCCCCCCCCCTCACTCTCTCTCTCTCTCTCTCTCTCTCTCTCTCTCTCTCTCTCTCTCTCTAAACAAAGATTCGAAGACTTACCAAGCGGGAAACCGCCGGCAGACAGGCACATGAACAAGACACACAAACACACACACAGAATTGCTAGCTTTCGCAACCAATGGTTGCTTCTTCAGGAAGGAGAGGGAAAGACGATAGGATGTGGGTTTTAAGGGAGAGGGTAAGGAGTCATTCCAATCCCGGGAGCGGAAAGACTTCCCTTAGGGGAAAAAAAGGACAGGTGTACACTCGCACACACACACACACATATCCATCCGCACATACACATGTTTCCCGCTAAAATAGAAAGAAACTTCCACATGGGAAAAATATATTAAAAACAAAGATTCCAAGACATACCAAGCGGGAAAGCGCCGGTAGATAGGCACAATGAATAAAACACACACACAGAATTTCGAGCTTTCGCAACCGGCGGCTGCTTCGTCAGGAAAGAGGGAAGGAGAGGGAAAGAAGGACAGGTGTACACTCGTACACACACACATATCCATCCGCACATACACAGACATAAGCAGACTTTGTAAAGGCAAAGAGTTTGGGCAGAGATGTCAGTTGAGGCGGAGGTACAGAGGGAAAGAAGTTGTTGAAAGACAGGTGAGGTATGAGCGGCGGCAACTTGAATTTAGCAGAGGTTGAGGCCTGGCGGATATCGAGAAGAGAGGATATACTGAAGGGCAAGTTCCCATCTCCGGAGTTCTGACAGGTTGGTGTTAGTGGGAAGTATCCAGATAACTCGGATGGTGTAACACTGTGCCAAGATGTGCTGGCCGTGCACCAAGGCATGTTTAGCCACAGGGTGATCCTCATTACCAACAAACACTGTCTGCCTGTGTCCATTCATGTGAATGGACAGTTTGTTGCTGGTCATTCCCACATAGAAAGCTTCACAGTGTAGGCAGGTCAGTTGTTAAATCACGTGGGTGCTTTCACACGTGGCTCTGCCTTTGATCGTGTACACCTTCCGGGTTACAGGACTGGAGTAGGTGGTGGTGGGAGGGTGCCTGGGACAGTTTTACACCGGGGGCAGTTACAAGGTTAGGAGCAAGAGGGTAGGGAAGGTGCTTTGGGGATTTCATAGGGATGAACCAAGAGGTTACGAAGGTTAGGTGGACGACGGAAAGACACTCTTGGTGGAATGGGGAGGATTTCATGAAGGATGGATCTCATTTCAGGACAGGATTTGAGAAAGTCATATCCCTGCTGGAGAGCCACATTCAGAGTCTGGTCCAGTCCCGGGAAGTATCCTGTCACAAGCGGGGCACTTTTGTTTTTCTTCTGTGGGATGTTCTGGGTTTGAGGGGATGAGGAAGTGGCTCTGGTTATTTGCTTCTGTACCAGGTCGGGAGGGTAGTTGCGGGATGCGAAAGCTGTTTTCCGGTTGTTTGTGTAATAGTTCAAGGATTCCGGACTGCAGCAGATTCTTTTGCCACGAAGACCTAAGCTGTAGGGAAGGGACCGTTTGATGTGGAATGGGTGGCAGCTGTCATAATGGAGGTACTGTTGCTTGTTGGTGGGTTTCATGTGGATGGACACGTGAAGCTGGCCATTGGACAGATGGAGGTCAACGTCAAGGAAAGTGGCATGGGTTTTGGAGTAGGACCAGGTGAATCTGATGGAACCAAAGGAGTTGAGGTTGGAGAGGAAATTCTGGAGTTGTTCTTCACTGTGAGTCCAGATCATGAAGATGTCATCAATAAATCTGTACCAAACTTTGGGTTGGCAGACCTGGGTTACCCAGAAGGTTCCTCTAAGCGACCCATGAATAGGTTGGCGTACGAGGGGCCATCCTGATACCCATGGCTGTTCCCTTTAATTGTTGGTATGTCTGGCCTTCAAAAGTGAAGAAGTTGTGGGTCAGGATGAAGCTGGCTAAGGTAATGAGGAAAGAGGTTTTAGGTAGGGTGACAGGTGATCGGCGTGAAAGGAAGTGCTCCATCGCAGCGAGGTCCTGGATGTGCGGAATATTTGTGTATAAGGAAGTGGCATCAGTGGTAACAAGGATGGTTTCCGGGGGTAACAGATTGGGTAAGGATTCCAGGCGTTCAAGAAAGTGGTTGGTGTCCTTGATGAAGGATGGGAGACTGCATGTAATGGGTTGAAGGTGTTGATCTACGTAGCAGAGATACATTCTGTGGGGGCTTGGTAATCAGCTACAATGAGGTGGCCGGGATGATCGGGTTTGTGAATTTTAGGAAGAAGATAGAAGGTAGGGGTACGGGGTGTTGGTGGGGTCAGGAGGTTGATGGAGTCAGGTGAAAGGTTTTGTAGGGGGCCTAAGGTTCTGAGGATTCCTTGAAGCTCCGCCTGGGCATCAGGAATGGGATTACCTTGGCAAACTTTGTATGTGGTGTTGTCTGGAAGCTGACGCAGTTCCTCAGCCACATACTCTCGATGATCAAGTACCAGGGTCGTGGAACCCTTGTCAGCCGGAAGAATGATGATGGATCGGTCAGCCTTCAGATTGCGGATAGCTTGGGCTTCAGCAGTGGTGATGTTGGGAGTAGGGTTAAGGTTTTTTAAGAAGGATTGAGATGCAAGGCTGGAAGTCAGAAATTCCTGGAAGGTTTGGAGAGGGTGATTTTTTAGGAAGAGGAGGTGGGTCTCGCTGTGACGGAGGACGGAATTGTTCCAGGCAGGGTTCAATTTGGATAGTGTCTTGGGGAGTTGGATCATTAGGAGCAAGATTAGGATCATTTCTCTTCGTGGCAAAGTGATATTTCCAGCAGAGAGTACGAGTGTAGGACAGTAAATCTTTGATGAGGGCTGTTTGGTTGAATCTGGGAGTGGGGCTGAAGGTGAGGCCTTTAGATAGGACAGAGGTTTCGGATTGGGAGAGAGGTTTGGAGGAAAGGTTAACTACTGAATTACGGTTTTGTGGTTCCAGATTGTGTTGATTGGAATTTTGAGGTTTCGGAGGGAGTGGAGCTGGAAGTGGGAGATTGAGTAGATGGGATAGACTGGGTTGAGGTTTGCTGGAAAGGTTGTGAAGGGTGAGTGAGTTGCCTTTCCGGAGGTGAGAAACCAGGAGATTGGCTAGTTTTTTGAGATGGAGGGTGGCATGCTGTTCTAATTTGCAGTTGATGTGTAGGAGGATGCCCTGAACAGCCGGTGTGGATGTGGGAGAGGAAAGATTGAGGACTTTTATTAAGGATAGGAGTTGACAGGTGTGTTCATTGGCTGAGTTGATGTGTAGGTGAAGGATTAGGTGGGTGAGGGCAATGGATTGTTCAGTTTGGAACTGGTATAGGGACTGATGGAAAAAAGGGTTGCAGCCAGAGATGGGAACTTTAAGTGTGAGGCCTTTGGGGGTAATACCAAATGTCAGACAAGCCTGAGAAAATAAAATATGAGAGCGTAATCTGGCTAGGGCGAAGGCATGTTTGCGGAGGGAATGAAAATAAAACTTAATGGGGTTGTTGTGGGGGTGTTGTGAGGGTGACACGGTATTAGAAGGTGGTACATGAGGCTGAAATGAAAATTAAAATAAAAATATATGGGGAGAGATAAAGGTGAACTAGAAAGCAACTGGAGATCTTGTGTGAAAAAAGGTGAAAAAATGTTGGTTAAAGCTGGGCTATGTTGATCCTGTGGTGAACTTGGGTTGGTAGATCCCTGTCCTTTTTTCCCCCCTAAGGTAAGTCTATCCACTCACGGGATTGGAATGACTCCTTACTCTCTCCCTTAAAACCCACATCCTTTCGTCTTTCCCTCTCCTTCCCTCTTTCCTGAAGAAACAACCGCTGGTTGCAAAAGCTTGAATTTTGTGTGTATGTTTGTGTGTCTATCGACCTTCCAGCACTTTTGCTTGGTATGTCACGTCATCTTTGTTTTTAGATATATTTTTCCCACGTGGAATGTTTCCCTCTATTTTATATATATTACCTACTGCTTCAGCCTTGACTCAATATAATAACCCAATTCATCACAGTGAATATACAATGGGGAATCGCAGCACCTGTAAAACAAGTAAGATTTTGTGTAATGGCAAGACCAGTTACGGCTAGCTCCACAAGAAGGAATATGATGTTTTACTAAGAGTAGGTCATCAGCCTTATATAGAGTTTCTATAGCCTTCTTGTTGTGTTTACTTACTCGTTGTTCTGCTCTCTTAACTAAGTTCTTAGCAACTATTGTTTGATTCAGTTGGTAATTTGTAGGTTGTTCTGGCTAAGTAAAACATTTAATAAGTGGTTTGCCTATAAAGGGTTTACTAATACTTCTAAGGGTGTTAGTCCAGTTGATTAATGTGGTAACTCATTTAAAATAAGCTCAAAATCTTCAATTTTTGTCACGCATGATGTACGGTTTTCATGACAGTAAGTACAGCATAATTTCCCAGTTTCCAACATAACTCTTTCACATGGGTTAGAAGATGGATTATACTTGGATATTAATATTTGACAAATTCCTCCCCATGCTAAAAATTCTTTAAATTCATTACTAGTAAATTGAGGTCCATTGTCAGAAAGAAATTGTTTTGATTTGCCTACTTCGAGGAAGTATTGTTGTAGACAATGTATTACTGTTGGTGTGTTTGCTTTTGTTGTATACATTGTATTACTGTTGGTGTGTTTGCTTTTTTAATTGGATAGAATTTAATATACTTTGACCAACACTCTATGAGGACAAAAATGTAGGCCACTCCCCCTCTCCCTTTTGGAATTGGTCCAAAGAAATATGTAGTGGTTATATCATGTAATGGTTTAGGAATAATTGGATACATCTTTTATTTAACGTGAGAGTTATCCTCTTTTACTTTCTGACAACTCTCACAAGTCTTTACGACTAACACCTCTTTATTTCCTAGCTTTTTAAAATAATAGAACTTATTCATATGTACAATGCATTTTTTTATACCGAAATGTCCATAACCCTTATGAATGTAAAACACTAACTCATCATCCACTAGACTTGGTATACATAAAGGTGAATGTTACGCTGTTTTACTGTCTCTCCAGAACAGATTATATCACACAATCTTCCACCTTCCCTCTTGATTAGGCAATAGCGATTTCCTAACACTCATTGTAAAGATATCCATAAAATAAGGATTATGTTGGATGTTTTCTGGAATTTTCTGAGATACCTCTTGTTGCGTGAATATTCTAATGTTAGAAAATTTATCGCAAAGATTATGCCAGGTCCTTCTGAATGCTTTAGTTCTTCCATGCCCACTGGTAGCCGAGACAAAGTGTTTGGTAAAATGTTCTCTGAACCCTTTATGTAATGGATCTTAATGTCATACTCTTGAAGAAACAACATTCACCGCATCAATCCACTATGTAATAATTGGCTATTCATTAGAAATGACAGAGCTTAGTGATCTGTATAGGTATATATTTCGGATCCCCATATCAGTGTTTGGAAATTTTGTATACTCCATACTATGGCTAATAATTCCTTTTATGTTGCTGTTTAATTTAATTCATGTTTGTTGAGCAAAAGATATTGATCTATGGTCTATGCTGTTTAACCCCCATTCACCTTGGAACAGATCTGCAGCTATACCATAGTCTGATGCATCGTTCGAATTCTTAAATGGTTCACCCATTACCAGATGGTGCAGTATAGATGATGCTGATAGAGCTTGCTTTGCCTTTTCAAATGCTTCCTGTGCCTCTTGGTCCCAACACCATAGCACTCCCTTTCATTATGAACACAAAAGTTGAGGGTTGTTCATCTCTTGACTTCCTATGTAATGTCTATAATACCCTGTCATTCCAAGAAAGCCCTTTAATTGTCTTATATTTCTAGGTGGTGGACACTCCTTCATGGCCTTTATACATTCAGGATCAGGCTTAATTCCTTGTACACCTATGATATGTCCCAAAAATTTTAGTTCTTGGCTTGCAAATCGTCACTTAGACAGTTTTATTGTAATAGCTTTTTCTTTAAAATTTTTCAGTGTTTCCTTCAAGGTTAGGCAATGCTCTTTCCAGGTAGGTGATATTATCATCTACATATATAATTAAATCGTTTAATAACTCTCTACATATCGCTTTGTCCAGCGTGTGTATAAACACTAATGGCGAGATACTGAACCCAAATGGTAACACGTTAAAATTATATGATTTTACATAAAAAAGGAATGCTGTATATTTCCTTGAATCTGGATGTAACTGCATCTGCCAGTACCCAGTAGTCAGGTACATCAAGCCAAAATACAGTGCTTTCTCGAATTTGGAAAATAACTTGTTTTTGTTCATGGGTCTATCTCTTTCGGTTTCTATATGTTTACTCAGGGTAAACGTGTCCAGTATGAGCCTTTTTCACAACTACCAAGGGATTATTTATAATGATTGTACTGAATTCTATTATCTACCATTTTATTTATTTCCTCCTTAACCGCTTCTTTTAAACTCACTGGTATCAGGTACAGTTTACAGAAAAATGGTGTATCGTCTTTGATCTTAAACTTGCGTACGTAATCACTAATACTACCTGGACCATCCGAAAATACCATCTCATATTCTAATAGAATTTGGGCTCAATATGCTTTCTGGTTGTTGGTTAATATTGGGGATTCATTTACTTTATTTTGTATGTCCTCTTGTTGTGAGACATGACTTATTTTTTTCCATCTCTGCTGACAGTTGTGTCGGGGTTAATTGTAAACTCTGGTGTTCAGTTGTTTGTTTATCAACATATCTGTCTGCTAGAAACTTAATATGATATTTATCTTCCCCGAATGCGAAGTAAAGGCAGCTCTCTTTAAAATTCAATGTTACGTTAAACTCCGAAAACCAATCTAAGCCAAATAATACCTCTCTATTAATATTTTCTACTACCAGCAGTATTTGCCAGAACGTAATTTCACCGATGTTACATTTTACTTGGGTTTCGCATTTAACAACCTTACTCTTAATTCCAGTTATTCTGATTATGTATAATCTTGTTACCAGTAATATAGGTAAGTTATTGTTTGTTAGTTCTTAATGTATTAAAAAATCCACAAGAAATAAGTGATACTTCACTACCAGAACCAATAGATATACCCCCTTCAGAATCTTCTACTTTTTCAACTATAATTGGTTGTGGATTAATTGTAGCTATGCTAGGTTTTTCTAGTAGCAACCATTCTTTTGTTGGTACTTTATGCATAAAGGAAACATACTCATTATGGGGTAGGTCCCTTAATGCATTTCCATGACCTAGGCCCTGGCTGTGGGCCCAGATCGCCTTATGTTTTCCTCACTATTTGCAATTATTGGCCGGTTACCAAATCTTGAGCCTCGTTATTGCCAGGTACAAATTCTTGTGTAGTTACTGGGCCTATACTAGAAGGTGAATGTCCTCTTTGATAACTTCCATTACCCCTATTCCACTTATATCGGTGTACTGTAGCCAAATTTGTCTCATGTCTTTTGAAATTACTAGAACTATTACCAATCCTGTAATTTTGATTCTCATTCTGGTACACATTCGCATTTCGGCCTTTGTTTTGCACATCAAGTGCTTCTACAAAGGATAATACTCTTCTACTGTCTTCCTCCCGCCACATAATATGTGTTTCCTACCATAAGTGGGTAATCGCCTTATCAAAATTTGTACTAGACTCTCTTCTTTTATCTAAATATTTAGCTCTTGTTAAATGCCAGTTGAAATATTTTCTCATTGTACCCCATGTACTGTTGTAACACTTTGGGTCTCATAAATCCAATATTAACTTCTCCTGGACACTAGATGACCAATATTACTCCTTAAACTTTCTCTGAAAGCCTCTCCTAAAAGGTAACCTACAGCAAACTCTATCTTTTTTCATATTCCCAATATTTTGGTAAAGCCTGATTAAATCGCTTTAAGAAAGGGGTTGGGTACACATCTCCATCTGGTTTAAAGTTGGGCAATTGTCTGGCGAGTCCAGAATTTGCTCCCCATTGTAAATCTGCTACTACTTCACTAGTCAACACTACATTCTGTGAAGCTACCCCTTTTTCTACTTTATTCTGGGTAAGTTCAAATTCCTTACACAAATGGTCTATACCTTTCTTAGTTTCGTCAAGTTCTGCTAAACGTGATGGAACGTTATCTGTGTTTACCCTCTCAGCCACTTTCCGGTCGATTAATTCCTCTATTTGTTCCTCCAGACTGCTTTTATTTATAGTGTCTGAGATTGCTAGCTTTTCCTTAAAATTTCTCCCTACTACACCTACACATTTGCGATTGGACAATAGGGATCAGTTTGTCCTATCTTTCAATGGAATCACTTAAGGTATGTAACCTGTCTTTCACTGCGTCAAATGTAATGTTACAAACTTTTTGAGATGATCTTAATTTTTCATTAAACTCCGACTCTACACTACTACACTTGTCTTCATTGTCAAATTCTAGTTTCTTGGTCAAATTCTGTACTTGTTCCTCCAGTCTTTGGCTAAATTCAGTAAATAATTTATTAACATGAGTATTTAAAGAACTGGATAGTTCACTCTGTAAATATACTTTCAGATTCTCGACTTCGTAATTCAGAGTATCAAATTCAGCCTTTAGCAGACTTAAACCTTCACTCTGAGCATCTAATTTACTATTTAATTGGGTATTCACTGGATCCAATTTAAGGCTTAAATTCACACTCAGTTCATCTCACAACGAAGCATTTTGAGCATTCAATTCATCTCTCAATGAAGCATTTATTTCTCTCCTTAGAGTTTCATTCTGGGCTTTAATTAAATTTATTAATTCAGACAAATCTGGTGTTTCCCTAGTCACCCTGATAACTGTGTGTGAGGATTGTTTCCTCCCCACAACCAAATCTTCTTGATTGGATCTAGCAGACTAGTTTATTTGTCTTGTTATTATGTGTTGCTATGGTAACCCTCAACTTTTTCTTATCTCAATCTTCTTCAGAAAAATTCCTCCTTTTCGTGTCCTGCTCACTTTGGTCACCACACTCTCTCGTTTTCTGGTGATAAAGGGTGGCAGTGTGGTACTGATATGCAAGACTCACACTCCCCCTTGGCTCTGAAACTTACTTGCAGTTGCTTCTCCGATCTTCTTTTGGGATAGTCGGCTGCAATATTCTGCTCAACGTCTTCTCCAAAGACTAGGTGCTACTATGGAGGAATTGTCTATACTTCACTCAAGAATGTTTTGAATTCAATCTCACTATATTTCACAACACATAACAGTTTTCATACCCTGAACATTTCCTATAAGCTCGACACCTTCCGGTCTGGCAGAAGCTATTACAATCATCTTTCTACAGATACAGTCTATAAATCTCTCCAAGTTTAACAAAACAACTGTCCAGACTTTACAGCAGTAAATGAGAGACTGAATGAGTAAAGTCACTTCTTTTCTTTTTACAACCTTCAAATGTTTACACCAACAGTATTTTATATGTCACAGAGTACGACACGTTTACTCCATGGGCGGGACGTGTAACTTCTTAGGCGGGCTCGGTGACTACCTGCTCACGCCGATCGTCCATCCAAAATGCAGCCATCCTGCACACACATAATTGTATGGCTGTAGACATATTTCTACTCTACCACAATTATCTCTAAAATAACGTGTGTTCGAGATGGTGAAAATACGGTTGTCTCTAGAATTTACTCAGAAGTTCTTGAGGCACTACAACATCAATTTTAGCTTTATAATATACATGATAACATAATTCCCTAACACTACTTTTTACCAGTACACGTTAATATTGGACATAGTAATATTGTTGTTGTTGTGGTGTTCAGTCCTGAGACTGGTTTGATGCAGCTCTCCATGCTACCCTGTCCTGTGCAAGCTTCTTCATCTCCCAGTACTTACTGCAACCTACATCCTTCTGAATATGCTTAGTGTATTCATCTCTTGGTCTCCCTCTACAATTTTTACCCTCCACTCTGCCCTCAAATACTAAATTTATGATCCCTTTATGCCTCAGAACATGTCCTACCAACTGATCCCTTCTTCTTGTCAAGTTGTGCCACTAACTCCTCTTCTCCCCAATTCTATTCAATACCTCCTCATTAGTTATGTGATCTACCCGTATAATCTTCAGCATTCTTCTGTAGCACCACATTTCAAAAGCTTGTATTCTCTTCTTGTCTAAACTATTTATTGTCCATGTTTCACTTCCATACATGGCTACACTCCATACAAATACTTTCAGAAACAACTTCCTGATAGTTAAACCTATACTCAGTGTTAACAAATTTCTCTTCAGAAACGCTTTCCTTGCCGTTGCCAGTCTACATTTTATATCCTCTCTACTTCGACCATCATCAGTTATTTTGCTCCCCAAATAGCAAAACTCCTTTACTACTTTAAGTGTCTCATTTCCTAATCTAATTCCCTCAGCATCAACCGACTACATTCCATTATCCTTGTTTTGATTTTGTTGACATTCATCATATATCCTCCTTACAAGACACTGTCCATACCATTCAACTGCTCTTCCAAGTCCTTTGCTGTCTCTGACAGAATTACAATGTCATCGGTGAAGCTCAACGTTTTTATTTCTTCTCCATAGATTTAATACATACTATGAATTTTTCTTTTGTTTCCTTCACTGCTTGCTCAATACACAAATTGAATAACATAGGGGAGAGGATACAACCCTGTCCTTACTCCCTTCCCAACCACTGCTTCCCTTTCATGTCCCTCGACTCTTATAACTGCCATATGGTTTCTGTACAAATTGTAAATAGCCTTACAGTCCCTGTATTTTACCCCTACCACCTTTAGAATTTGAAAGAGAGTATTCCAGTCAACATTGTCAAAAGTTTTCTCTAAGTTTACAAATGCTAGAAACGTAGGTTTGCCTTTTCTTAATCTATTTTTTAAGATAAGTCATTGGGTCAGTACTGCCTCATGAGTTTCAATATTTCTACGGAATCCAAACTGATCTTCTCCGAGGTCGTCTTCTAGCAGTTTTTTCATCCATCTGTAAAGAATTTCTGTTAGTATTTTGCAGCTGTGACTTATTATACTGGTAGTTCGGTAATGTTCACATCTTTCAATACCTGCTTCCTTTGGGATTGGAATTATTATATTCTTTCTGAAGTCTGAGGGTATTTTGCCTGTCCCATACATCTTACTCACCAAATGGTAGAGTTTTGTCAGGACTAGCTCTCCCAAGGCCGTCAATATCTTCATCTACATCCTCTTCCATTTCCATAATATTCTTCTCAAGTACATCGCCCTTGTATAGACACTCTATATACTCTTTCCACCTTTCTGCTTTCCCTTCTTTGCTTAGAACTGGTTTCCATCTGAGCTCTTGATGTTCATACAAGTGATTCTCTTATCTCCAAAGGTCTCTTTAATTTTCCTGTAGGCAGTATGTGTCTTACCCCTCGTAAGATAAGCCTCTACATCCTTACATTTGTCCTCTAGCCATCCCTGCTTAGCCATTTTGCACTTCCTGTCGATCTCATTTTTGAGACGTTTGTATTCCTTTTTTTCTGCTTCATTTATTGCATTTAATGTTTTCTCCTTTCATCAATTAAATACAGTGTCTCTTCTGTTACCCAAAGATTTCTATTAGCCTTCGTCTTTTTACTTACTTGATCCTCTGCTACCTTCACTATTTCATCCCTCACAGCTACCCATTCTTCTTCTATGCTATTTCTTTCCCCTGTTCCTGTCAATTGTTCCTTAATACTTTCTGAAACACTCTACAACCTCTGGTTCTTTCAATTTATCCAGGTCCTGTCTCCTTAAATTCCTACCTTTTTGCAGTTTTAATCTACAGTTCATAACCAATAGATTTGGTCAAAGTCCACATCTGCCCCTTGAAATGTCGTACAATTTAAAACCTAGTTCCTAAATCTCTTTCTTACCATTATATAATCTATCTGATACCTTCTAGTATCTCCAGAATTCTTCCATGTATATGAACTTCTTTTATGATTCTTGGACCAAGTGTTAGCCATGATTAAGTTATGTTCTGTTCAAAATTCTACCAGACAGCTTCCTCTTTCATTTCATACCCCCAATCCATATTTAACTACCATGTTTCCTTCTCTCCCTTTTCCTACTCTCAAATTCCAGTCACCCATGACTATTGAATTTTCATCTCCCTTCACTACCTGAATAATTTCTTTTATCTCATCATACATTTCATCAATTTCTTCATCATCTGCAGAGCTAGTTGGAATATAAACTTGTACTATTGTAGTAGGCGTGGGCTTCGTGTCTGTCTTGGCCACAATAATGCGTTCACTATGCTGTTTGTAGTAGCTTACCCGCACTCCTATATTTTTATTCATTATTAAACCTACTCCTGCATTACCCCTATTTGATTTTGTATTTATAACCCTGTATTCACCTGACCAAAAGTCTTGTTCCTCCTGCCACCGAACTTCACCAATTTCCACTATATCTAACTTTAACCTAACCATTTCCCTGTTTAAATTTTCTTACCTACCTGCCCGATTAATCGATTTGACATTCAACGCTCTGATCTGTAGAACACCAGTTTTCTTTCTCATGATAACGACGTCCTCTTAAGTAGTCCCCGCCCAGAGATCTGAATGGGGGACTATTTTACCTCCGGAATATTTTACTCGAGAGGACGCCATCATCATTTAACCATACAGTAAAACCCCCGGGAAGTTAAATAATCTAAATGTGCTTGCCAGGTTAGATTTCTGTGCACATTTAGTCCCAAGAATTTAATGGACTGAGCTTTGCCTGTAACATGATTTTTATGTACAATACTGATGTCACTGATTTTTGATTGGTTGGTTGTAAATTGTGTAAAAAAAGGTCTTTTAAAATTAAGTTTAAGGTCATTTTGTTGAAACCATGTATCTAGGTCGTTTAGTGGTTTATAACACAATCTGGAATTCCTCCCACATTTTGTTTTTCAAGGAGTACTGAAGTATCATCAGCAAACATGACTGGTTGGGCATTGATATTAATCATTTATCTTAAAGAGAAACAATATTGGCCCTAAGATTGAGCCTCGTGGGACTCCTCGTGATATTGTATCCCACTGAGATGCATAATTTATAGTGTTGGATGTTATGATTTCTCTTTGCTTCATGTTTGTCAGATAAGATTTGAGCCATCACAGAGCATTTTTTTCTTTATTTGATGCCATAACTGTCTAGTTTAGGAAGCAGCATGGTGTGATTCACAGAATCAATTGCATTTGTAAGGTCACTGAAGATAAGTGCTGCTTTGTTGCTTTTGTCAGGTGATGAGCAGATTTTTTTCAATGAATTCATTAACAGCACTCATGGTGCTTTTCCCTTTTTGGAACCCATATTGGTTTTTAAGACTAACTCCATGTTTCACAATAAAATTTGTTATCTGGACTGCAGTTATTTTCTCTAATACTTTGGTTAGCACTGTGAGGATAGAGATGAGGTGGTAATTTCCCATATCCTCTCTTGATCCTTATTTGTGCAGTGGTTTTACCTCTGCATACTTAAGCACATCAGGAAAGTTGGCTTACTCAAACAACTGATTGATTATTAAGGACAATATCATATAATTTAATTACTTTGATACTTATTTGATCCCACCCTACAGTTGTTTTTTAAGGACAAAATAGCATATTTTACATCTTTGGCTGAGACTTTACTAAATGACACAAGGGTGTCACTATTCTGGTCCAGGCCAAAGAAATTCACACTGTTTTGGTAAGTTGTCACATTTACATCAAATTTTGTTACATTTAAGAGAAACTTATTAAAACATTGAGCTATTTGAGCAGAGTTTGAAATAGTGTCGTTGTTTTGTTTGATTTTTAAAATTTCCTGGTGGTTAATTGTTGTACCTAATTCTGATTTAGTAACTGGCCATGCTGCTTTAGACTTATTCTTATGTTCTAAAATGAACTTATCATTTGACATTATTTTGGCAGCTGTAACAGCACTTTTAAATACAACTTTATAATGTTTCGATATTTAACAAATTCAGGATTTTGATTGTGTTTCATTTCTTTATGTAGTTCTTGTTTTTGAGCACTAGATACTTTTAAGCATGGGATAATCCAGTTTAGTTTACTTTTAACTTTTTGGGGATGGGTCTTTGGTGGGAATGATTCATTGATTACCAGTAACTCAGAAAGAGATTTTGGCAGTAAAATTACAGAAATTCTTATTGACAGTTATCATTCACATTTACATTTACATGAAGGACTTATTTCAATGGTAGTTATCCTCCTGTACATACTCACACAATTAATTTGTAATTTATTTGAATAGTGAGACAGCTCCAGCTTCATCCTGCTGCCAACAGAGTGCACCTCAATGCTGATGCACTAGAGAAAGCAAGCAGGAATTTATTTCAGTTGTGGTACAAGTCCGTGTGCTTTGGCGCATTGCAGCGTGTTGCTGTTTCTTGTGAAAATGATGGATTCAGGAAAATTATCAAGTGAGTGGTATCTGTTGAGATGCCAGACAAATGTGTGGTTCCTGAAGAGGGGCAGCAGCCTTTTCAGTAGTTGCAAGGGCGTGGATGATTGATTGATCTGGCCTTATAACAATAACCAAAACGGCCTTGCTGTGCTGGTACTGCGAGTGGCTGAAAGCAAGGGGAAAATGCGGCCGTAATTTTTCCCGAGGGCATGCAGCTTTACTGTATGATTAAATGATGATGGCGTCCTCTTGGGTAAAATATTCCGGAGGTAAAATAGTCCCCCACTCGGATCTCCGGGCGGGGACTACTCAAGAGGATGTAGTTATGAGGAGAAAGAAAACTGGCGTTCTACAGACTAGAGTGTGGAATGTCAGATCACTTAATCGGGCAGGTAGGTTAGAAAATTTAAAAAGGGAAATGGATAGGTTAAAGTTAGATATAGTGGGAATTAGTGAAGTTCAGTGGCAGGAGGAACAAAACCTTTAGTCAGGTGAATACAGGGTTATAGATACAAAATCAAGTAGGGGTAACGCCGGAGTAGGCTTAATAATATATTAAAAAAAAATAAAAAAAAATTACCACAGTAGTAGAAGTTTATATGCTAACTAGCTCCACAGACGATGAAGAGATTGATGAGAGGTATGATGAGATAAAAGAAATTATTCAAATAGTGAAGGGAGTCGAAAATTTAATAGTCATGGGTGACTGGAATTTGAGAGTAGGAAAACGAAGGGAAGGAAACGTAGTAGGTGAATATGGAATGGGGTTAAGGAATGAAAGAGGAAGCTACCTGGTAGAATTTTGCACAGAGCACAACTTAATCATAACTAACACTTGGTTCAAGAATCATAAAAGAAGGTTGTATACATGAAAGAATTCTGGAGACACTAGAAGGTATCAGATAGGTTATATAATTGGAAGACAGAGATTTAGGAACCTGGTTTTAAATTGTAAGACATTTCCAGGGGCAGATGTGGACTCTGACTACAATCTATTGGTTATGAACTGTAGATTAAAACTGGAAAAACAGCAAGAATGTGGGAATTTAAGAAGATGGGACCTGGATAAACTGACAGAACCAGATTTTGTAGTGAGTTTCAAGGAGAGCATTAGGGAACCATTGACAAGAATGGGTGAAAGAAATACAGTAGAAGAAAAATTGGTAGCTTTGAGAGATTAAATAGTGAAGGCAGCAGAGGACTGATAGAATTCCTTGAATTTCATTTATGGAAGGAGACAATACAGAAATGCAGTAAATGAAGCAGGCAAAAAGGAATACAAACGTCTCAAAAATGAGATCGACAGGAAGTGCAAAATGGCTAAGCAGGGATGGCTAGAGTACAAATGTAAGGTTGTAGAGGCATATATCACTAGGGGTAAGATAGACACTGCCAACAGGAAAATTTAAGAGACCTTTGGAGAAAAGAGAACCGCTTGCATGAATATCAAGAGCTCAGATGGAAACCAGTTCTAAGCAAAGAAGGGAAAGCAGAAAGGTGGAAAGAGTATATAGAGGGTCTACACAAGGTTGATGTTCTTGAGGACAATATCATGGAAATGGAAAAGAATGTAGATGAAGATGAAATGGGAGATATGATACTGTGTGAAGAGTTTGAAAGAGCACCGAAAGACTTAAATTGAAACAAGGCCCCCGAAAGCAGATAACATTCCATTAGAACTACTGATAGCCTTGGGAGAGCCAGTCCTGACAAAACTCTAGCATCTGGTGAGCAAGATGTATGAGACAGGCGAAATTCCCTCAGACTTCAAGAAGAATATAATAATTCCAATCCCACCGAAAGCAGATGTTGATAGATGTGAAAATTACGGAACTATCAGTTTAATAAGTCACAGTTGCAAAATACTAACGCAAATTCTTTACAGGCGAATGGAAAAACTGTTAGAAGTCGACCTTGGGGAAGATCGGTTTAGATACCGAGTTTGTAGTGAGTTTCAAGGAGAGCATTAAGGAACCATTGACAAGAATGGGTGAAAGAAATACAGTAGAAGAAGAATTGGTAGCTTTGAGAGATTAAATAATGAAGGCAGCAGGGGACTGATAGAAATCCTTGAATTTCATTTATGGAAGGAGACAATACAGAAATGCAGTAAATGAAGCAGGCAAAAAGGAATACAAACGTCTCAAAAATGAGATCGATAGGAAGTGCAAAATGGCTAAGCAGGGATGACTAGAGTACAAATGTAAGGTTGTAGAGGCATATATCACTAGGGGTGAGATAGACACTGCCAACAGGAAAATTAAAGAGACCTTTGGAGAAATGAGAACCACTTGCATGAATATCAAGAGCTCAGATGGAAACCAGTTCTAAGCAAAGAAGGAAAGCAGAAAGGTGGAAAGAGTATATAGAGGGTCTACACAAGGTTGATGTTCTTGAGGACAATATCATGGAAATGGAAGAGAATGTAGATGAAGATGAAATGGGAGATATGATACTGTGTGAAGAGTTTTGGGAGAGCCAGTCCTGACAAAACTCTACTGTCTGGTGAGCAAGATGTATGAGACAGGCGAAATTCCCTCAGACTTCAAGAAGAATATAATAATTCCAATCCCACCGAAAGCAGATGTTGATAGATGTGAAAATTACAGAACTATCAGTTTAATAAGTCACAGTTGCAAAATACTAACGCACATTCTTTACAGGCGAATGGAAAAACTGTTAGAAGTCGACCTTGGGGAAGATCGGTTTAGATACCGTAGAAATGTTGGAACACATGAGGCAATACTGACCTTACGACTTATATTAGGAGAAAGATTAAGGAAAGGCAAACCTACATTTCTAGCATTTGTAGACTTAGAGAATGCTTTTGACAATGTTGACTGGAATACTCTCTTTCAAATTCTAAAGGTGGCAGGGGTAAAATACAGGGAGCGAATGGCTATTTACAATTTGTACAGAAACCAGATGGCAGTTATAAGAGTCGAGGAACATGAAAGGGAAGCAACGGTTGGGAAGGGAGTGAGACAGGGTTGTATCCTCTCCCCGATGTTATTCAATCTGTATATTGAGCAAGCAGTGAAGGAAACAAAAGAAAAATTCGGAGTAGGAATTATACCCATGGAGAAGAAATAAAAACTTTGAGGTTCGCCTATGAGATTGTAATTCTGTCAGAGGCAGGAAAGGACTTGGAAGAGCAGTTGAATGGTATGGACAGTTTCTTGAGAGGAGGATATATGATGAATGTCCACAAAATCAAAACAAGGAAAATGGAATGTAGTCAGTTGATGCTGAGGGAATTAGATTAGGAAATGAGATACTTAATGTAGTAAAGGAGTTTTGCTATTTGGGGAGCAAAATAACTGATGATGGGGAGCACATCTATAAAAATATGCTTAACAAGGACTTCAACCTGTCATTCGACCACCACATAAAGACACTTGTTCTTTTTGTGACAAATTCAGCTTTGAAATGGATGCTGCTACCAGTACAAAAGAAAAACGAAAGCTTCAAACTGAAAAGGAGCTTCACCGTAGGAGGGCTGAAGCTGCAAGAACAGCAATGGCTACAGACACAGCATGTAGTAAAGAGGCAGATTCACAGATGTTCATTTTTACCTTTGACTTGCAAAAAGCACTTGTACTTCCTAAACTGACAACACCAATATCGTACTACAAAAGAAACATGTACGTGTGTAATTTTGGATGCCACAATTTAACTGACAGCAAAATCCATTTGTATTTTTGGGAAGAAACATCTGGATTAGGGGGTTCAGAGGAAATTGGTACCTGTTTAGTGAAACATATTGAAAAGTGTGTCACTTCTCAAAAACAGGTAGTTGGGTACAGTGACATGAGTGGTGTGCAAAATGGGAACATAAACATTGCCCTAACATTATGAAAGTGACAAAATCTCCTCAATTTCAAGTCAACATTATTGATTTAAAGTTCCTGCTTGCAGGTCACTCATACCTGTCAAATGAAAGGGATTTTGCCCAGAAAGAAAAACAATTTAATAAGAAAGAGTTTCTGTTTTCCCCAGATGATATTTTTGAAACAATTAGGAAAACTGGCAGAAAAAATTAATTTGTATGCACAGAAATGAAGCATTTCAACTTTTTAGCACTGAAACAGTTAAAAACTGCAGTGGTAAGAAGGAAGCAAAATGACGAGTATGTTCAATGTAATTGGCTGAAAATAAAATGCATGCTTTCTAGAGACAGAAGCCATACAAAATGCTCTACAAGGAAACACTGTATTATGACATTGACTTCCACGTCCTATACTTTGCTCCCAAACGTTGGAGAGAGAGAGACCACATTGCATATGGTACTGTAGCAGTTTCACAACTTTACCCACACATGAGAAAAGTGCTGAAAAAGAAAAAGCAGGATATGCCTGATTTGCTCCCTTATATTCCAGCTATCAAACATGGTTACTCCCTTGCTCTTCAAACAGAAAACAGAGGTCTGAAACATGAAGAAGAAGAAGAAGAAGAAGAAGAAGACTGTAATCCTTAGTTTTATAAAAGGCAATTGACCTGAAACATATCTGACTGTGTAGTTCAATTATACATGTGAATTTAATAAGGAGGTGTAAATTAAAACTGTAATATAAATTATCTGCAATAAAAGAAGTAACAGGTTGATATACAAGGTTCAGTTTATTTTATTTCAGTAGTGGTACAGCTCCATTACCTCCACTTTTCTGACTATAATGCTGCTGAAATTAATGATCGAAACAAATTGAAAGAAAGGTTCATCTCTAGCAGGAAGCTATATACATTAATATTTCTGGTATCTCAACTGCAGATTTCTCAGCACTCATTTAACTTTAGGACTCTGTATTTCAAAATGAACAAAAATGGACTTGTACCACTGTTGCAATAAGCCTTTCACATCATACTCCGCAAGCCACCTGATGGTGTGTGGCGGAGCGTACTTTCAGTAGCACTATCTGATCCCACCAACCCAGTTCCACTCGCAAATAGTGTGTGGGAAGGATGATTGTCGGTAAGCCTATGTATTGACTCTAATTTCTTGAATTTTCTTCTTGTGGTCAATACACAAGATGTACGTGTGGGGAAGTAATATGTTGTCTGACTCCTCATGAAAAGTGTAGTCCTGAAATTTCAAATTGTACATGTCTCCATGATATACAATGTCTCTTCTTATAACGTCTGCCAGTGGAGTTTGTTTAGCATCTCTGAACACTCTTTTGCAGGTAAACAAGCCCTTGACGATATGCACCGCTCTTTGTTGGATCTTCTCTATCTCCTCTATCAGTCCTATCTGATAGGGATCCCAGATAGATGAACAATACTCAGAATATGGCATACAAGTGCCTTTTAAGTCACTTCTTTCATGGATTAGTTACATTTCCTTAAGAATCTTCCGATGAATCTGAGTCTGGTGTCACGTTTTCCCAGTATCTATTTTATATGGTCACTCCATTTAAGGTCGCCCTGGATAGTTATGCTAAGATATTTTATGGCAGATATTGTCTCTAGCTGTTTGTGATAAATAGTGTAACTGTACAGCAGTGGATTTCTTCTCCTATGTATGCGCAATATGTTATATTTATTTATGTTCAAGACCAACTGCCAGAGAGTGCACCACTCATCAGATCTCTACAGGCTGTTCTGCAAATTCTTACTATCTTCTAGCATTGCTACTTTGGTGCAGACAACTGCATCATCTGTGAGTAGCCTTAAACAGCATCCGATGCTTTCTACTAGATCATTTATATGTATTGTAAACAACTATGGTCCTATCACACTTCCCTGTGGTACTCTGGATATTACCTTCACACCTGTTGATTTAGTTCAGTTAAGAGCAACATGTTGAGTTCTACCTTCAAGAACGTCTTGAATCGTGGTCTCTGAGAGGATGAATAGATGATTTTGACCCATTTACTGATTTTACATACAAACAAAATCGCTTCCAAGTCCATTGACAGTGTCTTACTTTCAGAATCGTTGAACACTTCTATCATTGCTCTCCTTACACTCATTTTTGCTTCAGCTTATGTTTGTCAGATATGTTTTTATTTCTCTTTAATCTGAGATGAAGTGCCCTTTGTTTTTGTAGCACTTCTCTAAGATGGTTATTAAACCATGGTAGATCTTTCCCATCCCTCAAAAGCTTACTCGGCACATACTTGTCTAGGGCATATTGAACGATACCTTTGAATTTTTTTTATTTGTTCTGCACTTGTTCGTCCTTATCACCAAATATTTGATGCTGATCGCTGAGCTATTCTGAAATTTGTATCCTGCCACCCTTCCTGAGCAAATATATCTTCCTTCCTTTGTTAACATTATTTGTAGGACCTGTCATCATAGATGCTGTCACAGCCATATGATTACTGATACCTTCCTCTACTTTAACTAATCCGGTAAGTTCAGGTATGTTTGTTGTCTGGAGGTTTAAGATGTTTCCCTCTGAGTTGGTTGTCTGACTATCTGCTCAAGATAATTTTCGGACAAGACATCCAGAACAGTGCCACACAATTCCCTATCTCTAGCACCAGTTTTGATGGCATAACACTCCCAATCTATTCCTGGCAAGTTGAAGTCACCCCCATAATACAACGGCATGATCTGGAAAATTACTAATGATATTTTACAAGTTCTGTCTGAAGTGCTCTACAACTACAGGTCCTGACACAGATGGTCTATAAAAGCACCCAATCACCATTTTTGACCGTTCTTTGGTACTCAATTCCACTCAGATTAATTCATGTGCAGAATCTGTGATAACCTTGCTAGGTTTTATCGAATTTTTTTACTGCAGTAAATACGCCACCACCATTGGCATATAACCTACCCATATGATAAACATTCCAACCTGATCTTAGGATTTTGTTGTCATTGACATCTGGTTTCAACCAGCTTTCTGTTCCTAATACTATCTGTGCATTATAAACTTCAGTAATCAATTCTGGGACCTTTCCTAAGACGCTCGTGGAATCATATTAAACTTTTATATTTCTGATCTGGGAGGACCAAGATTTTCTGAGGTCGCTGTGGCTGATTTAACAGGCAAATTGTTATTGATCCCAATGGAGGGGTTCCCTAACCTAAAAAAGCCACGTGTTCACGTCACTCATACTCTGCTACCCTAGTAGTGCTTCCTGAGTGTAGTGCACGCCTGACCTATTAAGGGGAACCCTACAATACTGCACCCAATAGTGGAGGTCAAGAAATTCACATCTGATACTGCCACAGTAAGAAAAAGGAATACAAATGTCTCAAGAATGAGATCGACATAAAATGCAAAATGGCTAAGCAGGGATGGCTAGACGACAAATGTAAGGATGCAGTGGCTTATCTCATGAGTGGTAAGATAGATACTGCCTACAAGAAAATTAAAAGGGACCTTTGGAGAAAGGAGAACCACTTGCATGAAGATCAAGAGCACAGATGGAAACCCAGTTCTAAGCAAAGAAGGGAAAGCAGGAAGGTGGAAGGAGTATATGGAGGGTCTATACAGGAGAGATGTTCTTGAGGGCAATATTATGAAAATGGAAGAGGGGGTAGATGACGATGAAATGGGAAATATGATACTGCATGAAGAGTTTGACAGAGCACTGAAAGACCTAAGTCGAAACAAGGCCCCGGAAGTAGACAACATTCCATTAGAACTACTGACACCCTTGGGGAAGCCAGTCCTGACAAAACTCTACCATCTGGTGAGCAAGATGTATGAGACAGGTGAAATTCCCTCAGACTTCAAGAAGAATATAATAATTCCAATCCCAAAAAAGCAGATGTTGACAGACGTGAAAATTGCCGAACTATCAGTTTAATAAGTCACAGCTGCAAAATACTAACGCAAACTCTTTACAGATAAATGGAAAAACTGTTAGAAGTCGACCTTGGGGAAGATCGGTTTAGATACCGTAGAAATGTTGGAACACATGAGGCAATACTGACCTTACGACTTATATTAGGAGAAAGATTAAGGAAAGGCAAACCTACATTTCTAGCATTTGTAGACTTAGAGAATGCTTTTGACAATGTTGACTGGAATACTCTCTTTCAAATTCTAAAGGTGGCAGGGGTAAAATACAGGGAGCGAATGGCTATTTACAATTTGTACAGAAACCAGATGGCAGTTATAAGAGTCTAGGAACATGAAAGGGAAGCAGTGGTTGGGAAGGGAGTGAGACAGGGTTGTATCCTCTTCCCGATGTTATTCAATCTGTATATTGAGCAAGCAGTGAAGGAAACAAAAGAAAAATTCAGAGTAGGAATTAAAATCCATGGAGAAGAAATAAAAACTTTGAGGATCGCCGATGAGATTGTAATTCTGTCAGAGACAGCAAAGGACTTGGAAGGGCAGTTGAATGGTATGGACAGTTTCTTGAAAGAAGGACATATGATGAACGTCAACAAAATCAAAACAAGGATAATGGAATGTAGTCGGGTGATACTGAGGGAATTAGATTAGGAAATGAGACACTTAAAGTTGTAAAGGAGTTTTGCTGTTTGGGGAGCAAAATAACTGATGATGGTCAAAGTAGAGAGGATATAAAATGTAGACTGGCAATGGCAAGGAAAGCATGCAGCCGGTTGCACCCAGCGTGCTTGATAGCCACCGACAGGGCCTCCTCTACATCGAGGATGAGACCTCATGGCAAATTTGCCAAATGCACACTGGAATTCTTTCCTGCCTTGCCTGCTATCTCCCTGAGGGGCTCCACCACCTGCCTAACATTGGAGCTCTCAATGACTAGCTTACCCAATCTCTGTACATGTCCGGACGGGACAGGAAAATTGACCGCTGGCCCAACAGGTAGGCATCCTGTGCTGGCTCAGAGTTATCATCAGCACTGTGTAGCATCTCGTACCTGTTGCTAAGACATAGGGAGCCAGCCGTATGGCCTTCTCCCTCTTTCACCGCCCAGTGACACGTGAACGCACCACTGTCTGCCACCCACTCTGGAGTGAGGACAGACTGGTCAGATGTTCCGTATTAGAAGCCGCAGACGTCCGGGTCCCCAGGGGATTCCAGTGGCACCAAAGATGTCGCTGGTCTCTTCACTGGTGCCCCAATGTCACTGCAGCTTTGAGCATTGGCCAGAAGCTTGTTGATGGTAGCCAACACAGCTTCCAGCTGTTTACGGACAGCAGCCAACTCTCCTTGTATTGACTCACAACAAGCACAGTTCCGAGCCATATTTTACTATGTATAAAATGGATATAAGGTCTCAAATGGCGCTACTGAGTTTAAAGTGTATACAAATTATACTAAAGGAGAATAAAGTAACACTCAAAGTTGCTGTCCAGATGTCTCACTGTACTCTGAGACAGCAAGCTATTAAACAGAAATATACTTCTCTACTGAAGTTGATGTATTTACAGATACCTGTTGTTAGAAATCCTGTTTGCCAAAAAGTTACTGCACAAGATAAATATTCAAACTAGAATGCACTGATCTAACTGTGTGCTGTCTACTAGCACAGAATTAAAACTTAGTGGCATAACCGAGTTTCTGGCGATGGGGAAATTTACACTAGGAAGCCGCCCTAAAAAGATGTTCACAAGACTTACGCAAAAACAAAAACTATGATTAATTTTCTAGCCACTAGTCTACACAGTAAAATACACATGTACAGTTCACTTCTTTGCAGAAGCATATGAATAAATAAAACAAAGACTAAATTAATTTACAGTTTATCAGATAAGCACTGCTGCTTCTCTGCTGCGCATCCTCTCAGCTTGGCTGCTGCTGCTACCCTGTACCATTTAAAACTTGAAAATGTAGAGGGAGGAGGGATGATGTAGGTATGTTCTGTACTTTCGACCACACACTGTGAGGTGGCATGTGAAATATAATTGTTTATGTTGTGTAGACACTTATTCATGAGCCACGACTCATCGTCAGCTGACTATTTTGTATTCCTGGAAGAAAGGAATTTGATGATATATGACCTTAGAGGCTGTAGCTTGGTAGGATGTTTTTAAGTGCATTGTGGAACAGCAGATGTCAAGAAACAAGACAATAAATTCGGTGTGCGGGAAACTGAACATCAAACATCAGGTCAGAGTGTCACACCAAAACCTGTTCTCAAGCAAAATGCAGTTTATAAACAGACGGTTATATAACTTATTGCACCTAAATAGGTAGAATACCCATTATTATTTGATTACACTATTTCTGATCAAACACTAAAAACATCCACAACCATTAAATATTTATAAGTGTGAATCAAGAGTACTTTTAAAGTGGAATCACCAGGTTTTGCATCAACTCGAGTGTGATTGTTGAGAAAAGCTACTATGGATCAGCATTTGCCATGAACATAGTATGGTGCTGCTCATCATCTCATGAGTTTGGAATGCTTCAGATGTGACAGGTGTTTGAATTTGTATTACCAGTCATATTCATATAGTGAATAATGTCATGATTCCATAAGAGTGATAACTACCAGCTCAAGGAGTAATCTGTTTCTACAGGACCACTCTTCAGTTCACCTATCGGTGAAGGTGCAGGGTGACTGTAAGAACAGAGCGGAATTGTTGCAACAACCATATGCTCTAGAATAAACATTAAACTCTCACATTTCAGTGGAGTTTGCACTGAAATAATCCTTTCGTGGCTAGTTAAAACTGTGAATTGTATTGGTGTTTGCAGCTGAATATTCCATTTTGTAGGCAAGCATGCCTTATGAATGGACTCAAAGCATCAGCATGCTGTGTTAAGAAGTCTTTCACGTAAGCAACCAGGTGTTCATGGGTTTGAAACTTCTGCTAGATTAAAACTGTGTATGGACTGGGACTTGAACCAGGACTTCACTTTCCGCCAGAAATGCTCTACCCTAATGTGGCAGGGCCTTCAAGATACAGACCTCAGGCAATATAATGAGACTTATTCTTAGGGTTCAGAGAATCCGCCCCCAAAAAGGATGGAAATAATGTATTACTTCTCCCAAATATCTATTGGGTAATGGTCAGAATTGTAAAACTAACAGAATCTTGCCTAATGCTGAAATATGCATCTCGTTATTCTCCTGTAGTATTCATACATGAAGTAAATATGAAGATTAATGATATTGGTACACTATGTACTTCCTGTGAGACAGCATATGCTTACTTGCAGTGTGCATATGTACATGTAAAGTCCCTTGCCTCAACTAACATTATTGCGCAGGCAAAAACTATTTATTAAAAACAAATCTATATACTGTTATTATTTGTGACCTTCTGTGCTGTTTACTTCTACCCACTTTCCTTACACTTGAGCTATAAATTTGCAACATAATTTAGTCCCATTACCATCTTGGATGTATGATTTACCAAATATTTTAATTACATGTTAAAGAGGACTATGAAGGAGACATTTGCATAAATGAATTTATGTTATCACCAGTGTAACCAGATGTGGCATCAATTTATGTGGTTTAGTCTATTTTCACCACTTTAAGGAGATGAATTACAGTGATTTGTGTTGACATAGCCAGACATGCTTAAGGAAATCGCTACCATGTATCCCTGGGGAACTGTCATACTAATTTTCCTTGTGAGAACAGACATTGTTCAAAGCATGAGAAGCTATTCCAGTATCCAGTAAGGGCATTAATAACAATGCTGTTGAGCACTTCAAAATAATAATCGTCATCATCATCATCATCATCATCATCCAGTGATTCAGTAGTGTAGTAGTGCCAGATCTGTTGGCAGTGCTCTCTGCAGTTGTAAGTCATATAATGGTGGGAGTAAACACCTCCTCCAAATAAAACACCATCAGTAATGAGAAGTAAATATGCCACAAAGTTCACGGCACATAGAAAGAACTGTGTAAATGAGAGGATAATCTTTTTGAGATTGGTTTTAGTTACATAAGATTTTGAAGGCTAGCTTCCTATTTGATTGAATGATGTAATGTTGTGAGAGATTTGAAATGTAATTAAAGATTCACTCATTTTGCTGTAACGTGAAAGTCTACTGCATGCAATCTTCCTTTTGTTAAAATCATTAAATTCATTGTTTTGGGATAAATATGATGATTTGAAGTTACCAAAAGGTATGTCCCACTTAGTGTCCACTTTCATAAATAGTTTTGATACTTTATGGAATCATGAAACATATAACAGTAATGGAAATTCTTGAATGGAGCAATACGTAGAATAAGGAAAAGGCAACCATTCTCCTGTAGTGGATGGATGAGTAGAGCACAGAAACATTTAACAGAAAACAGTATTCACCCTAGCTTTCAAACACTAGCTCATATTCTACATAAAGTACACCCACTCACACACACCAACACAAACACAAAAACATACGCTCCTGTGGCTTCTCGATTTTTCTGAACGTTTCCCAAAGAGTAAATAGAGGTTCTAACTGGGTTGTTGTCACCATGCTTGATATAATTATTCATGGATACAGTTTATTGCTGATCACTTCTTGCTGATATAAACAATACTAATCTGTCATGTTTCTCATATACAGAAAATGTAAAGAACTTAATCATATACCTCTGCGATGTGAAGAAGTTGAAAAACCAGAAGAAGTGAAGATGAGAACTTACATAGAAGATAGAATGACAGAGGCTTTGATAAGGTAAGGAAATTAACATTCAAAATAATTTTATGAATTTTGTTTGATTTGTTGAGTGTTCTATAACTAAGTCTGAGATTAGAACTATAGATTTTATTTAGTGATTGAGATGCTGAAATAGTGGGGCATTTGAGAATCCAGGATACTGATTCTACATTGGAGAACAGCATACACAACAGCTTACTGTGTTGTAAATATGTGCAACATTCCCTCACTTTTGAGAAAGAAAGTACTCTATGAACAAGAAAGCGGCAATAATATACAATGTGCAGCGAATGATGTGAGTCATGTAGTAAGATGCATAAAATATGTACACATGTGCTGCATTGAGGAATGAGTGCCGTATGTAAATATGGCCTTGTGAAGTTCAGAGCATTCAGCATTCACCGTTGAGGTGTATTTAAAAAATAAAGAGTCTTCCATCACAGTTCAGTGACTCTTTCATTGCCATTTTAGTTGGAATAACATGATCAAGTCCCGGATAACTGGATGACTGTACAGAGGATGTAGCAATTCAGGACATCTACAGCTGTATACCTACTCTGCAAGCCACCACACGGTATGTGGCAGAGGGTATGCTGTGCCACTACTAGTTGTTTCGTTTCCTGTTCCACTCACAGATAACAGCGAGGAAAAAATGACATTCTATATGCTCCCATATTAGCCCTAATTTGTCTCATCTTATCTTAATGATCCCTGTGCATAATGTATGTTGGTGGCATTAGGATTGTTCTGCAGTCAGCTTCAAATGCCGGGTCTCTAAAATTTCTCAGTATTGTTCTTCGAAATGAACGTCTTCTTCCTTCCAAGGATTCCCACATGAGTTCCTGAAGCGTATCTGTAACACTTGCATGGTGATCGAACCTACCTGCACAAGGCACATAATGCGCATTTGGATTTCGTTCTTTAATGCGTGCCTGCAAACCAGTGTAGGTTCCTGACATATAGCTTGCATTGTCATATGACTGGCTTCTACAGTCAGCAATATCAATGGAATTTACAGACAGGACTTTTAGCATGGCCTCAGCTAAGTTTTTGGAGTTGTGTCCTGGGTTTGGTAAAAACAGAAGGAAACGTTGAATAGGTTCACCATTCTCGCCCACATATTTTAATATGAAAGCTAATTGATCAATATGTGAAATGTCCACAGTAGAATCTACTATTATAGAGAAATATTTGGCCTATTTTTTATTTCACTTACAATAATTTGGAGTAGGTATTAAAACCACGGAGAAGAAATAATAACTTTGAGGTTCGCCGATGACATTGTAATTCTGTCAGAGACAGCAAAGGACTTGGAAGAGCAGTTGAATGGAATGAACAATGTCTTGAAAGGAGGATATAAGATAAACATCAAAAAAAGCAAAACGAGGATAATAGGATGTAGTCGAATTAAGTCAGGTGATGCTGAGGAATTAGATTAGGAAATGAGACACCTAAAGTAGTAAAGGAGTTTTGCTATTTGGGGAGCAAAATAACTGATGATGGTCATAGTAGAGAGGATATAAAATGTAGACTGGCAATGGCAAGGAGAGCGTTTCTGAAGAAGAGAAATTTGTTAACATCGAGTATAAATTTAAGTGTCAGGAAGTCGTTTCTGAAAGTATTTGTATGGAGTGTCGCCATGTATGGAAGTGAAACACGGATGGTAAATATTTTGGATAAGAAGAGAATAGAAACTTTTGAAATGTGGTGCTACAGAAGAATGCTGAAGGTTAGAAGGGTATATCATGTAACTAATGAGGAGGTACTGAATAGAACTGGGGAGAAGAGGAGTTTGTGGCACAACTAGACTAGAAGTAGGGATTGGTTGGTAGGACACGTTCTGAGGCATCAAGGGATCACCAATTTGGTATTGGAGGGCAGCGTGGAGGGTAAAAATCGTAGAGGGAGATCAAGAGATAAATACACTAAGCAGATTCAGAAGGATGTAGGTTGCAGTAGGTACTGGGAGATGAAGAAGCTTGCACAGGGTTGAGTAGCATGGAGAGCTGCTTCAAACCAGTCTCAGGACTGAAGACCACAATGGAACAACAACAACAACATGATAATTCTTTTTATTCATTCAGAAAGAAACTCTATTATTTCATCACAGATTGTTGAAGAAAGATAACTTATATGTCCCTTCCCCGGATTTTCATATCATTCAGTGTGCTCTGCGAGAAAGGGATGAAACTCGAGCTATAAGTTCAAGAGACATCATAAATTTACCATTATGTAATGAATGAATCTTTCAACATGTCCACGTAGGGTACATCGACAACTTGTTAACTTCTTCACTACTGCAAACACCCTTTTCAACACACTGCACCAGTACATTTTTTCCATCTCTACATATGACTCGAAATGGTTATCTATTGTTCCAAGTGACTTTTTTCTTGTCAAGAGAGATAACTCAGAATTTTTGCGTTCAAGTGAATTCTCATGATGAGACAAAATTTTGGGTATAATTTTCCAATCTGCAATACCATTAGTAGCAATCGCGGCCTTACCTCTGAACAATTTATATGGTGCACAAAAAACAGCACCGGTGTTACAGGAGTATACTACAAAATCATGCAAAGTTGATTCACCATTTAAAAGATTACGGTAAATACACTTTTGTTCAAGTAACTGGTTTCATTGCCTATTGATCTTTTTGAATTAGAAAAATCACCGTTACAATTTTGATTAATGCCACATTGTAAGAGGATGTCTATTCTTGATTCATTGACACACCATTCTGCTGGATCATCACTAACAAGGTTATTTCTTTTGGTAGTATCCGATGTGGCGGTTTTTCATGAAAGTCGAAATCAGGAACAATTTGCCTTTCTTCATTTTTAACTTTAGTTTCCACTGTATTTACGGCTTTTATGGCAGCTGCATTGTCAGAAATATCATCCATACTACTTTAACACGAAGTCAAAGCAGCAACATTTTTTGTGAAAAATTTATCTACTCTGCGTAGCATTTTTAGAACATTGGCGTCTCGTTCTCGCCTTTCCTTCGATAATTTCCGAAATGCCTCCCCACTTTATTTTTCACATTTGCTTTTTTCACTATTACTCATATTAAGGTACTTACAAAATTGTCAACCAACAGTCAAAATAAAGAAAGAAAACTGTAAAAGGAAAGAAAGAAAGACTGTATCCAGTTCCAATCGTACTACACCGCACATGAGCACAAAGCTTTTTAATTTAAACATGGAGCAATGATCTGACCAACTCAGATTACTCAACGTAGCTGTGTGATGAAACAATGACAATGCAGAATAATTTAATTTCATTGTTGCCTGTGTCTCTCTGTTGTCAGTGAACAGTAGACACACCTGGTGGCTGGAATTCGTTGACACTGTCTCTCTAATTTATAAAGCAAATAATTTGCAGTGAGGTTTGCTGGATCGACTCTTATTCCACTTATTCTTATAACATTTTTAGTGGATTCTGTGCACAGAGAAGACAGATTACTGAGTTTAAGTAGTCTCGTGATTCTTCAAGTTTTTGCGGTGTATTGAATGTTCAATGAGATTTTGGGATTGCAGACGGATCATGTTGACTTCTTGTCACGATATTTCGGCTGGCAAGAAGTCAACATGATCCAGCTGCAATCCCGAAATCACATCAAACGTAAGAAGTCTTGTCAACAGTTGATGTGGTGTGTTTGTCATTTGTGTGAACACTGCTATTATGTCTACATGCAAATGCACCTTTTGTTCCAACATAAAATAAAAATAAGCTTTCCGCAAAGAAAAAAAAGGTGAGTTAAGAAGTTTAATATAAAATTTGCAATGCCACATACTACTTGCACAGAGTGGGAACTTTGATATCATGCAGACTGCAGCACAATAAGTGAGACAAACAAAAGTTGTTGGTTTCTTCTTCTTTCTTCGCCAAAAAAAAGTAAATAATAAATAAATAATAAAATTTTTAAACTATTTTGAAGTGTATTTCACACATTATTAGATAGTCTGTTTATTTTCTTTTCTTATAAACGAGTTTAAAAAAGTAAAACATGCCCAGTATCAATGTGTTTTGTTAAATGAGTGCCATTAAATCAAAGCTCAGATATTGAAGACCATAGAGCTTCCACATTAATTACTGTAATGGAGGGTTGACATGATACTTCCCATAATTTCTACGGGAAATTTTGGTTTTACATACTGAGGCCCACACGTTACAGTATTTAAGAAACTGCCAATTAGTATATCACAGCATTTGAGGGGTCCCGGTATTTTCACAGGGGAAATATGGTAGGGTTAGGTAGAAGCAGACAACATTCTCCCAATAATAGTTTCAAACATTGTATTGTAGATCGTCATCCTGACAGCTTACTTCAAAATATTTTGAACAATCATGGAGTTGATACCAGACAGAAACCCAATGTTAAATATCCATTCAATCACCAAGTAAACTATGTATATTTCCAAGCTTGTATTGCCGAATTTCATTCTTAAGGCTTGTTTAAACTAGCAATTTGTTTAATAACATTAAATTTTTTTGTCGTTTGTAAATGCAGCTATTGTAAAACGTAAATGAGTACAGAGCAAAAAATGCCGCCCCCCTTAAGGCGCCGCTCCTAGGCCCATGCCTTGTGGGCCTATACGTAAATCCGCTACTGCTATATCAGTGACAGATTAATCTGATTCACCAACATGGACCAGCTTCGATGACAGATTGGTTAGATTAAGTGCAATTACTCATTTCTTGTAGAAGCATGTGAAGTGTCAGTATGTGCAGATCACTAGACTCCATGCAAAGCTATTACAGGACAAGAAAAGTGGTTGTCATTTTAAGTACAGACAGCAACAGAAAGTGCATCAGAAGGATTAAGTGAAAAAGGACAAACAGATTTTGAAGACTATAGGATCCTGATATTCAAAAAAAGATGCCCCTGACTTGTTGTTCAGCCAATTGAAGGAGAATCGTGGTGCAAGATGAAACGATGAAAATAAGCTGTTTGCTCTAAATTTATTATATCACAGCACTCAGGCATACAGGTTTTGCCAGAATGTTTTATCCTTTCATCAGCGCGTACGTGACAGAGGTATGTGGAAAGCATGCAAATAAAATGTGGGATAAGTGACAATATATTCCATGATTTAAAGCAGAAGGTGCAGTATTTCTCCATTACTGATAAACTAGTGAATATGTAATTGGATGAAATGTCTTTAATGGCAAATTTAACAAATACCCACTATTTGTCAGTTGGTTGCCTCACGTAGAATAACATAAAGATGAAGGTCGTACTTGTGGTAACAGGTGACAATGACTAAAACAGAGTAATTGTATGGAACGACAAATGGGGCGTTGATCCCTTTTGCACATAGAGGTTCATGTCTGTGCATCTTATGTGTGAATCTGTGTGTTTATATTCTTCTGATATCAACGTGGTAAGCAACAGTTCTATCCAATGCCACAATTGTTTCTTCACGAATGTGTTGTGGTTAGTCACTGGATTCATGAATTTTAGACCTCATGGCATAATTTTAGAATCATTTTTAGAACCATCTCTGTCTTCTGATATTACACTGACTGTTGGGGTAAAAAAAAAAAAATAATTCAAATATTTCGTAAATCACATAGAAAAGATACTTACAATGCATCTGACACTCTCCTTTATCGCCACTTGGAGTGCTAGTGTAGCTCCAACTGTAAAAAGGTAACAACTTTTACAGCAGTGAGTTTTGTGACTCTTAAGTGGGTATTAGATGATGATCTGCCGCAAACGGTACTGGTGTAGTGCGACGGCCATCTAGCAGTAGAATGGGTGAAACTACGAAAATTAGCAGACACATTATCTACGCACCAGAATAGAGAGCAGTTCTAAACTACTGTCAGTCTGCGAATGTGCACTAAGTAGTGATAACTCGTGCAAGCGCAGAAGGGGGTATCGCAAGTAGTTGGGCAACAAAGATGTCACCCCACCCAGCACTGTTTCCAAAGTTATTCAAGATGGCGGCGATACACATGACAACGTCACAATGACATTGAGGGGGAAGTTCAAATTTTGGCGGAAGATAGGTCAATTGGGCTACCTGCACTAACCTAACCCCCTCCCCTCTCTCCCTCCCTCCCCTCCTCCAGAAAATGGCCGGAAGATCAAATTCCAGCAGGACACTGCAACACACCGTAGCTACCTTCACTAACCTAAGAAAATTGTGGGAAAATAGGTCCACGGGCTGCCTCCACTAATCTAGTCATCCGACTGCCACCTATTCCTAGGAATTGTCGGGAAAAAGACTCAGCCTATGCTGGATGGGAAGGACATAAGTCTTCATTTTGCACGCAGTCTTTATTTAAACAATTTGAGGCAGTAGTTCCATTCGGTGTGTTCACCAAGAGGCCCGGAATCCAGCGACCTGTTACACAGTACTGCCACCAGAGGGTGCTATCGTCCCATTGCAGTTGGTAGGGGGGGGGGGGGGGGGGGGGAATGGTGGAAAAGGACTCAGCCTCTACAGGGCTACTGGAGAGAGGAGGGAGTGTACTTTATTTTGTAGCCATTTATTTAGTGACAGATTTCACGTAGTTTATTTATTATTCTATTACAAAACACGTGCTCTGACATCTTGGGGTCACAATACACAGTGTGGCGATACCTGTAAGACACCGCTAGCCCACGCCTCTCGAGGTGTGCGTTTAAACCCCATTTAAATGACGCGCCAAGCGCGCGCCCAGCGGCTGTACGATTAATTAAATAATCGGCGTGCTAATCACAGTTGAAATCTCTGGTCCAGAGGGACGTGAAGAGGCTGTGGTCCAGAGAAAGAGTAGAGTCAGTCGAGTCTTGGGCATTCTTAAGAGTCAGTCGAGCTAGAAAGTGTCTTGTGAAACGATCATTCTGTGGATAATATTAGTGTGATGATTTCTTTTATATGTGTTGTGTTGTCTTCTTTGATGGAGGGGGGGGAAAAAAAAAAAAAAAAAAAAAAAGGTAAAATAAATTTTTTTGATGTCCATCAATAAGTTCATTCCAGTAAAAATAGAACCACTTCCCTTCACCTTTATTCACCCTTTTTTCTTTCTTTCCTTTCAACAAAACAAAAAATTACCACCCACCCCCCCCCCCCCCTTTTTTAAATTCCGGACATCACAACAGCTTACAGACGTGCAAACTCCTCGTAAATTACCGAAATAATGCAGTACACTGATGTACAGACACGCAAAAGAACTCGTAAATTGTCAAAATAATGCATGTATAATGCTCTGCAAATATGTTTGCTAATTGTAAATTACCAAAATAATAAAGTACACAGCATACTCGTAAATCACCAAAATAACACAGTTCACTGATGTGCGGGCACGCTCACTAATTATAAACTTTCAAAATAATGCATGCAATTTATTTAGGGACAGATTTCATGTAGTTTATTTATTACACTGATACTAAACACTCACCCTATCATGCTTGAGGTCACAGTAAATAGTCTACAGACCTGTAAATTACTCATAAATCACCAAAATAGTGCATTACACTGATGTGAAGACATGCAGTCTTTTCATAAATAGTCAAAATAATGCATGTAAAAGGCTCTGCAAACACGCTTGCTAATTGTCAACTGTTGTAATCATGTAATGGGTTGCCTGCGCACCTGTTCACTAAATAATGCAACAGACACGAAAACAACTAATAAATTGTCAAATGATAATGCATGTGTAATGCTATGCAAACATGCTCACAATGCTTAAACCTCATTGAACGTAAAAAATGCTCTCGAACTATCGTCAACCTTGACATATCAGCGAACTGCCCTCTACAGACCTCCAAGGCACGCATGCCGGGCAGTGCGCTCACACTGGTCCCATATGTGAGACGCTTCTGGGCCGCAAGTGCATTTACAATTGCTGGCACGATACCTCTCTACCTGTCGATGCTGATGTCACAGGTCGCATTACAGGAATCTGTTCTAATGCTTCCCAGAATAGCACAGGCTGCATTGTTGTTAGCGATCCTAACAGGAGATGCAAGCTGCATCTAGCCATGCACAGATGTTTCCCCGCCCAGCCAAATGGCAGCGTAGCAACTTACCATTGGTGGCGCATCTAAAAGGTTCTCAGTGTTATATGGATGTCACATGGCTATGTAAATAAGAGCCAAGTTGACCTCTCAGAAATTGTAAAGTGTTGCAGAAATAGTTAACAGGTCCTTTTGTAGGTGCTTACATGATGTCTCGGCATTTTACGTGGAAATTCTTGTCCTAACAAAACCTGTTTACGAAAATAGCCCAGAATAACGCCAAATGCATTCCTCCTGATGTTCATAATGTAGCACCCCATCCATCACGTGTTACCCTTCCTGGAAATCGTTAAGTCCTGCTTTCAACAAACATTTCTGAACCACAAACGTTCTCACCACTATGTAGAGGCTCCTATGTTCTGGCACAAAGGACGTCTTGTGAATGAATGGAGCTTTATGATAGGCTCTTACTGCACTGTCCACCTTTTTTTTCTTTCTGCTGAGGTGACTTTCAGCGGCAAAACTATTTTGTAGAGATCGCCATATTGCACTGACACTTAAACTCTGCAAACTTGCCTACAGATCGTCAAATACGGAAAGACACTCACTCAGTTACACCGCTCTGTCGCTGCAGATTAAATCTTGAATATTAGATTGGGAAGCTGATCTCCAACCCTACAATATATCACCACGTACCATTCGATGTAGTCAACATATAATTCGTATCCTGTACCATATAAAATCGCCACTTTTGGACTATGCATATAGCTATCGACTGCCAGACACTTGTACATACACCGTGAAGACAGACAGCATAAGCACATACCTACATATATCATATACCTACATATATCAAGGTATACTCCTCGCTGCACTAGTTATTTCTCGCAAGGTCGGGCAGTCTTCCACTCCTGACGTGTGACTAGAGCGCCCTCAGCAGACCTCTCAGAACATGTGTTCAAAGTTGGAGATGACTCCCCTCGGCACAAAGGCAATACAGTTTTGGCCTCGAGCTGCTTGCTTGCTTGCTTTTCATACCCATCTCCAGACTCTGGGATTACATATGTAATGACACATGGTCTGCCAGAATATCGTGCCATTTTCGCAAGACACTCATACATATACTGCAAAGACTGTTGTACAAAGGCTGGGTCAGTTCCCTCGACACAAAGGCGTCACTGTTTCTGGACCCGACCTCCTTGCTTGCTTGCTTTCTACACCAATCTCCAGACTCTGAGATTACAAGAACACATGTAATTTCACATGGTTTGTCAGAATATTATACCATTTACGCAATACTTATCGATATCAAGCACACAGCAACATCGCTTGCATAGCAGTAGTATCGCTTGCACAGTATAATTCCGAAGATACAGACGAAATTATTTCTCTAGAAACCTGAAACTATAGCAAGGAGGAACATGCTGTAAACCACTGACTAACTAGAAGCTTACCCTGCCTGCAAATAGAGGTGGAGCGTGCTGTAAACCACTGAGTAACTAGAAACTTACCCGCCTGACTTAACTAAGTCAGCTACATTCGTGCATCCCAACAAGCCTCTCCATTCGGCAGCTCCTAACATTAGCTGGAGACATGAATCATTCCCACCCCAGGTCACCGCTGCTGCACGGTAAGCACACATAGAATTATCCTGGGAAACCAGTCACATATATATTTTATCACTGTACTTACAATTAATAAAAGAAATTATTCAGATGGTGAAGGGAGACGAAAATTTAATAGTCATGAGTGACTGGAATTCGAGTGTAGGAAAAGGGAGAGAAGGAAACGTAGTAGGTGAATATGGATTGGGGCTAAGAAATGAAAGAGGATGCCGCCTGGTAGAATTTTGCACAGAGCACAACTTAATCATAGCTAACACTTGGTTTAAGAATCATGAAAGAAGGTTGTATACATGAAAGAAGCCTGGAGATACTAAAAGGTATCAGGTAGATTATATAATGGTAAGACAGAGATTTAGGAACCAGGTTTTAAATTGTAAGACATTTTCAGGGGCAGATGTGGACTCTGACCACAATCTATTGGTTATGACCTGTAGATTAAAACTGAAGAAACTGCAAAAATGTGGGAATTAAAGGAGGTGGAACCTGGATAAACTGAAACAACCAGAGGTTGTACAGAGTTTCAGGGAGAGCATAAGGGACCAATTGACAGGAATGGGGGAAAGAAATACAGTAGAAGAAGAATGGGTAGCTTTGAGGGATGAAGTAGTGAAGGCAGCAGAGGATCAAGTAGGTAAAAAGATGAGGGCTAGTAGAAATCCTTGGGTAACACAAGGAATATTGAATTTAATTGATGAAAGGAGAAAATATAAAAATGCATTAAATGAAGATGGCAAAAAGGAATACAAACGTCTCAAAAATGAGATCAACAGGAAGTGCAAAATGGCTAAGCAGGGATGGCTAGATGACAAATGTAAGGATGTAGAGGCTTATCTCACTAGAGGAAAGATAGATACTGCCTACAGGAAAATTAAAGAGACATTTGGAGATAAGAGAACCACTTGTATGAACATCAAGAGTTCAGATGAAACCCAGTTCTAAGCAAAGAAGGGAAAGCAGAAAGGTGGAAGGAGTATATAGAGGGTCTATACAAGGGCGATTTACTTGAGGACAATATTATGGAAATGGAAGAGGATGTAGATAAAGATGAAATAGGAGATATGATATTGCGTGAAGAGTTTGACAGAGCACTGAAAGACCTGAGTCGAAACATGCCCCCCGGAGCAGACAACATTCCATTGGAACTACTGACGGCCTTGGAAGAGCCAGTCCTGACAAAACTCTACCAGCTGGTGAGCAAGATGTATGAGACACGCGAAAAACCCTCAGACTTCAAGAAGAATATAATAATTCCAATCCCAAAGAAAGCAGGTGTTGTCAGATGTGAAAATTACCGATAAATCAATTTAATAAGCCACAGCTGCAAAATACTAACACGAATTCCTTACAGACGAATGGAAAAACTAGTAGAAGCCGACCTTGGGGAAGATCAGTTTGGATTCCGTAGAAACACTGGAACACGTGAGGCAATACTGACCCTACGACGTATCTTAGAAGAAAGATTAAGGAAAGGCAAACCTACATTTCTAGCATTTGTAGACTTAGATAAAGCTTTTGAAAATGTTGACTGGAATACTCTCTTTCAAATTCTAAAGGTGGCAGGGGTAAAATACAGGGAGCGAAAGGCTATTTACTATTTGTACAGAAAGCAGATGGCAGTTATAAGAGTCGAGGGGTATCAAAGGGAAGTAGGGGTTGGGAAGGGGGTGAGACAGGGCTGTAGCCTCTCCCCAATGTTATTCAATCTGTATGTTGAGCAAGCAGTTAAGGAAACAAAAGAAAAATTCGGAGTAGGCATTATAATCCATGGAGAAGAAATAAAAACTTTGAGGTTCGCCGATGACATTGTAATTCTGTCAGAGACAGCAAAGGACTTGGAAGAGCAGTTGAATGGAATGGACAATGTCTTGAAAGGAGGATATAAGATGAACATCAACAAAACCAAAACGAGGATAATGGAATGTAGTCGAATTAAGTCGGGTGATGCTGAGGGAATTAGATTAGGAAATGAGACACTTAAAGTAGTAAAGGAGTTTTGCTATTTGGGGAGCAAAATAACTGATGATGGTCGAAGTAGAGTGGATATAAAATGTAGACTGGCAATGGCAAGGAAAGCGTTTCTGAAGAAGAGAAATTTGTTAACATCGAGTACAGATTTAAGTGTCAGGAAGTCATTTCTGAAAGTATTTGTATGGAGTGTAGCCATGTATGGAAGTGAAACATGGACGATAAATAGTTTGGACAAGAAGAGAATAGAAGCTTTCGAAATGTGATGCTACAGAAGAATGCTGAAGACTAGATGGGTAGATCACATAACTAATGAGGAAGTATTGAATAGGATTGGGGAGAAGAGAAGTTTGTGGCACAACTTGACCAGAAGAAGGGATCGGTTGGTAGGATATGTTCTGAGGCATCAAGGGATCACCAATTTGGTATTGGAGGACAGTGTGGAGGGTAAAAATCGTAGAGGAAGACCAAGAGATGAATACACTAAGCAGATTCAGAAGGATGTAGGTTGCAGTAGGTACTGGGAGATGAAGAAGCTTGCACAGGATAGAGTAGCATGGAGAGGTGCACCAAACCAGTCTCAGGACTGAAGTCTACAACAACATGCATTTTAGTATGGTTCACAAAATTCCAATGCTGTTGGAGTAATGTCTGATGTGTTTTTTTGCGACTTAATGTAAGATCTTTTACACGTACAAACATACGGGCTTCCTGCGTCATAGTAGCTGCACAAGCGCAGTGACTCCTTTTACCAGGCGCTCTGTAGCAACTGCTGAAACCAACCTGTTTGTAACAGGTTGTGGGAAAATGTTGCAAACAGTTGTTTGAAAAGCATTGCTTTCAAAGCAAATTTCCCTTTATGCAGGATGAACTATGTGTGAGAATGGACGAAGAATTTCTTAAATTACAGAGCATTTGACTCTCATTTAAAAATCAACTCTTTGAGGACAACAATGTAGAAGAATTTCGACCCCAGAAAATCAGACATTTATGTCATTTTTGAAAATTTTAATCTTCGAGACCAATATTATATGTGAAAGCTTTGCTTTTTTTTTGTAAAAACACTACGTAAATAAATTTAAACCATTAGCTTTCTCTGTTTGTGTGTTCGCGCTACTGAACAGTGATATTGCAATTGGTTGACTACATCACGTGTCCTGCGCTCTGAATATCCGCCGTCATCGGCTGGCGAGATCACGTGTCATGAGCTACGACTGGCTTACAAAAGCACATCACAAACTCGACTACAATGCTTCGAAAAGTAACATGAGGTGTTTGGTGGAACTATACTTTCATAATACAAAAATATACAGCATACATGTTGCTGCACATTAAAAATATTTTTTCCCCCTGAGTTTTGTTTTCTGAAGTGCCGGTAAATTCTACGCCTGTGTATAAAACAATAACTAATCAGAGGACTGATAAGTTTTACAGTTCCTAGGAAAATTATACTGTCACTTAACACGGAAAAAGTATTTTCACCCGGGGAAAGTGTATTTTTAACCGGGAAATCCAAGAAAAAACCGGAATTTTTTTTCCTTGTTCACGTATACACCCTGATGATGGAGCTGCAGATGGATGGAGTTCTAAGCATTTTACGTAAATCAACTAAGCTATCAATTTTAAAGTATTGTTCTAGTATCTGGGATCACTACCAGGAGGGTATTGGTAAGAGAGAACATAAAGATACACACTCCTAAGGCTACATGGTTCTACACTTAAAACAGACTATAATGTTAGATCACTTGAGTTTCCGACTTAACATTTGTGTGAAATGCAGCGCTGTTATTATTCCAATGTAAGAAATTTTCAGCGCATGACATACAGCCTTCTTGCATATTTCTCTATAATAAACTATGGTAACAAACTGTAAAATGAAATAAATTACTTCCTTAAAATATTGGCTTTGTGTGATACATGCACAATTTAATTTTCCAGAGATGTATTGCGTACACTATTTACATCCTGTCACGATTCAGAAATTATACTATTTCCTCATCAGTCCTATATGAAATGATCGTTAGTAACAGAGAATACCCCTTACATGGATACAGATAAACGCATAGTAGCAGCGTCCGACGTGAAATTACTCATGCCACCACTAACTCTGCAAACAGCATAACTGTCAAGCAGATGTAGAGTGTCTCACAAACACCTATCGCTACCTTAGAATCATCTTAGCTATGAAGCTGAAGTCTCGATTTCGCACCCAAGGTGTGACAGGAGGATGGAGTACATCGCATAAATCTTCGTTCATTTAGAGGAATGGGTGAAAAGTGGATGATCAAGTTTCATCACACATGAGATGAAAGTCCTCTGATGACCGAGAGGTTTGCCGTTAGCTATTGCAAGTAGACAGTGCTCTAAATAACATACAGAACACATGGTTGTATACGAATCAAATGCAGGCTATGTCAAGGTATAATCAGAGACAGGCTATGTCAAGCAACTGATGCATCCTGACAGAACAGCGGAAAAAATGGTGAAATGACCTGCAACATCATCTCCTTCTCTATAATGCATCATCAGTCTGACATTAAATCGTACCTTGTTACCATCTCAATCGATCACCCCGTCCACTCTCTGTTATCCTTTAATGCAGATGCATGTAAGTTTAGAGGCAGATGGTTCTCCATCTTCATGAAAAGCATCAAATATTGTAGTCAACTCGCGTGTATCACAATTACCTCAGTGGACATACAGTGGAATGCTACCTTCACAGAAAAAAAAAAGGTTACTGATTCCCCGTTTCCCTTCGCTAACATGTCGACATTTTCTTGGATTCCTCTGGCTTCGCATACTTGTTCCCATGTACAAATTCTTCTGCGCCAACCAGAAGACGTGCAAGTACTTCCTTAATTTTCCTGCATTTTTGTGTATATTCCCTCAATTTATATGTATTTTCCCGTCATTTTTCGCAATTATATCAATTTTATGTCAGTTCTACCCATGCGATTATGACATAATCTCTCATTCCATGCTCTAAAATTGCTTGTAAATGTAGGACAGCTGCCAACACCTAGCTCAGGAGCGCTATTTTTCTGATCAGGTGGCATAGTATAGCACTGTAGCTGATTGCATCCAGTCCCCTCCACATTTGCGGAGTGTTTGCTCTGTTTTCTGTATGTCTGCATATATGTATGTGTAGCAGATGGCTCCCAGGACCCGCAGTAGACCCGAGTTAGCATTCGAGTGTCGATCCACTGCACATTATATCCGGAGCGATGGTGGTATGCGGATCCACAATATGCCACACCTGGGATAGGGTTTGAAGGTTTATCCATCATACACAATGTATGGAGTGATGTTTGGATGCAGATCCATAATACCAGTATACCTCACCCGAGTTAGTGTTTAAGTGTGGATCTGCTGCGCACTGTATATTCAGACCAATGTTCAGAGATTCAGGCCGATGTTCAGAGGCGGATCCACCACACGTCACATCTGGGATAGGGCTCACAGGTGGACCAATAATGTCCAAACACGTGCTCTATATTCGAAGTTGGGTCCACCAGTGGGAGGACTGGATCCTGGGACCCATCCGCTTTAATCCCCTTTTTCATGATGCACGTAAACTATACACCTATGCACCAGTGCCCCAAGTGTGTATATCTGTAACTGCAGGCTGGTTCACATAGAGCTATTACACCATCCACGTGGGATATGCCTGGCGAACATGTGCAGTAGATGACGCATGAAATGCAGACAGAACTGTCTGATCTCTTGTAAAGTCATTTGTTCTACTGCGTGGAACATGAGGGGGGGGGGGGGGACCATGTGACATATTGGAATGTCATTCATTCAAATTATTTGACTCAAGAGTTAGTTTTATATTACTTAACTTGATTTCACAGGTATACATATTTATACAACATTTTGCACATGGAGGATCCACTTGTTTGTGGAACTATTGCCCTGGTAGTGACACTGTTGAGTTTGACCCTGGCTGAAACAAAGGGACAAAGAACTGATCTGCACAAATTTCGGAGCTTTGTGAGGATGGACATGACCAAGTTCGAGAAGCTACTGTCTATGATGGAAGATAGAATTAGCAAGTGCGACACAGTCATGAGAGAGGCTGTCTCACATTCTCGAAAGTATGAATTAAGTCTTAGGTTTGTACGTGTTGTGATCATACTGCTGGCCGGTATCATACCGCTTCAGCCAGGAACCGCGCGACCCCTACAGTCGCAGGTTCGGATCCTGCCTCGGGCATGGATGTGTGTGATGTCCTTAGGTTACTTAGGTTTAAGTAGTTCTAAGTTCTAGGGGACTGATGACCTCAGATATTAAGTTCCATAGTGCTCAGAGCCATTTTTGTGATCACACCAGTCTAGATCACGAATAAAATACCAGTAAATGTGCTGTTATGTTGCAGGCTGGTTGTAACATTACGTTTCCTGGCTACTGAGGAATCATTTAAGAGTCTGGAATATAGCATACACGAAAAGTTTTGGCATCAAAAGTGAGTTTAAATTGATAAGCATTCTTGGTACGTGTCCGGGCTTGTTTTGACACATCCGTGGCTAGATAAGAGCGAACTTGACAGACAAGTTTGCTCTTTTAGGAGGTCCATAACAAGTTTTAGAAAGTTTCACTGCCTATTTGAAGAAAGTTGATGCAATCGTCTGGTTCTGAGAGTAATATATCATTTGGCAGACTTTCATGAGTAAATTTCTCATTTTAAGCCATTGCCTTAGCCAGAGACATGTTTTCTTCTTCTTCGAACATAGTGCCGAAGGCAGTGGCAGAACTGCTTTTTCTGCTTTGTATCCGTTCCCTCTACAGTCAAAGTATTCATAAACATTAACAGTATCTGCTTAAGGTGAGGTTAAACCAAGTAACACTGTTTGAACTTGTACGGTCTTGCTCGGCTAATCTGTGGCTCGATGAGAGCAATTTTGTCAGACACGTTTGGGGACCTGTAGATGTATCAGCAGTAGCAACAGGTAGCCAGATGCCACCTGGACAAATTCTTCTGGTGCATCCAAGCTGCCAGATTCATGCATGCACTTAGCGGTCTGTGTTGTAGTGGGCAGGGGGGTTAGTCTACATGTAAGCCGTGTTTAAGCCATCTTTATTGCAGAGGAATAATACATACATGAAATGAAATTGGTACATAGGTGTACCTTACCAGTATTCCCACCACAGTGGGAATTTACATTGGGCAACATGCCTCAGATGTATATATTACATAACAAAGACAGATAAACATAAACATAACAAATTTACAAAATAAGAGAAGAACAGGAAAGTGGAACAAGACGTTATTGCTCCTGTGACAGACCCCAGGAGTCAGGGAGAGAGAAGACGGCACTCTACCCAACGCCAGCCTTGGGCATTGGGTGCTGTGCCATCATACGCTCAAAAGTCCTGAGTGATGCACACACCTTGGATGAGGTGATGGAAAACTCCTGCACCATGAAGCCCAGCTTCAGGAGGTCGCAGGTTCCATCAAGACATCAAAGCCCCTTTGCTCGAGTCATGCTCAAGGTACTTCATAACAGCATCATGAAGTTTCATGTGGGACTGGTGCGTTTGTCCGCAAGCGTGAATTACATGGTTGGCAATCTTGACGGCTCTCCAGCCCATGTGACATTGGTTGTCAGCCATGCACTGGCGACTGCGCCACGCCATGGAGGGCAAGGCATTGACGCAGTCACAGATGGCATTGACGATGTCATGCTGAGAGAGGAGACTACTGGTGTCGGCAACCCTCTGGTGCTTCCCTGCGATAGCGGCAGACTTAGGGATGACCACGTTGTCGAAGGCAACGTGTAGGCGGGCCACTCACGTGTCCCCGACCTGCTCTGATATCGTGAGCAGATTATGTTCCCACGAAAAGTTCCACTCAAGCACCACGACCTCGCGCTGCACCTCACACAGGCCCACATCATCCACAGCTGGCACCATCTTCTGCAGCATCAGGAGTCAGGCCTGCTGTAGGGTAGGGTCCATCCATCAGGCTGATGGAATGCCAGGGCCCCCATGGGCTACAGGAAAGTGGAAATAGCCCAAGGGAGTGACCGACGGGTGGCAGAACCATTTCCTAATGGCTGCTTGCACTGCGGAGTCTGAGTGATGATGTCCAACTGCTCCTGAAGATGGCGGCGAGGATGGAACAAGTATTGACCAGAATAGGAGAACTGCAGTCCCAGGTAGTGGAAGGTCTCACCCACGTGTAGGACCGGCATGGTGACATTGCCGGCTGTGAAGGCGATGGAGTCATTCACCTTCACCGTCTACTTGTGGCCGGTGGCCGCTAAGGTGACGGTGAAACACTTTTGCACGTTGATATGCAGTCCCAGATGTGCGATGGCTGCCATAGCTGTGTTGATGAGTGACTGCAGGTCCCTCTTTGTCGACGCGAACAGCAGGACAACATTACTGAAGGCCGCACCATTGACTCTGAGACCTAAAATGTGGGCTTCTATGTGGGAAGGCAAGGTGTTGACAATTATATCTTTGCCATGTTGAAAAGGAGGGGAGAGAGAGAGAGAGAGAATCCCCTTGACAGCTGCACGACCACACTCACGCCGCCGCCATCACTCGTTATCACCGTCGTGCTGCCCCAGAAGCAACTTTTCACATACTCAGCAAATTCACTCAGGAGGCTATGCACTTTTAGCAGGGAGCATAGGGCAACTAGGTCTAGTGAGTAGAACGCCTTAGACATGTCGAGAGATGCAATCAAGGCAGAACGGCACGAGAGCCTGGCCCAAGTTGAACATATTTTCCAACATCCTATCGCAAGGGATGAAGGTCTGCTGACCTTCACCCACAGCACACAGACACATCAGGCACGAGGTCAGAACCTTATGGAAGGTCCTCACAAGCACCGAGTATACGGTGAGGGGACAAAAGTCAGTGGGGGTACTGGTGCAGCCGTTTTGGTCAGTAAGTTGGTCTGGAAGTAGGGAGGTGAGGAGGAGGTGCTCGCACAAGGAGGAGGATAGTTCATGATCTTCACCACCACATTGCGTGGCAGGCGAGGCAGCTTGGCAGGAGTTAGGCCATCCGGGCCCAGCACAGAGCTCCTGGGTGGCAGGGAAGCAACGACTTCTTCTGCTGTGACTGGTCTCTACAGGCACTCAAAGTCTACAGGCTGTGAGAGCGACAGCAGGCGATCACTGATGGCTCCAGTGGTGGATGGCGGCTGCTGTTGAATGAGGTCGGCCCAGAAGTTGTGCAGACCAGGGATATCAGGTGGCACCTGCAGCAGGGTGCCATCCAGGAGACTCCACACATAATGCGTGCGGGACAGCTGGAAGGCCTCCTGGGTATGTGTGAGCTCCCACCGGTGCTGCTTCCACCAGCACTGAGGCGGTTGCTGCTGCTTAGGTAGCAGGCGCGGCGTGGACCTGTGAAGCTCCTCCTCCTTGGAGCAGACAGCGGCAAGGCCATCCGGGAGCATGCCCAAGATGGTGGCGGACCGTGTCGCCAGCCCCAAACTGCTGACACAGTCTGGAGCTGAGAAGTGCTGTGCAGATGCATGAAACCTTGCGAGGTGCTTCCAGATGGCCACATCGACACTGGCATCTGGAGGCGGTGTCCCCAGTCATGTCATGCTGTCCCCTCTGCTGTCAGGCAGCGACAACCTCCTTGTCCCTCTCCTGCAGGATGGCCATAAAACTCCTGCACACACTGGTGGTGTACAGGCTTGCGTCTCTGTTCCTTGATGGCGTCAAGTGTCCTGTTGGAAAAACATGGAGGAGCTCCTGGTTGGTGAAGAAGAACCGCCAGTCCCTTCCATGGAAGAGCGAGCAAGAGGGCCTCCTCCTAGGTCCACCTCACAAATTTGCTGTCCGTGTTGATGACCATGCTGGTTGCCACCTGGTGTTGTCAGCGGTGGTGGACTCCCAAGCCAGACTTGGTGGTGAAGGTGCGGGCGCATTCAGGGCATTTGTGTGTTGCGTCTCGTACAGGACCCTCAGCAGGGAGGGTTGGCTGGGTAGGCGCTGGGGTAGCAGGGTTGGCTCCTCCAGCGAGAGGGCCAATTCTCCTCTTTTCTGTTTGACTGCCCCTGAATAGAAAGGGTATAATGTAAGGGTGGGGCTGGTAACCTCCCCAAGCCCCCAGTGCAGTCTCCCATTCGGCGAAATCAGCGGGCCCACATGAAGGGGGGAAGATGGCAGGTAAGGAGAGGCTAAGGGGGCTAGGCCCATGTATTGCATATCACTCACCCTGTAACTACAACTCAAGGAAGGAACCTCACAGCAGTGGCCAGGCCACAGCAGGACTAGGCTACAGAAAGCAAAGTCCAAACATAGACAAATCACCACGTTTCGACTACCTTAAGAGTGTCACATTTTGCTGGTTCCCCTTCATTTACACTCCTCATTTCAAAAGAAAACAAAACGGATTTCTGTGGGTAGGAGCTATTTAGTGAATTAAAATACATTTACAAAATTACGTAAGGTGAACATATGTTATTAGTTTCAGTTTTCTGATTTTGTTTCCATGTTTTTGGCAGTCAAGCATTAATCATCTTACAGAACAATGCAGTTATTTTTGTTGCTTTGATAAATTAATGTGGTTTTTATTAATCTTTTCCCCAGAGGCAGTCAATTTATTAGAAACGAAGTGTTTCATTCCACACTATTGGCTGTTCACTTAATTTCAAGCGTACATTTTCATCTTCTTGCATGTCTGGCATTATGCCATAATAAAGAACCAAACATGAGATAATACAGTACCGGTGCTCCAAGAAAATATGCATCCAGGAAACCTCACTGAAAGGCTTAATATCAGGTTGGGGCCTACTTCATTATGAATCTGGACATACGAACGTGCACTTAAGCTGAATTATGCATTTTAGAATAGTTTACAAAATTCTGATACTCTTTGAGTATCCTATTTCTTTTATGATGTCATGTAAGGTCTCTTAATACTCATACAGACATCCTACATCATCGTAGCTGCCCATGCGCAATAATGCCTGCTTTCTGGTGCTTTCTGGCAACTGTTGAAATGAAGCTGTTTCTAACAGGCTGCAAGAAAATATTGCGAGTAGTGCTTTGAAAAGCGTTAGTTTCAAAGTAAATTTCCTTTTGCGATAGAGGAATTAGTTATGTCTGTGAATGTCCAATGAATTTCTTAAATCACAGAGCATTCTCATTTAAAACTTAACACATTGGGGAGTGGCCACTTGAAGAATTTCGAGGCCAGAAGACCAAACATTAATGTCATTATTTCAGATTTTACTGTCACATTTGTGTGATACATCTTAAAGTGTAACACATGCAAAAGACAATATTGTATGTGAAAACTTAACTTTTCTTGTTGTTTATTAGTTTTCAAGACCAATATTATATACGAAAGCTTAACTTTACTTGTAGCTACACTATGTACACATGTACTGGGAAATCTGGAATCCCCCCCCCCTCTTTGTCGGCGTATACACTCTGCTTTAATTATCCCCAGTGTTTTGGATAAAACCGTTGCATAATGTTTCAATAACTGTGTGAGTTTTTGCTGTTGTTTATCATTGAATAACTCGATTCAGTGACCTTTGTACCAATATTTTTTTAGTATGGAGTCGACCTCACTTCTACCATTTGTACTTATATATGGGTAGTTTTCCCGAGTATAGTCAATGGCTATGTGCAATAGTTGGGGTTTCATGTAGGTTGCCTTATGTCTTCTACAAAATGTCCATATAAAATACTTGTTTCTATCCTTGCCAGTTTGACTAACCTTCCTTCCTTCATAAGAAAGGCTGATCTTTCCCAGCCTAGGATACACGAAACCACTAAATTTATCACAATGGGGAATAAGCATCTTATCACTTCATTTCCAACTTGAATGATGGCCTGTACCTGACTGAATTCATCACATACGTCCACATATGGCTTCTATAATTTTGAACTGGCAATTTTGGCAACTTATTTAGCTGATTAATGCACTTGAATAGGTCGTAATGCATATTGGATACACCGGCACCAGTATCAATAATTACATCCACAGGTATGCTGTGAACGTTTCCTTCAATTGTGGCTTGTACCAACTCAGGATTTTGCTGGCTGTACTTTCTCGGATCAGCACTGAGTTGTTGTTTCATTTCCAACCGTTGTTGTATCTGAGTATGGATACATTTACGAATCAATACCCCCATCCCCCTGTGCTCCCGTGACCACTGGCAGAAGGCTTACATTGGTCGTGTGGAGTTTGATGCTTGAGATGTACTTTGTTGTGGGTCATCTACCATTGTCACTCTTCTGACACTATGAGATTGTCACATATGATGTGGCATCTCATTCTATGGTTGTTGCCATTGGGGTCATCAATTAGTAGCTGGAATTAGTATAACGCTAATGTTATTCACAGGATGGCTCCATCCTGTGGTGTTTGGTTTGAATGGCAGGTTGCTGGCCCTGTCTTTTGTCCTTTTTCATTCATATTCTTATATTCTTGGGTTGAAATGAGGTACTGTAGCCCCCTTCATTTCCTTGCTTTCTATTAAAATTGTTGCTCCTGTTCTTAAACGGATTGCCACTGGAATTTTTGCTATTATTACTTCTGTAATTTCCTTGACCTCTAGCTTGTTTGTGGTGGTTGCCACTGGCCCAGGTACAGACGTCATTGTCTCTTTGGTGTCCTGTTTTCCTTGGACTGTTTCCATTTTACTTTCTATTTTTGTTAACATTATTATGGGCCACTGTTCCCCCCCTCTCACTTTGCTTTGCATCAACCTGTATGAGATCAAATGAGTCAGCAGTGGCCATAAACTGTTCCAGGTCTATATCAGGGACATGGAAAAGTTTTTTCCTAATAGACATTGGTAGTCTGCCTTTCAATATTCACAATATGCGTCTTGGAGACATTGGCTCATCCTGGTACCAAGTCTTATTGAAGTACGTTTCAAATTATTTGCACAGGTTGCCCTGTCTGGGATTGTATGGTTTGGGACTGTCAACCTGCTTCCTCAAGCATTCTTTAACACGTTTAAACCAGAAGTGTGATAGAAATAACTTTTTGAATTCAGAAAAGATCTGACAGGTGTCAGCGATTTTCATTGCCCACACTACTGCATTGCCAGTTATGAAGGAAATCACAAACTGAACAATATTCCTCTATCACCAAGAAGGTGGCAGTACATCCTAAGACTCTTAATGTAAATTGTGGAATGTACTGTCTTTTTCTCTTCTGAGACTGTGTGGAAATGTCTGTGTTTTATAAGCAACTTTTCATGCTTTATATGTGTCAAGGTCACTGCATCATCAGTGGCTGTCACACCAACAATGCGATCTTCACTGCTCGCGCTGTATCTGCCAGCTTTATTGCAGTTTAAAATCTCTCAATGTGCACTGTTGATGGGGCTGTTACCATAGTGATAACTAGTAGTTGGGATTTCATTAGGTTCTCTAAATCAGTCCTCGTTGGTCTCACGTCCCGCCATAAACGTGTGTTTCATGCACATCCTGTGACAGTTGTGTATTAAGGTCATCTTTCATGCAATTTGCTGCAATGTTCAAACATTGCAGTGTAGACGTAACTTCAGTTTCTATTTTCTTGTCTAGATTACTGGACAAATCATTCACAGTGCTAATAATTCTTCAATTGTTTGGTGAGTTTCTTTTAATCCGTTTACTTGAAAGGCCAGATCACTCACTTTACTAGGCAAATACTTATTTTGAGTAACTAATTCTCTCATTTGCAATTGGTACGCTATCCGTTTCCTCATGTATGTGATCCGTGATATAAATATCATGAGTGTCGAGAATATTAATTAGTTGTATGGTTGGCTTATTATGTCTTTTGAATTTGCATATTCCTTCTCTTTCCTCTCAGTCCATTTCCTTTACTCTTTCCCTTTCTTCATGTTCCTTTTCTTAGTCCTTTCTCTTTCTTCTCATTCCTATTCCTTTATACTCTCTCCCAAGTCTAGCTTCTGTAGCAACAGAGAAAGGAAATTGTTTTCTGTCGCCTTAAGTAACAGCACCTCTTCTGTTGCTACAGCTTGTGCAGTATTAGTAGCATCGTTATCTGATCTGGTGTGTCTGTTGTTCCAGTGTTCTTACACTAGAACCAGAGATCTGATTACCTATCTCAGTTTCCAAAGTCTGGAATTCGGAGCTATTATTCTCTGTTTTGATATGTCATCAGTTTCCTCGAACTCTATCACATTATCTCCCTCTTAACATTTCTTTTCTCTTAGACCTACCCATGTTGGATATGAGAGTACACAATGCACAATATGCAAACAAAAATACAATACACAAGAAATATCAACACACTGAAAAAAGCACAATAATTTAAATTAAAAAAAAAAACACTCCCTGTACTAATCCCTACTCTTTGATGAAACTTTCCCACACAGCACTGCAAACTGTGTAGCAACAAGAAGAAATTTTGAAAATGCACAAATAAAATTTCACTTGTTGCGTGCCCCCAAAGACACTCATTACCTTTAAGATCACATGAGGTTACATACAACATATTCACTACAACTTCTTTCCATGGGCAAGTATTTTTTTATTCTTGATATTGTGAAGGCTTTCTACATTCAAGTGCTTGATAGATGAATCACTTTGGAAAATCTGTATAAATGTAAAATAATTTAGGAACGCCTTGCTGTGAAGTACCTTAGATTATACTTTTAGAAATGTCTCAGGGTTGTAATGGGAATGTTTTTTTTTGCATGATTAATAATTTATACTTTCGTAGGTTTATAGGGACGAACACCTTTTGTATGGTACACTTATTATTAATTCAAAGCTGAGCTCTTTCTTAATTGTGAAAATCTCATCACTTGAACAAAAAATAGACAGCTACAAAAATCTGTCTTGATATTGATACCACTCTTTGCTAAATGAATGAAATTATTTGACTTTATTCTGTTATTTGAGAAATTAATTGTAACTCATCTCCTTTTTGCTTTACACCACATAATATGGGGGTAATTTGAAAAAGAATCTGCTGTCTTGCCAATGGCAGCCAACAATACTAATTACAATCCATGCTTTATTGCACATTATTATCTCTGAGAAAAATGTACCATTAATTTTTCATACATGTACGGATGCTAACGTTACTGAAATAAGTCATTTGCATATCGGTACTGAGCGGTTGTAGGTGCTACAGTCTGGCACCGCGCGACCACTACGGTCGCAGGTTCAAATCCTGCATCGGGCATGGATGTGTGTGATGTCCTTAGGTTAGTTAGGCTTAAGTAGTTCTAAGTTCTAGGGGACTTATGACCTCAGAAGGTAAGTCACATAGTGCTCAGAGCCATTTTAACCATTTGCCTATCAGTAACAACATATATTTACCAGAAATATGTTACAAGATATGTACGTCTCTCTCCACATCTTTCTCATAGGAAGATTCAGATCAGAGTAAATAATTATGAAAAGCTATTTCTTTTAACAATTTTCATTGTTCTCAGTGTTTTCATGGAAAACATAGATTACCATGAAAAATCAATACTGGTTTTTATTTACATCACAGTGAGATAATTAATATTTTTAAGCAACCTTTTGTACACAGAATAACAATTCGTTTTATTACTTAAATATTTCATGTCAACCATTAATTTTTTCTCATTTCCTGAGGACCAGTACAGCACTTTAGTACAGACAGATGCAAAGAACAGGAAAATTCATGACAATGATCAACAAAAGGAAATGATACCCAATAACAAACAGAGGTGTAGAATATGACCAGGCGAAATAAAAAGTTAATCTTCCACCATAAACACTTGACAATATTTGCATCCTCTACACTGAAAACTCCCCTTTTCCCCACAGTCAGCCCAACCGCACGCAATAACACATGCACATACATAACTGATGGCAACGGCCTTGCTGCAGTGGTAGTGTCGTTTCTCATCAGATCGCCAAAGTTAAGTTCTGTAGCTTGGCTAACACTTGGATAAGTGACCATCTGGACTGCCTAGCACTGTCGGCAAGTGGGGTGCATTCAGTCCTTGTGAGACAAATTGAGGAGATGTTCGATTGAGAAGTAGCGACTCCAGTCTGATAAACCTCACAATGGATGGGAGAGCAGTGTGCTGACCACATAACCACATACCTCTCCATATCCCCATCCAGTGATACCTATGGGCTGTGGAACATAAGGCAGTCGGCCAGTACTGTTGGTTCATCCAAGGCCTGTTTGGATGGAGTTCAGAGGTCATACATACCTGATATCAAACTACATACATTACCTGATCAAATAGTCTGGACACCTATTAGTTGGCATTATTTTGGGGTGTGCCCACCCTTCACTTTTATGATAGCTTGAACTCTGCTGAAAACACTTGCAATGAGATATTTGAATGTCTATGGAGGAATGGCAGGCCATGCTTCCTTGAGAGCAGAAATGAGAGAAGTTACAGGTGTTGAAAGTTGGAGACTGGAGAAAAGCTGGCATTCTAACTCAACCCCAAAGGTGATCCATTGGTTTCAGTTCAGGACTTTTGTTACTGTTCACTAACCATTGCCTCACATATGCTGTTTTATAACACAATGCATTGTCATACTGATAAAAACAATCATTGTCTCCAAATTTTTTCCTACTGTATGCAATAGACAGTGCTGTAAAATAGGTTCATATACTTCTGCATTCTGTGTTTTTCTAATTGAAGTAAAAGGGTTACAACCTAACCATACTATGCTGTTAGCAGTACATGTGAAAGCAGACAATGTTTTCCAGGCAGTTGCCAAACTTAAATTTCCATCACAGTGTAAAGGTTATAGTGTGATTCATCACACAAAATTACCCATTTCGTGTTATCCACTATCAAGTGGCATCACTCTTTATCTCATCTCAAGTGTCACTTTGCCTAGACTTCAATAAATGTGTGGCTTATGATGAGCCATTGTACCCCATTTTTTCTAACTTCTAAACATAGTCAGTGCGCTACCTGGATTGCCTTTGCACATTGGAACTTCAGAGTGATGCCTTCTGCTGATTTCATGCAAGTTTTTACAGCTACACTCCTTAGTGGTTGACAGTACCTGTCTGCCTGGTCTTGGTTTAAATATGTTCCTTTGTATTTGTAGTCCACAAACATGTCACAAACAGTCTACTTACACAGTTTTAGAAGGGTGGAAATGTTCCAAATGAATTTGTTGCTTAGTCGACCATTGATTAGTCCACATTCGGAGTCACTGACTCTCCAGACTGACCCATACTGCTATTACTGGTTCTCTGCTGACAACACAACAATTCCTACCTCTTTTTACACTTGCAGGTCCACCTGTTGTTACTTTTAGTGGTCAGTCCTGCATAACACAAGGATGTCCAGATATGTTTGATGATATAGTGCACAGACACCACAACACAAACAGAACATTAATGAAAAACACACAGTAACACTTGGCAACATGATATACAGTAAAAATACAAACCAAAATACAGTAAAAGTGAAGTTTCAATTGAAATGTGTTAACATTGGACATCCTGGTGTATGTAGGCCAACTAAGTACAACTCCAGGACATCACATATGCATGAATAAGATCACAAAACATAGTAGAACCGAATAGTAACTTAATCTTACAAGGCTTGTACTCCAAAAAGTCATGCCACAGAACAAACAACCTTTCATTTGATTGCATAGATGGACTACATCTCAAAGAATATAGAAACAACTAAGGAATGATGGAAAATGTAGAAAGTGACAAACCATTTGATTTGGCAATTGTAGAGTCCAGGGTACAAGACAGTGACACTGGATGCACTAAGTGCTGTTAGATGTATTCTCCATTTTTAGTCCTCACTTGCAAGAAAACTGTTTATCTATCACAGCAGTTTTGTTGATTTTGCATATAGGAGTCATTTCTTTAAACATTCATTTTAATAGGTCTGATGACTCCCTTAAAGTGAATGTGTCAGTGGGTTGGCACTACATACAGTCAAGAAAGATACTGACCTAATTTTTTTTTTTTTTTTTCATTCATATTCTAGACTGGTTATGCAAAATTTTAGCAAAATCCTTGACAATGAGGTGGGGCTTATTTTGAATATTTGATTAAACTGTCGAGGAGTGATTCAAATTACAATTTTTTAAACGTTGTTGTTGTTGTGGTCTTAAGTCCTGACACTGATTTGATGCAGCTCTCCATGCTACTGTATCTTGTGCAAGCTTCTTCATCTCCGAGTACTTACTGCAACCTACATCCTTCTGAATCACCTTAATGTATTCATCTCTTGGACTCCCTCTACGATTTTTACCCTCCACGCTGCCTTCCAATGCTAAATTTGTGATCCCCTGATGCCTTAGAACATGTCCTACCAACCAATGTGAACGTGTCAGTGGGTCGGCACTACATTCAGTCAAGAAAGATACTGACCTAATTTTTTTCCATTCATATTCTAGACTGATTATGCACAATTTTAGCATAATCCTTGACAATGAGGTGGGGCTTATTTTGAATATTTGATTAAACTATTATGGAGTGATTCATATTACAATTTTTTGAAACGTGTTGTTGTTGTGGTCTTAAGTCCTGAGACTGATTTGATGCAGCTCTCCAAGCTACACTATCCTGTGCAAGCTTCTTCATCTCCCAGTACCTACTACAACCTACATCCCTCTGAATCTGCTTAGTGTATTCATCTCTTGGTCTCCCTCTATGATTTTTATCCTCCACGTTGCCCGCCAATGCTAAATTTGTGATCCCCTGATGCCTCAGAACATGTCCTACCAACTGGTCCCTTCTTCTTGTCAAGTTGTGCCACAAACTACTCTTCTCCCCAATTCTATTCAATACCTCCTCATTAGTTATCTGATCTACCCACCTAATCTTCATCATTCTTCTGTAGCACCACATTTTTTGAAACATATAACTCATAAAATTAGACTTAAAAATTGTATATTTTATTTACAAGTTGTGTCGATTTTTGACAATTCTGTACAAAACAGTAAATCTTCAAAGATTGCCTTTTGAAAGTTGCTTATCACTTTGGACATAATAAATATTACTTCGATCAAGCACTGTACACCATTAAGGAGTGCCTACTTTTTGCACAATTGCAGTTTTAGGAACTGATCAATTAAAGACCTAGTATCTTATTATGTTTGTACTTCATGATATTTGCATGCTCGCAACTTGTTTTCTTCTAACCTCATATCAAATGTTTTAACTCCACATCACCTTTCATTGCTGTTTTAGGTCGTCAAGTTACTTGGTAACTTCCATCTAGTGCAACTCATGATGTGTTTTTATATATTTTACTGACAGATATATTTTACGTTTGTTTATGTTTAATGCTCTGCAATTTCTTGAACATGAGTATCATTATTGACAAGAACTAGTACTAGAACAGAGGCAAAATTTGAGTCCTAAGAAATCAAAATATATTTGTTTTTAAAACGACAGCATGGAAAGACTCACCACAAGAGGAGGTGTCAAGTAGCAGACAGGAACAATGAAAAAGAATGCTAGGAAATATTCAGCTTCCAGACAGTCTGCAGAAGAAGAAACACACACATTCACACAGGCACAACTCACACACATGTGGCCACTTTTTTTCATTGTAACTGTCTGTGACTCAACACCTCCCATATGTGCTGACTGTCAACCTATCCTTTCCGTGTTGTTGTTATTCCATTCTGGACTTTTCATTTGTTGTCAACATATTCTTTTACAGAACATGTTGGAGATGTGGAAAAAAATTTATCAAAATTGATGGTTGCAATAAAATGACATGCACCTGTGGGGCTCTAATGTGCTACATTTGTCGTAAACCTGTAAATGGTTATGATCATTTTAATGAAGAAGGTGGTACAAATTATCATAAGTAAGTATATTATGTAATGTTGAATTTGTTATCATAAAAGGGAAAAATTATCTGGATAGTTTATCAAATGCCTCAGACTTATTTATAAATTATTTTTGGCACTTGTTCCGTAAATTCATCAGGCAATTATCTGTCTGGCAGGTACTCTGCAATTCCTACACTCCAGTCCTTCCTAAGTGTATCTATTTTCTGCCTTCCTAATGGTATCTGTGCTCACACTTTTAGAGGTATTAACTAATGTCCAATATCCTTGACATCAATTTGTTGCAAAACATTTGTTAGAACATATTCTGATCACAAATGTAATTAGGTGTCTTGAACAGAATGGTCTCTTCCATGTAAATCAGTATGAATTCCAAACACATCAATCATGTTAAGCCAGCCTTCCTAAAAGCATTTGCCTCAGTGTGATTATATGAGATACCAAGCAAACTTTGTGACTGGATTGAAGATTTCTCAGTTGGGAGGATGTTGCATATTACCATGGATGGGGAGTCATCAACAGATGTAGAAGTAACTTCAGATGTACCTGAGGGAAATGTGTTGGGATCTTTGATGCCAGATATTTATGACCTTGCACACAATATTAATAGTAACCTCAGACCTTCTGCAGATGATACAGTTATCTGTAATGATGCACTGTGTGGAAAAAGCTACATAGACATTCAGTCAGATACTAATAAAGTTTCAGATTGGCAATTTTATTTAAATCTTCAGAAATTACTTTACAAAACAAATTAGTATCATATGACTACAGTATATATGGCACAGTTGTAATCAGTTAACTCTTCCAAATATCCACCTGTAACAATTAAACAATGGAAACTTCAGATAGGAATATCAACAATGTAGGAAAAGACAGATTGCTATTTATCATAGAGAAGACTCGTCAAGTTGCAGACAGGCACAATTAAAAGTGTCTTTCTATAGTGTCTGTCTGTAACTTTACGTGTCTTCTTTACAGTAGCTAACAACCTCTCTTTTCCTACATTGTTGTGTGTGACAATTTGTCGAGATAAAAAACTCACATAGGCACAGTTGTAGGTAAAGCAAATGGCAGACCTTGATTAATTGGTAGAATACTATGGAAATCTAATATCTGTCTACAAGGGAGATGGTTTACATTGTGTGAGGCTGATACCAATAGTACTGCTGGGAATAGTGAACATTTACAAAGGGCACCACAAACAATCACAGGTTTGTTTGGCCCATGTGGGGGCATCATAGATTTTCCAAACAAACTGAACTGTAAAATGCTGGAATATACTACAAACTATCCTGTGAAAGCCTGCTTAGTAAATTTCAAAAGCCAACTTCAAGTAATGAATCCTGGAATAGACTAAAATTCCTTATGTATCACTCCCATAGAAATTCCACAGAAAAGGTATGTTCTCCATAAAGGAATGAAATTGGAAAAAGGCTGAATAAATAAGTGTTACAATGGAAAGTATCATTTTCAGCATACTTCACAGTGGTTTGCAGTATAGATGTATATGTTGCTTCTGTTTCCATCATTTGCTCAATTGTAGATGCCCAATGATGCAGTAAAACAACTGCTGCAATGTACTAGTGTATCTGCTCTAGTAATAATCATGTAAATTGTTTATGTAACACTATGATATTAATTGAACTGGCCAATTATAACTCGAGCAACAGCTCTGAGTTTAATGTATTTTACTGTAGGTCAGTTTGGAGTGCTATGAGCAGGCAGCTCTGCTGGTACCAAATAATGAACTACTTCTTGCTGTGTGGGAGATAGAACATTGTACGAGAGTAGGGTGAAAAATCCTTGGCAGGGAAATGTGACTGATATCAATAGAATGTTCATTTTGTTGTGTAGGCACACTTTGTGCAATAATGTATATCAACTGTTAAATCATCAACAGAACTGTTTTGTTCATACTGACCTTACCTTTGAATTGATAAGATGGAGTACTGTGTCCACATAAAATGCATTGTTTTAAGTGGTTTATAACCACATTAAAATTTGGAGAAGGCTTATAAAGGCTGCCTATCTTCATGTTCAACATTTGGTTGGCATATATCTGAATTGAGAAGGGGCTGTACTTTTCTTGAATACAATATAAGTGAAGGACTTCCCAAAGCTTCCACCCAAATGAAATCTTGCAAAAGTCCCCATTGTGGTGTCTGAAAACCTATGATAGTTGCATACAAAATAGCTGACGTTTAGGAAAATAAAAATAAATAACAATTCTGTGAATTACTGTGAGAAAGCTTTTTGTAAGTTGAGCATTATGGTTGTTGAATGCTGACTACAAGCTAATTTGAAAACAGTTTTATTTGGACTGTTTTATAACCACCAACTGGTTCTGTGCACACATTTGCACCTGTAGGTCCATCACTTAATACCAGAAACAAAACATTGGGTGAGCGCTGCTGTCCTTGTACCAAAAGAGGGAAAGTGTATTTTGGCCTGTTTTCTATAGCATGCTAAAGAAATTTTTCCTATTGATTTCTTTGCAAAGGAGAAAGTATCTGTATTGCGAAGGAAAAATCCTCTTTAACCAGGAGAATGAAAGGTGCTTTGCTTTTATACAAGTCCGATGCAGCACATATATTGGAGTATCTGCAGAAATAGCAAACGAAAATAAACTGTCGTACAAGACTGTGCTACAAAATGGGGAAGCTGGTGAGCATTATAGTTCTACTTTGATGCCTACGATGCTAACATTTGAAAATGTCAGTACTAAAAAACAGAAGTAAAGTCACAATAGGTATTGGCAATGAAAATGGAATGCTGTATGACGAAAAAAGATCCTGGTTCCACCTTAGCAGTCTAAGGGTGGCACCACAATTGACACTGTAGCTAACTTCTTACAAATTGCTTTCCCAAGTCACTACAGTTCTACAGTTCAAAAAGTGGAAATGAAAGGTTTAAATAATAGCTTTAAAATTGGTGTTGCTTTTGACTTAAAAGATAAAATAATGGACAAGTATATATGGCTCAAGGACAATGTGGTAAAACATTTTTTATTCTGGAGGATGTTCAGACAGTGCTGCAGTGAGATAAACTCACCCAAGACCAAGAATATTCCAGTTGAAAAGGAAATATCACCACTAAAAAAATGCAACCAGTGCAAATGTGCAGTGCCTTATGAAAAAAAAAACTTGATACATTATCATTGTTTGATGAGGAAGTGAGACTTAATGCTTTCTGTATATGTGGACACTGGCTAGTCCTACCAGAAAACCGAGCGAGGTGGCGCAGTGGTTAGCACACTGGACTCACATTCGGGAGGACGATGGTTCAATCCCGTCTCCAGCCATCCTGATTTAGGTTTTCCGTGATTTCCCTAAATAGTTTCAGGCAAATGCCGGGATGGTTCCCTTGAAAGGGCATGGCCAATTTCCTTCCCAATCCTTCCCTACCCCGAGCTTGCGCTCCGTCTCTAATGACCTCATTGTCGACGGGACGTTAAACACTAACCACCACCACCACCACCTACCAGAAACAGAATACTGCAGATATATAGAATATCTGGAAATAGTGAATGTGTAGTGTAGAGAAACTTTTACTCATGGTGTTGCATCTGTGTATATAAATAGTGAGATTAGTAGTAGTAGTAGTAGTCGTCGTAGAAGTTTATTGTCTCATAAAATACAATTTCAAACCATTGACTTAAAAGTACAGGAGACTCATCAAAACACAAAAACTGGTTTACAGTTTTCCTTGTAATACGAGTAATATAATATACAGTACTGAATAATTAATTAATTAAGAAATTAAGAATTTTTCTTCAAAAGTAACAAACTTTTAAGATTAACAGTCCTAAGTGCTTGTCTCTCCTGCTGAAATTTTCAGGTTGTCATTTATGAATTCTTCTTCTGAAGAGTAACATTTCTGGACTAGTTTCTCATATAAGGATTTTTTCAGTATTTCTAAATTTATGCTGAGCAATTCTCTTCCTTTCACTTTGTTATAAATTTTCATACCCATATAATGTGGAGTTTGAGTGTAAAGTTTTAAACGGCAGGTAGGCAGCATAAAATTGTTTTGGTTTCTGGTGTTGCAATCATGTTGAAAATGATTTCCTGCAAATAAATCAGAGTTACTGTGTACAAAGATAATCAGCTCATATATGTATAGTGAGGGAACACTTAGTATTCTCAGATTTTTTAGGAGTCGGCGACATGATTTTCTTCACCCTACATTGTGTATATTTCTAATGATGGTTTTCTGAAGTTTTAGTATTTGACACATACGGTTTGAGTTACCCCAAAATACAATTCCACACCTTATTACTGGCTCAAAGTAGCTCTGATAGACTACTTTTCTTATCCCCATACTGGTAGCATTGTACAATATTCTCACTGTATATGCTAGGCTATTTACTTTATTTGCAAGGCAATGTATGTGTGACCCACATGATATATTTTTATCTAGTTGCATTCCTAGGAATTTCACACAGCTAGCTTCCTGCAAATCCTTGTTTCTGTTACTTACCTGAATAGCATTTAATTTTGCTTGTTTTGTTTTAAATTGCATTAACTGAGACTTTTCCATGTTTAATTTTGACCCGTTTAAATCAAACCAGGTATTTAAGTTCTCTAAAGTATTTAATACAGTTTGTGGAATTTGATCTGTAATGTTACTTTCAATGATTAAAGATGTGTCATCTGTAAATAAAATTGAGTGATGCTCAGTATTAAGTGACAGATCATTTATGTAAAACAAAAAAAAGAGTGGGACCTTCGACAGAACCTTGGGGTTTTCCATTTGAAACGGTTTTCCATTTTGAAGTATAAGTTCCTCTCACTGATATAACCACTCTTTGTCTTTGGTTGGTTAGATAGGACTTAATCCATTCTAATACCATGCCCGTAATTCCATACATTTCCAGTTTACAGAGTAGCAAGGAGTGATTCACACTATTGTGATAGGTCACAAAAAATTCCTGTGTCATGCAGTGAGTTTTCTAGAGACAAGCTAATTTTATCAACAAAAATTATTTATAGCAGATATTGTGGTTTTGCCTGTTTGAAATCCATACTGATTTTTTTGAGATTATTTAAAATTTTTCTATGGAATTTTGAATTTGTATGATGACTCGTCTCAAATATTTTTGACAATGATTGAAGAAGAGAGACTGGATGATAGTTTCCCATGTGTTCTTCTGTGCTTTTTCTGAATAGTGCCTTAACTACTGCATACTTCAGTGTGCCTGGAAAATAACCTTCTTGAAGGGACTGGTTAACTATTGTAGTTAGTGGCTGCACAGTTACTTTAGAGGCTGCTTTTAACACTTTTGTTAGTATCCCATCCCAACTTCCTGATGTTTTACTTTTTAGTGAGAGCATCACATTTTCTATATCTTTTCCCGTAGTTTTTGTAAATGTACTGAAAAATTCACCATCAAGTTGCTCACCGTTGAATAAATTTACCATGTCTGGATACTCTGCTACATTGACATTAGATTTGTTTACATTTATAAAGAATTCAGAAATTTGAACAGGATTTACAATAGTTTTATCCTCTACCTTGATTTCAGAAATATCTTAATGCAAACAAAATTGACATAAATGATTTCTGTGTGGACTTGGATCTAGAACTGATTGCTTGGGGGCCACCAGATGTTAACTTAATTATTATTTCTGTGTACTTTACTTCACATGACAATTTTGAGAACATCAGCAAACTGGAAAGCTGTCTGCATGACAAATAGACAGCTTTTATGAACTTGGTAAGCAGCTATGGACTCTTTGTAGCAAGTTACCAACAAGAGGAGATGTCTGTCTTGATACAATTACCAGAAACCTAAATAGCTGGGAATACAAAGTAAGTGTGGTTGACTCTATGCTTGCAGATCATAGTGCAGTAATCATGAAGCTATGGACAAACTCAGTAAGCACACAGCAAATTCCCAACTGGCATTCAGATTTATGTCCTTGGAAATAGAATTATTACAAAGAAAAGTTTACATGAATACAAAACTCCAGTGTCTTCTACAGATTGGCATCAGATGTCTGAAGAATTGGTTCCAAATGGTACATTCAGTGTCATGTTGCAGGCCATTAAAACCAAATTTATAAAAAATTTCCACAAAAACCCAAGCAATGCCCAGTTGCTAAATCAAAATACAAACAGAATATTGTCAAAGTATAGAGCTGGTGTAGTGCTAGATTAGCTAAAATAAAATGCAATGTACAGCTACTAAATGATGAAGTCAAAGCCACTAAAAATATTTGCATTAAGGATGTACAGAAAATAAGTAGAGAAATCAAAGAAAGAAAGCAATTCCTGGTTTGTTGAAGAAGGTCACAATCATTGCAAGGCAATGTGGAATCTGATCAGTGAACATAGGGAAAAGCTCACTTCTTGCTTTAATTCTTGCAGTCCAGGTAAATTTAATGGCTATTTTATAAACCTTGTGGGAAGCTCAGTAGTTGAAATTCCTGACTGTGGAGCAAATTCTGCAGTTGATGTGAAATTTGGAAACAAATGCAGCATGGTAATGTGGAAGAGACTGTATCCAAATGCAAATAAAAATAGTAAAAGATTACAAACACTCAGGGAACTCTGTTTTTTACAGCACGTCCTGCACTACATTAAAACTGTAATCTGTGAAATTACTCTACCAGTGACAGTAGTAGTACATAAATGCCTCTGTTTACAGGAAAGGTAATCCACTTCAGTTGTCAAGCTACAGGGCTATATCTAAAATACCAGTGCTTGCTAAGGTGATGGCATCCGTTGTAAAAGATCAGCTATTAAGTTGTTTTATTATTTATTATTATATGCAGCACAGCTTTTGGAAGAAAGTCAACTGCAACAGCAGCAGTAGACTTAATTACAAATCAGGGTTTTGAAGACTAGGTGTCCCACAGTACTGGTAATTATTAAGGATGTAGTTGCTTTCAGGTATCCAGGAAGTATGATAAGTTAACCTAGAAAGAAAACATCAAGGATGAAATTTCAGAGAGAATAGGGGGCCTGGAAAATTGTCAAGAACTTTTTTTATTGTGTATCAAGCAAAATTAGAAATTGGGAAATACCTGTGAAAGCAAAAATTATCATGCACAAGTCGTATTATTTGCCAGTTTTGACCTACACTTCAGAATATTGGCCTTGGATAAAGAAAGAACTAAGCAGAATACAACGAACAGGATTCTATGAGCTATCCTGGGTAAGAAGAGAAGGAACAGGATAAGGTATGAAACAATACAATACATCTCAGTATAACTACTGAACTTACAGGCCTTCAGATTAAAAGTAATTAACAGAATCTGTAATTACCAGTATCACATTATTTCAGAATCAGCTATTTGATGAAAGTTATGGAACAACTAATTATGTAACTGTTGAAACAAAAATTGAAGATGTCATGATAACATAAGAATCAAATTCCAACTTTGAAATAATTAGCAAATTAATCACTAAAATTTGATTACTTCGTGTAAAGACAAATTAAGAACTTTAAATGTTTCACAACATCAGATGTAATTAAACTCAAGTAGGGCCTTAGGGAAATGTGTTAGTCAAGATGCCAAACTCAGAATGCGTGCAACTAATTTTGTAATTACACCTTCTAGAATTTTGCAATGTAAATGGATGACCTCTTTGAGATTCTGACAAAACAATGTTTCTGTATAAAATGTGAAGCTTGTAGTCTTTGACCTAGTGTAGCAGAAATGTGACTCACCTGAAGAGCTGACACATTTCCATTGATTGACAGTCGAAATCTCAATGGTCCCATGCCCACTGCAATTATCCTGAAGAGCTGACACATTTCCATTGATTGACAGTCGAAATCTCAATGGTCCCATGCCCACTGCAATTATAAATGACAATGTCAGTGGTAAACATGAACATATAGGGGTGGTCTGCTGTGGAGCTCTATGTTTGACAATGTATGATGAACAGTGTGCTCCGAAGCACTTGTCCGTGCACCAGTATGGTGCTCTTTTGACTGATATGCCACAAATCACCATCTATCCTACTTTGCAGGACAGACAAGCCTCTGAACCACACATTCCATGTAGAGTTGTGAACATCCAACCATGTAGCACCTAGTAGTACTTTCATTGTTCTCCTACCTCTTTCCATAGATGGTAATGACCATGGCACATGTACATTAAACCAGCTGCGCCATTTTTGAGATACTAATCCTCAGGCACTGTGTAATAATTATCTGTTCTTTGTCAAAGTTGTTTATCTCAATGGTATTCTCTATTTTCAGCCCGTAACTTTATATTTTTGCTAGGGTGATTCCCCATCTGTGTCTGCTCCACTTACATACTTTTGTTACTGTGCCACATGCCCACAACACTACCAGGCAGCCTCCAATGTTAGGGTGGACTGTGGTCATAATTCTTTGGCTTATCAGTGTCAGCCACATGGGATTAGCCAAGCGGTCTAAGGCGCTGCAGTCATGGACTGTGCGGCTGGTCCCGGCAGAGGTTCGAGTCCTCCATTGGGCATGAGTGTGTGTTTGTCCTTAGGATAATTTATGTCAAGTAGTGTGTAAGCTTAGGAACTGATGACAACAGTTAGGTCCCATAAGATTTCACACACATTTGAACATTTTTTTATCAGTGTCAAAACACTTTTGAAGTAAACCAACATTAATTTATAATAGATATAGTTTCAAGTATTGGTTTTAGAGTTTGAGATAAAATTAAAGTGATGAAATGTGATTAACAATACTTGACACAAAATACAGGTTTCTTATTAATTACTGTATAACTTTTTTTGCTAACATAAACTGAAGAATTTAAAAGACTGGGGAATAAGATTACAAGCTTCACGTTTTATACAGAAACATTGTTTTGTCAGAATCTCAAAGAGGTCATCCATTTACATTGCAAAATTCTAGAAGGTGTAATTACACTAGGTCAATGATCGTCTCCACAAATGACATCATTGAGGCGAACAGCAGCTTGAAACATTCAGTGCGCCATGGTCGTAGGCTGGTGGGACTAGTATTATGCCATGGGTGACATTCTCCTGCAATTGCTTGGTAATATTCAAAGACATGTCGAAAGCTGCGAACCACCTGCATCCCTTCATGCTTGATGTCTTCCCTGACAGAGATGTCATCATTCGACAATATAATTGTCCATGTCTCTGAGCTTGAACCATGCTACAGTGGTTTGAGGAGTGTCATAGTGAACTCAAGTTGATGTCTCATTGACCATATCTGCCTGATGAAGTCCTATGGAACCTATCTGCATCACTAAAGATGACTAACAAGCTATTAAGCAGAGGGTCATAATGTTTTGACTGATCAGCGTATTTTGTAATGAAACTTTCTAATTATAATTCAGTAAATCTATTTTGTAAACAGTGAGACCAAAAGAGCATGTATTGTCAAGAAAGTGTATAAGCAGTGCTGCATGTTAAAAAAAAAAAAGAAATGCAGGTTGTGTTGTTGTTCTGTGATGGAAGGTCTGTGTAACAATGCTGTTTTGTAAAATGTTTGACAGTCAAAACGAAGATTTTCTGGAACTGACTTTAATTTGAAATACGAGATCCTCACATATTGACTTCTCAGGACTATCTGAAAATGGATTAAGCACCCTAATGTACAGTTTTTGGAACATGGTGGAGATTTCCATTATAAAAGTCTTTTAAAGTTTATTTAAATTGGTACCACCTTGTTACCAAGTTACTCAATAAGTGTTGTGAAGTTTAATTAATTAATTAGATGATGGCTATGTTAGAATATGTCAAAAGAATGGCACAAAATAGACTTCCAAGATGAACCCTACAGTGTACAGAATGTGAACAAAGACCCATTGGAAGTCAACAAATAAGATGGAGAGAACAGGTGAATTATGTGATATGAAGAGTAGTGGGAGAAATGCTGAATGGTAGACTCTGGGAGAAAAGAGAAACATGTGATATGTGGTTTATTCATCTCATTACATACAATTTTCAAATCATTTGATTTGATGTACAGGAGACATGTCAAGGTTTACAAAAGAAACTTTTTTCACTTTTTTAAGAGAAATACAAAAGTTTACATTATATTTTACATTTCTAAGTTACATGTGCATAAAATAATAAGTGTAATACAATCCCTGTGTTCAGATTGTGAAGCTGTCCTCAATGAATTCATTGACAGAATAATAACACTTTTCCACCAGAAGAGTAAAGAGCAATCTTTTCAGTGAACCCATTTCCATTTTAAATATATTACTGCCTTTTATTTTATTGAAAATTTTTAACCCCATATACTCTGGTGTTTGGACATAAAGTTTTAAATGATGTGTTGGAAGTTTGAAGTTATCTCTGTGGCGAGTGCTGTAGTTGTGGTCAAAACAGAAAGTGTCTAGTGTACGTTGATTTCTATATAGAAACACCACCATCTCATATAAGTAAAGTGAGGGGATAGATAGTATTTGTAAATTTTTTAACAGTGGTCGCCAGGATTACATTTTTTTTTTTTTTTTTGCCTAATTACTTTCTTTTGTAATACTAGGAGACTAGTGACAACTGCTGAATTTCCCCAGAAGATTATTGCCATAACGAATAACCGACTCAAAGTATCAGTGATAAACTATCTTTCTGGTATCCATGTTTGTGGCACCTGACAAAATACACATTGCAAATGCTAAGTTGTTCAGTTTATTTGCTAAGTAATCTATGTGTACCTTCCAATTTAAATTTTTGACAAGATTTAGGCCTAAGACCGTCACGTGGTTTGCTTCTGTGATATCCTGACCATTGCAAGTTATCTTTATTTCTCACCTTTCTACTGATTTAGCTTCAAATTGCATCATTTTGGTTTTAGTTACATTTAGTTTTAATCCATTTTGATAGAACCAAGATTCAAGTTTTTCTAAGTATTTCTGGCTTTTTCTGTAATATTTTCAGATACCTCATTTTCAATTATAACTGACATATCATCAGCAAATAAGACTGAATGAACATCAATAGCAAGTGGTAGGTCATTTACGTAAAATAGAAACAGATAGGGACCCAATATCGAACCTTGTGAGACTCCTTGGGGAACTGTTTTCCAGTCTGATGAATAATTGGTTCCATTTGAAGTTAAAATTACTCTTTGTTTCCTACCTGACAGGTAAGAGCAAAACCATTTTAAAGCAGTGTCTCTGATTCCATACATCTGTAATTTGTGGAGGAGTAATGCATGGTTCACTGAATCAAAAGCTTTAGTCAGATCAAAGAATATACCTGTGACCTTTCTACCTTTATCTAACATGGAGCATATTTTTTGGATAAACTCATTTATAGCATTCACAGTGCTTTTACCCTGTTGGAATCCGAACTTTTTTAAAAAAAATTATTTCATTTACAGTAGGAAAGTTATTAATTTGTTTTGCTGCAATCTTTTCAAACACTTTAGAGAAGACTGGCAAGAGAGAGATAGGGCGGTAATTCCCCATATCTTCAGTCGATCCTTTCTTGAATAGAAGTTTGATCTCACCATATTTCAATACCTCTGGAAAGCATCCCTGTTCAAAAGATTGATTTATAATAGTTGACAGTGGTTGGGAAATAATATCGTACACATACTTGATTACAGATGTTGTTATTTCATTCCACCCATGTGAGGTTTTGTTTTTTAGAGACAATATTTCCTTTTCCACATCCCTTTGGTTGATTTTTTCAAATTGTTTAAAAGATGTGTTCTGGCTGTTTTCCAAATTTGTGATGCCCTGATAGAATGTCATATCCACATCCGATCTTACTACATTTAGGAATAATTCATTGAAACAACTTGACATCTGAACAGGGTTTACTATAATTTCATTTTCATGTCTAATTTTCAAAATCTCATGAGTTTTTACTTTGGCTCCTAGTTCGGACTGAACAACTGACCACACTGCTTTTGTCTTATTTCTGTGTTCTCGTATGAATTTATTATTTGCCATTTTTTTAGCTGCCGCTACAACTTTCCTAAATACAGCTTTATACTGTTTGACATAAATTACCAAATCTGGATTTCTGTTTGATTTTAACTCATTGTGGAGTTCTCTCTTTCTGGCACTAGAGATTTTTATTCCTGTTGTAATCCATTTGAGTTTACCATTAACTTTCTTTTGCTTATATCTATGAGGAAATGATTCATTAAATACCTCTAAGAAACAATTTAAGAATTTGTCATAGTTTACTGAGCTTGAACTATTGTAGTCTGCAGGCCAGCTTATTATACTTTATTTACTGCGGAATAAATCCATTTTACTTTTACCGAGATGCCTTTTTATACACACTTCTGGAGGCTTTATGTTTTTTTCCTTTGGGAGCTCAATAAACAGAGCTGAGTGATCTGAAATACCCAAGTCTAAGCAGTATTTGTTCTTATTTCCACTGTCAAATTTGTAGTTAGTAATAATATTATCCATGCAGATCACTGATCTGCTGTTTTCCCTAGTGCCTTCAGAAAAATTTAGCTTGAAACCAGATTTCTGAATTAAGTCACGAAATTTTGTGGAATCATTGCTTTCAACTAAGACATTTAAGTTGAAGTCTGCTGCTATAACAACTTTTTTCTTTCTTACTTTCTGGAGTTTTTCCAGGAGGCATTTGAATTTGGCTAAAAACACTTTTGTTACCGCACAACCAGGAATTCTATAGATTGCTATAACCAGTGTATTCAGATCACTTAGTTGTACAGAGTAACTTTCAAACACGCTCTCTTCATTTAAATAATTAAAACTATCTCTTACTGTATAACTTACGGAAGAATTGACAAGAATGCAGGAGCCTCCACGAGATTTGCTTATTCTACAAAAGCTAGCAGCTACCTTAAAATTATTAATGCTATTTCGTACTTTTATACTATCTTCTGTTAACCAGTGTTCATTTAGGCAGATTATTTTAATATTTACGACTCTGAAAGCAGAATTTTTAGTTCGTCGATTTTTGAAAATTTACGATTTGGTAGTTCTGCCCCTAAGCCATATATATTCCAATGCATCAATAGATCATTTTTGCTTTTAGTTATTTCACATGCATCTTTTGTTTGGTACCTAAACTTTTTATTTTTAGTTTGAATTTTTTCTTTGTCAGCCCTATCAGAATGAATTAGTTTCCCTTGCTTCTTAGGACTTTACACACATCTATGAACATTTTTACTAAGGTTCACAGAGCCTAATCTATTCAAGTGCAGGCCGTCTTTTCCCAGACACTTGCAGTTTAAGAATTTGTTTGGGTCAATGAATACTGCACCGAGTCTGTTGCACTGTTCTCTAATGCCAGTATTTATCCTGTTGATGTAAGTATCACTTACCGATCTTTGATGAATAATTCCACTAATTACCAGCCTGGATGTTGGGTATACAGTTTTTGCCGACCTAATCAGATTCCGTGTTTCATTCACGATTTATTCCTCACTATTACTGCGGATGGAGTTTGTGCCCACGTGGATTAAGACACCTCTGTAATCGTTGGTACTTAAAGTTTTGTTACCAGTTTCGCCCGTGTTTTTTTTTTCGTGGACAATACATTCTTAAAATATTTGTTGAGTTGATGCGATCGGATTCCAGGTCGTACATTGACCTTGCAGTCCGGCACAAAAACATTTTTTAATATAGAATCACCTATTAACAGAAAATTGTTTTTGTCATCTTCTTTGTTCGTTGCACTTTTACGTGTGTCATTATTATATGAAACTGTTTTCCATTTATACTTATCACTTGTTTCACTGACAGAGTTCTCTGTGGTATTATTCGCAGTATTACACATATGTGGATGTTTGCCACTTTGTTCAGTAATGGGTTGTAATGGGTTGATTTCTACACACGCAGGATTGTCTTTCTATAACCAGTTCAGAATTTTCTTGTTTCAATACTAAAATTTCCGCTTTCAGCGCTTCAATGTCACTTTCTCGCATTTTTCGTGATACCAGTAGTTACACTTCACACAAAAGATGCCTTTTATGACGTGTTTCGAACATTCCCTACATGATGAACTATTTAATTTAACCTTTTTTGAGGACTGAGATGTGTTACAACACTCTTCTATCGGCGCCATCTTGGAAGAGGCTGGTTGAACAACCTCCATAAGCAGAAACATTTCAGGAAGATAAGGAGGAGGAAGAAGAAGAAGAAGAAGATTGCAGAACTTGGATTACTCCTTGCAAAGCAAGATCATACTTAAGACAGACAATGAGCAATTTAATATAAGAAACTTTGAGAAGGTTACACAGAAGAGTGAAAATAAGTACCATTCTTTTTTCAAATATTGTGATGAATGCAGCTTTGTAATCATTGCCTCTCCATTTGTTCCTTGTCATGTGCAGTTTATATCGATGCTTATCACAAACATCTTTTGAAATACGTTAATTACTTGACTTTATTAAATCATAAAATAAATGTAATAAGTCAAAACCTGCATGAAAAAGGCAAAGTCAGTTGCCAATGACACACACCCAAACAGCTATGATCACTTCTTTTTGGAGTGCTTAATGGGTTCTTCTTGTTGATTATCCTGGGCAAAGGTTAGGACGATCTGTCTTGAATATTATGGTGTTGAGTGTAATGCGCCTGTCAACAAAAGAGCTTTTGCAATAGGTAAGTTGTGGGATTTGAGTATATCCCAAATGATATAGCATGAGCACTTAAGTGTGTAGAGTAGCTTTGCACTGATTCTGTATAATGTGCATTTTTGTTCATATGATTCACACTTTTAATATTGCAGTGTGGGGTGATATCACATAACTATCACAATGATCTGAACTTTGAAATAAGTAAAGAAGTTGCTGAGGTACAAATTACTAGTTATTGATTGATAATTTATGTTATTGTAACATTAAGTTATGCCATCACCGTCCCTTTACACTCCAAAAGCAGAAATGATTAATTGGCTTTCATGAAGACATATTCTATTTCATGAAGTTACTTGCAGAGCAGAACTTGCCTTCCTTAATAAAAGAAACAAGGAAAGATTCCAAACATTAATAATTCATACTTTCCTTTCTAAAAATGGGCAAGCAAATTTTTAGATAAAATTATAAACCATCAAAGTCATTTGATGTAAGTGAAAGAAAAATGTTATATTCATGCTGAATGATGCAATTAAAATATTGGAGAAATATTTTGTGCAATCGATAAGGTATACTTGGCTGCATTACAATCATGATCTGAATTACAAAGATCTTACTGACACAATGCCTTGACACTAATAGGAGTGGAGTAATCCCATGTGCCAGATGGCTCTTGCTACTCTAATACTGTTTAAACGGGCAATAATATGGTGGTGGAGTGCACATAACCTCCTGAGTACTGTTCCCCTTACGCAGCTTCTTTCTTTCACTGCTACCATCTCCAGCTAGATCCTTTGTAGACATATTGACATGTTAACCTATACCTTAAAGAGATACATGGCTAGAATAGTATAGAGTCCAATGATGAGGCTATGGCAGTGTTGAATGGGTATTTAGCTGAATCACGTATTAGGGTGGAATCCAGTCTCTGGAAAAACAGTGGACATCATGTACAATGATGTAAAGAGTGATTGCATCAATAAAAGAAAACTATTTTCGTGCATAAAACAGAGTATCACTCTTACATCAAGAAATTTTCATATTGCCGTATTCAGGAAAAACTACATGAATTTTTAACGTTAAGCTACCCTGGTGGACAACACATTTTGTACCAAATTGATGAGATAAATTATGTTTTTGATACCATCCATTATGAATATACAAGGCTTTATTAATGTGGTAATTTGTGTGTGATGTTCTGAATATCTGATCTGCCCATATAACAATTTTCCGTACTCATTTACGCAAATACTGGGTTGGTCCCCAATCATTACTGCACACATCTTCCCTCCCTCAGGCTGACTGGTGACATGAAGGGCATCTGGGCAAAATTTAAAATAAAATATGTTTGACAAATCATGAAATGAGCAGAACTCTAATGACCGGATAAATGCTAGCAAAGAGAGTGTTCTGAATATCTGATCTGCAAATGAACACTTTTCCCTCTTAGCCAAGCATATGCCTAAACTCTGTCTTTTGAAATTACACTACTGACGGAGCTCTCAGCACAGTTTTAGTATTAATCATAACACAAAATCAGAAATGAGAAATGCAGAAATGACAAATGTAGAAATAAATGAGTGCTCAGTTTAAAACTGATTTAATTCACTTGATATAGGAATTTCTTACTGACCTAATTGGGTACCCATTAGATACTGTAATGAAAGAAAACACCTCTGGATCACTATATTTATTATTGTCATTACTGATATGAGATGGAACAGGTCATCTTCAGATCAAAAGCAAGTGCAACAAAGCACAGTTAATCTGGATGGCTGAGGATAGAATATTAAATTACAACACTAGGTGCACATATTGAATATGCAGAAAAATGCACCCACCAGGGACAACATCTTAGTGCAATGATGAACTGTGCAACACATTTGGGAATAAAGTGGTGGTCATTCTGATCTGTAAGAGGTAACAGGGTCAACGTACAGAAATATAAACCTATATCAGTGGTACCAGTGTTGTTTGCTTCAGTCCAAAGATGAATGGTGCAGCTCTCCATGCTAGTATATCTTGTGCAAGCCTCTTAATCTCTGCATACTTTCTATACCCTCCATCCAATTGAATCTGCTTGCTGCACAGTTCCCTCAGGACCTGTCCTATCAACCAGCCCCTTCTTTTAGTCAAGTTTCACCATGAATATATATTTCTCCCTGGTTTGATTCAGTACCTCATAATTAGTTATGTGATCTACACATCTAATCTTCAACAGTCTTCTGATCACCACATTTCAAAAGTTTATTTTCTTCTGTCTAAACTATCTGTTTCCCAAGTTTCATTTTCATACAAGGATGCACTCAAGACAAAATATCTACAGAAATGATTTTCTAACATATAAATTTGTATTACATGTTAAAAAATTTCTCTTTCTCAGTAATGCTTTTCTTGCTGTTGCAAGTCTATGTTTTACATCTTCTCAGCTGAAAATGGCTGAAATAATTTTGCTGCCCAAATAGGCATTTTTATTCTACTTCCTTCAGGATTGCCTGACTCAGTTTGACTACATTCCATTATCTTTACGGTGAACATACAGTGCGTAGTGGGGCGATCACTCTGTTGCAGAAATAATTCAAAAGCCAAGTTCGCTTAAATACTGTTTACTGGATAACTGGTTTCAACACACTAAAGGTACCATCATCGGATCTGTGAAGATATAACTTGACAGGTTTAAGGGAGGGCTTACATGAGTTACACTATATACATTACTATCAGTACAGTACCACATACCTGAATGTAGCTCAACATTTATGAACCATTTGGATATAACAATACGTGAGGCAGACAAGCTGATATAAAATCATTGTCACAAAAAAATAAAAAACAACTGCTCTCATGTTCATTCTTTTACACCAGATATGTAAAACCGAAGTAACAAGATAAAGCTATTTGGTACATGACCGCTGCTTGACTAACAATGGTTGGCATCACACTGCCCTATTCTGTGCCGGTTTACCTGCTGCGATTCTAGTGGTTCACAACCTACCACTAGATAGTGCTGTCCAAGCAGTGCACACACAGTCCTATGGTATAACCACTCATTACTACTACAGTACAACTTTACTGTTACTGCTAATCAAATACCCATGCAAAGAACACTTTCACAGACACTTACTGTACATATTATACATGCTATAAACAGACTATATCACATACACTTACTGTACATACTATACATGCTATAAACAGACTATACATACTATAAAGTACACAGTAAAATTACAGAGTAAAAAAGGCATTATCCGTATTAGCACCATACAGAACTACATATTATAATTTACCCTTATTCATATATGGAAGTCAGGAATGTACACATAGTAAGCTGTTCATAACATGACTTGGATACAATGTGACGAGTGACTAAAACCTATATGCTGGACTTTACCTGCCTGGGCACTGCAGTCTTAGGTATCGTAAATGCTAAAAAAGTACTAACATGCTATAAAAGGCTCTCACCAGCTATACACTCATTTATGAACGTAGTACGGACTGACTATGAAAACCTGCATGGGTACTTGAAATTAAGCAAGGCCAAGTCAGAAAACAAACCGAGGGGGCACAGGACGGGGGGAGGGGGGGGGGGGGGGCAGACATGAACACCAAGATGCACAGCCACTCCACGTGTGCTCCTATCGGCACGGAACTCGGTCCATCCATTCAACTTACCGAATGGGGAATAATGGAACACATATTACTATGATGCCAATAAAACCCCATTCTAGCCGGCCATACACAAATATATCTGTAAAATATAGAAAATGTGATGAAGACACATTTGGCAGGCAATGGTAATCGTCAAGCAAAGATTTACTGGCCAGGCTGACCAACTACACGTCAGACCTCATAACAAGCATTTACCATAACATGGCAGGCCACGCCCTGCAAAAGTCATTTATTGCTCATGTTGTTTTTTAGGCATCTTAAAACTTACTTTTCTGGTGTGTACAGCCACAGATCAAGCACTGGTTGCTGATACTAACTTATTCCAATAAAACCATTGTTCATTGACTTAAGCATGTGGTGTGTGACATGGTAGAAATGATGTTTGTAATTTTATAATGAACTTGCTTATTGCATTTTTTTTATAATTAGCTTTCGTCTAATATTGTGTTAACTGTGTGAAAAATATTAAGAAAAGGATACTGATCACAATTGAAGAGCCACGATTGACTCAGAAGTTAAGTATTGCAGAAACATGTATAGTGTATTATTGTGGCAAATTAAGGGTAAAGTAGTGCATTGTTGCCAAATTATTGTATTATTTGTGTAACAAACTCTACTTCTAGAGATAGCATTGTTTCACATGAACAGTGTATAATAGGAACAAGAACTGTGCATGTGAGGAAATTTTATTATTGTAAAAAGCATGAGAGTGATTATATTTGAATTCATGATGTTTTCTAATTGTAGTAATTTTTAAACATTGTCAATCCTTGTTCTATTGTATAATGTGTGTTAAAGGTTAAAGTTTGTTGTCAGCAAATATGCTCTGATGTTTCCAGTTACTGATTTATTTTCTTCTTTATTCTCTCTTAAAGGTGTCCACTGTTCAGTAAAAATGACGACCTGCATGTCAAAGCTGTTGAAGAAGCCGCAACAAAGGCTAGAAATGAGACTCTAGCTAAGAATCCCAATATTCAACTGAAACATGATCCAACACTCATACTTCCAGAACGGACTCAAGAAGATGTTCGTGGTCAACCTAATGTTCATTTTATGTAGGGTGATGAAAGATAATGGAAGATTTGCTCCACCAGCTCATCTGATATTCTGCTCACCAGATTTTCTTCATTTACAACTTCTACCAGGTGGTATAGAAGAGCTGAATAGGCTTGGATAATGTGTCAAGTCAGTAACTCCAGGACTCTACAAATGGCCAGAAGTGTAAGGAAATTAGGACTGGCCTGCGGCAATGTGTCAGTACGCTAGGGCAGGGATGGCAGGACATGGCAGAGGCAGCACCAGCAGCAAAGGTGTATGCAATGGCAGCAGCAGAAGCAGAGGCAGTGGTGGAGCAGAAGGGACAGCACACCTTGAACAGGCCAGGGCACGAAGACAACAGGCCAGAGCAGATGCAGTGGGACAGAGCCAGCAAACCATGGGGTCAGCATGAGATTAGCAGGCTGGGCCAGCAGCTGCCGCTGACAGAGGATCAGCCTGCAGGTCAGCAGAAAGACTCACTAATGGATTGTCCAGTGACTGTTGCCCACTGGTTAAATTGAATTCCACACCAACTGCAAATACCAGTGGCTCAGGTCAACAGAGACTGCAAGAACCTTTGTCACAGTAGAGAAGACAAAGTTTCTTTTTAAAGACTCATGTATGAAATAATTTGAAAAAAATTGTGCCAATAACATATTAAGTTTTCATCACGTAGTGTTACTGATAAGAATCCTATCTTGTGGGCATCTGTGTCTCACTATAAGTTATACATGTTAAGACTATCTGGAATAAAATTATGTAAATGAATGGGTGTTTTACTGAATAAACCAGTTTACAATTTAATCATAAATGTGTTTCCAGTGTGGAGATAATGCATCAGGTACAGGCTGAATTGGATCTGAGTCAACTGTATTGTATACTGTCAATAACAGCTGTCGGTAAAACCCATATATGCACAAATATTTAACATTTTTTCCTTTACATCTCTCTCTGTGAATGTACAACAAAACAATTTTAAACAATATGGTTTGTGATAGTCTCTCTCTCTCTCTCTCTCTCTCTCTCTCTCTCTCTCTCTCTCTCTCTCTCTCTCTCTATGTTAATGCACGTGCATGCATGTAACAGTATATTTGTTATGTCAGTGGTATCATGCAGATGTCTGTTTTGTTCATTCTGGTTGGGATTGGGTTGATCTGGGGAAAGAGACCAAACAGCGAGGTCATTGGTCTCATCGGATTAGTATTGTCTCTCACATTCTACATAGAGTCAGGATACCAAATGAAGCAGAAAACATCTGTGGTATTTGTTGATCTAACTGCCGCCTTCGACTCTGTGTGGAGGGAAGGCTTTATCTACAAATTTCTCCGCATCATATCCTGCAGAACAATGGCTCGACTGATTAACAGCATGCTAAGTGATCGGAAGTTCCAGGTAATCACTGGAAAGAACATAAGTAAGGAGAGGAAGCTGAACAACGGATTGCCTCAAGGATCAGTTCTGTCACCCTCACTGTTCAATCTATATGTATCTGATCTACCTGACACTTGCTCCAGAAAATAGTGCTATGCCGATGACCTGGCTCTAGCTGTAAAACATCAGGAAATGAAGACAACAGAAGAGATTCTAGCCAATGATCTGTCTGCATTAGATAATTACTTCAAAATCTGGAGACTCCAACCCAGTGTGAGTAAAACAGAAGTGTGTTGCTTCCATCTGAATAACCGGTTGGCCAACGTAAAACTGGAAGTAAGTTTCAGAGGCAGAATTCTTCGCCACAATTGGAACCCAAAATATCTTGGTGTCATCCTGGATCGTACACTATGCTTCAAACAACACCTTCTTAACTTAGTTAAAAGTTGAGGACTCGAAATAACATCCTCCATAAGCTATGTGGAACTACCTGGGGATCTTCAGCAACCACCCTGCGATCTTCAGCTCTGGGCTTGGTGTACTCAAGTGCTGAGTATTGTGCGCCTGTTTGGATGAACAGTCATCATACAAGGCTTGTTGATACCCAGCTGAATACGACAATGCGCATAATATCTGGCGCAATCAGATCTACTATGCTAATGATATGGTTGCTAAGGATTTCAAGCCTCTTGAAGAATGGAAATGTCGGTGGGAAGCAGTGACAGATGAGCACCTGCATAACATCATCTCAGGTGCTAAACTTCCAAGTAGATTCGACCTACCATGCAAGACCTGGACAACTCTCAACAGAATCCGTACCGGCCATGGCCGACACAGGGATGCCCTCTTAAAGTGGAAGAAGCTGCCTGATCCAGCCTGTGACTGCGGGGCTCCGTACCAGACTGTTCACCACATTGTCAGTGAACGCAGGATTCGTGCCTACCACAGCGCCAAAGAGCACTTCCTGCTAGCAACTCCAGATGCAGTGCACTGGATTGAAGTACTGGATATTCAGTTGTAAAGACGAACTTAAATTTCTTGTGTGTCAATATGTATATGTAATTTAATTTCATAATATGTCTGTGTTAGCCATATGCTAAATAAATAACAATAAGGAAGGATGGGGAAGGAAGTCAGCTGTGCCCGTCAGTGTTCATTCTGGAAGTGTACCAAAATGGATAGATGTGTTCATTAGAGCAACACTGTTTGTATAATGAAGAAGACATATGAGTAGTATTTACATATAATATATACTCCATGACCAGCTCACAAACTACCTAACTTCTAACAACCTACTAGACGAATACCAATCAGGTTTCCGTAAACATCGAAGCACAACATCCACACTAATAAAGGTGACAGATGACCTGAAACTTGCCATGGACAAGCAAGAAGCAACTATCATTTGCCTCTTAGATTTCAGCAAAGCATTTGATACTGTCAACTTCGACATCTTACTAGCCAAACTTAGCGGTCTAAATTTCTCACCAAGTGCAGTGCAATGGTTTCACTCACACATGACATCTCGACAGCAAAGCTTCCTGTCCAGGAATATAAAATCACAATGGCAGCAGGTAGTGTCAGACGTTCCCCAAGGCTCAGTTTTAGGTCCTATACTCTTCTCTCTGTATGTCAATGATGTGTCATCGGTTCTGACCTATTGCAAATATACACTCCTGGAAATTGAAATAAGAACACCATGAATTCATTGTCCCAGGAAGGGGAAACTTTATTGACACATTCCTGGGGTCAGATACATCACATGATCACACTGACAGAACCACAGGCACATAGACACAGGCAACAGAGCATGCACAATGTCGGCACTAGTACAGTGTATATCCACCTTTCGCAGCAATGCAGGCTGCTATTCTCCCATGGAGAGGATCGTAGAGATGCTGGATGTAGTCCTGTGGAACGGCTTACCATGCCATTTCCACCTGGCGCCTCAGTTGGACCAGCGTTCGTGCTGGACGTGCAGACCGCGTGAGACGACGCTTCATCCAGTCCCAAACATGCTCAATGGGCGACAGATCCGGAGATCTTGCTGGCCAGGGTAGTTGACTTACACCTTCTAGAGCACGTTGGGTGGCACGGGTTACATGCGGACGTGCAGTGTCCTGTTGGAACAGCAAGTTCCCTTGCCGGTCTAGGAATGGTAGAACGATGGGTTCGATGACGGTTTGGATGTACCGTGCACTATTCAGTGTCCCCTCGACGATCACCAGAGGTGTACGGCCAGTGTAGGAGATCGCTCCCCACACCATGATGCCGGGTGTTGGCCCTGTGTGCCTCAGTCGTATGCAGTCCTGATTGTGGCGCTCACCTGCACGGCGCCAAACACGCATACGACCATCATTGGCACCAAGGCAGAAGCGACTCTCATCGTTGAAGACGACACGTCTCCATTCGTCCCTCCATTGACGCCTGTCGCGACACCACTGGAGGCGGGCTGCACGATGTTGGGGCGTGAGCGGAAGACGGCCTAACGGTGTGCGGGACCGTAGCCCAGCTTCATGGAGACGGTTGCGAATGGTCCTCGCCGATACCCCAGGAGCAACAGTGTGCCTAATTTGCTGGGAAGTGGCGGTGCGGTCCCCTACGGCACTGCGTAGGATCCTACGGTCTTGGCGTGCATCCGTGCGTCGCTGCGGTCCGGTCCCAGGTCGACGGGCACGTGCACCTTCCGCCGACCACTGGCAACAAGATCGATGTACTGCGGAGACCTCACGCCCCACGTGTTGAGCAATTCGGCGGTACATCCACCCGGCCTCCCCCATGCCCACTATACGCCCTCGCTCAAAGTCCGTCAACTGCACATACGGTTCACGTCCACGCTGTGGCGGCATGCTACCAGTGTTAAAGACTGCGATGGAACTCCGTATGCCACGGAAAACTGGCTGACACTGACGGCGGCGGTGCACAAATGCTGCGCAGCTAGCGCCATTCGACGGCCAACACCGCGGTTCCCGGTGTGTCCGCTGTGCCGTGCGTGTGATCATTGCTTGCACAGCCCTCTCACAGTGTCCGGAGCAAGTATGGTGGGTCTGACACACCGGTGTCAATGTGTTCTTTTTTCCATTTCCAGGAGTGTAATATGTATGCTGATGACCTTCAATTGTATTTAAGTGCAAAACCAAGCAATCTTAAGAAAGATATTGAAAATTTAAATACTTACCTCCATACATTATCAAAATGGGCACATGACATAGGACTAAAACTAAACCCATCAAGCGGTACTTGGTGGTCACTCTAAGCTCATTAGCACAAAACATCAGGAATCCATACCATCTATTATCTTAAATGGAACAAATATTAACTTCTCTCTCTAAGCAAAGAGTTTGGGAGTAATAATAGATGAAAATCTAAATTGGACAGAGCACATATCTGCAGTGTGCAAAAAAGCATCAGCATCCCTTCATGTCCTGCAAAAATATAAAAAACTCTTCCCTTTCGATCTGAAAAAGAAATTAGTACAAACACTTATACTCCCAATCATTGACTACAGCGATATTATTCTACAAGGCCTCTCTCAGCAAAATTCACTTGTCATGACAGGCTGCGTCCGATATATCTGTGATGTTCGACTTTTTGATCACATTTCACCAGCATATGCAAAATCGTCCTGGCTGCATGCAGACAAATGAAGAGATTTCCATACACTCTGTTTCATCTACTGCCTTATAAATATACACTGTCCCTCATATCTCTCCTTGTCCTTAACACTTACGTCGGAACAACATTACAGAAACACGTTTCCATCATAATGAAATCCTCTCTGTTCCACTGCAACTTAAAAACATGTCCAGCTTAAAATAACAGTTAATGATGTATCTACTTAAGCAACAGTAATGCCTCCCTCTGTACATGAATGTGCTTCACCTCATTACTTCCCTCTTCCCCCCTCCTTAAATCTCTCTTCCTCAAAACTCGCTATACTAGTAAACATCTACTTTACACACCAAGATATTAATGTACATCTGCTCAAATCTTCATTACTATTGCCAATTTTTCTCATGTTTATCATTATTATTTGATTTTTTTCCTGTTATTATTATTATTGCTTTTATCATTACTTGTATGTATAGCACCTGTTGTAAAAATACTGCCAACATTTACTTTATTAGGTCTTACTCATTACTGAAACTTCCTGGCAGATTAAAACTGTGTGCCCGACCGAGACTCAAACTCGGGACCTTTGCCTTTCGTGGGCAAGTGCTCTACCATCTGAGCTACCGAAGCACGACTCGCGCGGTACTCACAGCTTTACTTCTGCCAGTACCTCGTCTCCTGCCTTCCAAACTTTACAGAAGCTCTCCTGCGAACCTTGCAGGAGTTCGAGTCTCGGTCGGGCACACAGTTTTAATCTGCCAGGAAGTTTCATATCAGCACACACTCCGCTGCAGAGTGAAAATCTCATTCTGGAAACATCCCCCAGGCTGTGGCTAAGCCATGTCTCCGCAATATCCTTTCTTTCAGGAGTGCTAGTTCTGCAAGGTTTGCAGGAGAGCTTCTGTAAAGTTTGGAAGGTAGGAGGCAAGGTACTGGCAGACGTAAAGCTGTGAGTACCGTGCGTGAGTCGTGCTTCGGTCGCTCAGATGGTAGAGCACTTGCCTGCGAAAGGCAAAGATCCCGAGTTCGAGTCTCGGTCGGGCACACAGTTTTAATCTGCCAGGAAGTTTCATATCAGCGCACACTCCGCTGCAGAGTGAAAATCTCATTTTGCCTTACTCATTACTCTTTATTCACGTTGTCACTAGAGTAATCTAATTTTCTTATTTAAACTATTGTCATGATTTAACTCTGATGTGTGAAATGTTGCATGTTTGGAACACAGGTCCAATGTTAGAGATGGCCTGATGGCCCTACTCTGATCTGTTAAATAAATAATTATTTATTGCAATATGTATGCTGTAGACCCAGTTCTGCATGTTGACACATGGATTTGGAACGATTCAAGAACCTTTAGTTCATTATTACATTAGTTTCCAATAGGGCAATTAACAAAGATTAATAATACAAGTTGGAAACACAGTTGGTAGGATAAAATCAGTCTCACAAGCAAAGTTCCAGATAAAACATTCTGATTTTGTCCAAACAGTTTTTTACAGATCACATTTAATGCATTATTACATTAGTTTCCATAAGGACAATAAACAAAGATTAATAATACAAGTTGGAACCACAAACGGTAAGATAAAATTACACTCACAAGCAAGAGTTCCAGGTATAACACTGTCCAAACAATATTTTACAGATCACCAATTAATCTGGTTAACACAGCTAGATATATTGTGCAGGAATATACAATAGTGTTTGGAAAATAAAAGTAGCAATCTCTGTTATAGAATCCTTCTATAGAACAGAAAATTTTTCAAGCAAGGACTCCTTTAGCTTATTTTTGAACAGTACTTTTTATCTCATCGACGCTTTATATTACTTGGAAGTGCATTTAAAATTTTTGTGCTTGTGTGTTTGACACCTTTTTGCACCAGGGACAGATTTTTCAGGTCACGGTGTATGTCACATTTCCTCCTTGTGTTATGGTGATGTTACATTTCATTTGTTTCATATTGAGAAGGATTGTGAAGCATGAATGTCATGATTGAAAAGAGATATTGTGAAGTAGTGGTTAGGATCCCCATTCATTTAAAAAGATTGCGACATGAGATTGTGGGAGGCACTCCACACAAAATTTGGACAACCTTTTTCTGACCTTCAAAACACTCTTTTCAATAGTGGTGAATTGCCCTGAAGATTATTCCATAACACATAAGTGAATGAAGTAGCCAAAGTAAGCAGATTTTGAGACACTGATGTCTCTGATTTTGGCGATTATCCAAATGGCAAATGTTTCTGAGCTTAGCCTTCTCAGAGTTTTGTTGATGTGCTGTTCCCAGTTAAGCATGCTATCTATATATATGCCCAAGAATTTCAAACCATCTGCTCTCATGTATAATGTTCATTTCCTGTGGACTTTCGTGACCAGAATGTAAATGAATATAATAAGTTTTGCTGAGGTTTGTTGATAGAGAATTTACTGTGAACTTGTTCAGAATATCCTCAAGTAAATGGTTGACATTTAATTCTACATCAGCGGGTATCTTACTGTCTTCACAATACTTGGGTCATCAGAAAACATTCTAAAATTGATTGCTTTGTTTGAGGACAATGGTAGGTCATTGATATATATATGAGGAATAGCAGGGGACAAAGGACAGAACCTTGTGGAACTCCATATTTTACTGTTCCCCAGTCAGATCTACCCCTCCTATGTGACTAATGTTACCATCTAGCACTGTTTTCTGCTGTCTGCCCTGTAGGTAGGATTTGAGGCAGTTGTCCATTTGTCCTCAGAGAACATCTAACCAAATTGACATAATCTGCCTCTCTGAACATCAAGTGACCACTGGTATAGATATGATAGACATTTCAGGATTTAAGCTAGGTTCCTACTTCTGCAGAGTAGATGTGGATCATCTAGAAGCTCTTTTGGGTTATTTAACAGGAATAAACAAAGAAATTTTGATTGCTGGTGACTTTAATACAGATTTTCTAATGCCAGCCTTCAGTAAACATTTACTGCAGTTAGTAATATTGTCTTTCAATCTGACTCACACTGTAAACATTCCAACTAGGATCACTAAATCATCAAGGACACCCATTGATAACATTTTTATATACAAATCAAAGGAACAAAATCATATCATAAAACCTGTAATAAATGGACTATCAGATAATGACATGCAGCTCCTTGTTTCAGATGTAAATTCTAAGCAGATTATCAAGACTGCTAAATCTGAGTACAGGATAGAAGTCAATCAACCAAAAATTGTTTTAGAAAACTGCTCAAAGATATGAACCAGAAAGATGTTTATAGTGCTTATGACATGAATGAAAAATATACCACATTCATGAACAATGTCAGTACCATGTTTGAAAACTGTTTTCCTCTAAAAGTTACTTAAATTAAATGGAAGTCTATAATAAAACTGTGGATTACACAAGGAATAAAGATTTCCTGTAAGACAAAAAGGAAAATGTATCTGTCAACAAAGAATAGCTCCAATGCTGATGATTTAGCTAAATACAAGGAATACAGTAAAATATTTAAAAAAGTAATTCAAACACCTAAACAAATGAATTATGAGAAGAAGATAGCAATGTCAGTGAACAAAATAAAAACAATATGGGATATAGTGAAAGAGGAGACTGGTAGAACCAGAAAGGAACAGGAGCAAATAGCATTAAGGGTAGATGACACATTAGTAACTGATGGGCATAGTGTGGCAAATCTATTTAACAAGTACTTTATATCTGTAACTGATAGAATGGGATTGTCAGGATCAGTAAATAATGCCCTTGAATATCTGAAACTAGCCTTTACAAATAGCTTCAGGTACATGAATATGTCACTCACTTCACCAAAAGAAATAACTTCCATAACAAAATCTTTAAAAACAAAGCTTCTAGTGGTTACGATGAAATATCAACAAAGTTAATTAAGGCATATTCTTTTGAGTTTAGTACAATTCTAAGTTACTTGTGTAACCAGTCAATTATAATTGGGACATTTACTGACTAGGTAAAATGTACAGATGTTAAGTCTCTATTCAAGAAAGGGGATAAAGGGATACCATCAAACTACAGACTTATTTCAGTCTTGCCAGCATTCTCAAAAACTTTAGAAAAAGTAATGTACAGGCAGCTTCTCAACCATCTGACCACAAATAACATATAATCAAGAACACAGTTTGGATTTCTGGAGGGTTCTGATATCGAGAAGGCTATTACACCTACAGTGAAAATGTACTTAATTCATTAAATAACAAATTATAAGCAGTAGGTATTTTCTGTGATTTGTCAAAGGCATTTGATTGTGTGAACCACAACATCCTTTCAAATAAATTAGAATTCTATGGTGTCACAGGCAGTGCTGCAAAATGGTTCAAGTCATACGTCGCTGACAGGAAACAAACGGTGTCAGTGCAAGGGACTAGTGAATTAAGTCATCAGTCATCATCAAAATGAGAAGAAATTACGTGTGGTGTCCCACAAGGATCCATCTTAGGGCCATTGCTTTTTCTTGTGTACATTAATGATCTTTCATCAGCTACACTGCCAGAAGCAGAATTCGTTTTGTTTTCACATAAGACAAGTATTGTAATAAATAAATTTTTGCCACACTATTTTGATTTTGTACCTGTCTATTTTCATTATTGGGAACAATGTTTTCCGATCTACTGGGGCAATTTGCATCAGTCTCACTCTTTTATCACTTCCCAAACGGTTTTGATTTTGTTATTAGATTTATTAATTTTGGAGCACAGATACAAACTTTTTGACTTCTGAATAATTTTGCTTTCACTTTGCAATATTTTTTACTGTGATTGAGCTGGGTGTGGTTGTCTGAATTTTTTGTGGCAATGTACAGTTCTCGCTTCCTTTTGCATGAAATCTTAATACCAGTGGTTATCCAGGGCTTTTTGGTGTGTTTTATGGTTTGGGTCTTGTTATATCCTTTTTTGGAACGTGATTTCAAATCTCAGTGCCACTTCATTACCGAAAAAATTGTACTTGGAATTGGCATTTTCTAAATTATACAAAGGTGCTCAGTTTGTGGCTTGGAGATATGATTTAAAAAGCTGGATAGTTTCTTCATTAACTGTCCTAACTGTTTTCTATCTGGGGCCACTATCATTCTCGTAAATACTTGTGCTGTTTATAGTGAGTCTTTGTCAATCATGGTCAGATAGACCATTCATGACTTACCTGGTCTGGTCTATAAATATATTATTGATCAGTGTGCTTGTACACGAAGTTATTCTTGTAGGGAAACTAGCCACAGAAACAAGATTATATGTGGACACCAGATATTCTAGGTCTGCTCTGTCTCTGGAATTTGTTAGAAAGTTAACATTGAAGTCCCCAAACACTATCACATCTCTTTTGTGTTTGAATATGTATATTAGAAGAACATCTAGCTTATTCAAAAAGAGACTAAAGTTCCCTGAAGGTGCTCTGTATACTGTCACTATTGATATATGGGAATTATTCAAAGACAGTTCTGTGGCACACACCTCCAAATGTTGTTCTAAACAATTATTTTGTACATTAATTACTCTACATGTGATATCATTTTTAACGTAAATGGCAACACCACCTTTTTATTCACATTTTCTACAAAATTATGTTGCTAAGTAATAATTGTTTATTATAAGTTTTTCTATACCAGAAATAATATGGTGAACACTAAAACATAAAACAGGGGCATAATCTATATCTTGTGACACATGTATATTGATTATAAGCTCATTGATTTTACTACTTAGGCCTCTAATGTTCTGGTGATAAATTACAATTTTTTGTTTAGCAGAAGCAGTTACACTCTTTTCTCTAAAAAAAGAAGTTTGATTGAAGGTCTTGGCAATATATTTTTTTCTACCCATCTCTCCAAATTAGTCTGTTTCCACACACTTGCAGATTGGGAAGATGCAATTTTTTCTTGTTTTTTCACCATCCAGTTGTCCAATGTGGTCTGCCTATATCCATGCCTGCAATTATTTTGTGTACTGGTACACTCTCAAATCAAATCTGACTTTTTTGTGTGTTAACATTGTTCCTTGCCTTTCCAACTATGTCACAAATTATAATTGCTAAATTAATTTTTCCCACGCCAGTTAGGGTGAAGACCATGAGTGGTGTAATGTTCTGTGCCATATTTGTGAGTTTAGATCCTATGAGTATTTGTAAAATTGTTGCAGGTACCTGCATAACATCTATTTGTTGCAATTACTGCCTTGTTTAGACACGAGGATTGTAATAAGTCGCGCCTGTGTGGAATATCAACTACAATTACGTTGGAATGCTTCAGGTGGTTTATAGTTGATTTTAAGACAAACCTCCATTATATGCAATGTCATTTGAACCACCACAGATCACGATTTAGCCTTTGTTCATTATCTTTTGAGGAATATCGGTTATTGTTGAAAGTACTTGGTCAATGCGAGCACCATGTGTGATACAACCTAGTGCATTTACCTCTTTGTTGGCATTTATTATTTCGTGAGTAACACCTCTAAGATGGCTATCGTCCAGTAAAAAAAACTTTTCTTTTGACGGAATTTGTTGTGATAGTTACATGTGCTGTCTTTTTGAGTCTTGTAAACATATTAATTTATCTTCAAGTGTCGATTTTGGCTGGCATAGATGCTTAGGTTGCATAATTTTTGCGCCCTTCCCCTTTTGGTTTATGGTTTGATGGTTTTTGATAGAGAACTTTGATGCAGCAAACGAGAATTTTTTACTCTGATCGTGCAGAATCTCCACTATGGTTAATGTACCGAGCAGCTTGCATTGGAGTACCGGTATTATTAAGGTTATGTTCAGCCGTTGTGTACACTTCTATTTTGTTACACCCACTTTTTGTCTGATTGGCGGTCTTTAGTTTATTATATTCACTTTCAGCATTTCTAAGTTTATCAGCTAGCACTCTGTTTTCCTCCATTGATCTGCGCACAATTTCTTGTAGTATGGAAATGCCAGGAGGCCGTTTATGGGGCAGGTCCGGCGCCTTGGTGCAGGTGTTACTACATCTGACACCACACTGGGCAACCTGCGTGCCAGATAGGGATGAAACGATGATGAAGACAACACAACACCCAGTCCCTGAATGGAGAAAATCCCCGACCCAGCCGGGAATCGAACATGGGCCCATAGGACGGCAGTCCGTCATGCTGACCGTGTACATCACACGATACACACTTATATTTCCTATTGGGCTGTTTTTCACTGTAGTTTTTTTGCGTAGCACTGGACTTGGAACTTTGAGGAGCAGTGCTGGCACATTTATTTTTACCCTTCATGCTTGATATCTTAAGGGATTTCACAAAAACTGAGGATACAGCTTCTTTTACATCTATATTTGCAGCCATCTTTTCATGATCGAGTAATAGAGAGAGCTCTGTGTATAGGCTACTTCTAATGGCCTTATGATCTGATAGAGCTAAACACATTAATATTCAGCTCCACAATTCTTCCTAAATAACTGTGAAAATTTATTGTTATGTCAAAATGGTTAGTAAAAAGATGATCTTATCATTTAGCCATCCAGAAAGCTCTTTCAGTTTGGAGTGATAAGGACCATCCAGGTTGAAAGAATATTTGTGGAATTGGTTTTGCCTTAAAGAATTTCAGAGAAGGAAAGGAAGAGGCATAATCTTCAACAAACATCTGAAGTTTCAGCCTTGCAAAATCATGTTTGGTCAAAAGTGCCTTCCAACTGACTGTTGCCAATGCTAACAGTTCAGTGTAAACATATTGTAAATTTTAGAGCATGAACAAGCAGTGGCAAGTGAGGCTCAATTCTACTTGGACGGCTATATCAACATACAAAATTGTCATTTTTGGAAACCTCACAATGCACAAGAATTACACCGACAGCCCTTACACAGAGAAAAAGTAATGGTTTGATGTGAATTCCAAGATTTGCTTTGCTGTTCCCACATGAATCCATGGACCTTGCCATTGGTTGAGAAACTTGTATGCCTCAGCGATACAGATAGTCAAACTGCACATGCAGCCATAACAGAGGGGTATCTGTTGAGAGGCCAGACAAACGTGTGGTTCCTGAAGAGGAGCAGCAGCCTTTTCAGTAGTTACAGGGGCAACAGTCTGGATGATTGACTGATCTGACTTTATGATATCAATCAAAACAGACTTACTGTGCTGATACCATGGACTGCTGAAAGCAAGGGAAAACTACGGCCATAATTTTTTCCAGGGGCATGAACCTGTGCTGTATGGTCAAATGATAATGACTACTCTGGAGAATGTTGTCATTAAGAGAAACAAAACTGGTGTTCTACAGATTGGAGCATGGAATGTCAGATCACTTAATTGAACAGGTAGGTTAGAAAATTTCAAAATGGAAATGGATAGGTTTAAGTTAGATATAGTGGGAATTAGTGAAGTTCGGTGGCAGGAGGAACAGACTTCAGGCAGGTGAAGACAGGGTTATAAATACAAAAGTAAATAGGGGTAATGCAGAAGCAGATTTAATAATGAGTCAAAAAATAGGAATGCTAGTAAGCTACTACAAAGAGCATAGTGAACGCATTATTGTAGCCAAGACAGACACAAATCCCATATCCACCTCAGTAGTACAGATTTATATGACAACTAGCTCCACAGATGAGGAGGCGATTGAGGATATGTATGATGAGATAGAAGAAATTATTCAGATAGTTAATGGAGCCGAAAATTTAATGGTCACAGGGGACTAGAATTCAATAGTAGGAAAAGGAAGAGAAGGAAAGGAATAAAAGAGGAAGCTGCCTGGTAGAATTTTGCGCAGAGCATAATTTAATCACAACTAACACTTCGCTTAAGAATCGTGAGAGAAGGTTGTATATCTGGAAGAGACCTGGAAACACCAGAAAGTTTCAGATTGATTACATAATTCCTAGACAGAGATGTAGGAGACAGATTTTACATTATAAGACATTTCCAAGTGCATATATGGACTCTGACCACAGTATATTGGTTATTAACTGCAGATTAAAACTGAAGAAATTGCAAAATGGCAGGAATTTAAGGAGATGGGACCTGGATAAACTGAAAGAACTAGAGGTTGTGGAGGGTTTCAGAGGGAGTATTAGGGAACGATTGACAAGAAAAGGGGTAGGAATACAATAGAAGGGGAATGGGTAGCTTTGAGTGACGAAATAGTGAAGGCAGCAGAGAATCAAGTATGTAAAAATACGAAGGCCAGTAGAAATGTGTGGGTAACACAAGAGATACTGAATTTAATCAATGAAAGGAGAAAATATAAAAATGCAATAAACGAAGCAGGCAAAAAGGAATACAAACATCCAAAGAATTAGGTTGACAGGAAGTGCAAAATGGTTAAGCAGGAATGGCTAGAGGACAAATGTAAGGATGTAGAAGCATATATCACAAGCGGTAAGATGGATACTGTCTACCGGAAAATTAAAGAGACCTTTGAGGTAAAGAAGGGAAAGCAGAAAGGTGGGATGAGTATATAGAGGGTCTATACAAGGCAGATGCACTTGAGGGCAATATTATGGAAACTGAAGAGGACATAGAGGAATACGAGAAGGGAGATATGATACCCGCATGAAGAATTTGACAAAGCACTGCAAGACTTGAGTCAAAATTAGGTGCTAGATGTAGATAACATTCTATTAGAACTACTGATAACTTTGGTAGAGCCAGCCATGACAAAACTCTTCCAACTTATGAGCAAGATGTACGAGACAGATAAAATGCCCTCAGACTTCAAGAATATTATAATAATACCAATTCCAAGGAAAGCAGTAGCTGAAAGGTGTGAAACTTAGCAGACTATCACTTTAATAAGTCACAGCTGCAAAATACCAACATGAATCCTTTACAGAAGAATGGAAAAACTTGTAAAAGCCATCCTCAGCGAAGATCAGTTTGGATTCCGGAGAAATATAGGAACACGCAAGGCAATACTGACCCTCCAACTTCCCATAAAAGATAGGTGAAGGTAAGGCAAACCTACATTTATAGCATTTGTAGACTTAGTGAAACCTTTTGACAATGTTGACTGGAATATTCTCTTTCAAATTCTGAATGTGGCAGTGGTAAAATACAGGGAGCAAATGGCTACTTACAATTTGTACAGAAACCAGATGGCAGTTATAAGAGTTGAAGGGTACAAAAGAGAAGCATTGGTTAAGAATGGAGTGAGACAAGGTTGTAGCCTGTCCCTGATGTTATTCAATCTGTATATTGAGCAAGCAGTACAAGAAAAATTTGGAGTAAGAATTAAAACCCAGGGAGAAGAAATAAAAAGTTTGAGGTTTGCAGATGACATTGCAATTTTGTCACAGACAGCCAAGGACTTGGAAGAGCACTTGAACGGCATGGACATTGCCTTCAAAGGGGGATATAAGATGAACAACAACAAAAGCAAAACAAAGATAATGGAATGTAGTCTAATTAAATAATGTGATGCTGAGGGAATTACATTAGGAAATGAGACACTTAAAGTAGAAGCAAAATAACTGATGATGGTCGATGTAGGGAGGATATAAAATGTAGACTGGCAATGGCAAGAAAAGCATTTCTAAAGAAGAGAAATTTGTTAACATCGGGTATAGATTTGTGTCAGAAATTCCTTTCTGAAAGTATTTGTATGGAGTGTACCCATGTGTGAAACATGGACAATAAACACTTTATATAAGAAGAAAATAGAAGCTTTTGAAATATGGTGCTACAGAAGAATGTTGAAGATTAGATGGGTAGATTACTTAATTAATGAGGAGATACTGAAGAAAATTGGGGAGAAGAGAAATTTGTGATACAACCAGACCAAAAGAAGGGATCAGTTGGTAGGACACACACTGAGGCATCAAGGGGTCACCAATTTAGTACTGGAGGGAAGCACGTGGGTTTAAAAATCATAGTGGGTGACCAAGAGATGAATACGGTAAGCAGATTCAGGGGGATGTAGGTTGCAATAGTTACTTGGAGACGATGAGACTGGCACAGGATAGAGTAGCATGAAGAGCTGCATCAAACCAGTCTTTGGACTGAAGACCACAACAACAACACCAACTTTGCTATGCTTCAAGGCTTACATCCGTCATCTTGAGGAAAATGAGACTGACTTTGAGAACACATGATTTCAAGAAGATGGTCCCACTGCTCATACGCCGAGGTTTTCACTGGGTTTGGTGCAATCGGTTTTCCACAGGTCCATGATTTCGCAATATGGTGGTGTTCGCTGGCCTCCACACTCCCCATATTTCAGGGTATCCCACCCCCTGTGATTTTTTCCCTCTAGGACTATCTCAAGTCAAAAGTACTCTCATGTTCATAAAAAAAACAGGACACCTTGAATGGCTAGAGATAGTACGTTCATTTTTACAGGAAATGTACATTAGTATGTTCTGCAAAAATGATTAGCATTTGAACCACGTTGGCCCAAGGTTCCAGGGCCAAGATCGGTATTGCAGCACAAAACCACCTACCATTAAAATGTGCCTGCTGCTCTCATTGTTACTATAAACTGAAGATAAAAGATCAGTGTGACTTAAGCAGGAGTGCAGGATGCCTTGCAGATGTATGTGCGAAGTATACTGTCAAATCAGTCTGAAAAACGGCAGATTATTGACATGAGAGAATGTGATGCAACCATCCAGGAAATTGCTGCGTGTGTGGGATGAAGTGTTTTGATAGCAGCAGCGCAATGGGTGTCTGCAGGATGGTTCACGTAATGCTGCAGAACATGACAAGATGGGTCAGGACGCACCAACCAGACCACCCCCTGAAAAGATCGTCACCTCATATTTGGATGAGGTGTCTATCTTTTCAGGGGGTGGTCTGGGTAGATCTGTATCCTCCTTGGCTCTGGTGCAACAGTGAAACAACATAACACATCATACACTATCAGGAATGACAGTCCATTGTTGTTTATTATGGAGTGGGTTATGTGTGTGTCTTCCACTTCTCTGCCTACCTTTGACAAATGTGCAGAAACATACTTGATGGCAGTCGCACAAGAGATACAGCACCAGTGCAACACCTTGTGATACTGGATGCTACTGGGTACAACCACAAATCACAGTTGACTTGTGTATTGGGCACTGTGACCTACGTGAATGATATCCTGCAACACATAGCCAAACCCTTTCAGGACGACACCCCAGGCACCATACAGCAAGACAATGCAAGACCATATATAGCTGCATGAACACATGCCTTCTTAGTGTTACAGGATGTCAGCATATTGATCGGGCTTGCCAGATCATCAGACTGCTTGCCAATCGAAAATGTGTGGAATATGGTGAAATGACTGGTGCAGTGCTGTGACCCAATGATAACCACCATAGATCAACTTTGGAACCAGGTAAATGCATGGATGGCTATACTGTAGGATGTCATTCAGGCCTTATATGTATCGATGCCATCATGCATGGAACAAATTATGAGGGCCCATGGTGGATCCTTTTCCTACTAGGCAACAGGACACTTGCTGGTCCGAGGTGACTGAAATGCTAATCATTTCTGCAGAAGATGCTAATGTACATGTCCTATGAATATGAACATCCTATCTCTAGTCATTCAAAGTATTTTTTTCTTTCCCCTGAACATGAGCGTATATGCTCATTATCTATGACCCCAACAGATTTGAAGAATGTCGTCAGTCAAAAATGAAATTGCAACAATATCAGATGATATGGTGTGGCAGTTGATGATGAACTTCAAGGATTGCCTTGATGAATGCATCGCCAGCAAAGGTTGTTATTTTTTTCTGATATTGTTTTCCACACAATTTATTTGTCTTCTGTTAATAAAATTTACCTAGATGGTCTACAATGTGAACATTTTCAACCCTGTACAAGCAAAAATGAAAATTTGACAATGTTTTTAAATTAAATGACTTCCTGTCCACCACACCATTTATATTGAGAAATTAGTCAATGGGGTAGAAGGAGTTGATAACAACAGCTCCTTTAGGTTTCTCTTAAACTAATCATTATTAATAATAAAGTTACTCAACACATGTGTTTTGAACAATGGACATATTTTTGGATCAAAGTAAATTATCCTTACTTCAAGTATTGGTTCCCCCATGAGCAGACCAACAGCTTGGAGAGAGAGAGAGAGAGAGAGAGAGAGAGAGAGAGAGAGATAGTTAGTTACGTGTTCCATTGATCAATAGCACAGAAAACAGTTATGATGTGGAAGGTGTCAAATGCACAAGAAATGTGCACAGGAAACAAGTTTATTTCTATCTCTCTTTTTTTTTTACATTATAGTGTTATACCTAAATATTTCTATTATCCATCCCATTCCCTTAAATGGCACAAAATGCATATATTAAATCTCCAGATTTATTTACTCATATTCAAGAAATCATCTATGATATAGAAGGAGTTGTCAAGGAAGTATGATTTCAATTTGTTTTTTAAAATATTACTGCTGTCTGTCAGACATTTTACTTCATCTAGTAATTTACCAAAAAAGTTTTACAGCAGCTTAAACTAATCATTATTAATAATAAAGTTACTCAACACATGTGTTTTGAACAATGGACATATTTTTGGATCAAAGTAAATTATCCTTACTTCAAGTATTGGTTCCCCCATGAGCAGACCAACAGCTTGGAGAGAGAGAGAGAGAGAGAGAGAGAGAGAGAGAGAGAGAGATAGTTAGTTACGTGTTCCATTGATCAATAGCACAGAAAGCAGTTATGATGCGGAAGGTGTCAAATGCACAAGAAATGTGCACAGGAAACAAGTTTATTTCTATCTCTCTTTTTTTTTTTACATTATAGTGTTATACCTAAATATTTCTATTATCCATCCCATTCCCTTAAATGGCACAAAATGCATATATTAAATCTCCAGATTTATTTACTCATATTCAAGAAATCATCTATGATATAGAAGGAGTTGTCAAGGAAGTATGATTTCAATTTGTTTTTTAAAATATTACTGCTGTCTGTCAGACATTTTACTTCATCTAGTAATTTACCAAAAAAGTTTTACAGCAGCATATTTTACCCATTTCTGTGCCAAAGATAGGTTAAGAAAAGGATAGTGCAGGTCTTTCTTTTTTCTGGTATTGTAATCATGAATGTCGCTGTTGATTTTAAACTGGTCCATGTTGATGAGAAAACATTTCATTATAAGTAAATGTACTGTGAAGAAATTTTAAGAATTCCTATTCTTTTAAACAGATGCCTACAAGATGTGTGACTATGAACCCCACACATTATTCTAACTAGTTTCTTTTGAGCAGTAAATACCTTTTGCCTAAGTGTTGAGTTGCTTGAGGATATTATGACATCAGAGAGTAGAAGTATGCAAAGTATGTTAGTGTACTAATTTCTACATCCTAAAAATTGGCAATTATCCTGATTGCAAAAGTTGCTGAACCTAGTCGCTTTAGGAGATCCAAAATATGACTTTTCCAATTAAGATTCTCATCTATATGTACACCCAAAAACTTAGTATGCTCTACCCCGGCTACCGACTTCTTTTGATGTGTTATGTTTATTGAAGGAATTATACTTTTTGCAGCAGGAAATGGGATGTACTGTGTTTTTTCAAAGTTTAGAGCAAGCCCATTTGCAGAAAACCAGTTAATGACTTTTCCAAAGACCTTATTTGTATAATTTTCTATCAGACTTTCTTTTACTGGATTAATAATTATGCTTGTATCATCAGCAAACAGTGTCAGTTAAGCATCTTGTTTCACATAAGAAGGGAGGTCGTTCTCATAAATCAAGAACAGGAGGGGACCCATGATCGAACCGTGTGGAACACCTAATGTAATTTCATCCCAGTTAGATGAAGTGGCAAACTCCATTGAATCACTTGAAGCATATAAAAAGACTTTTTGCTTCCTGTTCTGTACATACGACTTAAACCACTCATATTCTGTTCCATTTATACCATAAAATTGTAATTTCTCTAACATAATGTCATGGTTCACACAATCATATGCTTTGGCTAAGTCACAGAATATTCCTACTGGTGACATTTTGCTATTTCAAGACTCTTTATTATGTGGACAGTGAAATTGTATATTGCTGTCTCAGAGGAACAGCATTTCTGAAATCCGAACTGTGATTTACCAAGTATCCCATTACTGTTGAAATGGCTAACCACTCGAGTACATTACTATCTCAAAGATTTTTGAAAATGCTGTAAGCAAGGATACTGGCCGGTAGTTATTGACGTTTGTGGTTTCCCCCTTTTTGTTGAGAGGCCTGACAATGGCATATTTTAACCTGTCTGGAAAAATACCCTGACTCAGTGATGCATTACATATGTGACTCAAAACATCAGCTGTAATTGCTCCACATTGTTTTAATAACTTGTTAGAGATGTCATCTACTCCAACAGAACATTTATTTTTCAAAGATTTAATAATTTTCCTTATTTCACAAGAGGTTGTTAGATGAAACTTAATCTGACTAAAATTTTTCAAAACTGACTCTTCCATGTACTGCCTGGCTTTTTCTTTTGAACTATTCTCAGCAATTTTTTAACAGTAATACTACCTACCCCAGTGGTTACTTTTCCTGTCTCCCTTCTAACAACATTCCATATTGATTTTATTTTATTGCTAGAGTTGTTAATTTCTTCTCTAACATACATATTTCTTGATTTCCTTACAACTTTTTTCAGTATATTAGAATAATTTTTATAGTGTAAAACCACTTCTGGATCTTTACTAATTCTTTCTGTCCCATACAGTTTTCTTTTTGTTTCTGAAGACACTTTAATACCTGTAGTAAACCAAGGTTTCTTTGAAAAGTTTGTGGTGTTACATTTAGTAATTTTCTTTGGAAAACAATGTTCAAAAAGGGGATATAAATATATCAAGTAATATGCTGCATTTATCATTAGCATTTGGCTCATTATATACATCTTCCCAGTTTACATTTCCTAAGCTTTCTCTGAAGTGATCTATAGATACCGGGTTGAGCACCCTCACACTTTTATTTAATGGTTTCTGAAGTGTATGCCCTGGTATGTTTTGTAAATAATCAGTTGTGCATCATGGTCAGATAATCCATTTACCACAGGGAAAGTATGTGTTTGCTCTACATCCTCTTGCTGTACAAATCCATTATCTATTAGAGTACTACTGTCCTGAGAGATATGTGTAGGGAAATTTATCACTGATTCTAAGTTATATGTTGTTAACAACACTTCTAGTTCACTTTTCCTATCAGAATTGCTTAGAACGTTAACAATGAAATCACCACAGATTAATAACTTCTTCTTTTTGTCTGACAGACAGCATAATAAGGAGTCAAACATTTTTATGAATAGCTCCAAATCTCCTAGTGGAGACCTGTACACTGTTTCTAATATCAACACAACATTATCTAGCTGAAGTTCACATGCACAAACCTCAAAGTGCTGATCAACACAAAATTTGCTTACTTCAGCAGTTCTGCATTTATACTCTTGTATAATGAAAATGGCAACTACTCCTTTATTCTTACTAGATCTACAAGTGTAAGATGCAAAATCATACCCATTTATACTGACATTTTTCATACCCACAGTTACATGATGCTCAGACAGACGAAGTATATCAATCTCATTCTTATTTTTGAGATCATCTAAACACATTATCAGCTCATCTACTTCATTTTTTATTCCCCTGATATTTTGGTGAAGTAAGTTGATACCACCATTAGCTTTATCCTATTTGCTGTGCATGAAGTTTCTTTTATTCTATTCTCCTTGGTTGTTGTCTGTCTGGAATTTGGCTTTAACCTAAAAAATCTGTCTGCCTGGTCCCAATAATCATAGGGATCACCACCTTGTGTGACTGTGGCCCCCCTTACAGCATCTGCTAATAGAGAAGAGAGAAAGGGGGAGATTATTTATGGCAAATTTGATTAAGGAATAAATTGAGGACTGTTTTTTCAGAACATGGTTTCTGCGAGATTGTAATTTTTCAGGAAACACAAAACACTTTTAGGGGTTTGTATGTGGATGAAAATTCTGCAGACTTCAAATGTAATTAATTAATTGCTAGACAGCAACTGATACATCCACAAATCAAAAGAACAATCTGAATTCATATATTTAAAAAGGACCATGAAAATATCAAATCATTTCAATACATCCTTACTGCATAACATTGCCAGCAAAGGTTGTTATTTTCCTGATATTGTTTTCCACATGATTTGTTTGTCTTCTGTTAATAAAATATACCTAGATGGTATACAGTGTGCACATTTTCAACCTTGTACATGCAAAACCGAAAATTTGAGAAGGTTTTAAAATTAAATGACTTCCTGTACACCACCCCACTTCTATTGAGAAATTAGTCAATGGGGTAGAAGGAGTTGATAACAACAATAACAACAGCTCCTTTAGGCTTATCTTAAACTAATCAATATTAATAGTAAAGTTACTGAAAATGTGTGTTTTGAACAATGGCATATTTTTGGATCAAAGTAAATGATCTTAAATCTTGTACATCTTTCATTCTTATCATCCATTTACGAAGAAAACACACTACACAAATATTACATATAATATTTTTAAGTATTACTAATATAGAGTGTAGTATTTACATTACAACAAATATTTAAATATCTTACATCAATCCAATTAATATGTTTATAGTCCAGTGTCTCATTCTGCTTCCCCACCATCTATATTTCCCATCACATCACTTATATTTGCACTATCCACAGAACTATTCCCTTCAATGTGTTTTCTTAGAATCCTGTGACATCATGCACATTTCAAAGAGCTTATCAACTTTGCCACACCTGTATCTTTTCTTTACTGAGATGATTCATCATATTCATTGTTTGGGCTGTGTCCATGGCACTGAGGGATTCCTGTCATTTCTTGAGAATCTCCACTAAGATGACTCCCCACAATATGTATATATAACAGAAATCTATACCTGGAAGTGGTAATGCATTCATATACAGAAGCTTCCGAAAACCTGGAAAGTAGTCTAGTAAAATTCAGTTAATTTCTAATACTGTGTATGCAGTGCTAGACTGTTTCAATTGTTGGATGAAATATTAATCAGAAGTATTGTTGTTTGCTTACCATCAATTTCATCGTAGGACAAGTCAACAGCATAAGAGCCCATGGGCCCCCTTATTGACATACAGGTGTGCTTGAAAGGTGGCTGGATCTGGTATCCAATGGCCCTGTACTTTCGTCATGCTATCTTCCACTAGTTCTTTTATATGACATTCTTCTTCTCCTCCTTCCCCTTTCAACTTCCATTATGGGTTTGGGACATCTGTCTTCCATTTTATTTAAAACTAAACTTCTAAACACAGACTAAGAATACAAACAACAACTTTGTCATGTAAGACAGTCAGTTTTGCAACTGACAGTGATGTGACAATAATGAAGTGGACAGAAAGGAAATGTTACCAGGCCTTATTGTTACTTCCACAAATGTTACCAAATTGAATTTTGAAAATGGCATTATAAAAATCAAAAAACTATTCACCCTCCAAAAATTAGCTGCAGATGGCTAGTTTTGCTGTATCAGTTTCATGGCAGAAAGTGGGTTTTGCTATAACAGTTTCATGGCAGAAAGTAAGTTTTAAGGAGTCTTATTTAATTTCCTGAGATAACTCATGATTTCGTAGGTTTTATGTTAAAGAGATTATGTTAAATGAAAATCTAAAGAAATAATGAGAGACTTTTTTTTACTGTCTCTCTTTTATATTATTTTTGTTCAATTTAGGAGTTAAGCAGTAGTTATGACCTACTGAGCAGGAGATGAGAATGTATTATCTCTTATATACATTATATCTATTTTAATAAATTTTATTTGTATCTCGACAACTTTTTAAACTGTGATGGTGAAAACTGATAATATACTAATGACAACAATTTAAGAATATTGTCACAGTGGTTAATTTGAAACTGCTGTGATCAGTTGATAATAATTTCTCACATTAATGATCTCCAACATTTCTCAATTAATAAAAGAATTATAAGTCTAAGAGTCAAAGTAAAACTGTGGCAGGTAGAATTTGAAGTTTTGTTCTCATTTGGTAACGTTGTACCACCACCACTTTGAGTAAAAATTATAAGTCTATAGCAAAAGTAATGAGAAATAGTGCAGAAGCTGTCATGGAGCATTGCGTTAACAGCCGTGAGTTGGTAGCTGCCAGTGTGGCAACACGTGTTCCACCAAACCGGGGCAAGTCCCCGGTTATGGGCAACATGACTAGGTGCTGGATTTTAGGGAAACAACAGCATGCCAGAAGCATAGTAATAAGTCTGAATTTTGAGGCAGGGGATCACTTCTCATTGCTGGAAATCAGCACCAGCACCACCTCAATGCCACGGCTATGCCCTGGCAGCGAGACATCTGAGTACTGCCAGCACTAAATCCTTCATGAGACTTGGTACCACAGTTCCACTGAACTGTTGTGTATGTCTGCTGCCACTGATGTTGAGTTCCTAGTGGGACTTGGCGCCATAGTGCCAGACATCATTCAACTCCTACCAGAAAGCTGCAAGCTGTATCCCACACACCATCATTGGACACTATTTTTGAGTACTCTGTGTGTTTGTGAGCCACACCAGGTCAGATTAAAGGAAGACATTAAATCAATTCAGAGGTGGGCTGCTAGATTTGTCACCATTACGTTTGAACAACACACAAGCACTACAGTGATGCTTCAGGAACTCAAATGGGAATCCGTGGAGGGAAGGCAATGTTCTTTTCAAGGGACACTACTGAGAAAATTTATAGAGCTGGCATTTGAAGCTGACTGCAGAACAATTCTACTGCTGCCAATGTACATCTTGCGTAAGGAACGTGAAGAAAAGGTAAGAGAAATAAGGCTCATACAGAGTAATATAGACAGTTGTTTTTCCCTCACTCTTTTTGCGAGTGGAACTGGAAAGGGAAAAACTAGTAGTGGTACAAGGTACCATCAGCCACACACTGTACAGTGACTTGCAGAGAATGCATGTAGATATAGATGTACTGGCCCCCACAGCACAGTATCTGAGCCTCGACCTACAATGTCTTTATTTGGGGTAAGTGAGACTATTTTTATTCTTCTGTGGTGATACGTCATGGGAGTGGAGTTTAGGTGGCAAGAATATATGTGGATTACCTTTATGAAACCAGAGGAACCAGTAGACTTATCACAGTTTAAGGGGAATTCTAGAGATAAGTGATTAGTACCTGTGTGTTGTGCACAGTGCAGATTTCTTGGACATTTTGCCCCTTGTGCCAGGCCCGTAGCAGTTGTTTGCTTTATGTGTAATCATTTTGGGCAGATGGCCAGACAACGTAGAGATTTCAGGTGACTCATGATTAGACAGAATAAATAGGATAGTAAACAGTCTGTGGCTACCTATTCTGTCTCAGTTATTAGTAGATTATCGTTTTCTGTTGTTTTGAGGTATAGATCGTAAGTCGTAAAGGTGAGTTGGGAGGAGGCAGTGGCAAAGTCACAGATACAATATGTCACCAATGAGGCGGCCATATGGTTATATGTGAGAGGGATTAAGGTCACAGGATCTAGGAGTGAATTCAGCAATTACTAAGCTTGTTTATCCCTTCTCTGATAGTGTCTGAGGATGTGTTGGCATTTGTGGAGGATCTCAGGTCATCAACTGACATAGGGGGTTCATCTGATGGACAGTTGTTACAGATAGCAAGGTTATGTTTAATATGGAAAGCAAAGTCATTTGTTTGGTGCACAGAGGTGTTATGCAATGCACAGACTTTTGAACAGCTCAGACAGGATAAGATAAGATAATTTATTGTCATTAGGCCTTTACAACAGTTTACAGTTTTTTATACATACAACATAATCATTACATTAGCAAATAAAACTATTTGGACATGTCAGTTTTTAGCTTACAATTCCATGTTGCAGTCAAAAAATTCTTTTAATTCATAGAAGGGTTTGGCAACAAGTCATTTGCTTAATGTTTTCCTAAATGCCCACTCTGGAAGGTCTTTTACCCTCTGTGGAAGCTTAGTAAATAGTTTGTGGCCCACTAGCTCTTAGCTATTGACTGACTTGACGATCTGTGGTATGACATATGTATGGAATTATTATTTCTTGTATTGTGACCATGAATATTATTTCTGTGTTTTACTTCACATAGATTCTTTTTTGTATAAGTTAACACTTGGTATATATGCAGATTTATAACAGTCATTATTTTACAGTCAGAGAACACGGGCTTACAACGTGCTTTATGCTGAAACGTGTAATGACTCTGATTGCTTTCTTCTGCAGAAGTAATATGTTTTGAACATGGCTTGAGTTTTCCCAGAGAATAAGTCCATATGACATAGTACTTTGAGAAAGTGCAAAATAAGATATTTTAACATAAGCTCCTGGTACACATTTCATACTCTGGATAATTTAACACAAATGTATTTTATGTGTTGTTCCCAGGACAATTTGTCATCTAGGTATACCTCCAAGAACTTTATATAGCAGGGATCATGGACCAGCAGCAAAGATATAGGAGTAACTGGAGTGGTGGTCTGGGTGGTAAGAAGTACTTGTTAAGCTCAAGAGATGATGGAGAGAGTTCCCAGTAAAGACAAATGCAGTAAAAGTGAATGCAGAGGTGGAATGTACCATAGTGGGTGTGGTAGACAGCAGGAACTATAATGTTTTGTTGGTTACAGGGGCACTTGTATCAGTGGCCTCAAGAAAATTATTAGGTAGAAGGTATTGGAATCGACCATACAATTTGCCTGGGGCACAGGACAGTGATATATGACCAGTGGAGTCAATAATGGAGGTTTTCTCACTGGAGGCAACATAGTTTCAATGTGTAGAGGTGGTGCCTCATGGAAGCAGAGGCTACAGCATAACACTAGAGTCAAGAGTTTCTGCATCAACATCATTCTATAACTGACCTTCAACTGTGTTTAGTGGAACTTAGTGGGAAGGCATTCCAGCCAAGGGAAACTTTTGTCAATGTTAATCTACTGCAAAGAATGTCTGGTATATGAGACAATCTATTTAAACCCCAAGCAATGACATTAAGGCTTGAGTCATGTCATTGTGTGTCTTAAGGCACCAGAAAGTTAGCATGGGTTAATGTGGAACCTGGCTTACCAGTTGGTGCTGTGGGACTTGAGTAAATAATTGAGTCAAGTGTTAGAAGTTTGATCGTGTATGGCTAAAATTGAAATGATACATATTTGTATATTGCAATTTAGGTTCTTTGGTTCCTTGTGAGTGTATTGATGTTCCATGTTTTGTGCTCTGAAAAATATTTATTAGGCTGCTAATGAAGTGCAGTATTAACTACTTTATGTTTCATGGTGGATGTTATGAATTCACAAAAGTGATGACCCTGATTTTGAACAGTGCTTCACTTTCTGGTGTCTTCGAAGTAACACAATGGAGCCCCTCACAAACACTGCTGGAAGATGCTTGTTTTGCCTAAAGCACGGTACATTGTTTCTCCACCAGTTGTTGCCCCTGGCACCTATGGCTTTGCAGCTCCAACTGGAATTTCAACATAAAGTTGCTTCCAATTTGGTCTACAAGACCACACCTGTGGGTTACTCAAGTTGAGGCCATATTTAGAGCAATTTAATCATTTCTCAGTTGGACTTAAAAGTGACTGAACAATTGGATGACTTTTGCACCAGCAGTTATACCTTGCTTAAAGAGGCTGTGCTGTAGCATTTTGTATTAATATCAGATTCACATCTCCAGAAAATCATTGGCAGTGCAACGTATTTGGGTGAAACCCCATCTCAGATCCTCCAGCCACTATGCATACTGGTGGGTACTGAACTTCTGGTGCAGGTGTCTTTAAAAATATTTTGAATACGAAGACCCAAAAAAAAAAAAAAAAAAATGAGGGCAGTTATGTCAGCTTCTACCTGTTTCTTCATCGATTAATTGGCTAGGAAAGCTAATGCGGTGGGTATTGAATGTGCAGCCATAAAGGAGGTTATAGATGGAGGCCCCGACCCTTGCTTTACTGCTACGGGGTGCATGAAATCGTGCATCAAACAGCCTGCACTGACAGAGAGCTTATCCAATGAGCTCGCATGGCTGGGTAGGAGACCATGCAACAGTGACTGCTGTTATCAATCCTGTGAGGCTTTTTGTCAGAGACGAGAAATGCAATTCATTTTCCTTGATTGATACAGGATTTAAAACTAGTCTAAGTCCACAATCAGAGGGCAAATGCCAAAGGGATACCAAGGTGCCTATCATCATGGAGGCAAACATTTTGCCTAACAAGACATTTGGTAAATGAACTATGGCTTTGGAATTTGAGGACTGTTTCTTGCCAATGTGGACTTTTATTGTGGCTGATGTGACTGAACCTCTGGCACTGAGCGCCACGGGTCTCGAATCCACAACAGATGGCATGGAACTTGATGACCACTAGAGGTCTCTGCAGCAGTAGCACCGTACGCTGTGGCTGCGCGCTCCTGGCCCCGATTCTAACGTGAGGGTGCCACTGTGGAGCACGTGATCCCAGTGGCCAATAATGACATACCCTGTTATGTATTTAGGCAGCTGCCTCTCTCACTCATTGAGGCAGTCTGGTATTCGCGTTAAGTCAGTTGACATCTCGCTTACAGACACTGTGTTTATGTTGCATGTGCTTACTTCCCGTTTACTAGTGGACATTGTTTTGATTTCGTGAGGTTCTCTCTTGTGACCCCATTGCTTAATACTTGGTGCCTTGCTCGGTTGTCCGTTGTCGTGCTTGTCCGTCCATTCCTGTTTGTCCGTCTCGTTTGTTTGCTGGGTGCTCCTGTTTGGTCCTACTGTGTTTGGGTTAGTGGCAACCCCGTGACCATTCCTGTTGCGGTTACAACAGAACCAATAATACAAGCCAATTTCTTAAGACATTTTTCTATTATGCCCAACTTAGTTAATAAGTATATCATTACATGGCCTATCATGTCACAACACTGCCACGTCAGGACTCAGGACGTGATATGTTCCGTGTCCCACAGTGGACCAATACTTCAGGCACAGGCAGGAGAACATACAGATTTCTCCCTAACATTAGGGAGGGATTAAAAATGAGATTTCTTAATCTGTCAAGTGGATTGACACATTACCTGACTGGCAATGGCCCATATGCTATGTACCTACACAAAATCAAAATACAGATTAGTGATAGCAGAGCCTGTGGCAGTGTGGACACATCAGAACACACGTTGTGCGACTGCGTGCTCTATGAAGATGCGGCGGGTAATGGAAGTCAGGTATTAAGGATGTTGGATCCCAAAGCAGCACTAAAGAACAAGTCGACCTAGTGTATGTTGGGCAATACTGCAACTGCAGTATTCAGGAAAATCAAGGAAGTCATTCAACTGTAAGTCAGCATGATGCCATCCATTCTAGACAACATACTCTGCAGATGGAGAGAAGACATCTGAGGTGGTTGACAACTGAATGAAATAGTTTCCCAAGAGAACCTGCAATGCATTGACGCAAGTGATCATGGAAGAACGGACTTTAAGATGTGACATTGATGGGTGGAATTGCGTGTTAGAGTGGAAATGCTGCTGATGTGCTGCCCGACGCCCAAGAATTCGGCAGATAATGGCTGTTGACTGGAGTAGTATGAGGGCAGATCCAATAGTGGGAACAACTACCTATGAGTTAAATGCACCAAAATAAATTAAAAAACAGAAAACAGAGTCTGTAGGACTTATAATAATATTAGTAATTGGGCAACAGTTTAAGGTATTGATTGTAGTTTTTTAGTAGTAAAAGTAGTTGTAGTATTAAGTATCAGAAACAAACAGTTAATATATACATTTATTCCTATCCAAATAAATGTGATTAGTGTGGCCTACTTTAGCTTTTCAGATAATAGGCTGTAATTATGAAGAATAAGTAAATATGCCCAACTGTTACTGAGACACCTTCCAGTGTTGGTTGAAATTCAAGAGCCTCTCAACAACCTCTGAAAGCAACAAGGAAGTTTTCTTGGATTCCCCAGTAGCAGTGAGAGCTTATGAGGATTTAAAAAAAAAAACTGGCTAAGACTTCATTATTGCCATACCCAATTACTAAGGGTCCCATCACCCTGCTAGTGGATGCCAAAGAGCAATAGGAGCCATCTTGCAACAGCATATATCTAGAGGGTGGCTTTCTTCTCCAAGAACTTATTGGTCCAGCAAAAATCACAGAACACCTTCAATCGAGAGCTTCTAGCTCTTTATTTACTGGTGAAACATTTTTGCCCATGGTTAGGAGGTCAGACTTTTTTCTATTTTCTCCAATCATAAGCCACTGACATCTATCTTCAGACGAGTCACAGAGCTTAATTCTGCAAGGCAGGTGCATCACACAGAATTCATTGTGCAATTTTCCACTGATATTCAACTTGCCTCAGGCAAGGGGGCAAGGCAGAGTAGTGCCAAACTGCTTGTCCTGCAACTGCAGGTCAGTTACAACTATTAATTGGGTGGACGTGGCTGCAGAACATGATACAGACCTGTTCCCTGTCCATTGACAGATGGAGCTGGTGTCAACCTCCTCCTGCATTGAAGTCAAGGTATCTGGTGTGACAGACCTGGAAAAAAGGCACATCTGTTCGTTCCTACAAAGTGGCAATGTCCTATTTTTTAATCTTTTCACATCTTGGCACACCCAGGAATTAGGACAACCATGAGATTGATAGCAGAAAAAGGAATTTGGCGGGAAATACAGGACTGCCGATGCTGGAAAAGGGAACGCCAACACTGCCAAAAGTGCAAGATTAATATGGAGATCTCAGTTCGTAATGGTCATTTTCCCTCTCCTTCTGGGAGATTTTCTTATTTACATATGGATATTGTAGGCCCTCTCCCTCCTTCTGATGGGTACCATTTCTTGGATACCATGATAGACAGTTTCACTAGATGGCTGGAGGCAGTGCCTGTACTGGATATTTCATCAATTCCAGTGGCTCGCATTTTTGTTTATAAGTGGTTCACATGTTTTGGCATCCCACAGGTAATAACCTCAGACAGGGGTTGTCAATTTGAGTGTAAATTATTTACAGAGTTGTAGAAAATATGTGGATATAAACACAACCACTTGAGAGTTACCATCCCACCAGAAATGAGATGGTTAACCACTGAAATTACCCAGCACTTTCCCACTTGGTAAGTCATGGAATCTTTGTTTTTAATATATTTTTCCCATGTGGAACGTTTCTTTCTATTTTATACCAACAACCTGAAAACAGCTTTCACATCTCGCAAGTACACTCCCGACCTGGTACAGAAGCAAATAACCAGAGCCACTTCCTCATCCCCTCAAACCCAGAACCTCTCACAGAAGAACCCCAAAAGTGCCCCACTTGTGACAGGGTACTTCCCGGGACTCGACCAGACTCTGAATGTGGCTCTCCAGAAGGGATACGACTTCCTCAAATCCTGCCCCAAAATGAGATCCATCCTTCATGAAATCCTCCCCACTCCACCAAGAGTGTCTTTCCGCTGTCCACCTAACCTTCATAACTTCTTGGTTCATCCCTATGAAATCCCCAAACCACCTTCCCTACCCTCTGGCTCCTACCCTTGTAACCGCCCCCGGTGTAAAACCTGTCCCATGCACACTCCCACCACTACCTACTCCAGTCCTGTAACCCGGAAGGTGTACACGATCAAAGGCAGAGCCACATGTGAAAGCACCCACGTGATTTACCAACTGACCTGCCTACACTGTGACGCTTTCTATGTGGGAATGAGCAGCAACAAACTGTCCATTCGCATGAACGGACACAGGCAGACAGTGTTTGTTGGGAATGAGGATCATCCTGTGGCTAAACATGCCTTGGCGCACGGCCAGCACATCTTGGCACAGTGTTACATCGTCCGGGTTATCTGGATACTTCCCACTAACACCAACCTATCCGAACTCTGGAGATGGGAACTTGGCCTTCAATATATCCTCTCTTCCCGTTATCCACCAGGCCTCAATCTCCACTAATTTCAAGTTGCCGGCACTCATACCTCACCTGTCATTCAACAACATCTTTGCCTCTGCACTTCCGGCTCGACTGACTTCTCTGCCCAAACTCTTTGCCTTTAAATAAGTCTGATTGTGCCTGTATATGTGTGGATGGATATGTGTGTGTGTGCGAGTGTATACCCGTCCTTTTTTCCTCCTAAGGTAAGTCTTTCCGCTCCCAGGATTGGAATGACTCCTTACCCTCTCCCTTAAAACCCACATCCTTTTGTCTTTCCCTCTCCTTCCCTCTTTCCTGACGAAGCAACCGATGATGTGACTTACCAATCAAAAGTGCTGGTAAGTCGACAGATACACAAACAAACACACAAAATTCAAGCTTTCGCAACCAACGGTTGCTTCATAAGGAAAGGGGGAAAGACGAAAGGATGTGGGTTTTAAGAGAGAGGGTAAGGAGTCAATCCAATACACAGACACAAGCAGACATTACGCTTGTGTCTGTGTATGTGCGGATGGATATGTGTCTGTCCTTTTTTCCCCCTAAGGTAAGTCTTTCCGCTGCCGGGATTGGAATGACTCCTTACCCTCTCCCTTAAAACCCACATCCTTTCATCTTTCCCTCTCCTTCCGTCTTTCCTGAAGAAACAACCGCTGGTCGCAAAAGCTTGAATTTTGTGTGTATGTTTATGTGCGAAAGCTAGAAATTCTGTGTGTGTGTTGTATTTATTGTGCCTGTCTACCGACGCAATCCCACTTGGTAAGTCTTGGAATCTTATATATATATATATATATATATATATATATATATATATATATATATATATATATATAAAATAGTATTTATTGTGCCTGTCTACCGACGCAATCCCACTTGGTAAGTCTTGGAATCTTATATATATATATATATATATATATATATATATATAAAATAGAAAGAAACTTCCACATGGGAAAAATATATTAAAAACAAAGATTCCAAGACTTACCAAGCGGGAAAGAGCCGGCAGACAGGCACATGAACAAAACACACAAACACACACACAGAATTACGAGCTTTCGCAACTGGCAGTTGCTTCGTCAGGAAAGAGGGAAGGAGAGGGAAAAATGAAAGGATGTGGGTTTTAAGGGAGAGGGTAAGGAGTCATTCCAATCCCGGGAGCGGAAAGACTTCCCTTAGGGGAAAAAAAGGACAGGTGTACACTCGCGCGCACACTCACACACACACACACACACACACACACATATCCATCCGCCTTGATGTGTGTGTGTGTGTGTGTGTGTGTGTGTGTGTGTGTGTGTGTGTGTGTGTGTGTGTGTGTGTGTGTACACCTGTCCTTTTTTTCCCCTAAGGGAAGTCTTTCCGCTTCTGGGATTGGAATGACTCCTTACCCTCTCCCTTAAAACCCACATCCTTTCATTTTTCCCTCTCCTTCCCTCTTTCCTGACGAAGCAACTGCCAGTTGCGAAAGCTCGTAATTCTGTGTGTGTGTTTGTGTGTTTTGTTCATGTGCCTGTCTGACGGCGCTTTCCCGCTTGGTAAGTCTTGGAATCTTTGTTTTTAATATATATAAAGAAACTTCCACATGGGAAAAATATATTAAAAACAAAGATTTCAAGACTTACCAAGCGGGAAAGCGCCGGCAGCCAGGCACATGAACAAAACACACAAACACACACACAGAATTACTGCTTTCGCAACCGATGGTTGCTTCTTCAGGAAGGAGAGGGAAAGATGAAAGGATGTGGGTTTTAAGGGAGAGGGTAAGGAGTCATTCCAATCCCGGGAGCGGAAAGGTCGGTATACCTCAATGCCACACACTGTATTTCAGTCTCATCTTCACAGTCCGTATGGTTTCCATATACACTGCAGGCTATCACAGGCTGCAATAGCACAGTCCGCTATGAATATACAGCATACAGTGGTCAAACCCAGTTAAACATTAGCAAAAGCATTTAATAGTCGGTGGACCGGTTTTTAAGGACACAGAAATTTGAATTCTCTAAAGTCTAATTACTCAAGAAAATTTACTCTAAATAATTTCTTAAAGCTAAGAGAGGATAGACTGACAGATGGAGAAAATTGATTATACAGGATCACAGAATAAGTGTAAGATGCAATGCCAGAATACGAAAATGAAATATGACAATTGCATAGCTAGGGGACCTAGTGCTCGCCAAACACTTAGCACACAAAGAATGTATGCTCCCCTGAGGAATCAGATAAATACAACATAACAAAGTATACAAAAATATCCTGGTAAGATTACATATAAAAGTCTATAAACATCTATTATCTAAAATACTTTTTTACATTTTTTTATACAATTTCAGTTCGGTCACGTTTCGTAGGCCAAACAGTCTGCCAGAATTTGGGTAGACTAGACGGTAAGCATTCGGATGAGGATTGTCCTGAATCTTGAAAGGTCCAATGTATATGTCAAAAAACTTTTTTAATTCACCACTGATGGCTTTAGACTTCTCTTGTGTTTTAACAAGGACCAAGTCTTCAATTTTAAATTGAGTAGGCTTCAATCTTTTGTCATGTCTACATTTCCTCTTATCACCTTGAGATTTCATGGTCTTTCTCACTATTTCCTCTCTCATGTTTTTTCAAGGTTCGACTAGCAAAAGCAATAGACCTGTGTTCTATTTTCCCATTTATATTTACTTCTTGGAAAAGGTGAGCACCTAGGCCATAATCACTACTATCTGCCATAATGCAAAAAGGTAAACTTAAATCAGGACGGTACAAAATTTGACTGTTACATAACTGTGTTTTTATTTCTTCAAAAGCAGCTTCACATTCCTGATCCCAAACGCACATTGCATTTTTCTTCAGCAATCTGTTAAGACTTGGAGCATTTAGAGCTTGGGTACTAATGAACTTTCTGTAGTAACCACACATCCCAAAAAATGACTTTAGTTGTTTCTTGGTTTTTGGAATTGGGAATTTTGCAATTGCCTCGAGTTTTTCAGGATCTGGCAAAATACCTTCCTCAGAAATACTGTGCCCCAGAAACTTCAATTTTTTCATACCAAACTTACATTTAGATAATTTAAGTGACATTCCCCCTTTCCTTAATCTATTGCAAACCTCCCTCAAAGTATTAACATGTTCTTCCCAAGTTTCTCCAGTGATCAAAATGTCATCTACATACACAGTTAATTTTGATAAAAGATCTTTTCCCAAAACAAATTCAAGTGCTCTAATGAATTCGGCTACTGAGACATTCAGCCCAAATGGTACCACACAATACTGGTAACATCTTCCCCCATACAAAAAGGCAGTATACTTTCTGGAATCATTTTCTAATTCTACTTCAGTTCGGATATGCAGTGCGGTTAGCTCTGAGAGTCAGTTGAAGTCTGTCAGTTCTGTTTGTAAATAAACGTCTGTAATGAAGAATTACTTGTTGTCGTCAATATGAACTCAAGACCTTTTGCACGAAGCAGACACCTCCTAATGCAACGTTTTAATTTGGTGTTGAGGAGCTGAAATGTTATAATTTGGTTGAGAGGTCCTGGGATGTTATAATTAACTCACTCACTCATTAAATTATAAGATCCCAGCTCTTCAACACCAAATTAAAACGTTCCACTTCGATTTGTTTTGTAAATAAACATCTGTAATGAAGAATTACTTGTTGTCGTCAATGCGGTTAGCTCGGAGAGTCAGTTGTTGAGTCTGTGAAGTCTGTCAGTTCTGTTTGTAAATAAACGTCTGTAATGAAGAAGTACTTGTTGTCGTCAATATGAACTCAAGACCTTTTGCACGAAGCAGACACCTCCTAATGCAACGTTTCAATTTGGTGTTGAGGAGCTGAAATGTTATAATTTGGTGCAGAAAGTCCTGGGATGTTATAATTTGGTTGAGGAAGCTGGGATGTTATAATTCTTTCCCTTAGGGGAAAAAAAGGACACATTACACTCGCACACACACACACATATCCATCCGCACATACACAGTCTGCTTGTGTCTGTGTATGTGCGGATGGATATGTGTGTGTGTGCGAATGTACAACTGTCCTTTTTTCCCCTAAGGGAAGTATTATAACATCCCAGCTTCCTCAACCAAATTATAACATCCCAGGACTTTCTGCACCAAATTATAACATTTCAGCTCCTCAACACAATATGAACTCAAGACCTTTTGCACGAAGCAGACGCCTCCTAACGCAACGTTTTAATTTGGTGTTGAGGAGCTGAAATGTTATAATTTGGTTGAGGAACCAGTATAGACAGTATGCTTATGATCGATCTGTAGATAGAGGTAATGAAAAAATTAAATTTGACAGGAAATTTTGGAATGTCATCAGAGAAAATACTAGAAACAACTGTAATAGGAACCAGGCTACCTTTGATGAAGTAGGCTTAGAAGATGATATAATTGCAAATTTATATAATCAAGAAGAAGCACCTAATGCTGAAATGAAAGGTAAGGATAACTTTGATAATTTTGGATTGTACAAACTTATGTGTGGTGATGTTTTAGATGTAAGTTGTCATAATGATGTTCGTACTGAAGTTTCTGGAAAGTCTGATATTCATGTGGATGTGGTTGGTGAAGATGGTGTCGTGAGTAATGTTGGTGATACTAGTAGTGTTTGTAGTGTAAGCTCAGGCAATGATGATGATAATGTTGATGTTAAGGCTAATGGTGATTATGAACTAGAAGATTTTGATGGTGAATTGGATGGAATAGTTTATGTTGAAGTTAAGGAGGATGTTATAAGCAATAGTGTTGAGAATAGTTGTGCCAGGAACTCTAACTACATTCCACATGAGAATCAGATTGTGCCAGTTCAGCTTAGTAATACATCAGGAGACAGGGGGGTTGATTGTGCTGATGGATCTGAGATTATTTTGAAATCTGTTTGGGACAAATTTAAAGATTACAGTGATGACAATGATGTTAAGATCAAATTATGGAAAATTTGTGAACCAGTTTCTGCTTTTAAGCCTAATGAAATCATCAAACGGGGTACTAGTCAGGATGTGTGTGAGGTAAATAGTAATCCAGACATTCCAGTAAATTCCAGTAGACCTAGAAGTTTGAAGAAAGTGTTGCCTAATAAAGAAAACCTAAATATGGAACAGAGGTATGATGAGATAGCAGAAGATCTTTTGTATGAAGAACAGGAAGAAAGGGAAAACACCACTATTGGTAGTCCATACATAAAAATTAAAGCTGCAGGTTGGGAAGGGTATTGTTTGATTGACACAGGGAGTCCAATTAGTGCCATTTCAAGCAAATTAAGAGATATAATTAAGCATGATCCTGACTTTGTTGAATTACCAGTTGTTGGAATAAAAATTAGAGGCATTACCGGCAAACTGAGCAAAATTGTTAATAGACAGGTGTTGTTGTCCTTCAGTATAAATGATGTACAGTTTACTCAAGGATGTCTTGTAATAAGTGACCTAAATGAGAATGTACTGTTAGGAATGGATGGATATTAAAAGCTAATGCAGCATTTGATTGGGAAAAGAGTTTGTTTACCTTTATTGATCCTAAGACGAGAGTATGTTCCAGTACTGACATGTCGGTTCAAAACTGTGCTGATAAGGGAATTGAAATTAGGGACGTTACATTTTCTAAAGACAGTGGTTATTGTGTAGAGGCAATTACTGAGGATTATGCTGATGGAGAATATGGGGATATAGTGAGGACATGCAGCTTTACTGTATGATTAAATGATGATGGCATCCTCTTGGGTAAAATATTCCGGAGGTAAAATAGTCCCCCATTCGGATCTCCGGGCGGGGACTACTCAGGAGGATGTCGTTATCAGGAGAAAGAAAACTGGCGTTCTTCGGATCGGAGCGTGGAATGTCAGATCCCTTAATCGGGCAGGTAGGTTAGAAAATTTAAAAAGGGAAATGGATAGGTTAAAGTTAGATATAGTGGGAATTAGTGAAGTTCGGTGGCAGGAGGAACAAGACTTCTGGTCAGGTGACTACAGGGTTATAAACACAAAATCAAATAGGGGTAATGCAGGAGTAGGTTTAATAATGAATAGGAAAATAGGAATGCGGGTAAGCTACTACAAACAGCATAGTGAACGCATTATTGTGGCCAAGATAGATACAAAGCCCACACCTACTACAGTAGTACAAGTTTATATGCCAACTAGCTCTGCAGATGATGAAGAAATTGAAGAAATGTACGATGAAATAAAAGAAATTATTCAGATAGTGGAGGGAGACGAAAATTTAATAGTAATGGGTGACTGGAATTCGAGTGTAGGAAAAGGGAGAGAAGGAAACATAGTAGGTGAATATGGATTGGGGCTAAGAAATGAAAGAGGAAGCCGCCTAGTAGAATTTTGCACAGAGCACAACTTAATCATAGCTAACACTTGGTTTAAGAATCATGAAAGAAGGTTGTATACGTGGAAGAACCCTGGAGATACTAAAAGGTATCAGATAGATTATATAATGGTAAAACAGAGATTTAGGAACCAGGTTTTAAGTTGTAAGACATTTCCAGGGGCAGATGTGGACTCTGACCACAATCTATTGGTTATGACCTGTAGATTAAAACTGAAGAAACTGCAAAAATGTGGGAAATTAAGGAGATGGGACCTGGATAAACTGAAAGAACCAGAGGTTGTACAGAGTTTCAGAGAGAGCATAAGGGAACAGTTGATAGGAATAGGGGAAAGAAATACAGTAGAAGAAGAATGGGTAGCTCTGAGGGATGTAGTAGTGAAGGCAGCAGAGGATAAAGTAGGTACAAAGACGAGGGCTGCTAGAAATCCTTGGGTAACAGAAGAAATATTGAATTTAATTGATGGAAGGAGAAAATATAAAAATGCAGTAAATGAAGCAGGCAAAAAGGAATACAAACGTCTCAAAAATGAGATCGACAGGAAGTGCAAAATGGCTAAACAGGGATGGCTAGAGGACAAATGTAAGGATGTAGAAGCTTATCTCACTAGGGGTAAGATAGATACTGCCTACAGGAAAATTAAAGAGACCTTTGGAGAGAAGAGAACCACGTGTATGAATATCAAGAGCTCAGATGGCAGCCCAGTTCTAAGCAAAGAAGGGAAGGCAGAAAGGTGGAAGGAGTATATAGAAGGTTTATACAAGGGCGATGTACTTGAGGACAATATTATGGAAATAGAAGAGGATGTAGATGAAGACGAAATGGGAGATATGATACTGCGTGAAGAGTTTGACAGAGCACTGAAAGACCTGAGTCGAAACAAGGCCCCCGGAGTAGACAACATTCCATTAGAACTACTGACGGCCTTGGGAGAGCCAATCATGACAAAACTCTACCAGCTGGTGAGCAAGATGTATGAGACAGGCGAAATACCCTCAGACTTCAAGAAGAATATAATAATTCCAATCCCAAAGAAAGCAGGTGCTGACAGATGTGAAAATTACCGAACTATCAGTTTAATAAGCCACGGCTGCAAAATACTAACGCGAATTCTTTACAGACGAATGGAAAAACTGGTAGATGCAGACCTCGGGGAGGATCAGTTTGGATTCCGTAGAAATGTTGGAACACGTGAGGCAATACTGACCTTACGACTTATCTTAGAAGAAAGATTAAGAAAAGGCAAACCTACGTTTCTAGCATTTGTAGACTTAGAGAAAGCTTTTGACAATGTTGACTGGAATACTCTTTTTCAAATTCTAAAGGTGGCAGGGGTAAAATACAGGGAGCGAAAGGCTATTTATAATTTGTACAGAAACCAGATGGCAGTAATAAGAGTCGAGGGGCATGAAAGGGAAGCAGTGGTTGGGAAAGGAGTGAGACAGGGTTGTAGCCTCTCCCCGATGTTATTCAATCTGTATATTGAGCAAGCAGTAAAGGAAACAAAAGAAAAATTTGGAGTAGGTATTAAAATTCATGGAGACGAAGTAAAAACTTTGAGGTTCGCCGATGACATTGTAATTCTGTCAGAGACGGCAAAGGACTTGGAAGAGCAGTTGAACGGAATGGACAGTGTCTTGAAAGGAGGATATAAGATGAACATTAACAAAAGCAAAACGAGGATAATGGAATGTAGTCAAATTAAATCGGGTGATGCTGAGGGAATTAGATTAGGAAATGAGACACTTAAAGTAGTAAAGGAGTTTTGCTATTTAGGAAGTAAAATAACTGATGATGGTCGAAGTAGAGAGGATATAAAATGTAGACTGGCAATGGCAAGGAAAGCGTTTCTGAAGAAGAGAAATTTGTTAACATCGAATATAGATTTATGTATCAGGAAGTCGTTTCTGAAAGTATTTGTTTGGAGTGTAGCCATGTATGGAAGTGAAACATGGACGATAACTAGTTTGGACAAGAAGAGAATAGAAGCTTTCGAAATGTGGTGCTACAGAAGAATACTGAAGATAAGGTGGATAGATCACGTAACTAATGAGGAGGTATTGAATAGGATTGGGGAGAAGAGAAGTTTGTGGCACAACTTGACTAGAAGAAGGGATCGGTTGGTAGGACATGTTTTGAGGCATCAAGGGATCACAAATTTAGCATTGGAGGGCAGCGTGGAGGGTAAAAATCGTAGAGGGAGACCGAGAGATGAGTACACTAAGCAGATTCAGAAGGATGTAGGTTGCAGTAGGTACTGGGAGATGAAGCAGCTTGCACAGGATAGAGTAGCATGGAGAGCTGCATCAAACCAGTCTCAGGACTGAAGACAACAACAACAACAGTTCAAGAAAAATTACGGGAATCAGATAATTTGAACCAAGAACAGACGGTAGAGTTAGAAAGATTATTGTGGAATTACTGTGATGTTTTTGATGATAGACCTGGCAGAGTAAAGAATTATCAATGTAAACTCAGATTAAAACCACATGAGTCATTCTTTATAAAACCTTATAGTGTGCCCATTGCAAAGAGAAAAGATGTAGAAATGGAACTTCAAAAGATGGAAGAGTGGGGCATCATTGAGAGAAGTAAGAGCCAATACAATAATCCTTTGGTAGTGGTTGCAAAACATGATGGCAGTGTCAGGCTTGTACTAGATTCAAGACACCTAAATAAGTATCTGGAAAGAGAGACCGATCATCCCGAGAATATAGACGAATTACTTCATAAATTTGAAAGAATGAAATACATGACCAGTTTAGATCTCACATCAGGATTTCACCAAGTAGAATTAGAAAATGATTCCAGAAAGTATACTGCCTTTTTGTATGGGGGAAGATGTTACCAGTATTGTGTGGTACCATTTGGGCTGAATGTCTCAGTAGCCGAATTCATTAGAGCACTTGACTTTGTTTTGGGAAAAGATCTTTTATCAAAATTAACTGTGTATGTAGATGACATTTTGATCACTGGAGAAACTTGGGAAGAACATGTTAATACTTTGAGGGAGGTTTGCAATAGATTAAGGAAAGGGGAAATGTCACTTAAATTATCTAAATGTAAGTTTGGTATGAAAAAATTGAAGTTTCTGGGGCACAGTATTTTTAAGGAAGGTATTTTGCCAGATCCTGAAAAACTCGAGGCAATTGCAAAATTCCCAATTTCAAAAACCAAGAAACAACTAAAGTCATTTTTTGGGATGTGCGGTTACTACAGAAAGTTCATTAGTACCCAAGCTCTAAATGCTCCAAGTCTTAACAGATTGCTGAAGAAAAACGCAATGTGCATTTGGGATCAGGAATGTGAAGCTGCTTTTGAAGAAATAAAAACACAGTTATGTAACAGTCAAATTTTGTACCGTCCTGATTTAAGTTTACCTTTTTGCATTATGGCAGATAGTAGTGATTATGGCCTAGGTGCTCACCTTTTGCAAGAAGTAAATATAAATGGGAAAATAGAACACAGGTCTATTGCTTTTGCTAGTCGAACCTTGAAAAAACATGAGAGGCAATACACTGTTACCGAGAAAGAGCTTTTGGCCATTTACTGGGCATTTTCTAAATTCAGAAATTATTTATTGGGAAACCAGGTAGTTGTCTACGCAGACCATAAGGCATTAATTTATATTCAAGAATGTAGGTTGCATCATGGAAGGATTACCAGGTGGGCACTCTGGTTACAACAATTTAATTACTCAATAAAATATCTTAGAGGACCCGATAATGTAGTTGCTGATGCTTTATCTAGACTACCTGTGGGGGGTGACTTTGAAGATGACAGTGGGGAATGTGAAAAAGAATTCAAAATTATGTATTTGAGAGGGGTGGACAATGAACAAGAAATCAGAGACATTTGTAATGACATCCGACGGAATCAGAACCACGATGAGAACTGTAAACTGGTCAAAAGTTATTTAGGGAAAAAGGGACATGAAAAAGTGGGAGATTATTACAAAATCTACAAGGGGATTCTATTCAAGAGAAACAGTGTAGATAGCGATGTATGGAAATTATGTTGGCCTGAACAGACATCAATGTACTCATCAAGTACATTCATGAAAGTTTTGGTCATTGTGGGATTCAAAAGTGTATCCAGAAAATCCAAGAAAATGTGTACTTTAACAACATAGCCAGGAGGGTTAGAAAAATTTTGACGGGTTGTGACAGGTGCCAAAGAGTAAAAGTATCCAACCAAACTTGTCGAGGATTGATGCAAAACATCTTACCAAAAGAACAACACGAGTTAGTCGCTGTCGACTTATATGGACCATTACCGAAGACCAGAGGAGGCTATTGCTACATTTTTGTTATGGTTGATGTTTTTTCAAAATTCATTAAGTTATACCCTCTTCGCAAGGCAAACAGTAAGAGCATTATTTCAAAAATCAGAGGAGACTATTTTGGCAGGGTTGGAAAACCTCAGAAAATCTTATCAGACAATGGGACTCAATTTACTTCTGGAGTATGGAAAGCTTTTGTTGAAGATGAAAATATAAGTCACATTCTTATTTCAGCTTATCATCCATCAGGAAACCCTTCGGAGAGATACATGAGGGAAATTGGGCGATTCTTTAGAACCTACTGCAATACTGATCATGCTAGTTGGATTGACTATGTTGAGATATTCGAAGATGTTGTGAACAGCCTACAGCATTCCTCAACAGGGTTTTCGCCTTATGAAATACATTATAATAGCAAACCACCACAACCAATTAGTGATTTCATTGATTTTCCAGTCTGCAAACCATTAAGTAGATTAGATTAGATTAGATTAATACTTTTTCCATAGATCATGAATACGACAATTCGTAATGATGTGGAACGTGTCAGGTTAATAAAAGATGTCTGTACAAGAAATTACATTACACAAAATATTGCATGACACTAATGATTAAGGGTTTTTTTTTCCCTAAGTTTATATCTAAAAATTCAGCCAATGAGTAGAAGGAGTTGTCATCTAGATATTCTTTTAATTTATTTTTAAATGTTAGTTGGCTATCTGTCAGGCTTTTGATGCTGTTTGGTAGGTGCCCAAAGACTTTTGTGGCAGCATAATTTACCCCTTTCTGTGCCAAAGTCAGATTTAACCCTGCATAGTGAAGATCATCCTTTCTCCTGGTGTTATAGGTATGCACACTGCTATTACTTTTGAATTGGGTTGGATTATTATCAACAAATTTCATAAGGGAATATATATACTGTGAGGTTACTGTGAGGATCCCTAGATCCTTAAATAGATGTCTGCAGGATGACTGTGGGTGGGCTCCAGCAATTATTCTGATTACACGTTTTTGTGCAATGAATACTTTTCTACTCAACGATGAATTACCCCAGAATATGATGCCATACGAAAGCAGTGAATGAAAGTAGGCATAGTAAGCTAATTTACTGAGATTCTTATCACCAAAATTTGCAATAACCCTAATAGCATACGTAGCTGAACTCAGACGTTTCAGCAGACCATCAATGTGTTGCTTCCAGTTTAACCTCTCATCAATGGACACACCTAAAAATTTTGAAAATTCTACCTTAGCTACAGACTTCTGTTCAAATTCTATATTTATTACTGGAGTTGTGCCATTTACTGTACGGAACTGTATATACTGTGTTTTATCAAAATTTAAAGAGAGTCCGTTTGCTGAGAACCACTTAATAATTTTGTGAAAAACATCATTTACAATTACATCACTTAGTTCTTGGTTTTTGGATGTTATTACTATACTTGTATCATCAGCAAAACGAACTAACTTTGCATCTTCATCAATGTGGAATGGTAAGTCATTAATGTATATCAAGAACAGTAAAGGACCTAAGACCGAACCCTGTGGGACCCCGTGCTTGATAGCACCCCAGTTTGAGGAATCAGCTGTTGTTTTAACATTACACGAACCACTTATTTCAACTTTCTGCATTCTTCCAGTTAAGTATGAATTAAACCATTTGTGCACTGCCCCACTCAAACCATAATGATTTAGCTTATCTAAAAGAATTCCATGATTTACACAATCAAAGGCCTTTGAGAGATCACAAAAAATACCAACGGGTGATGTCCGGTTGTTCAGAGCATTTAATATTTGATCAGTGAAAGCATATATAGCATTTTCTGTTGAAAAGCCTTTCTGAAAACCAAACTGACATTTTGTTAGTATTTTATTTTTACAAATATGGGAGGCTACTCTTGAATACATTACTTTCTCAAAAATTTTTGATAGAGCTGTCAGAAGAGAGATTGGGCGGTAGTTGTTGACATCCGACGTATCCCCCTTTTTATGCAATGGTTTTACAATGGCATATTTCAGTCTATCAGGGAAAACACCCTGCTCCAAAGAGCTATTACATATGTGGCTGAGAATCCAACTTATTTGTGGGGAACAAGCTTTAAGTACTTTGCTGGAAATGCCATCAATTCCGTAAGAGCGTTTACTTTTCAGTGAGTTTATTATTTTACTGATTTCAGAGGGAGAGGTTGGTGGAATTACAGTTGTTTCAAACTGCGCAGGTATGGCCTCTTCTATTAATAGCCTTGCCTCTTCTAGTGAAGATCTAGATCCTATTTTCTCCACAACATTTAAAAAATGATTATTCAAAATATTTTCAATTTCTGATTGTTTGTTAGTGCACTTGTCATTCAGTTTTATTGCACTAAAGTCTTCCTGTGCTCTTGGTTGCCCTGTTTCCCTTTCAATAATATTCCAAATTGCTTTAATTTTATTATCAGAGTTACTGATCTCAGACATGATACACATGCTTCTGGACTTTTTAATAACTTTTCTTAGTACCGCACAATAGTTTTTATAATATTGAACAATTTTGGGGTCAGTACTCCCTCTTGCTGTTAGATACAGTTCTCTTTTGCGGTTGCAAGATATTCTTATTCCTTTAGTTAGCCAAGGTTTTTTATGTGTTTTCTTGGAATTATATTTAACTATTTTCTTGGGAAAACAATTTTCAAATACCCTTAAAAATGTATTGTGAAATAAGTTATATTTCAAGTTTGCATCGGGTTCCTTATACACTTCATCCCAGTCTAGCTGCTGTAGGCTTTCCCTAAAGTTTGCAATATTTATATTGTTAATTGAACGCACTGCTTTGAAAGTCTGATTTATTATACTGCATGGAGCTATGTCATGTACTGTAACAAGCTGTGCACTATGATCTGAAAGACCATTCTCAACAGGATAAGCATTTATGTCCTTAAACTTATCTTGGTCTATAAAAAAGTTATCTATCAATGTACTGCTGTTCTTTGTTATCCGAGTAGGAAAATCAATGACGGAGCTAAAATTGAAAGAACTGAGTAATACTAAAAGGTCATTCTTCCTATTACACTCTTTCAGGGAATCAACATTGAAATCCCCACAAATGATAATTTGCTTCCCCCTGTCTGACAGATAGCACAACAAAGCATCCAAGTTTTCTAGAAATAGCTGGAAATTCCCTGAGGGGGACCTATACACTGTTACAATTATGAAAGTGCCATCATTTAGTTTAAGTTCAGTGGCACATGCTTCCATATGTTGCTCTACACAAAATTTTTTAGTTTCTAAATTTTTTGCACTGTGGAAGCTTTTGACATATATGGCAACTCCTCCTCTCATCATATTATCTCTACTTACATGTGCAGCTAATTTGTACCCATTGATGCTAACCTTTTGCATATCAGTGACAATGTGATGCTCAGACAGGCATAGTATATCTATTACATTCTTGGTTTCTATATCTTCTAAACAAAGCAGAAGCTCATCAATTTTATTCTTCAATCCCCCAATATTTTGATGAAATATACTAACAGTATTTTTCACTTTACTTTTGTGAGTATCTTGAACTTTTTTAACATCTTTAGTACTTTTATTCTTCAATCCCCCAATATTTTGATGAAATAACAGTACTCAACAGAGAGAGGAAATAGTGAGAAAGACCATGAAATCTCAAGGTGATAAGAGGAAATGTAGACATGACAAAAGATTGAAGCCTACTCAATTTAAAATTGAAGACTTGGTCCTTGTTAAAACACAAGAGAAGTCTAAAGCCATCAGTGGTGAATTAAAAAAGTTTTTTGACATATACATTGGACCTTTCAAGATTCAGGACAATCCTCATCCGAATGCTTACCGTCTAGTCTACCCAAATTCTGGCAGACTGTTTGGCCTACGAAACGTGACCGAACTGAAATTGTATAAAAAAATGTAAAAAAGTATTTTAGATAATAGATGTTTATAGACTTTTATATGTAATCTTACCAGGATATTTTTGTATACTTTGTTATGTTGTATTTATCTGATTCCTCAGGGGAGCATACATTCTTTGTGTGCTAAGTGTTTGGCGAGCACTAGGTCCCCTAGCTATGCAATTGTCATATTTCATTTTCGTATTCTGGCATTGCATCTTACACTTATTCTGTGATCCTGTATAATCAATTTTCTCCATCTGTCAGTCTATCCTCTCTTAGCTTTAAGAAATTATTTAGAGTAAATTTTCTTGAGTAATTAGACTTTAGAGAATTCAAATTTCTGTGTCCTTAAAAACCGGTCCACCGACTATTAAATGCTTTTGCTAATGTTTAACTGGGTTTGACCACTGTATGCTGTATATTCATAGCGGACTGTGCTATTGCAGCCTGTGATAGCCTGCAGTATATATGGAAACCATACGGACTGTGAAGATGAGACTGAAATACAGTGTGTGGCATTGAGGTATACCGACCTTTAAGGAAGAAGATCACCGACCTTCAAGAAAGAAGATCACCGGTCTTCAAGAAAGAAGACGCCAAAGATATGTGTAAAACCTTTCTGTTTTGTAATGTAAGGACATCAACCATTCCGTGTTTCACGTGGAAGTTCTGATGGGGGGGTTGTGTAACATTACAGGACATATTGGGACATATTGAAGTATTCGATACTGTAGACTTTTAGGGGATGTCGATACAGATATGCAAAATGTAAAGGGAAACTTTGGTGATGTTTAAATATTGTACTGTGTCAATATTAGGACATTTTGCACAGAAAGAACAAAAATAGAATTAATGTAAATATATATTAGTGTTAGTAACCTATTTTCATTCAATTTTGTAATTATATTTCATTTTGTAAAAGAAAGACTCACTGTTTGCTGTAGTTCTGATTAATTGTATAATTTATCAGTTTTGAGCTAAATTATTTCGTATAATATGGACAAGATACTTTTAAAAACTCACCAGCTAAAGAGAAAGTCTGTGAATGATCGTTTAATGCACACTTCTGGAACTTTCTATGGAGAAATTCTATATTATGATCGCAAAAATACGAAAACTTGTGAAAACTGTTTCATAATCTAATTTCGAAAGACGATTTGTATCAAGAAATATTGCTAAAAAGATTTGTTTGCTTTTTGAAACACGATTTAAATCATTTTACATATAGATAGTTGTTCTAAATCACTCAAGAAATATCCAGAATCGAATGTCAAGATATTTCTGGAAACATCGGTACAAATCTGGTGAAGGTTATCCAGAAGCTGGTAGAAAAATGTTATAAAATCTATTTGGAAATTATGCTTGTAAGAATTTATATGTACTGATCCTTTTACTTACTTTAATCTGTACTAAAATTCTGTACTGTCTAATTTAGTTTTAAGTCGTGAATTGCTATTGTATTGTAAACAAAACATTGTCAAAGACTCTCATTGTTTGGAAAGATATTAATACACCTAGGAGTTGTCAGTTTCCAGTTCAGGTCAGTTCGGATATGCAGTGCGGTTAGCTCGGAGAGTCAGTTGTTGAGTCTGTGAAGTCTGTCAGTTCTGTACTCCTTACCCTCTCCCTTAAAACCCACATCCTTTCGTCTTTCCCTCTCCTTCCTGAAGAAGCAACCGTCGGTTGCGAAAGCAGTAATTTTGTGTGTGTGTTTTGTTCATGTGCCTGTCTGCCGGCGCTTTCCTGATTGGTATATATATATATATATATATATATATATATATATATATATATATATATATATATATATATATATATATATATAACAGAAAGAAACTTCCACATGGGAAAAATATTTTAAAAACAAAGATTCCAAGACTTACCAAGCGGGAAAGCGCCGGCAGACAGGCACATGAACAAAACACACAAACACACACACAGAATTACGAGCTTTCGCAACTGGCAGTTGCTTCGTCAGGAAAGAGGGAAGGAGAGGGAAAAATGAAAGGATGTGGGTTTTAAGGGAGATGAAGATTCCAAGACTTACCAAGCGGGAAAGCGCCGGCAGACAGGCACATGAACAAAACACACAAACACACACACAGAATTACGAGCTTTCGCAACTGGCAGTTGCTTCGTCAGGAAAGAGGGAAGGAGAGGGAAAAATGAAAGGACGAAGCAACTGCCAGTTGCGAAAGCTCGTAATTCTGTGTGTGTGTGTTTTGTTCATGTGCCTGTCTGCCGGCGCTTTCCCGCTTGGTAAGTCTTGGTATATATATATATATATTAAAAATAAAGATTCCAAGACTTACCAAGCGGGAAAGCGCCGGCAGACAGGCACATGAACAAAACACACAAACACACACACAGAATTACAAGCTTTCGCAACTGGCAGTTGCTTCGTCAGGAAGGAAGGAAGGAGAGGGAAAAATGAAAGGGTGTGGGTTTTAAGGGAGAGGGTAAGGAGTCATTCCAATCCCGGGAGCGGAAAGACTTCCCTTAGGGGAAAAAAAGGACAGGTGTACACTCGCACACACACACACACATATCCATCCGCACATACACAGACACAAGCAGACATATTTAGAGGCAAAGAGTTAAGGGCAGAGATGTCAGTCGAGGCGGAAGTACAGAGGCAAAGAAGTTGTTGAAAGACAGGTGAGGTATGAGCGGCGGCAACTTGAAATTAGCGGAGGTTGAGGCCTGGCGGATATCGAGAAGAGAGGATATACTGAAGGGCGAGTTCCCATCTCCGGAGTTCGGATAGGTTGGTGTTGGTGGGAAGTATCCAGATAACTCGGACGGTGTAACACTGTGCCAAGATGTGCTGGCCGTGCATCAAGGCATGTTTAGCCACAGGGTGATCCTCATTACCAACAAACACTGTCTGCCTGTGTCCATTCATGCGAATGGACAGTTTGTTGCTGGTCATTCCCACATAGAAAGCATCACAGTGCAGGCAGGTCAGTTGGTAAATCACGTGGGTGCTTTCACATGTGGCTCTCCCTTTGATTGTGTACACCTTCCGGGTTACAGGACTGGAGTAGGTGGTGGTGGGAGGGTGCATAGGACAGGTTTTACACCGGGGGCGGTTGCAAGGGTAGGAGCCAGAGGGTAGGGGAGGTGGTTTGGGGATTTCATAGGGATGAACCAAGAGGTTACGAAGGTTAGGTGGACGGCGGAAAGACACTCTTGGTGGAGTGGGGAGGATTTCATGAAGGATGGATCTCATTTCGGGGCAGGATTTTAGGAAGTCGTATCCCTGCTGGAGAGCCACATTCAAGGTCTGATCCAGTCCTGGGAAGTATTCTGTTACAAGTGGGGCACTTTTGGGGTTCTTCTGTGAGAGGTTCTGGGTTTGAGGGGATGAGGAAGTGGCTCTGGTTATCTGCTTCTGTACCAGGTTGGGAGGGTAGTTGCGGGATGCGAAAGCTGTTTTCAGGTTGTTGGTGTTTGTTGGTAATGAGGATCACCCTGTGGCTAAACATGCCTTGATGCACGGCCAGCACATCTTGGCACAGTGTTACACCGTCCGAGTTATCTGGATACTTCCCACCAACACCAACCTATCCGAACTCCGGAGATGGGAACTCGCCCTTCAGTATATCCTCTCTTCTCGATATCCGCCAGGCCTCAACCTCCGCTAATTTCAAGTTGCCGCCGCTCATACCTCACCTGTCTTTCAACAACTTCTTTGCCTCTGTACTTCCGCCTCGACTGACATCTCTGCCCTTAACTCTTTGCCTCTAAATATGTCTGCTTGTGTCTGTGTATGTGCGGATGGATATGTGTGTGTGTGTGTGCGAGTGTACACCTGTCCTTTTTTTCCCCTAAGGGAAGTCTTTCCGCTCCCGGGATTGGAATGACTCCTTACCCTCTCCCTTAAAACCCACACCCTTTCATTTTTCCCTCTCCTTCCTTCCTTCCTGACGAAGCAACTGCCAGTTGCGAAAGCTTGTAATTCTGTGTGTGTGTTTGTGTGTTTTGTTCATGTGCCTGTCTGCCGGCGCTTTCCCGCTTGGTAAGTCTTGGAATCTTTATTTTTAATATATTTTTCCCATGTGGAAGTTTCTTTCTGTTTTATATATATATATATATATATATATATATATATATATATATATATATATATATATTGTTGATTGTGTAATCAAGTCTTGGGTAAGTTGTTAAAAGGAACATTATTGGCTATACTAGAGATTACAGATGAGGGAAATTGCCACATAGAGTGCGTAGGGTATAAGAGGGCACAGGATACTGCTAGGACTGCATTGCATCAGAAATTGAAGTGTTTAAAGGAGATAGAAAGGATACAGTGGGAGGGCCTGTTGCTAAAATTACAGTATCTGTTTTCTGTTGGCATCTATGCCAGTAATGCAACACAGGATTCCAACAGAGAACAAAGCACCAGTGTATTGAAGGCCATACAGAATACAATTGTCGTTGCAACTAGTTTTGGAGGACTTCGTGGGATGATAGAAGAGAGCAGTAGCTCCTGGGGGCTGGGAATTATGATAAAGCCCAAGAAGTATAGTTTTTGTTATGGTTACCGCCACTTGGGTAGCAGGACTGTGGCACACACATAACCACTTCTGAACATCACATAGATGATGGATAACCTAGAACAAAGCAAGTACTTCTCGACAATGGACTTGCGGAGTGGATACCATCCATTAGAAGTGGTTCCAGAGGCCAGACTGAAAAGAGGTAGGCCACTGTTGCAAATGGGGTGAATTATGCAAGTTTGTAAGAATATTTTCTGAAAATTTTTGCTGTGTGAGCTTTTAGTATGAATCAAGCAGACTGCTAACTCAGCGTAAGTTGAAAAAATGGGTAGTACGAAAATTGATAGAAAATTTACTCATTATGACAAAGCCTTTCTTTATGAGCCGCTACAGGAGGCAGGATTCAGGGAAGGAACACTTTTTCCACCATTTGAACATTTCCACACTTTACAAGGTTTTTAAGAAAAAATATCCACATCTACATACATACTCCGCAAGTCATAGTATGGTGTGTACTAGACATTTCCTTTCCTGACCCTCACAAACAGAGTGAGTCAAAGATGACTGTCTGTATGTCTCTGAACGAGCCCTAATTTCTCCTATCTTTATCATCCTTACCTGAAATATATACTGGTAGCAGTAGAATCATTCTGCAGTCAGCTTCAAATGCTGGTTCTCTAAATTTTCTTAATAGTGTTCTTCCCTCCAGAGTTTCTCTTTACAGTTCCCACACCATTGTGTCATACCATTTTTATTACCTGCTATTTAATATGCAATTCAAAAGTAAATTATCCTTTGAGCAACAAATGTACAATATGTGATTTGTTTGTTTGTCAAATTGCAACATTGTCTGGTACAGCTAAGGGAGTTCAGAAATAGACTAAAACTTCATAATTTGAAACCTGAAAAAGGAAAATGAAAAAGAAATGAAAAGAAAAAAGATTTTAATAAATTTACCAAAATTATGAGAAGGAACGTTGCTACTTACCATACAGCAGAGATGCTGAGTCGCAGATAGGCACAACAAAAAGAGTCCCACAATTGCAGCTTTCAACCATTAAGGCCTTCATCAACAAAAGCTAGCACGTGGGCGCACCCAAACACACAAACAATTAAGCAACTCACACACACGACTGCAGTCTCAGGGAACCTGCATGATGGTAGTGGCGACTGCTTGTGGGCAAGGTGGAGGCTGGGGGCAAGGAGGGGAGGATAGTATGGCGCAAGTGGTCGACCGTGAAGTGCTGCAGGTTAAACTGAGTGGGAAGAGGCGGAGGGGGGGGGGGGGGGGGGGGTAGCAGAAAAGTAAAAAAAGACTGGGTGTGGTGGTGGAATGATGGATGTGTAGTCCTGGAATGGGAATAGGGAGGGGGCTGGATGGGTGAGGACATGAGGGTTACGGGAATGTAGGACATATTGTATGGAAAGTTCCCTCCTGCACAGTTCATAAAAGCTGGTGTTGGTGGGAATGATCCATATGGCACAGGCTGTGAAGCAGTATTGAGATGAAGGATATCATGTTCGGCAGCATGTTCACCAACATGGTGGTCCACTTGTTTCTTGGCTACAATTTGTCGGTGGCCATTCATGCTGACAGACAGCTTGTTGGTTGTCATGCCTACATAGAATGCAGCACAGTGGTTGCAGCTTAGCTTGTAGACACATGCCTGGTTTCACAGGTAGCCCTGCCTTTGATGGGATAGGTGATATTAGTGGCGGGACTGGAGTAGGTGGTAGTGGCGGGAGCATGTGTGGGACAGGTCTTGCATCTAGGTCTATTACAGGGGTAAGAGCCATGAGGTAAGGTATTGGGAGAAGGCGTGGTGTAAGGCTGGATGAGTATACTGTGTAGGTCCAGTGGACAATGGTATACCACTGCGGGAGGGGTGGGAAGGATAGTGGGCAGAACATTTCTCATTCCAGGGAATGACAAGAGGTAATCGAAACCCTGGCGGAGAATGTAATTCAGTTGCTCCAGTCCTAGGTAGTACCGGATTATGAGGATAATGCTCCTCTTTGGCCGGACAGTGGAACTTTGGGAGGAGGTGGGAGACTCCAGTCGCCACTCCCATCATGCTCTGGTGCTGCTGCTCGCAGTATGGTTTCAGTTGCCTGAGACTGTAGTTGAGTGTGTGTGTGTGTGTGTGTGTGTGTGTGTGTGTGTGTGTGTGTGTGTGTGTGTGTGTGTGTGTGTGTCTATTATTGAATAAGTCCTTAATGGTCGAAAGTTTTAATTGTGAGAGTCTTTTTTTGTGCCTATCTGAGACTCAGCATCTCCACCATATGGTGAGTAGCAACTTTCCTTCCCATAATATTATTACATTCCCTCCTGTATTCTCCATTGTTTGATTTTAATAAATCTCAAATTCCTAGTGCAACATTTGCATTTGATTTAGAAGCATTACTGTCTTTACCAATCTTAACCGATACTAACATGTACTACTCAAGACAACTTGCAAATTTCAACCTTTGTAACCATTTCCACAATAACATCAGTATTATGAATACATGACATGAAGGAATATCAGGTAGGGGAGTGAATGAAGTTGCATCCTGTGTCTTTTGAGACCTCAAAGAAATTGAATCTACTGACAAACTTACATTGTGGAGTGGTAACTGCTGTGGGCAGAATAAAAACGCAATAAAAGTATTTTTGTGGGTATATTTAACTTGTATTGGAATAAACCATAAGTTCCTAGTCTGGGGTCAGTTCTTTCTTAATGGCAATCGTGAATTCGCTCTTATGGAAAAGCAAAAAAGACTTACTAAATGCAATGTTCCATCTATGATAGAAAATGTTAAATTGACAAATCCGTTTAAAGTAATCACCCAAAGATTAATTTTTTTTATTTAAAAAAGTAGCAGACACTTTATTATTAACATAGCAAGAGTTAACATTACAAAACTTTCATGAGTAAAAGTTACTTCTTATAAACCAGGGTTCTTGTTAAAAGGACCTTTAATAAACTCAAACAATGGTCTTAAATTAATGATTTCACAAGAAAGGTGTGGCTAAAAAGGAAGTATCACAGACAACAATACTTATGATGGGCAAATCACTTACACAACATAAGAAAGACAATTTAAAAATTATGATTAATTTTTGGTAAAACTTGAAGACAAACTGCTTTATGAATGCATCAAATCTCAAAATTCACGCAATGTTTGGAATGTTTTTATTATTCCAGTATGGTTGTATTAGTGTATTTCAATAGTGTTGTATTAATAAACTTGGATTTTACTTAAAAAGGTGTCAGTTTTTGTATTACTTCTATTACCATCAAAAGCAAGAATAGGTAACCAATCCCTATCATATAACAGAGATGCTAAGTCAGAGATAGGCACAACAAAGACGCTGTCAGAAAGTGAACAAGGCCATCGTTGGAAATAGATAAAACACACACACACACACACACACACACACACACACACACACACACACACACACAAAGGCATGCGCGCAAATGCAACTCACACACCCGACCACAGTCTCTGGCTGTTGAGGCCAAACTGCAAGCAGCAGCATATGTTGTTGGGAGAGGCAGCTGTGTGGTGGGGGTAAGGAGAAGACGGGGGCAAGGAGGGCAAGGGACAGCAGAGTAGGAGTGGGGGCAGTAAAGCGCTGCTTGTGGGAGTGTACAGGCGCAAGGCAGCTAGGTGCAGTCAGAATGTTAGACATATGGCAGAGGGGTGGGGTGGTAGTGGAAAAGGAGGGAAGTAAGAAAACTGTGGGTGCATCGATGCAATAGAGGGCTGTGTAATGCTGGAATGGGAAAGGGAAGAGGGACTAGATGAATAAGGACAATGACTAACAAAGGTTGAGGCCAGGAGGGTTACGGGAAGATTACAGAGAGGATTTCCACTTGTGCAATTGAGAAATGCTGGTGTTAGCAGGAAGCATACAGATGGTACAGGCTGTGAAGCAGCCATTGAAACGAAAAACATCATACTGGGTGGTGCGTTCAGCAATGGACTGGTCCAGCTGTTTCTTGGCCACAGTTTGTTGGTGGCCATTCGTGCGGACAGACAGCTTGCTGGTTGTCATGCCCACATAGAATGCAGCATGGTAGTTGCAGCTTAGCTTGTAGATCACAAGACTGGTTTCACACATAGCCCTGCCTTTGCTCGGATAGGTGATGCTTATGATCAGACTGGAGTAGGTGGTGGTGGTGGGAGGGACAGGTCTTGCATCTAGGTCCATTACATGGAGTGAGCCATGAGGTAAGGGTTGGGAGCAGGTGTTGTGTAGGAATGGACCAGGATGTTGTGTATGTTCGGTGAGCAACAGAATACCACTGAAACCCTGACGGAGAATGTGGTTCAGTTGCTCCAGTCCTGAGTGGTACGGAGCCATGAAAGGAATGCTCCTTGCTGGCCAGACAGTGGGACTTTGGGAGGCTGTAGGTGACTGGTAAGATGAAGCATGGGAGATCAGTTTTTGTACAAGGCTGGGAGGATAATTACAGTCTGTGGGACCCTCAGTATGTTTCGAGAGGAACAGTTCATTTGCAGAAGCGACAGCCACAGGTGCCTGGGCTGTATGGAAGGGACTTCTTGGTGCGGAATGGGTGGGCAGCTGTCGATGCAGAGGTATTGGTGGTGGTTGATAGGTTTGATATGGACAGAGTTACTGATATAGCCATATTTGAGGTGGAGGTCAACATTGAGGAGGGTGGCTTGTTGGGTTCAGTAGGACCAAGTGAAGAGAGTGATGGAGAAGATGTTGAGGTTCTGGAGGAATGTGGATAGGGTGTCCTCAGCCTCAATCCAAATCATGAAGATGTCATCAGTGAATCTAAACCAGGTTAGGAATTTGGGATTCTGGGTGTTTAGGAACGATTCCTTTATATGGCCCATGAATAGGTTGGCATAGGATGGTGCCATGTGAGTGCCCATATCCATACCCCAGATTCATTTGTAGGTAATGGCTTCAAAGGAAAAATACTGAGGGTGAGGATATAGTTGGTCATGGCAACGAGGAAGGAGGTTACAGGTTTGGAATCCGGAGGCGCTGGGAGTGATAGTGTTCAATAGCAGTAAAGCTATGGGCATTAGGAAAGTTAGTGTAGAGGAAGTGACAAGCAGGTCACTATGTGGTAAAGGGGCAGGAATTATTGAGTCAGTGGAGGTAATGGTTGGTATCTTTTATATAGGAGGGTATGTTGCAGGAAATAGGCTGACAGTGTTGGTCTATGAGAGCAGAGCAGTAGGAGCACAGTAACTGGCCAGTGGGGGCATCTTGGGTGACTGGGTTTATGGACTTAGGAAACATGTAGAAGGTAAGCATGTGGGGAGCAGTGGGCGTGAAGGAGAGAGATGGACTCAGGAAGAGGTTCTGGGATGGGCCGAGTTTTGAGGAGAGACTGTAGATACTGCTGGATTTCTGGAATGGGGTCACTGTGCCAGGGTTTGTAGGTGAATGAATCTGACAGCTGGCAGAGGATCAGTTTTTAAGTGGTGGATTGCAGTTCTTTCTATGGATGTAAGGTTAGCTTGCATGTTGAATGATTTGGGGAATGATGGTGAGGCAAGGTTAGAGGTTAAGAAATTACAGAATTTCTTAACCTCTAACCTTGCCTCACCAGGCAGTGGGGGTTGATCATGGTTGAACGGAGGAGTGAACAGAGTCATGCACGATTCAGTATTGGTCTTTGGTTGAGCGGTTCAGTATTGGTCTTTGGTTGAGCCTGATTGGTAGGGTTGGTGACAAAAAAGTGTTTGCACTGTAGGGATCAAGAGAAGGCCTTTAAAAAGTCCTGCATGATTGAATTTGGGAGTGGGTTAAAATGTGAGGCCTCTGCAGAGCTAGGGCTTTAGGAAAAAACGTTAACAAATGTGCTTAGGTCTGTTTAGATTTTAGTATCTGTATGGTGGTGGGAGGGAGTTTTTGAGGGTGGAGTAAATGTAGTAGGTTGAAAGGGTTTGTCAGCTATGATGGGATGTGGGGGAAGTTTGGAAGTTGTTGTAGAGGTGGTGGATAGTGGTAGTCCAAGGTGGAGGTAGGAAGTGAACAGGGTGGAGAGTTTTTTGAGGCGGCCTTGTACATGTTGCTCCAGTTCCTGGAGGGCAAGAGTTTCAGTGTGTGATATAGGATTCATGGATTTGGGACTGCATAGCATGAAAATTTTGCAGATGAAGAGGAGGTACTGCTAGGAGGTTTATCCCTGACTGACATGGTTTTGTAGCAGGACTGTGATGGTAAGGGTTCAGGACTGTCGAAATCTGAACAGATAGGTAATTTGATGGTAAGGGAATTGGGGGGGGGGGGGGGTCCATGAGCCAAGCAGCAACAAAAGAACAGTATGTGGGATTGGGTTCTGGCAACAGTTAAAGAAAGTTTCCTGTATCGACACAGATGGAAGGAAAGAAAGGCTCCATGGCGGTGGATAAAAATGTCTAAAAATATGTAAATAACTTAGAAATCAATCTGAAACAATTCGTGAAAATACACTCACAGGAAAAATTATGAAAAAGTATGAAACAGATGAAATCTGAGGTGGTACGTCGAAAGCGAAAGCCAAAAACCACGTGACATTGGTGTGAAGACACAATGAAATCAAAGCAACAAGAAATAAAAAGACTGTAATGTGAGTTGCAGGTCTATGAGTGTGAAGAATGGGGATGGTAGATGTGACTAGATTAAGTGAAGTTAGGAGGTGTGAAGTGGAAAAGAGAGGAGGCGGGGTGCAGAGGGGTTGGTAGAATGAGATACAAGTTCATGTGGCACAGGAAGGTAGGGAGATAACACACAAAAATACACGAGAGTGATGCAGGAAGAGTGATCAATATGAAGGTATATCAGTGGGAGTAATGTGAGGCATCAGATGCTGCATCAACAATCAGCATCACCTTGTAGCTGTCTGTTGTGTGTGGCCAAGACAGTTGATACAGTGTGCCTCATAAGTAGAGCATCCACTACAGTTTGTAAGGTGACAAGATAAACAGAGGAAAGAAGAGAAAGAAGGACAGTAAGGCATTAGAAAATAGTAACAAAGGAAAACAGCACTGAGTTACAAGATGGAAGAAAAGCTGTAAGCAAATTCAAAGAATGGAAAATTCAGTATGGAACATAACAATATTAAGAGAAGGATAGTTGCTACTCACCATTTAGTGGACATGCTGAGTTTCAGATAGACACAACAAAAGGACTGTCAGAAAGTGAGCTTTCAGCTGACAAGGTATTCATCGAAAATAGTCAGTTTCCTATTTCCAACAAATGCCTTGTTGTTTGAAAGCTCACTTTCTGCGAGTCTTTTTGTTGTGTCTATCTGTGAATCATCATCTCCACTATATGGTGACTAGCTTCTATCCTTTTCATAATATTGTTACATTCCATCAAGGATTTTCCATTGTTTGATTTAAGTTATGCCTATCCTATGATTAGGTATCATCCAATGCGACATCCGTCGAAAGGGATGTGTCTCAGGCAATTACAGCATTTTTTCTGACACATATTGTTGATGTAGGACTACCACATGTTCTGGGTTTCGCATTTTTTAAAACTGTTCTTGGTCAATTTTTGTATTCTTAGTGATTGAGCACAGTATACTATGCCATTAACTAAATATATAAAACTATTTTGAATTAGAAAATTAGAAGTAAATACTGACCAAAGAAAAGAACCAATTTCTGAAAAATGTTGCCAATGGCAATCAGAGACCCGTTTACTTCTGGACTTCAAATTGTATTATCTTTCTAGACTCACTTTTGTAAGAGTTCTTTAAACAAGTACTCCAACTTTAAATAACAATGGATTCTTTGGCATCCTTATCATCTGCAGTATCTTAAGCCCCATCAGGCAGGATAATATCAATAACACTAAATAGAAATAGTTTTACGGAGAAGTTCAAAGGGTCACCATTATTTGAATGTGTTACATAAATCTGGAACACTGTTTTTCTATGTATACAGAACTTCAGAAACCTCAAAAACACAATTTCTTTAGAATTGATATGACAGTTTCATATCATCTTATAATACGCAATATCCATGTACACTGAATTTGTACAAAAATTAAATCAGCATTTCACATTCCAAATTATCCTCGAGTGTCCTGTTAGAGGCACCAGCTAACAACTGCTGAAGATATCCACAGCCAGCAGAAAATGTTCCGAGAGTTCAGCTTCACTTGCACTGTGAGATTCAGTAACATACAGAATATTTTTCAAGCTCGAATTCTAGTCAGAACACTGCATTTCAAGCAATTACCAGACTATTATCTTAAGGTTTGCTTCTACATCTACATCCATACTCCGCGAGCCACCTGACGGTGTGTGGCGGAGTGTACCCTGAGTACTTCTATCGGTTCTCCCTTCCATTCCAGTCTCGTATTGTTCGTGGAAAGAAGGATTGTCGTTATGCTTCTGTGTGGGCTCTAATCTCTCTGATTTTATCCTCATGGTATCTTCGCGAGATATACGTAGGAGAGAGCAATATACTGCTTGACTCTTCGGTGAAGGTATGTTCTCGAAACTTTAACAAAAGCCTGTACCGAGCTACTGAGTGTCTCTCCTGCAGAGTCTTCCACTGGAGTTTATCTATCATCTCTGTAATGCTCTCGTGATTACCAAACAAAGCACGCTGCTCTCCGTTGGATCTTCTCTATCTCTTCTATCAACCCAATCTGGTACGAATCCCATTTTTTTAATGCCTTGATGAGTTAAGCACCACATTCTCCTGATAAAGCGGTATCACACTTCCTGAAACAACAGCTAACTAAAGCACTAGCGTACAACTGCTTTACATGCACCACACTAATAAACAGTGGATTTCACAAATCTGTTAGCAAACTTTCGTGTGTACTTGTATGTGAATTTTGCTTCGCATCAACTATGACAGTTATGGCAGGTTTTAAAATAGCATGTTGACTGTTTGGAGTGCTAAAAAAAATTGGAAACCAGTGCAGTTACTTTCACGTTTATTTTGGGCAACATTTGCAATCACATTTGGTTTGAGTCTTGAAGGAGTTAACAATTGAGGTGTAACAACCAGTCCTGTTGCAGGATTAATTCAAATCAGGTGTTTCGTCATATTATATTAATTTTAGGAGACAATCTGAGCAACCCTCTTAGATTGTTTGCAGATGATGCTGTCATTTACCATCTTGTAAAAACATCAGATGATCAAAATGAACTGAAAAATGATTTAGACAAGATATCTGCATGGTGTGAAAAGTGACAATTGACTCTAAATAACAAACAGTGTAATCATCCACATGAGTACTAAAAGGAATCCTCTAAATTTTGGTTACATGAAAAATCACTCAATTCTAGGGGCTATAAACTCAACTGTGAACTTAAGGACTACAATTACAAATAATTTAAATTGGAATGATTGTAAAGATAATGTTGTGGGGAAAGCAGATCGGAGGCTGTGATTTATTAGCAGAACACATAGAAAATGTAACAGGTCTACTAATGAGACGGTTTACACTACACTCTTCCATCCTCTTCTGGAGTACTGCTGTGCAATGTGGGTCCTGCATCAGATTAAGATTGATGGAGGACATCAAAGAAGTTCAAAGAAGGGCAGCTCATTTTGTATTATCATGAAACAGGAGAGAAAGTGCCATGGATATGATACACGAATTGGGGTGGCAGTCATTAAAACATAGGATTTTTTTTGTTGAGAGAGGACCGTCTCATGAAATTTCAGTCACCAACTTTCTGCTCAGAGTGTGAAAATATTTTGTTGGTGTATCTCCTAATTTCTGGTTGCCATTCTCAAAGTTAATTACTTGCATGGTCCTGCTATGTAGTGCCACATGACTGTTCTCTCAGACTACTTCGCTTTGTCACAATGTAATCTGTCAAAGCTACTAAATGACATAAACAGCTTATAGGTAATTCTTCTGTATTTTACGCCCAATGGTTTTTATCCACAGCTTAAATCGAAATGATGGGTCAAGACTATTTAAAACAGCCATGTGCGTTGCTATAACATTAGCGATCAAGAATAAGTGACAATTACTAGAGTGTGTTGAGCGTTTTACCCTTACCAGCTACCTAAAATATGTCTTGCACGCGTTTTAGCTCACGCAGGCTGGCGTGAGGTCTGGAACATGACAAGGGAATTAGAATTGAGAAAAACGGACGTAGCTGGTGGAATACTTAACTTTAATCCATTAATGGAGAACGTCGCTCTTTATGGTACATGATTCACAATATCAATAGTACGGATACTGGCGCCTTGCTAGGTCGTAGCAAATAACGTAGCTGAAGGCTATGCCAACTATCGTCTCGGCAAATGAGAGCGGTCAGTGAACCATTGCTAGCAAAGTCGGTTGTACAACTGGGGCGAGTGCTAGGAAGTCTCTCTAGACCTGCCTTGTGGCGGCGCTCGATCTGCAATCACTGATAGTGGTGACACGCGGGTCTGACGTATACTACCGGACCGCGGCCGATTTAAAGGCTACCACCTAGCAAGTGTGGTGTCTGCCGGTGACACCACACCTTTTATTCCAAAGAATCCCATGTTACACTACACAACAGCTACTGTAATGTACAAAGATAAATAATTTAACACCAAGATGCCATTTTTCACTATCCCACTGGGCTGTTTTAATAAATTTCACCATTTAGTGACAGTATAAAGTTGTATTTACGCTCCATTTTACAATACATACATACATTTTTAAAATACCATGAAATGCTAGTGTTTTGGGTAGAGCATGCTAGTGTTTTGGGTAGAGCCAATGACAGTCTCACAGCAGCAGCAAGCTGGTTTATTCAGAGAATGAACAGAAAGTCTTTTTGTACAATGTCCTTCAACAGACATCTAAGTTAATACTACTTTTATTATTCTGTTGCTTTAGCAAAAACAATGGTGATGTATCACAAATACTAAAATTATGAAAAGCATCTACTTATTAGGTAGCAGAACACATAAGCAGAAGAGTCAGTAATATACTAACCTGAACTGCCTTCACTTTTTAAGAAGAGATTGTTGGAGGAAATATACGTTATCAAGCTTTAGATAGAAATGTCACACAATACAGGGTACCCACAAGAGGATTTTAAAAAAGGTGAAATGAAAGCTCATTTATTTTCATTTAAGGCTACACTTTTCCTTATCATACACTAAAGCTCTACAAGTAAAGGACAGCTGAAACATATGTGGCTTCCATTTACTGGTAAACACTGATATTTTATTTTTCCCATAGCTAAAAATTTTAGTTATAGGTGCCAACCTGTAAATTCAGTCCTGAAGAATGGCAACTGATGTATCAGCAAAGGCTTCCTTTTGTCAGGGAGCTTGTAAATGTCTATAAAGTCATACTGAATACTACACTGTACTACTCTATTCAATGTGATATATGTATTTGCTGGTGCTTACTCCAAAATGGCAGCTTGAAGACCATAGCTCCTCATGAAGATAAGTTTTCTTTTTTAATATTCCAAACTGACAAAAATAATCTGAACCCTAATTAATTAACAATTCTCATGAGTACATACACACTTTGATTTTTACGTGCAGAATTAATTCACCATAGAGACTTAAAGGTAAAGTATCAAAACTTAACAAATGTATGGTAAACCTAAATAACGTTTTAGTGTGTGTGTGTGTGTGTGTGTGTGTGTGTGTGTGTGTGTGTGTGTGTATGTGTGGTCTGAAGGAAGACTGTCTGTTGTCAATATATTGTCCATACATTCTATGTGCCTGTTCACTAATCAGCAACTCTTCTATTTAGTAATTAGTTATCTGTCCTCATTTTGCAATACATCTTGGATTATCCATCAATATATAATACCACATTATCAGTGTTTACCAACGTACGAAGTCACAATCTTAGCTGACAGGGAGAATTCAAAACTAAACATTAATTCATCCAAATTTAACAATACTGCATCTGCACAGTCACTGAATATAGTTACGCAAGGGACAATGATTAACACATCAAAGATGATGTATCACCATAATAATACAGTTGTATTACTTCATCATGACTCTTTAAAGTAAAAGTTCTGGTATCCCACATTTCACAGATTACACAAAATATGCAGCATTATGACCCAGAAGAGCTTCTCTGTTGAGATCTTGAGTGGCATTGCGTCTTGAACAGAACAAGGAACATGTTTGCCCACTTAAAGTTTTTGATACAAAATGTGTTTTTCAATAAAGTCATCAGTCAATAAATTAACCATTAATATGTACACAGTTCATACTTTCTTTTCACATGTGTAAAACTTTGGAAATTACACTGAATTTCCATGATTCAGTCAGTCATATTCATGACTACTTTCACGTTTAGCAATGAGGGCATCCTTCTCTTCTTCAGATGCATCTTCAACTGGGTGCTGCTTAGAGGAGCGTGCAATTTTTGTGAGTCCTTCAGTAAGGCCTGATTGACTAATCCTGCAACAAACAGAAATTAAAAACATAACAAAGTGAACTATACAAATGATTATGTTTGAACAGCAGTATAAAATATAAGCTAAAAAATGACTGAAATTGCAAATCCAAACAACAATAAAAGAATAACATGTGCTCACTGCAGGGCAAATAAATAGTAAAAAAAAAATTAAAAAATTAACAGCAGTATGAATAATAAATAAGGTACCAGAATCACAAATTAATTAAAAAACAAAACATACCATTGGACTGTGCTACAAGAATACCCCCCTCCCCCCCCCCCTTTTAAATGACATAATGTAAAATACTTCTAAAATTTAACACTCGATCTATATCCACTGCAAATGATCTAGAATGCAAATAATCTGTAACCAGCTAACAGTTTCCATATCCTGAAATTTTGTCCATTTCTTCCTTGTGAAGCAGGAAACCTCTGTTTTCAAAGGCTAGTGTCAAGATTTCATTTGTGTGTGTTAGTCTTTTGTCACTTGCTACGCTGAAGCAAAGAAGTAGAAGGATAATGATCAGAATAAGTGGAATCGCATCAGAAGTGCATTCCACCATGCCAGTTATGCACCAATCTGACAACACACAGACCAAGTTCAATGGAGTCCACACAAGATACGGTTCATTTGCTTGGAAGGGCAGGGCGACAGTGACTGCCATCCTTCAGCCAGATGTCAACGACAGAATCAAGGCGCATGCCCCACAATCTTTCTCAAATGATTTTACAGAAACTATTCAATAAAAAAAAAATCATTTTTCCTTTACTTGTAATTTTATACGTCAGGTTCATGATTATGTGCCCGTCACTTTGTTAATGGTCATAGTTATTGTGATATTTAAGTGGGAGTAAGACATTATGCAAAATTTGAAAAGGTTTTCTTTGAAAACTAGGGGCTGCTATTATTTTGCGTTTGGTGCATATTACATAATATGTTGTTTCTTATGAAATTTAGTTAACAAATTGAATTTTTCTTTAGACTTGACTGAAAGTCTCTATCTGTCACCAATCTTGAGACAATTCATCTGACATAGCACACTCTTTTGCGATCGTGACGTGCCAGCGATAAAGCCAGAGTGAAATATTTACAACATTCCTCATATTTCATAAATTGTTTGAGATTCTGAAATGAGATTTTGACAAATGACATCACACAATGAGGGAGTATTTTTCCATACGGTTATTATGCAAAACCTCATTATCTACTATGTTAATCCACTAACTACAGACCTTTTTGATGAAAGAATGTAATTTTTAAGGACCAATATAAATGAAGACATTACGGATTTACTTTGTACCAATGATGTGCTTTTTCATAAGATACTGACCTCACTTTTCCTCAGTTCCTCATGTAATAAACTTAATAAACCATAGTTTCAGAATTTTTTTGCAATTACATCTGTGCGACACATTCACGAGTTGAGACTGTGTAAACTCCACTGTGTTTTGGCAAAAGAAGCAAATTTTAATATGGCAAAAAGAGAAATGCGTAGGTTTTACTTGCCACTCTTGACACTTCTCTGAAGGCTAGAAATAGTTAACAATCCAAGCAAAAATAAATTGCTGCATTTTCGGCTTAATTCTTTTTAGGTACTAACCAGAGCAGTGGTGACAGATTTTTCTGAATGTTCACCATATAAGTGTGGGTGTGGAGGGGCACCACTTAAGATTTACAAGAAATGTGAGTGCAGGCTTCAGTTTAGAATGGCACTTTCCCTCCAGCACTTGGCATTTCCTGTACAGCATCTTCCCACAACCCCCACCACTACCACTTTCCTCACGCATGCTCTGCCATCTGCATATCTACTGGCCACAGTATCCTGCCCAGAGTCTAGCTGTTGCTATTCTGCAACTGGGGAACAATGAAGCACAGCATAGGTTCAAACGATGACCTATATAAACAACATAGACAGGCAAAGACTGCGCCACATTTGGAGTCAATTGAAAACTTAGCCACCATGTTTTGCAACATCAAGTTGGGAAATACTAGTCGTCTGGCAGCACAGGATCATATGTTTGTTTTTGTTAAACAACAGGATTTGCTGCTGCCAGTCACAGAAATTTCAAGTTTTAGGAAATGATCCCAATAATGAAATGTGTTTGTCATATACTATGTCATATGATGCATGATGTTTGCGATGTACGAACTGCTGCATTATTTTTGTAATTACCTTTTACCTTTCTGTACAGACACAAGCACATTCATTTATAGCTTTCATATTCAGTTATTCTAATCAAGTCACATTTCACACTTGGGAATGGCCTTGCATATTTATCAGGGGTATATTCAGCAGATTGTTTGTACAAGTATTTATAGTGAAAGCAAATGACGTGTAGACAAATAATTAAAAAGGTGGTTTGACACTTAATTATCACTGCTTTTAAAGAGAATATATAGACAGGACTTTTTTGTTGTTGTTTTGTCATTGTTGTTTTTATGTGGCTTTGAGCTGTTATAATGGATGACAAGACCGTTACGTTTCATGTCACATTGCATTAGGACAGTTGTTTCTCAGAAAAGAGCAATTAAAAGACCTCTATGCTCAATGCATTTATGTTGAATGTTCATAAAGCTGTGTAACCCACTTTATGATTCAACATCCTACAGGATACCACAAATCTGATATCAACCTGCTGCTGTCATCATGTAAAAGCAAGTATTACTGTTTTAACAAGCAAAAGCACTGGTTTTACAGCGGCATGCTTTCAAGTACCATTTTATAATGGATAAAATAAAACAATCATTTTATTGTATGTTATGCACTGAGCTAAGAAATGAATCTCTACTGACAACTTAATATTTCTGTTGTAAAACTAAGAGAAATAAATAGAAATGAAATAACACACACACACACACACACACACACACACACACAGTATCTGGCTGCCGAGGCCAGACTCAGTCATTCCAATGAAGACTTTTTGGCCAAAAGCTTACTTGTTTGGCAGTCTGCAACTCAGCATCTCAGCTATATGGTTTTCATAATATTGTCAAAATGAAATAAAACATATTTATTGCATACAGTAATCGGCGAGTATAATAATAAATAGTGCCCTGTTTCGACCTACAGTTATTCGACATTAAAATGTACTTGAAACTATATTTATACATTAAGTATACCAATTTACATGAAAGGCCTATCACTGCTCTTGAAATAAAATTAACTTTGTGTACATTTCTCTGATTATTTTCCTCTGTCCTTCATTGATTTAGTTTCACACAAATGATGTAATGTACAGGTGAAGTACTGTTTTAACAACAGATTTAGCAGAATACACTAATGACAGTCCTCTACAAATTCAGAGGGAACCATTAGGTGATCAAACCTAGTAAATAAACTTAGTCTTTGTTCCAACATTCTGAATACATTGAGATATAAACTTACGTGAAAATTGTCTGCTGGTGGTTGACAGTTCCATAAGACTCTTTCTGCCACTTTGAACATAGACTGGGTACAATTTATGGTTCAGAAGAAAATACTTTTGTATTAGTTTCTGATTACAAAACAAAGCTTCTGATGTATAAAAGAGGTATAGAATGTTTATATAGGACACTGTATCGCATCCACTTAACTAACACAAGTGTGTGTACGTTACAAAATATGACAGCCAGTGTTGCATGTTGCTGCCACCCTGAGTGCTGTTCACACATAGATAGCCTCTCCACGTTGATTATATACCTCTTTGAGAACAAATGTAGGGCAACTGCAGAGAACCTACGAATCTCCTGGTCAACAAGAGCAAAACGCCAGCAAATTAATAAACAAAGTAAGAACAGAATGTATGGAGACTATAAAGAAAATTTTATGGGAGGGGGAGAGAGAGAGAGAGAGAGAGAGAGAGAGAGAGAGAGAGAGAGAGAGGGAGAGAGTACAAAAGATGCTTGAAAAGTTAATCACAGTTAACAGAAGCCACAAATAAGATCAAACTTTCTGTGCTCCTGAGAACTGCTTTAAGGGACAACTCTAATTTCAGTATCAACAATAAATTATTTTACAATTATGCTTCCTTTCACTGGGGGGTATAATCTACACTGTCTGCAGCAAGTCACACTGCAGCATATGATCATGGTATACCTCATGAAATGATGACGTAACACAACATCGGGTAATCTAGTCCACCTGCTTAGCCAGGTAGTAATATGCTTGCCTCCTGTGCCGTGGACCTGGGTTCGATTCCCAGCCACGTTGGAGATTTTCTTCGGTCGTGGACTGGATCTAGTGTTGTCCTCACCATCATTTCATCCTCATCATCGGCACGCAAGTTGCCCAATGTGGCGTCGACTGAAATAAGACTTGCAGTTGTTGGCCGAACCCGAAATGCGACCTCTCGGCCAACAATTCCATATGATCATTTCATTTGTTTTTCACGGGGTAATCTAATACCTCCATTCCCTCTTTTTAATTTAATCTGGTAGGAATGAAATTTCCTGATCTGTGGAGGTGTGCTACTACGGTACACACTTCCGAATACCTGGGAGAGCTGTAACGGCTCAATTATATTGGCCAGAAAGGGAGGGGATAGGCTAATTGCTACAGTTGAGATGGTTCTGCTGGTGGCTACTGAGTACACTGGGTGCAGTCACCTGCAAATCATGACTCACAGTAGGCACAAATGGTACCACTGCATGGGCTCAGATGCCACTGTGGGTGTGCATGCAAAAGATGTGCTTTTTTGTGTTCCATATTTTACATTGTTTTTGTAAGATTTGCTTATGTTGCTGTGCTCATCTTTGGTACATGAATGTATCAGGTATCATGAAACCAGCTAAGTGCAAAATCTGTGTTTTTTGCACATTTATTTACTGATGTTTACATATGTAAGCTGACTTCTGGTATTTCCTTTGTGTCCAGGCAGAATCAAGTGTGTCAGATACATTCACTTTGAAAGCATAAGTCCAAAAACGACACATAAAATTTAAACATGCTTTTCGCGTTAACTGTATCAAAACTTGTGCATGAATCATGGTACAGAGTATGTTTTTCTATAATGAGATTTATGAAAACCATATTCTGTGCTATAACATCTGATGTAATCTAATGTTGTGATTTGACAATTTTAGCGGTAGTATTAAAAGAAGAGAGAGAGAGAGAATTTGTGTGTGTGTGTGTGTGTGTGTGTGTGTGTGTGTGTGTGTGAGAGAGAGAGAGAGAGAGAGAGAGAGAGAGAGAGAGAGAGAGAGAGAGAGAGAGGGGGGGGGGGGGGGGGGGGAGAAAGAAATATTTCCCACAAATTTCAGTGTATATCAACATGAATAAAGGCATATTTCTCTTGCAACACGAGTGTATATTAAATGCGTTTATCATAAATTAACTCTATTTTTGTATTTGTTAATGGCAGTGATCGCAAAACAGTTTCACAAAATTTAGTAACTTCTATACCTGGTTTTCTGTTGCCTTACTAGAAATCACATTTTTCATGTTTCTTGCTTAAGTTCTTAAAAGGAACTATTAATAATTTTAGCCTCGATTCAGAAATTGAAAAGGTATCGGCAAGTTTAGTTTAATCACCCTGATTACAGTTGGAACCTGCTGCAAATGGGTGTGTTGGGACTGCTACCAAGAGTCATGTATCTGAGATATCAAAGATACCTCAAGAACTGACCTCTCCTGTGACTTCTGTCTCCTCTGCAAGAAGCATCGTATTTATCATCATTCATACACTGACCTAAAGTGGCATGTCAGTGCTAGGTGCACTGTACTGAGCAGGCAGGTACAAGGGAGAACTGAAGACTATTATACTCACCACCTAATTAACATGCTTCAGGTGCTGTCTTTCACTGAAACCTAAACTGAGCCAGTGTGACTCACTCCACCTGTTGGGAAACCTGCTGTGTTCTGTCTCAGGAGGAAGCAAACACAAAAAGGTAGAGGTCCAATTTGTCATCAACAGTCCAAACATACACCAGATAAGGGTACTCCTTGGAGAAATGGCGGCAGCAAGGGATGTGAAGGAACAACAGGTACACTCTGTGTGTATACCTGGACGCCTCATTCAAAAAGTTTAATAAGAGGCTGTTCTGGCAGTCACTGAGGAAAAAGAGTGCAACCAACTGCAGATTGTTGTGCACATCAGTACAAGCAGTGCTTGTCATCTGGGTTCTGATACAATACTTGTATCTACATCTACATCTACATCTACATCTACATACATACTCCGCAAGTCACCTGACGGTGTGTGGCGGAGGGTACCCTGAGTACCTCTATCGGTTCTCCCTTCTATTCCAGTCTCGTATTGTACGTGAAAAGAAGGATTGTCGGTATGCTTCTGTGTGGGCTCTAATCTCTCTGATTTTATCCTCATGGTCTCTTCGCGAGATATACGTAGGAGGGAGCAATATACTGCTTGACTCTTCAGTGAAGGTATGTTCTCGAAACTTTAACAAAAGCCCGTACCAAGCTACTGAGCGTCTCTCCTGCAGAGTCTTCCACTGGAGTTTATCTATCATCTCCGTAACGCTTTCGTGATTACTAAATAATCCTGTAACGAAGCGTGCTGCTCTCCGTTGGAGCTTCTCTATCTCTTCTATCAACCCTATCTGGTACGGATACCACACTGCTGAGCAGTATTCAAGCAATGGGCGAACAAGCGTACTGTAACCTACTTCCTTTGTTTTCGGATTGCATTTTCTTAGGACTCTTCCAATGAATCTCAGTCTGGCACCTGCTTTACCGACAATCAACTTTATATGATCATTCCATTTTAAATCACTCCTAATGCGTACTCCCAGATAATTTATGGAATTAACTGCTTCCAGTTGCTGACCTGCTGTTTTGTAGCTAAATTATAAGGTATCTATCTTTCTATGTATTCGCAACACAATTCACTTGTCTACAATGAGATTCAATTGCCATTCCCTGTACCATGCGTCAATTCGCTGCAGATCCTCCTGCATTTCAGTACAATTTTCCATTGTTACAACCACAGCATCAACTGCAAAAAGCCTCAGTAAACTTTCGATGTCATCCACAAGGTCATTTATGTATATTGTGAATAGCAACGGTCCTATGGCACTCCCCTGTGGCACACCTGAAATCGCTCTTACTTCGGAAGACTTCTCTCCATTGAGAATGACATGCTGTGTTCTGTTATCTAGGAACTGTTCAATCCAATCACACAATTGATATGATAGTCCATATGCTCTTACTTTGTTCACTAAACGACTGTGGCGAACTGAATCGAACGCCTTGCGGAAGTCCGGAAACACGGCATCTACCTGTGAACTCGTGTCTATGGCCCTCTGAGTCTCGTGGACGAATAGCGCGATCTGGGTTTCACATGACCGTCTTTTTCAAAACCCATGCTGATTCCTACAGAGTAGATTTCTAGTCTCCAGAAAAGACATTATACTCGAACATAATACGTGTTCCAAAATTCTACAACTGATCGATGTTAGAGATATAGGTCTATAGTTCTGCACATCTGTTCGACGTCCCTTCTTGAAAATGGGGATGACCTGTGCCCTTTTCCAATCCTTTGGAACGCTATGCTGTTCTAGAGACCTACGGTACACCGCTGCAAGAAGGGGGGCAAGTTCCTTCGCATACTCTGTGTAAAATCGAACTGGTATCCCATCAGGTCCACCAGCCTTTCCTCTTTTGAGCGATTTTAATTGTTTTTCTATCCCTCTGTTGTCCATTTCAATATCTACCATTTTGTCATCTGTGCCACAATCTAGAGAAGAAACTACAGTGCAGTCTTCCTCTGTGAAACAGCTTTAGAAAAAGACATTTAGTATTTCGGCCTTTAGACTGTCATCCTCTGTTTCAGTACCATTTTGGTCACAGAGTGCCTGGACATTTTGTTTTGATCCACCTACCACTTTGACATAGGACCAAAATTTCTTAGGATTTTCTGCCAAGTCAGTGCATAGAACTTTACTTTCGAATTCATTGAACGCCTCTCGCATAGCCCTCCTTTGGCTATGTTTATGTTTGCTGTGAAGTTCCCTTTGCTTCCGCAGTAGTTTTCTAACTCGGTTGTTGTACCATGGTGGCTCTTTTCCATCTCTTACGATCTTGCTTGGCACATACTCATCTAATGCATATTGTACGATGGTTTTGAACTTTGTCCACTGATCCTCAACACTATCTGTACTTGAGACAAATCTTTTGTGTTGAGCTGTCAGGTACTCTGTAATCTGCTTTTTGTCACTTTTGCTAAACAGAAAAATCTTCCTACCTTTTTTTTAATATTTCTATTTACAGCCGAAATCATCGATGCCGTAATCGCTTTATGATCATTAATTCCCTGTTCTGCGTTAATTGTTTCATATAGTTCGGGTCTGTTTGTCACCAGAAGGTCTAATATATTATCGCCACGAGTCAGTTCTCTGTTTAACTGCTCAAGGTAGTTTTCAGATAAAGCACTTAAAAAAATTTCACAGGATTCTTTGTCCCTGCCACCCGTTATGAACGTTTGAGTATCCCAGTCTATATACAGCAAATTAATATCTTCACCCACAACTATAACATGGTGGGGAAATCTACTCGAAATATTTTCCAAACTATCCTTCAGGTGCTCAGCCACAACAGCTGCTGAGCCAGGGGGCCTATAGAGACATCCAATTACCATGTCTGGGCCTGCTTTAACCATGACCTTCACCCAAATCATTTCACATTTCGGATCTCCGTCAATTTCCTTCAATACTATTGCACTTCTTATCGCTATAAACATGGATCCCCCTTCACTGTCCAGCCTGTCTCTGCAGTATATATTACAATCTGAGTTTAGGATTTCATTACTGTTTACGTCTGGTTTCAGCCAACTTTCTGTCCCTAGTACTATATGGGCATTGTGACTGTTTATTAATGAGAGCAGTTCTGGGACCTTTCTATAGACGCTCCTGCAGTTTACTATTAGCACATTAATATTGTTATTCCAAATCTATGTGATTTTGTCAATTGTGTGCGAGTCTGCTTCATTTCCTGTGAGACTCTGCACAAATGGACCATAAGGAAACCTAAAGTCAACGAGATTAAGCAGACTCCCACACATTGACACCACGCACAAAAAAGAAAACATTTGAAATTGGGAATCATTTCTCGAAACGCATAGTGTGTGGGGGGGGGGGGGGGGGGGGGGGGAAAGAGAGAGAGAGAGAGAGAGAGAGAGAGAGAGAGAGAGAGAGAATTGAGACTGGTAGCAGATGAGTTATTTATAAACAAACCATAATATGTGCTACAATGTGGTTTGCAGAGTATGGATGTAGATGTATCTATAGAGATATTTAAAGACAGCTGGCTAGCCTTGCAGATGGAGTGAAAGCTCATTTAGATTTCTGCAGTGGTATTTCCAGAACAAAACAAAGTCCTCTGGTCCGGAGCCATGTGGAAGGCTTCAACTAAAGTTTCAGATAATTCTGTGACGCTCTTGAGGATTTTTCCACTTCCTCTATGGGATGGAGTATTTTAGAACACACCCCTTAATAGGTCAAGAGTGCACTATATTCAGGAGCCTGCTATTAGGGTAGCAGAATACAGGCAGCTAATCCCTCCACAGACTTGATGAATTATGTACTGATTTCAGAGAAGGGAGATAATCAGTTCCATTAATTGCCAAGGGTAGCGTTCATCATTGCAAATAGAGGCAAGTAAACAGATATAACATTAAGGAACTGTAGTTGCCTCTACGAAAGCTTCCAGAACTAGTCTCACATATAAAGTGAAACACTGCCTGCAAACTACTAGGAACAGAAAGCTGGATGAAATCAGAAGTGAACAGCAACAAAGTTTTTAATCCCAATTGGATTTTATATCACAAACATGTGCTGGACACTAGTGATGAAAGTCTGTTAACAGTTGCAAATAAGATGATAGTACCTAGTGAAGCTCAACAGGCAGGTTCCATATTTCTAGATATCTGGAAATCATTTGCACAATGCCCCACTGTAAACTGTTAACAAAGCTCTAAGCATACTGAACAGGTTCTCATATACATGAGTGCATCGAGGACTTTTTATGTAATAGAACCCAGAGCACTGTCCTGGACAGCAAGGTTCATCAGAGACAAAAGTATCATCAGGAGTATCCCAGGGAAGTGTGGTAGGAACACTCTTGTTCTCTATATATGTAAATGATCTGATGGATTTGGTGAGTGTTTGCTGATGACATTGTAGTTTATGGGAAAGTGACATAATTAAGAGACAGTAGGAGGATACAGCAGTAGAAATTCTCTTTGGTGTGATGAGCACAACTTGCTGTAAATATAGAAAAACATAAGTTAATGCAGATGAGTAGGAAAAATAATTAGGCAATGTTCAAATAAAGTATTAGTGGTGCGCTGTCTGACAGAGTCACATCGATTACCGTGAAACCTCTATTTTACGTTTTTGTGGAGTCCAGACTTATAATCCTCAAAATTGAGGAAAATGCAGAATCAAGAATAATGTTAAAACCACAAAAATATAAGCAAAAACACATGTAACTGGCATATATGATTAAAAAATCATAGTCCTCACCAATACTGTGTATAAAATCTGCTTAAATGAAAGAAGTTAACTGTACAATAATTTGTGGTAATGAATTTCATCAGTTCTTAAGAAATCACAGCTGTGTAATAGCAAGAAAGAACTCGTCAAAAATTGAAATTGGTATCTGGGTACAAGTTAATCGAGCTGTTTTCTGACATGCTATGACCACAAATTATACATCAAAATAACACACATATTTGAGACATCTTTCCTTTATATTCATCCAGAAAAAAAATTGATGAACATGGTGAAATACTAGAGAAACTGTGAAGTACAGTGATAGGTGCTGGAATTTAACAGGTGGGGGAGGGTAGGGGGGTTTCCTTCTGTAGCAATTTGGTTGACTTGACTTCAAGCGTGTACACACTCAGCTTGAGACATATTTTTGAAACATTTTGTGGACACCTGTTGGAACCATCTAAATATGGAAGCATCTATCTGTAGCAGTGTCCATACAGATCAAAGAAAACAATGTTTCAGGCCAGCTACCACATGCCGCCACCACCACACAACGCAGGTGTACGTTTATATGTCACACTGTGTCATCTGCCATGTAGAGTTGTTAGTGTTTTGTTTTCTCTTCCCGTATTTTTTCCAGAAAAAAAAAAATGCTATGGACGAGACAGCAGACTGTCAAGTTGTTATTATTGAACCAAGCTGACGACTGCTTGTGGAATATATGAAGCAAGCATTATGAGAACAGAAATAAAGTAAGACGCTCTGCAGAAAACTGCTGCTACATTTGGAAGAATACTGAGAAAGACTGTGTAGGAAACAAAATGAGGTCATTTGTCATAGCTTGCTTCAAAATATGAAATGAATACTCAAGGCTCTGGAACGAAGCTCCCACTGACAAAAAACTAAGACTAACAGCTTGTCTGATTGTAATTGCTTTCCTGAAATTTCTATTTCTTTTTTTAAAAAATGTGGAACCCATCAAAGTGGAATTACGGAAACTAGAGCTGCCTTACATATTCAGTTCCCATATGTAGCAAATTTTTCCTAACAGTTGTTCTTTAGTATGTTTTTGCTCACCAAAGACAACAACTGTATGAAAACCAACAAATTGATTTCATACAACTAATAATCCAATTTTATCAACCATTAACAACTACTATACAAACTCTCCATCAAAGTAATATCATAGTTTTAAAACCAATTGTGAAATTCTTTCATAAATACAACCTTTTTCTGAAAAACTACAAAACATTGGGAGACGCTTATGGCCTTCAGGTGACGAGCCACGATAAGTAAATAAAAAAGAATGAACAAAAGTGAAGTCTTTAATTTTGTTTGCATGCACGTTCAAGTATTAACAACGCGGCAGCACATGTTACAGTTGCCTTGTCTCCAGACATGACTTGGTAGACAATACGAAAACAATACAACAAATAACACTGCGGACAGTGCAGATACAATGAGAAATGTTACTGCCAGTGAAGACAGAAACAGAGACAAGACAGAAAGTCTGAAACAGATGCGAAACACTGTAGGAAATAATGTTTCTAACAGAAACACGTTTCCAGTGGCAATGTGTACAGGGCTTCGCACTACTTTTTGCAGTGGTGATACCAGCTATCAACTTTTGCGAGCGCTTGTGAACGACGTTTGTGAACTGTGTGCATTTTGATTATTCATTTCCTTCATAGTAAGCTTATGTGAGCAATACGCTGTTTCAAAGCAACAGTGTACTGAAAGTATACCACAAATATGTCATACTTATAACAAAATATCAATTAATAAAGCATCAATGATGTAAGGCTTCAAGAGGTTTTATGATAACTAATGCACAATAGAAAATTCAAATGAGTATGATGTAGTGTAATGGCTACATAGCCACCATATTAAGATGTCAGTTCCTGCAAAAAGTAGTGTGAAAACTTCTCGATACATCATCACTGTGCGGTGAAGCTAAACACTGCAAGTTGTGTTGGCAACACCAATTGTGGATTACGACAGCATTTCCCCTCTAGCGTCTCCCCTCTCTGCAATGGCCTAAAATTTTCCCGCTTAGAGGAAGCCTTCTTGGTTACCAAAGCCTGCCAACCCAAAGTCTGGTACAAATTTATTGATGACATCTCCAACCTCAACTCCTTTGGTTCCATCAGATTCACCTGGTCCTACTCCAAATCCCATGCCACTTTCCTTGACGTTGACCTCCATCTGTCCAATGGCCAGCTTCACACATCCGTCCACATCAAACCCACCAACAAGCAACAGTACCTCCATTATGACAGCTGCCACCCATTCCATATCAAACGGTCCCTTCCCTACAGCCTAGGCCTTCGTGGCAAACGAATCTGCTCTAGTCCTGAATCCCTGGACCATTACACCAACAACCTGAAAACAGCTTTCGCATCCCGCAATTACCCTCCCGACCTGGTACAGAAGCAGATAACCAGAGCCACTTCCTCATCCCCTCAAACCCAGAACCTCTCACAGAAGAATCCCAAAAGTGCCCCACTTGTGACAGGATACTTCCCGGGACTGGATCAGACTCTGAATGTGGCTCTTCAGCAGGGATATGACTTCCTAAAATCCTGCCCCGAAATGAGATCTAGCCTTCATGAAATCCTCCCCACTCCACCAAGAGTGTCTTTCCGCCGTCCACCTAACCTTCGCAACCTCTTGGTTCATCCCTATGAAATCCCCAAACCACCTTCCCTACCCTCTGGCTCCTACCCTTGCAACCGCCCCTGGTGTAAAACCTGTCCTATGCACCCTCCCACCACCACCTACTCCAGTCCTGTAACCCGGAAGGTGTACACGATCAAAGGCAGAGCCACATGTGAAAGCACCCACGTGATTTACCAACTGACCTGCCTACACTGTGACGCTTTCTATGTGGGAATAACCAGCAACAAACTGTCCATTCGCATGAAAGGACACAGGGAGAGAGTGTTTGTTGGTAATGAGGATCACCCTGTGGCTAAACATGCCTTGGTGCACGGCCAGCACATCTTGGCACAGTGTTACACCGTCCGAGTTATCTGGATACTTCCTATCCGAACTCCGGAGATGGGAACTTGCCCTTCAATATATCCTCTCTTCTCGTTATCCACCAGGCCTCAATCTCGGCTAATTTCAAGTTGCCGCCACTCATACCTCACCTGTCTTCCAACAACATCTTTGCCTCCACACTTCCGCCTCGACCTACATCTCTGCCCTTACTCTTTGCTTTTAAATATGTCTGCTTGTGTGTGTGTGTGTGTGTGTGTGTGTGTGTGTGTGTGTGTGGGCGCGGGCGAGCGCGCGCGCGCGCGCGCGCGTTCGCGAGTATATACCTAGCCTATTTTCCCCCTAAGGTAAGTCTTTCCACTCCCGGGATTGGAATGACTCCTTACTCTCTCCCTTAAAACCCACATCCTTTCATCTTTCCTTTTCCTTCCCTCTTTCCTGACAAAGCAGCCGCCGGGTGCGAAATTTGAAATTCTGTGTGTGTGTGTGTGTGTGTGTGTGTGTGTGTGTGTGTGTGTGTGTGTGCGCGTGTGTGTGTGTGTGTGTGTGTGTGTGTGTGTTTTAGTCATTGTGCCTATCTACCGGCACTTTCCTGCTTGGTAAGTCTTGGAATCTTTGTTTTTAATAAACAGTTTAATAAGTCACAGCTGCAAAATACTAACGCGAATTCTTTACAGACGAATGGAAAAACTAGTAGAAGCTGACCTCGGGGAAGGTCAGTTTGGATTCCGTAAAAATATTGGAACATGTGAGGCAATACTGACCTTACGACTTATCTTAGAAGAAAGATTAAGGAAAGGCAAACCTATGTTTCTAGCATTTGTAGACTTAGAGAAAGCTTTTGACAACGTTGACTCGAATACTCTCTTTCAAATTCTAAAGGTGGCAGGGGTAAAATACAGGGAGTGTAAGGCTATTTACAATTTGTACAGAAACCAGATGGCAGTTATAAGAGTCGATGGGGCATGAAAGGGAAGCAGTGGTTGGGAAGGGAGTAAGACAGGGTTGTAGCCTCTCCCCGATGTTATTCAATCTGTACAATGAGCAAGCAGTAAAGGAAACAAAAGAAAAATTCGGAGTAGGTATTAAAATCCATGGAGAAGAAATAAAAACTTTGAGGTTCGCTGATGACATTGTAATTCTATAAGAGACAGCAAAGGACCTGGAAGAGCAGCTGAGCGGAATGGACAGTGTCTTGAAAGGAGGATATAAGATGAACATCAACAAAAGCAAAACGAGGATCATGGAATGTAGTCGAATTAAGTCGGGTGATGCTGAGGGAATTAGATTAGGAAATGAGGCACTTAAAGTAGTAAAGGAGTTTTGCTATTTGGGGAGCAAAATAACTGATGATGGTCGAAGTAGAGAGGATATAAAATGTAGACTGGCAATGGCAAGGAAATTGTTTCTGAAGAAGAGAAATTTGTTAACATCGAGTATAGATTTAAGTGTCAGGAAGTCGTTTCTGAAAGTATTTGTATGGAGTGCAGCCATGTATGGAAATGAAACATGGACGATAAATAGTTTCGACAAGAAGATAATAGAAGCTTTCGAAATGCGGTGCTACAGAAGAATGCTGAAGATTAGATGGGTAGTCCACATAACTAATGATGAAGTATTGAATAGAATTGTGGAGAAGAGGAGTTTGTGGCACAACTTGACCAGAAGAAGGGATCGGTTGGTAGGACATGTTCTGAGGCATCAAGGGATCACAAATTTAGCATTGGAGGGCAGCTTGGAGGGTAAAAATCATAGAGGGAGACCAAGAGATGAATACACTGAGCAGATTCAGAAGCATGTAGGCTGCAGTAGGTACTGGGAGATGAAGAAGCTTGCACAGGACAGAGTAGCATGGAGAGCTGCACCAAACCAGTCTCAGGACTGAAGACCACAACAACAACATCACTGATGAACAGTTACTGTAGAATTTTGGAACATATCTTAAGCTCGAATATCATGACTAGAGACTGGAATAAATGCATTTGCATGTTGCAAATGCATATGCATATTTGGCTCCTTTGCACTGGATATTGGATGTTTTAACTAAAAACTAGTGATGATGCATATTTTCACTCTATGTTCATAATATTTTAAAAATTTAGACAGGGGGTCTCTAGCTCTATCTAGTTTTGATGTCTCACAGATTGACTGCGACTTAGAATGGGGTGCAATCACTAACCGAGAGGCCACTGCCTAACAAAATCATTACAGAAGGGGAACTGGAACAGAGGAAGGTAGAGTGAATGCTCCTGCGTCCATGCCCCGATTAATCCCCTCCGCTGTCATACCGTACGTGTGGGCAACAATTAAATTAAACTATGCAAGCTTTTAGTCACACTTCCATTGTTTCAGTTTAGCTTTCTATTTGCTCGTACACAGTTGAACGTGTGTACGATGTGTAATGTCTAACGTGTTGTGTGCCATGATGCCCCAAAAAAAAGAAACATCATTTCGTGGATAGCTGACCACCCTGGAACATTTAGATATGATGGAATTGTTTTATACTGCCAAGTTTGCGAGAACAATGTTTCCTGGAGAAAACAGTTTCAAATAGACCAGTATGTCAAGACAAGTCTTCATATCACAGGTATGCAGAAGAAAGGGCCACGACAATGACTTCTAACAACAGCAAGTTGCAGTAGCAGGGATTTGTCCAAAGGTAACTAAAAAAGTCGGTTTAGCATGGATCTATGTGACGCACTTATTGCAAGCAATATTCCTTTTCACAAACTTGCAAACCCCATCCTCAAAGGCTTCCTCCACAAATATTGCTTAAATCAAAATATACCAGATAAATCAACATTGTGTAAAATTTACATACTGACAATTTATATAAATGTTTTGGAAGACATACACAATGAAATCAAGGACAGCGTTATCTAGATTTCAGCTGATGAAACTACAGACATTTGTGGCTGTTACATTGCAAATTTAATTGTCGGTGCTTTAAAAGAAAAGCCTTCTTCTTCCTATTTAGTGGCCTGCAAAGTATATGAAGAAGTAAAATCACTCTATGATCGCCAGGTTTGTGAATGAGGATATTAGAAAAATATTTCCATAATCTTCTGCAGATGAAAGGGTGTTTATGTTTATTGCAGATGCTGCTCTATATATGATACTCTCTGAGTAGTTTATCCTAATTTGATTCATGTGACGTTCTTTGCCCATTGAGTACATTGGCTAGCTGAAGAATTATGTTCCACATTTGTCAATGTAAATAAACTGATTTTATTGACAAAAAAAGTGTTTCTAAAGGCTGCTGCTCACATCAAGACCTACAAAGAAAAGGTACCAAATATGCCTTTACCTCCTGAACCAGTGGTAACTCGTTGGGGTACGTGGATCGAAGCTATATTGTTATACAATGAACATTTCAAGGCCATTAGAGGGGTAGTAAACAACTTTGATAGTGCAGAGGCTTTGGCAGTTTGCCAGTGCAAGGAAGCTTTTAGTGATTCTGATATTTAAAAAAAGACATTGCTGTGATTAGCACTCATTTTTCCCATATACCTGAAGTATTAAAAAGCTTGAAACTCAAGGCTTGGCACTGAATGAAACTATTCGGTTAATGAATAAAATTATTCTATTGAACTCCTCCTTGCTGACGGTATTCCCAGGAAAACCAACAGAAAAGTTGAAATTATTTTAAAATATAACCCAGGCATTGAACCTTTGTGCCAAATTGATAGTTTTATTAATGGGACATGTGAACTTTTACCAGAAACAGTAAGTGCCAACATAGCACCCAAATTCAAATACTGCCCAGTTACCTCAGTTGATGTAGAATGGTCCTTTCCTGTTTTGAGTGATGGAAGACACAATCTTACTACCGAAAATTTGGAGCAGTACTTGGTTGTTTCTGTTTACAATTGCATAAAAATGTAAAATAAATTGTAAATGATGCTTACAAGTTAATGCTGTTCAAAAAATTCATTACTGTATGTTGTTTTTTAAATAAAATATTATGTAGTTTTTGAGCCAGGCCCTCTGCGTGCGATATATCTCAAAGTTGGTCCTGTACTTATCGACTGTTTCACTGCGACTCACTTGCATCGCATCCGCTTGATACTGACAACAATAGCAAAGGAAGAACAATTCTTGAAACACAGTATGTGTTCCCATTTTGCAAATTTTTAGAAAACAATCCCAGAAAGGCTCCCTTCCTAAGCTCTACCAGAAAGTATTCAGAAAATGTCAGAACTCTAAATGTACCATTTTTTCATTTTTTTGCATGGCCGGCGCTCTTCCTTGTGATTGACATGCACACGTTCGACTTTGAGATATAATGCATGCATTAACTACCATGTTTTTCATTATTATTTGATCTTGCATATTTCAGCACTTTTCATGCATTTTTAAGCATTTTTGTGCATATTTTAAGGTTTTTATGATGCATATAATCCAGTCTTTAATCATGACTTTTCTGCAGACTGAAATCTCATATCTAAAAATTAACACAAATTCTGCAAACAATGACAATGTGAAAACCTGCTCACTCCATTTGGTCACAATGTCCAAAACGCAGAAGATACTGGCATCCAGATTGATGGTGTGTTTCATCTTTCAGAATGTGTCTGATACAATTCCACATTTACTCCCCACTGGACATAACAAGAACATACAGAATAATAGTCCAGCTTTGTAACTGCTTGAAGAGTTTCTAGCCAACGGAATGTCACTATTAATGGAATGAAATTATCTGATGTCCAAGTAGTTTCACGCATATTCTGAGTGACTGTTAATGGAACATTCCTGTTGCACATTATTTCTTAAATGACATACAAGATCATGTTGGAAGCTTCATGAGAGTGTTTTGGCAATGGTAAGTTCCTGTGGGACCAAACTGCTGAGGTCGTCAGACCCTAAGCTTACACACTATTTAATCTAACTTAAACTAACTTACGCTGAGGACAACACACAAGCTCATATCTAAGAGAGAACTTGAACATCTGACGGAGGGAGCTGTGTGAACCGTGACAAGGCACCCTAGACCATGTGGCTACCCAACACAGCCATGAGACTGTTCATGAATAACGGTGTTGTACATGGAAAATTCCCAATGGTAGAAAATTCTAGAAAAATGCAGGAAGACCTGCAGAGGATTGGTCACTGGTAAGAATTTGGTAGTTGAGCCACAACATAACCAAATGTAACATATTAGGCATGAATAGGTAGAAATTATTGTTTGAATACATGACTGCAGAATGATGACTGGACACAGTCACATTAATTAAGTGTCCAGGAGTAAGCATGCAGAACGATTTAAAGTGGACTGACAACACAAATTTAATTGCAATAAAGGCACACAACATCTGAAAAAATCATCAGAATGCAGGCTACAGAGCCCTTCTCCAACTGGCACTAATAGAGAAAGTAAAATAAGGACAACACTTTACTCACAGGTTCATTTAATAAAGGTGAAAAATAATGAAATGCTGATTCAACACTAGTGGCAGGCTACAAGAAAATCATTACACATTAATTGTAATTTACTGTTAAAAGGGCGTATATTTTTAGAGGAGTCAGATAATATATTATTTATTCCTACATAACCCAAGCAAAAAGAGCCTGAAGAGAAAATCAGAGAGGGTGGAGTTTGTAAGGAGACTTGTCAACCGTTGTTCTCCCATTGCAACATATACAAATAGAACAGAAAAGAAGGAATGTGACATGGGTAGGAAAGTTATTCTCCATCGTACATTACATGTCATAAGTTAGATTAGTATAGATATAGGTGTAGTAATAATTAACATATTCCTGTCCTCACTAAATGTGCCAACAAGACATAAATAGTGATCCCCCGTCACATTTGAGTTCTCGAATCCAAACAGCGCAGGCAATTTGACAGGAGGCCCGTGGGAGATAAAATGACCCTGCTCAAGATACCTATACAACAAGTTTTCCTGTTCAACAGCCACCTTGGTAAAAATTTCTTTCACTCATGAGGAGACCAACAACAGCACTTAGGAGCATAATATTCTTCTATCTATTGAGCTGTGTTATCATTTTGTGATTGGCTAGCTCCATCCAGATTGGCTTGTTTCAACACTATTCACTGCCACCTTGCATTTAACTACTGTTTTCACTTGTGGTGGAATCAGTGACGACTTTAATTTAAAAACATGTCAGCCACAGATAACACCGAAGTAACCAATCAAAAAGGGTGGGAGCAAGCCAACTAGGAAATCCATTGGCCAAATATATTTGGCTTCCCATTTTGTATGATTTTCAATATTCTTATTCTGATTGTATCACTTTATTATTTGAATCACGTCAAGCATGAGTACTAATGCCACTGCTATTTTACCATTTCCCCATAACAACAGTAATCCGTAGCAATAAGATGAATTATACAGAAAACTTGTCTTATAGAAAAGCATTGTGAGTCATGGCATAGAACAATGAATGCTTGTTTATATTCATATTAGTCACCATGTATACGTGAAAAATTGTGCTATTAACATGCTTCACTTTAGATTCATTGTATTTATGAGTGCAAAATGGGTACCACGTTTCGGTAAATAGTGAAGATACATCCAGGAAAAAAGATTTCTTTCCTGTTTTTTCATGGTGGTAAAAATAAACCTGTGTTTCAGTAGAGGGTGCAGTATATACAACTGGGAATCGAACAATGTGCCTTGTGAACACTGCTCAGTTTGTCACGCTTTGAAGCTTCATTTCAAGCTTAGACTGTCGTACATTCTGACTTTACTACAAGAAGAATTCCTAGCATGGGAAGTTGCCCACTGAATTCACATATACCACAACAGTGTCATTTAAACATGTTCGACACAAAACACTGAAGATCTGCCTCACAGTGGTCGACCATAGTCAACAGCATCAGTTAGTAACTTTTATCTACAAATTATGAACTGTAGGTACAATAGAAGAGAATGCAATAGAAGTGCACACTGTCTTTTTCAGAGGTGATTGGAAGAGCTGTATCAGCCAGGATAGTGTGCGAACTCTCACCATGAGATCAATGTGGCCTTTGGATACCCATTATGAACAAGAGTACAATCTATCCAGCACCTTGATGTGCAAAGAAGGCAACCTGGATCAATGGCATCATGTTCTTGCAACTGACAAGTGATGTTTGGTGGTTCTCATCACTATAGAGGATAATCTTAAAGTTGGTCAGTATTGGGAATAGGATCCTCCAACTTTTCTATAGCCCTACAGTCAACATTTCAGTGATGGTTTGTATTCCTAGATGATAATGTGGGGCTATATCACACCCACCTTCTTAACGCTTTTTCCTGGGGGTAGGAATGTACCGAATGGAATAGCCAAATCAAACAATGGAAAATCCAGGATAGAATAATGACAATGTTATGAAAATGATAGTTGCTTCTCACCATATAACAGAGATGCTGAGTCACAGATAGGCTCCACAAAAAGACTTTCAAACAAAGCTTTCATCCTCTGTTAGAATATTGCTGCGTGGTGTGGGATCCTTACCAGGTGGGATTGACGGAGGACATCGAAAGGGTGCAAAAAAGGGCCGCTTGTTTGTATTATCACGTAATAGGGGAGAGAGTGTGGCAGATATGACATGCGAGTTGGGATGGAAGTCATTAAAGCAAAGACGTTTTTCGTTGCGGCGAGATCTATTTACGAAATTTCAGCCACCAACTTTCTCTTCCGAATGCAAAAATATTTTGTTGAGTCCAGCCTACATATGTAGGAATGATCATCAAAATAAAATAAGAGAAATCAGAGCTCAAACAGAAAGGTTTAGGTGTTCGTTTTTCCCGCGCGCTGTTCGGGAGTGGAATGGTAGGGACAGAGTATGATTGTGGTTCGATGAACCCTCTGGCAAGCACTTAAATGTGAATTGCAGAGTAATCATGTAGATGTAGTGCTCCTTGGACTGATACAATATGATTTTGTTTCCGAAACAATATTTGAGGGATGTTGGAACAGTGCCTTCAACTCCATACTGTATTTACTGAGCTTGTTTGGAAGAACCTTATGAGGAACTGCAGTCAAATGTCTTACAAAGGCCGTAAAGTATGAGCTACAAATTCTTTGTTCTCAAAACTCTGCTTTATCATAGTAACCAGATATAGTGCTGTTACTTTGATGATTTGTCTTTCCAGAAAGCATGCTGTGCATTTGTCAAGACTTCATTAATTTCGAAGTAATTTGATAGTTGGTCTTTTATTGCAGTCTCAATGACTTTTAGCTAAGACTGGATTGACTGAGACTGTTCTGAAGCTTGCTACCACGGCTGGGTCACCATTTTTATTAATGGGCACTGTCCATGCAAGTTTTAGAAAGTCTGCAAATACACCAGCAATGAAACACTTATCAACTGCCATAGTTAATGGTTCAGCAATTCCTTAGGCAATTTTCTTGAGGACATTAGCAGATATCCTGTATGCATCCTGACTATCAGAAGGTTTATAAGATTGTACAATCTGTAGTATTTCATTTTTTTTGTAATTCCCTAAGTACATCATGGTGCACCTTTTGCCATTTATTACAGCAGCTGAAGCACGGGATTGCACTTAAAATGTTTTCCACAAAGTCAATAAAATAACTGTTAAAGTCATCTGGACTTCACAAGTTTAAGGGAGATGTGGTTTCCTTCCAGTGTTCACTGATTAGGTCCCAGGCTGCGTGGCATGAGTTGCGAATTCCTTCAATGAATCTATAATTGATTTTCTTTTTGGCTTGTTCTACATCATTTCTACAAAGTCTTTTTACTTGTAAATATTTGCTGGCCAGAGATGGCAACTGTGTGTGTGTGTGTGTGTGTGTGTGTTCTTGTATGAATGTGCGCAGGTTTTTCTTTGAAATGGGGTCTGTTGCTGTTTTGTAGATTTAATTTTTTCAGTTCATCAGTATACCATGTTTTTTTCTTTCACACTGTGGCTGTGTTATCACTTGCTCACAGGACATTTTTTAATTTTCTGTGGATAGTCATAGTCAAATTTGGCTCTGACAATGTGGAAAAACCCTTTCAATGCATCAGTTGCTGGCATGTCTGCCAATCCAGGCTGCCACTTTACTGCAGGTGCTGTTGTCTGAAAAGCATTTAATTTTAATGTTTCTTTATTTATGGTGCATTTTGTGAATACATAATCAGAATGCCAGGTAACCAACAGTTGGTCGATTTTGATCTATTTTTGTATATAGTTCAGTAACTCCATACTGTTGCTCTTGTTTGACACATTGCAGTAGCACTCTGGACGGAGATGGCAATTGTGTGTGTGTGTGTGTGTGTGTGTGTGTGTATGTGCTTGCTTGTGTGAATGTGTATGTGTGTGTTTTCTTCTTCTTCTTCTTTTTTCTTTTTCTTTTCTGAAGAAGGGTTTGGCTGAATACTTATATGTAACTGTCTTTTCATCATGTCTGTCTGCAACTCAATGTGTTGGCTTTACGGCCAGTAGCAATCTATCTTCTTCATAAAAGAATAATGTAATTTGTTACACTACTAACAAAATGCAGTGCTACATCACTTGATCAAAATTCAAAGGTACCAGTTCTTCCTGCTTTCCTGCCTAGATTAACATTTTGAAGCACACAAAAAGGGCTTATTTCCTGCCATGGGTCAACAATGATGCATTTGACCTAATGACAAAGCACATTGGACATGAGGATGCAAGGAAGCAAAACATTCTGAATTGGGTAAGCAACTATCAACCTATTTCAAGGCAAAAATGCTTATGCTGGCAGCTACTTACAAATGTCCCAGTACAAAAACAAAGCCTGGGCAGGAGATTGCTTATAATGACAGGTCTCACTATACAGCATACCCTGAAGATATCATTATACTGCATACCCTCATGACACTGTGCAGAATTCTGTTCTACACTACATCAATACTTCACTGCATGAAGTTTTAAAGGTTACTGAAGCACATGATACTATATAACATAACAAACTGTGAAAACATTAAAGGCTGAAAATACAGAGGATTCACCTAAAAATTTTCAAATAACTAGCCACTACAAATCGAAAGGGCCACACTGAAGAAATGCACCAAAAGAGAGGAGCCCTTACCAGGGAAAGTACAAGTCTTGCCAAAAATGTAGAGTTAACCACAGCTGGAATAAAAGTAAATTCAGAAATACAGTGTGTATTATCTACAAGAAGACTGGCCACATATGCAACATACACCTGTAGAGAAATAAAACTACTTCCATTGCCAAGAAGCATCAGAATTCCAACTCATAGGCCAGTACAAGAGTGAAGCAAATGAAGTTGTAATAACTGAAGAAATCAGCAGTAACAAAATCATCAGCAGGTGAGACGCAGGCAAAATCCACATTCCACTGGAAATCAATGACTGCACAATGAAATTCCTACGATGCTGGTGCAACTTGATCACTAATAAACCATGATGCTTCCAAACTGCTGGTAACACCAGAATACTTCAATACATATTCAACACTGAAATATTCAATGGAACCCAGATTAACTTAAAGGGAAAAATGATGGAAATGGTCAAATACAATGGAACAAATGAGAGAGTTCCATTAATGATTGTCACCTCACAAAAAACAGCCAATCTCTTTGGCACGAACTCTTTCACTACCTTCAATTTTAATACTATTGAAAATATGTTACTGATTGCAAGTATGGAGGATTAAAATAGCTTTAAAGGAAGTCGAGAAGAAAATAAGTCAGGATCATGTATTTCCTTTATAGTCTAGCTCGGGCACCAGCAAAACCTACAAGCAGTCCTGAAAATAAAGACAGAAGCCACACCAACATTTTTCAACCCAGATCAGTACCATTTGCTGATGGATAAAATTAAAGAAGAAATTGAAACACTGGTCAAAGAAGGAATCTGGAAACAGTGGAGACCAGCCAATGGGCTAAATCAACTGCAGCTGTACCAAAGCCAAATGGATCAATAACAATCTGTAGAGATTTCGAACTGACTGTAAATCCAAAGCTGGAAATAGATCGTATCTGATTCCAAGGTGAGTGGAGCTCTTTTGAAAAAAATCAGGAATGGCAAATGTTTTACAGAAATAAATTTATTGGACGCATATCTCCAGTTACAACTGGATGACAAATCCAAGAAAATGAAACAAATAAACAAACAAACACCATCCGAACAGGCCTTGAAGGCCCAAGAAGATGACAGTTGTCAATACTCTGCTTGGACTGCTCGAATGCCAGAGATTACCATTTGGCATAGCAAGTGCTCCTGCAATATACCAACAATTTGTGGAATAAATCACTAATACAATAACTGACTGTGCAAAGTGCTTGGACAATATATTTGTCAGACATAAATGTAGACGAGCACATGAAGTATTTGGATATTCTTTTACATCACTGGAAGAATGTTGCCTAAGACATAAAAGAAAAAAATGAGAATACTTCAAGAACAATGCAGGATAATTAGACCACATCATTAATACAGTTGAAACCCAACTATCCAAAGCTAGGATGGAAACAATAAGAAAACTATCTCATCCAAAGAGTATACAGGAACTACACTCTTCGACTGGAAAATAAATTACTACAACAAATTTATCAAAGAATTTTCTGAAATGGCTGACCCACTGAATAAACTTCAAAATAAAAATGCACAGTTAAAACAGACCAAGCAAGAAAAAGCATCTTTTTTAGGTTCAAGGAGGAAATTATCAAGGAAACTTATTAGGCACACTTTGTCCCAACTCAAACTGTGGTATTAGCCGCTGATACAACTTCATAAGGAATTCAACCAGTACTGTTTCACAAGTATTCAGATGGATCACAAAAACCTATCGCCTTCGTTTCCAAGATTTTAGATCACATACTGCGAGACTGTAAAGCACACACTCTCCATATGTTATGTAATCAATTAATTTCACCAGTACTTATATGGAAGAACATTTGAACTGATCACAGATTACAAGCCTCTTGTTTCAATGTTCCATCCAAACAAACAGCTGCCAGTAATGACAGTTCAGAGACTACAGAGTTGGGCAATCACACTGAAAAACTATAACTATGAAATCAGACACACACCTACAGAAAAATGTTGCAATGCTGATACCTTATCTAGACTGCCTGGTGCTCTGGTTGAAAAATTGGATTTGTCTAAAGTATCCTGGTTGCAACTGTATGAAGAAATGAATGAACAGAGCAATTCATTTCTAGTTGATCAGAGAAAAATTCATGAAGCCATGAGCAAAGATGCTACACTAAAATGAGTCTGCATTATGTGAAAAATGGATTGTCAGACTACTTTCAAAAGGACAAAAAAATTGTGCAGCTATATTTTAACAAAATGACTGACCTCAGCACCAGCTAAGGCTTGTTACTTCTTCAGACAGATCAATCACACTCAAAATGTACTAAAATAATATTTTGAAGACACTTCATGGTGGACATTGGGGCGTCATCAGAATGAAACAAATGGGGGAAAAAAAATTGTTGGTCGCCAGAAATGGACAAAGAAATTGAAGATATGGTTTCACGGTATGAAATAGGAAAATCAAATCCCTAAAAAGATTTTCAAAACTGGGCCCAAGCAACAAAACTATGGGAAAGAATTCACACTGATTGTGCTGGACTATTCTGGAAAATACCTTGGTTCATGTGTTTGGACGCATAGCCCCTGCTCCCGTTTTTACATGTTATCCCTTATGCAAATAATTTGAAACAAAAAAGTCTAGCAATCATGGGGTCTAAAATGCATATCTAAAAAGCTATGAGCACTTCATCTTCGATATTGTGAAACCAGCCTCTTTTGCGGTAAATGCTTTGGTTTCCATATTTTGAGAGGGGGTAGTGTGGACTAAAACAAGAAAAAATGTCCAGTAGCCAAGAGCTCTACAATGCATACCTTAAGAGCTATGAGCACTTGTTCAACTCTGCTACTGTGAAACGCATCTCTTCTATTAAAAAAAGTGTTCATAGTTCTTAAGGTATGTATTTTAAATCGCATGTTTAACACAAAATTTTTTGTTGTTTTCGTCCATACCACATCCTCCCAAAATACGGAAAGCAAAGAGTTTGTAGTATAAGAGGTTTGTTTCACAGTATCAACAACGAAGCAGTTCTCATTGTTCTTAAAAAGGTATTCACTTTAGAGCATAGGTTTACTACACTTGTTTGCTTGTAATGCTTGTCCCTGTCATATCCATTAATACTGACTACTCCTCCTGGGACATTCTCTATTTGGCATGACATCAACAAGTTCAGAATCCACAATAAAGGTACTCAAAAACATATTTGCCATAGACAGATTCCCCAATGCCATAGTTCCTGACAATGGCTCCATTTCACCCAGCTTCAAATGTTAAAACAGAAAGATTTGTCAGGACTTTCAAAGAAGCTACAATAAAGGCTAAGTAGGAAGGAAAGAAAAAGCAAGATGTTGTACAGAAAATGCTGATTACTTATTGTACAGCTCCAAACCCAATAACTGGAAAATCACCTGCTGAATTACTTCATCACCAACAGCCAAGGATCATATTTTCACTTATCCTTCGATCACAAGAGGAGACAAAGCCAAAGAACAGTTCAAGTTCCAGGTTGGAGATAAAGTGTATGATTAAAATTTCTCAAGCCATTTGTCAAGTGGGTCACCATGGATCACTGGCAGTATAATTAAGTTGCTTGGAAATATGCTGTACATTGTGAAACTGTCTTATGGAAATGTCAAAAGGCATCGAAACCAAATCATAAAATGCAGCATCTTTAGAAGAACAGCAGGAAAAACAGAGGAGAAATGGCAACCTCAAGAACTAGGAGTGAAAAGGATGAAAAGGGACCACAGCTGCTGAATCAGTGGTAGAACATGATAAAAAATGGACCCCAGAACACCTCAGGAGCTGAACCAGAAAATACACAGATTGAGGGGAAATCTACCAAACTTAGGAGATCTACAAGAATGTCTGCTTTGTGTAAATGTAGTGCATTTGTATTTCAGCTTCTTCAAGAATTACAGTTATGTGGTGACTAATAAAATAGTTTATTAGCTACACGAACTGCACTACACTTATCAACCAACTGCTGCCAACAATCCCTCATTCCACACTACATACAGAGTCTTAAATTTGTTGTTAGCTTTTATGCACCAAGTGGTAAGTTTTCTGTCTGGTAAGGTTGGAGTTTAGTAGCTGTCAAACCCAGCATTGTCGGGGTATTTACTTTGCCAATTTTTGCTACAAACAAAAACAAAAAATTAACTTATTTGTAGTGCAATATTGAAAAAATTTCATTTCCATGTATTTGTGAGATCACTTTTGATTTTATGAAAAATTTGTACAAAGAAATATGCATAATGTACAGAAGTAAAAGTATAGTATCCAAGATAAGAAATATAGTGTACAAAATAGAAATTCCATATAATGTTTATTTAACTCAGAAATTTCTAGTATGCTGGATTCCAGATGCTCTATGGTAACGCATCTTCAGAGCTCTATAAATGGCTATTGTTTCCAGCTACAGCCATTTTCCTTTTGCAGTTGAAAGTTGTCAAAGATGCAGCCAGATGTCAGGAATTTCCTTATGTTGACTCACATGTGGGAGTGTCTTAGCAGTAAAGAATAAATGTATTAAAACTGCATGCATGCTGTGGCATTTTTTCATATTTCTCAGTGTTTATGATGTCATCGCTCTTTAACTAACTGTCATACAATAATATACATTGTAGAACTACAGGAACTGGCATAGGCATGCATATTCAAATACAGAGATATGTAAACAGACAGCAACACCTATATAAGACAAGTGTCTGGAGCAGCTGTTAGACTGGTTACTGCTGCCACAATGACAGATTATCAAGATTTATGTGAGTTTGAACGTGGTGTTATAGTCGGCACACGAGCGATGGGGCACAGAATATCTGGGGTAGTGATGAAGTGGGGTATTTCCCATACGACCATTTCATGAGTATACAGTGAATATCAGGAATTGGGTAAAATATCAAATCTCTGACTTCGCTGCGGCCGGTAAGATCCTGCAAGAACAGGAGCAATGACAGCACAAGAGAATCCTTCAACATGACAGAAGTGCAACCCTTCTGCAAATTGCTACAGATTTCAATGTTGTGCCATCAACAAGTGTCCGCATGCAAACCATTCAACGAAACATCATCTATACGGACTTTCGGAGCCGCAGACCCACTAGTGTACCCTTGATGACTACCCAACACAAAGCTTTACCTCTTGCCTCGGTCCGTCAACACTGACATTGGACTGTTGATGACTGGAAACACGTTGCCTAGTCAGATGAGTCTCCTTTCAAATTGTATCGAATGGATGGATGTGTACGGGTATGAAGACAACCGCATGAATCGATGGGCCCCACATGTCAGTCGGGGACTGCTCAAGCTGGTGGATGTTCCACGATGGTGTGGGACATGTGTAGATGGAGTGATATGGGACCCCTAATACATCTAGATATTACTCTGACAGGTGAAATGTACATTAGCATCCTGCCTGTCCACCTCATCCATTTATGTCCATTGTGCATTCCCACATACTTGGGCAATTCCAGCAGGACAATGAAACATCCCACACATCTAAAATTGCTACATAGTGGCTCTAGGAAAACTCTTCTGAGTTTAAACACTTTCATTGCCCACCAAAGTCTCCAGACATAAACATTACTAATTGTATCTGGGATGCCTTGCAACATGCTGTTCAGATGAGATCTCCACCTCCTCATCCTCTTACAGATTTATGGACAGCCCTGGAGGATTCATGGTGTCAATTCCCTCTAGCACTACTTCAAACATTAGTCGAGTGCATGCCACATCGTGTGGTGGCAACTTGTGCATGCTCGCAGGGGCCCTACATGATATTAGGCAGATGTACAAGTTTCTTTGGCTCTTCAGTGTATTTCTGTAGTTACAATCAGTGGCATATGTGGATATTGTCTGTGAAATAGATTGCAAATTGAGTTAGTAGCAAAACAGTAATAAAATTTAAATGTCATGCATGATGCAGAAGTTTTTCACAGATCTCAGTGTTTATGACATCGTTATCTCCTAATTTATGTGTCTTACAATAATGTAATTTTGTAGGTACATTCAGCAGCATATGTGGATACCGTCAGAAAAATGTATTACAAATAGAGTTATTGGCAAAGAAGTAATAAATTTAAAAGTCAGACACAATGAGACAGTTTTTCACGCATCTCATATGATCTGAACTGTCTACATCTACATCTACATTTATACTCTGCAAGCCACCCAACGGTGTGTAGCGGAGGGCACTTTACGTGCCACTGCCATTACCTCTCTTTCCTGTTCCAGTCGCGTATGGTTCGCGGAAAGAACGACTGTCTGAAAGCCTCCGTGTGCACTCGAATCTCTCTTAATTTTACATTCGTGATCTCCTCGGGAGGTATAAGTGGGGGGAAGCAATATATTCGATACCTCGTCCAGAATCGCACCCTCTCGAAACCTGGCAAGCAAGCTACACCGCGATGCAGAGCGCCTCTCTTGCAGAGTCTGCCACTTGAGTTTGCTAAACATCTCCGTAATGCTATCAAGGTTACCAAATAGTCCTGTGACGAAACACGCCGCTCTTCTTTGGATCTTCTCTATCTCCACCGTCAACCCGATCTAGTACGGATCCCACACTGATTAGCAATACTCAAGTATAGGTCGAACGAGTGTTTTATAAGCCACCTCCTTTGTTGATGGACTACATTTTCTAAGGAATCTCCCAATGAATCTCAACCTGGTACCCGCCTTACCAACAATCAATTTTATATGATCATTCCACTTCAAATCGTTCCGTACGCATACTCCCAGATATTTTACAGAAGTAACTGCTACCAGTGTTTGTTCCGCTATCATATAATCATACAATAAAGGATCCTTCGTTCTATGTATTCGCAATACATTACATTTCTCTATGTTAAGGGTCAGTTGCCACTCCCTGCACCAACTGCCTATCCGCTACAGATCTTCCTGCATTTCGCTACAATTTTCTAATGCTGCAACTTCTCTTTATACTACAGCATCATCCACGAAAAGCTGCATGGAACTTCCAACACCATCTACTAGGTCATTTGTATATATTGTGGAAAGCAATGGTCCCGTAACACTTCCCTGTGGCACGCCAGAGTTTACTTTAACGTCTGTAGACGTCTCTCCATTGATAACAACATGCTGTGTTCTGTTTGCTAAACACTCTTCAATCCAGCCACACAGCTGGTCTGATATTCTGTAGGCTCTTACTTTGTTTATCAGTAGACAGTGCGGAACTGTGTCGAACGCCTTCCGGAAGTCAAGGAAAATAGACCTACTTGGGAGCCTGTATCTAATATTTTCTGGGTCTCATGAACAGATAAAGAGAGTTGGGTCTCACACGATCACTGTTTCTGGAATCTATGTTGATTCCTATAGAGTAGATTCTGGGTTTCCAAAAACGACACGATATGTGAGCAAAAAACATGTTCTAAAATTCTACAACAGATCGACGTCAGAGATATAGGTCTATAGTTTTGCGCATCTGCTCGACGACCTTTCTTGAAGAGTGGGACTACCTGTGCTCTTTTCCAATCATTTGGAATCTTCCGTTCCTCTAGAGACTTGTGGTACACGGCTGTTAGAAGGGGGCCAAGTTCTTTCGCGTACTCTGTGTAGAATCGAATTGGTATCCCGTCAGGTCCAGTGGACTTTCCTCTGTAGAGTGATTCCAGTTGCTTTTTTATTCCTTGGACACTTATTTCGATGTCAGCCACTTTTTCGTTTGTGCGAGGATTTAGAGAAGGAACTGCAGTGCCGTCTTCCTCTGTGAAACAGCTTTGGAAAAAGGTGTTTAGTATTTCAGCTTGTCATCCTCTGTTTCAATGCCATCATCATCCCGGAGTGCCTGGATATGCTGTTTCGAGCCACTTACTGATTTAACATAAGATCACAAGTTCCTAGGATTTTCTGTCAAGTCGGTACATAGAATTTTACTTTCGAATTCACTGAACGCTTCACTCATAGCCCTCCTTATGCTAACTTTGACTTTGTTTAGCTTCTGTTTGTCTGAGAAGTTTTGGCTGCATTTAAACTTGGAGTGAAGCTCTCTTTGCTTTCACAGTAGTTTCCTAACTTTGTTGTTGAACCACGGTAGGTTTTTCCCGTCCCTCACAGTTTTATTCGGCATGTACCTGACTAAAATGCATTTTACGGTTGCTTTGAACTTTCTCCATAAACACTCAACATTGTCAGAGTCGGAACAGAAATTCTCGTTTTGATCTGTTAGGTAGTCTGAAATCTGCCTTCTATTACTCTTGCTAAACAGATAAACCTTCCTCCCTTTTTTATATTCCTATTAACTTCCATATTCAGGGATACTGCAACGGCCTTATGATCACTGTTCTGCACTTACAGAGTTGAAAAGTTTGGGTCTGTTTGTTATCAGTAGGTCCAAGATGTTATCTCCACGAGTTGGTTCTCTGTTTAATTGCTCGAGGTAATTTTCGGATAGTGCACTCAATATAATGTTACTCGATGCTCTGTCCCTACCACCCGTCCTAAACATCTGAGTGTCCCAGTCTATATCTGGTAAATTTAAATCTCTACCTAAGACTATAACATGCTTAAGAAATTTATGTGAAATGTATTCCAAATTTTCTCTCAGTCATTCTGCCACTAATGCTGCTGAGTCGGGAGGTCGGTAAAAGGAGCCAGTTATTAACCTAACTCGGTTGTTGAGTGTAACCTCCACCCATAATAATTCACAGGAACTATCCACTTCTACTTCACTACAGGATAAACTACTACTAACAGCGACAAACACGCCACCACCAGTTGCATGCAATCTATCCTTTCTAAACACCGTCTGTGCCTTTGTAAAAAGTTTGGCAGAATTTATCTCTGGCTTCAGCTAGTTTTCTGTACCTATAACGATTTCAGCAGGTGCTTTCTATCAGCGCTTGAAGTTCCGGTACTTTACCAATGTAGCTTCGACAGTTTACAATTACAATACCGATTGCTCCTTGGTCCCCGCATGTCCTGACTTTGCCCCGCACCCTTTGAGGCAGTTGCCTTTTCTGTACTTGCCCGAGGCCATCTAACCTAAAAAACTGCCCAGTCCACACCACAAAACATGCTACCTGCTATCGGTGTAGCCGCTTGCTGCATGTAGTGGACTCCTGACCTATCCAGCGGGACCCGAAACCCCGCCACCCTATGGCGCAAGTCGAGGAATCTGCAGCCCACACGGTCGCAGAACCGTCTCAGCCTCTGATTCAGATCCTCCACTTGGCTCTGTACCAAAGGTCCGTAGTCAGTCCTGTCGACGAAGCTGCAGATGGTGAACTCTGCTTTCATCCCGCTAGCGAGACTGGCAGTCTTTACCAAATCAGATAGCCGCCGGAAGCCAGAGAGGATTTCCTCAGATCCATAGTGACACACATCATTGGTGCCGACATGAGTGACCACCTGCAGATGGGTGCACCCTATACCCTTCATGGCATCTGGAAGGACCATTTCCACATCTGGAATGACTCCCCCCCCCCACCCCCCCCCGGTATGCACACGGAGTGCACATTGGTTTTCTTCCCCTCTCATGCCGCCATATCCCTAAGGAGCCCCATTACGCACTTGACATTGGAGCTCCCAACTAACAGTAAGCCCACCCTCTGTGACCGCTCGGATCTTGCAGACTGAGGGGCAACCTCTGGAACAGGACAAGCAGCCATGTCCGGCTGAAGATCAGTATCAGCCTGAGACAGAGCCTGAAACCGGTTCATCAGGCAAAATGGAGAGGCCTTCCGTTCAGCCCTCCGGAATGTCTTTCGCCTTCTGCCACACCTCGAGATGACCTCCCACTCTACCACAAGTGAGGGGTCAGTCTCAATGTGGGCAGTATCCCGGGCAGCCGCAGTCGTAGTCCGATCAGGGGATGCATGGGACGAGCTCGCCATCCCCGACAAACCCCCATCCGGACCCCCACAGTGATGGCCATTGGCAACAGCCTCAAGCAATGTGACCGAAGCCAACACTGCCTGAGGCTGGGAGCGAAGGGATGCCAACTCAGCCTGCATCTGAACACAGCAATTGCAATCCCTATCCATGCTAAAAACTGTTGTGCAAAGAACATCTGAACTAATCTACAGAGAGCACAAACAATTCGTCACAAAATTTAAATGGGTATTAAAATACAAGATTGCCTAGTAAATGCAGTAATGCTGCTACTTGCGCACTGCTGACACACTGCTTGGCGGCAGAAGGAGACTAAGCGATTTTATACTATTCAGGTACTAAAACGTGATGCTACAACTCTCAAATACTACAATACACCCAAAATTTATGAATTAAACAATGCAAGTACCAAAAACACACAAAGAAATTAAGAATTAAACTATGTAACAAATAAGTGAGCTAGGAGTATACGACTTTCTGCTGGCAGTTGCTTATCCAACAGCGGCAGGGAGCACACTGTGTGTGGTACCATGATATAATTTTGTAGGTGCATTTAGCACCTTGTGTGTATACTGTATACGAAATTTATTGTGAACAGAGTTAGTAGCACATAAGTGCTAAATTTAAATATCATGCATGATGTGGCAGTTTATCACACATCTCATTGAGTGTGATGTCATATCTTATGAACTATGTTAGATACGTGGTTTTTATCCCCACACTGATTGTTGCCTGACAGTAAGGGATATGTGTACCATATTTGGTTGAAATTGGTCCAGTGGTTTATGTGGAAATGTTGAACACACACACACACACACACACACACACACACACATGTATGGATTTCTTTCAAGGTAATATAAAAGTTCTCTAAATAGCATCATGGTACTTACACAACATCCATTTCTTCATCGTCATCATCATCTGTATTTGCTTGAAAGTAGGGATTTGCTGACGCAGGCCGGAATTTATATCCAGTGAGTACAAAGAACACATATGTAGCCATTTCTCTGAACATTTCATCTAACCACTCATACTGAAATGGTACTGTTATCTGAAACAAATTGGAACAATCATCTTTTTGACTTAGATAAATACAAACTGGTAACAATATCAATTCATATGAAGAAAGAAAGTTTATAACTTGTTACAAATTCTGCTGCAATACTTTAATACCTAGCTGACTATAATTACTTCTTGTACAGCTGATGATGACAACATAACCAAAATAAAGGAATTTTCCGTAAGTAACATTATTTGGAGAAACTACATCTAGAGAGGGTAGAAACATCTCTATTCATTGTAAAAGCAATTTGTCCATAAAGGAGACCAGATAATGTAAACAGCACTATCCTTCCAGATGTATTTGCTGGAGCAGCACTACATGATGCAACTCTTTAATGTGCTTACATCATTTGAATGAGATGTATCCCTCTTTTATTTTCCTTTTAAGATACACTTTTTGACTGTCAAACACATGTTTTACAATTGAAGATTTCACTCATATTTAACTCCTGTTAATGGCAATATTGTATACCACTTGTGTATTATGAGCTCATAGAAGATTTATTTGCTTGCATTCATAAGTTCAGTCTGTTGTACTTTTCTTGGTGTAACCTTTTATATGCAATGTAAACAGCAGTACAAGTGTAGAATGGATGGGGATGCATTTGTGATTTTGGATAAAGGTATGGTGACTGTTCTTCTCATGGTACACCGTCCAGCCAAGGTGCTACGTGGAGACTGCACCCATGAAATGGTGCTGGACTGGTCATAATAAGGTGGCCACAAACTTCAAAATTTATTATATATGAAGCAGAGTCAAATGAAAATCTTAAAAAATAAGAAAAATTTGGTTTCCTGCACTATTGTTCTCTACGTTAGCAGTACAGTTACCTTTAAAGAACACCCAACCGGCCCACACACAGGACCCTCTTTTTTTAGGGGGGGAGGGGGGAGGCATTTGGGGAATGGGGGAGGCAAATAGAAAAGCTAATTTTACTTAGTGTGACTTTTTATATTATAATATAAATATAGATTCCTTTAAACTTTTTAATAGATGGCCGACAAGTGAGATCACAGGTATTTTCTTCGTCCGCTAAAAGAACTTATTTAAGAGGAAATAGTGTCAAATTTAAATTCTCTTTGTTTTGTATACTTGCTGTAGTGTCCGTTCTTGGCACACAACTGAATATTAGCATCTCAGCAGAGCTTTTTCTTGAAAAAACTTATTCTTTTCCTAATCGTGACTTAACCCGAAATGTTGCATGACATAAACACAAAAAATTCTATTCAAGTTTTCTTGATAGTGCAAAATTCGTTTAAAAAAGCCAGCTACTAGTTTCATCAATGTCTACTGTCGCAATAAAAGTGTAATTAAATGTTTCTAAATTGTATTTAACTAACACATTTCATATTGTTTACTAGTTAGATAGACACGATCTAGGACTAAATTTTCCAAGTTATAAACATTTTAAAAATCTGAAAAACCACCCCTGATAACATAAATTCTCTAAAAGCAAAGAAATTACAAATTCATTCTTCTGTCATTGTATCTCAAAATCAGTACAAAAAAACCACTGCACATAAGACTTTTGTGTATATATATTAAAAACAAAGATTCCAAGACTTACCAAGCGGGAAAGCGCTGGCAGACAGGCACAATGAACAAAACACACAAACACACACACAGAATTACCAGCTTTCGCAACCGATGGCTGCTTCTTCAGGAAAGAGGGAAGGAGAGGGAAAGATGAAAGGTGTGTGTGTGTGTGTGTGTGTGTGTGTGTGTGTGTGTGTGTGTGTGTGTGTGTGTGTGTGTGTGTGTATATATATATATATATATATATATATATATATATATATATATATTAAAAACAAAGATTCCAAGACTTACCAAGCGGGAAAGTGCCGGCAGACAGGCACATGAACAAAACACACAAACACACACACAGAATTACGAGCTTTCGCAACTGGCAGTTGCTTCGTCAGGAAAGAGGGAAGGAGAGGGAAAAATGAAAGGATGTGGGTTTTAAGGGAGAGGGTAAGGAGTCATTCCAATCCCGGGAGCGGAAAGACTTCCCATAGGGGAAAAAAAGGACAGGTGTACACTCGCACACACACACACATATCCATCCGCACATACACAGACACAAGCAGACATATTTAAAGGCAAAGAGTTAAGGGCAGAGATGTCAGTCGAGGCGGAAGTACAGAGGCAAAGAAGTTGTTGAAAGACAGGTGAGGTATGAGCGGCGGCAACTTGAAATTAGCGGAGGTTGAGGCCTGGCGGATATCGAGAAAAGAGGATATACTGAAGGGAGAGTTCCCATCTCCGGAGTTCGGATAGGTTGGTGTTGGTGGGAAGTATCCAGATAACTCGGACGGTGTAACACTGTGCCAAGATGTGCTGGCCGTGCATCAAGGCATGTTTAGCCACAGGGTGATCCTCATTACCAACAAACACTGTCTGCCTGTGTCCATTCATGCGAATGGACAGTTTGTAATTCTGTGTGTGTGTTTGTGTGTTTTGTTCATGTGCCTGTCTGCCGGCGCTTTCCCGCTTGGTAAGTCTTGGAATCTTTATTTTTAATATATATATATATATATATATATATATATATATATATATATATATTTTCCACTCCCCCCAACACCTCAAAATTCTAGTCAACACAATCTGGAACCACAACACCCCAATTCAGTAGTTAACCTTTCCTCCAAACTCCTCTCCCAATCCGAAACCTCTGTCCTATCCAAAGGCCTCACCTTCAGCCCCATTCCCAGGTTCAACCAAACTGCCCTTGTCAAAGATTTACTGTCCTACACTCGTAGTCTCTGCTGGAAATATCACTTTGCCACGAAGAAAAACAATCCTGATCCCACTCCTAATGATCCAACTCCCCAAGACACTATCCAAATTGAACCCTGCCTGCAACAGTTCCGTCCTCCGTCACAGCGGGACCCACCTCCTCTTCCTCAAAATCACCCTCTCCAAACCTTCCAGGAATTTCTCACTTCCAGCCTTGCCTCTCAATCTTTCTTGAAAAACCTTAATCCTACTCCCAACATCACCACAGCCGAAGCCCAGGCTATCCGTGATCTGAAAGCTGACCGATCCATCATCATTCTTCTGGCTGACAAGGGTTCCACGACCGTGGTACTTGATCGTCGGGAGTATGTGGCTGAGGGACTGCGTTAGCTTTCAGACAACTCTACATACAAAGTTTGCCAAGGTAATCCCATTCCTGATGTCCAGGCGGAGCTTCAAGGAATCCTCAGAACCTTAGGCCCCCTACAAAACCTTTCACCTGACTCCATCAAACTCCTCACCCCACCGACACCTCGCACTCCTACCTTCTACCTACTTCCTAAAATTCACAAACCCAAACATCCTGGCCGCCCCATTGTAGCTGGTTACCAAGCCCCCACAGAACGTATCTCTGCCTACGTAGATCAACACCTTCAACCCATTACATGCAGTCTCCCATCCTTCATCAAAGACACCAACCACTTTCTCGAACGCCTGGAATCCGTACCCAGTCTGTTACCCCCGGAAACCATCCTTGTAACCATTGATGCCACTTCCCTATACACGAATATCCCGCACGTCCAGGGCCTCGCTGCAATGGAGCACTTCCTTTCACGCCGATCACCTGCCACCCTACCTAAAACCTCTTTCCTCGTCACCTTAGCCAGCTTCATCCTGACCCACAACTTCTTCACTTTTGAAGGCCAGACATACCAACAATTAAATGGAACAGCCATGGGTACCAGGATGGCCCCCTCGTATGCCAACCTATTTATGGGTCGCTTAGAGGAAGCCTTCTTGGTTACCCAAGCCTGCCAACCCACAGTTTGGTACAGATTTATTGATGACATCTTCATGATCTGGACTCACAGTGAAGAACAACTCCAGAATTTCCTCTCCAACCTCAACTCCTTTGGTTCCATCAGATTCACCTGGTCCTACTCCAAATCCCATGCCACTTTCCTAGACGTTGACCTCCATCTGTCCAATGGCCAGCTGCACACATCCGTCCACATCAAACCCACCAACAAGCAACAGTACCTCCATTATGACAGCTGCCACCCATTCCATATCAAACGGTCCCTTCCCTACAGCCTAGGCCTTCGTGGCAAACGAATTTGCTCCAGTCCTGAATCCCTCGACCATTACACCAACAACCTGAAAACAGCTTTCGCATCCCGCAACTACCCTCCCAACCTGGTACAGAAGCAGATAACCAGAGCCACTTCCTCATCCCCTCAAACCCAGAACCTCTCACAGAAGAACCCCAAAAGTGCCCCACTTGTGACAGAATACTTCCCGGGACTGGATCAGACCTTGGATGTGGCTCTCCAGCAGGGATACGACTTCCTAAAATCCTGCCCTGAAATGAGATCCATCCTTCATGAAATCCTCCCCACTCCACCAAGAGTGTCTTTCCGCCGTCCACCTAACCTTCGTAACCTCTTGGTTCATCCCTATGAAATCCCCAAACCACCTTCCCTACCCTCTGGCTCCTACCCTTGCAACCGCCCCCGGTGTAAAACCTGTCCTATGCACCCTCCCACCACCACCTACTCCAGTCCTGTAACCCGGAAGGTGTACACGATCAAAGGGAGAGCCACGTGTGAAAGCACCCACGTGATTTACCAATTGACCTGCCTGCGCTGTGACGCTTTCTATGTGGGAATGACCAGCAACAAACTGTCCATTCGCATGAATGGACACAGGCAGACAGTGTTTGTTGGTAATGAGGATCACCCTGTGGCTAAACATGCCTTGATGCATGGCCAGCACATCTTGGCACAGTGTTACACCGTCCGAGTTATCTGGTTACTTCCCACCAACACCAACCTATCCGAACTCCGGAGATGGGAACTCGCCCTTCAGTATATCCTCTCTTCTCGATATCCACCAGGCCTCAACCTCCGCTATTTTCAAGTTGCCGCCGCTCATACCTCACCTGTCTTTCAACAACTTCTTTGCCTCTGTACTTCCGCCTCGACTGACATCTCTGCCCTTACTCTTTATCTTTAAATATGTCTGCTTGTGTCTGTGTATGTGCGGATGGATATGTGTGTGTGTGTGTGTGTGTGTGTGTGTGTGTGTGTGTGTGTGTGTGTGTGTGTTTGCGAGTGTACACCTATCCTTTTTTTCCCCTAAGGGAAGTCTTTCCGCTCCCGGGATTGGAATGACTCCTTACCCTCTCCCTTAAAACCCACATCCTTTCGTCTTTCCCTCTCCTTCCTGAAGAAGCAACCATCGGTTGCGAAAGCTAGTAATTCTGTGTGTGTGTTTGTGTGTTTTGTTCATGTGCCTGTCTGCCGACGCTTTCCCGCTTGGTAAGTCTTATATATATATATATATATATATATATATATATATATATATGGGAAAAATATATTAAAAACAAAGATTCCAAGACTTACCAAGCGGGAAAGTGCCGGCAGACAGGCACATGAACAAAACATACAAACACACACACAGAATTACTAGCTTACGCAACCGATGGTTGCTTCTTCAGGAAGGAGAGGGAAAGACGAAAGGATGTGGGTTTTAAGGGAGAGGGTAAGGAGTCATTCCAATCCCGGGAGCGGAAAGACTTACCTTAGGGGAAAAAAAAAGGACAGGTGTACACTTGCGCGCGCACACACACACACACACACACACACACACACACACACACACACAGATCCATCCGCACATACAGTGTACTGCTGCTAGGTAATAGCCATGGTCTGTGTATGTGCGGATGGATGTGTGTGTGTGTGTGTGTGTGTGTGTGTGTGTGTGTGTGTGTGTGCAAGTGTACACCTGTCCTTTTTTTTCCCCTAAGGGAAGTCTTTCCGCTCCCGGGATTGGAATGACTCCTTACCCTCTCCCTTAAAACCCACATCCTTTCGTCTTTCCCTCTCCTTCCTGAAGAAGCAACTATCGGTTGCGAAAGCTAGTAATTCTGTGTGTGTGTTTGTGTGTTTTGTTCATGTGCCTGTCTGCCGGCGCTTTCCCGCTTGGTAAGTCTTGGAATCTATCAAGCATCCTTGACAATTTAAAACATTCTTTAAACTTAATTATTCTTTTGAAACTGACCATGAGTGAGAAATGTGGGAGCTGTTATAGGGTAGTGACTGGAGGGATTTGTTGCCAATCTTGTAGGAAATATTTTCACTGGGGGGGGGGGGGGGGGGGGGGGGGGGTGCAGTGGGAAGAATGTTGGGAGAACAGAAGAGGCTCTCTCCTGGAACTGCAGCGTATGCAGTAGTAACATTCTGATTGGGGAACAGGAAAGGAAAATCTGTGCCCTTCAGGGACAGTTGGAGGAAGCAAGGAAGGAAATCATAAGGATCAAGGGAGAGAGGGTGATTGGGAACTGGCAGCAGGTAGGAGGATAGGAAGAAAGAGAACGCGCTCTGACAGTTTTATCAACACCAAAAACAGGAAGAGCCTCAGTAGAACAAGGGGCAGGAAATGTGCAGCACACTTCAATCAAGGCCAAGAAGCCTAGGAATGTACAAAGTGTTAGGAAGAAGAAAGTACTTCTGCTAGGTAATAGCCATGGGTGAGGTGCAGGCCCTCAGTTACAGGAAAATTTAGGGGCTGTGTACCAGGCCACCAGTACCTTCAAGCCAAATGCAGGGCTAAGTCATGTGATAAAGGACCTACGGTCTTTATATGTAACGACTTTACAAAAGAGGACCATGTAGTGATAGTGGGTGGGGTGGGGGTGGGAAACAGTTTGGACAGGGATCATGCATATGACATAGGTGGTGCCTGCACAAGATAGCTTCCCTGACTCATGGCACAAATGTACACTTTGTCGAGCTGTTCCGGCATCATGATCAACCACACCTTGATTGAGCTGTGACGCGAATCAGTGTGGGGTTAGAGATGGCTCTGAGGACAACCAACTTTGCTCATGTTTCTCTTGTGCCCATCGGGACTACCAACCGATGGGGTTTCACTAGACATGGCTTACACCTAAACAGGACTGGGAGGGAAGACTGGTACAGCTGATTCATGAAAGTATAGGGGGTGGATCTCAGGCCACACATGGTCAAATACCGGTTGTCATAGGTAGGAAAAGTAGGTCTTTTTTAGAATAAATTAAGACAACAGGTTCCCTGCCTAAAGAGTATCTCCAGCAGTTTCAAAAATACTGAAATAATCACTCACAAGACAGATTTGAACACTTCAAATATCACATATGCCAGATGACACAAAGAAAAACAAACCATTGGAAAGAGTAAAATGGGGCATTTCACAAACTTAAAAATCAATAAAAAAATAAAATACAACTATTAGAAGTTGAGCTCCAATCTTGAACTGCACAGTAGTTTGTATTACTGAGCACTGGTGTAGAGACACAGAAATTCAACATGTAATATTATCATTGCATGAAAGGGCAAATTCTTACTGCAGAACTACTTCAAGGGGTGGAGAATCATGCATTTACATCAGAAAAGGAACACATTTCAAATCAAGACATGACCTCAGAACAGTAAGTGAAGACAAACACTTTGAAACATCAGCTATTGAATTAACAGTGCTTGATATCACCAATAAAGTAATCAGTTTGTGTGTGTATAGATCTTCCAGTAGTAGTGTGGACACTTTTTTCAATAAAATAACTGAAGTTCTAGATAAAGTCTCAAGTACCAAGGTCAACATAATTCTGTGTGGGGACATTAACATCAACACTAATATCACAAAAGAATCCAGCAGCACCTTCATCAACATCCTTCAAAGTTTTGGCATGTCCCTATTGGACAACAGTGCAACAAGGGTTACTACAAAGACTGCATCAGTAATTAACCATGTGACCACAACTATGGACAGGGAAAATGTGATGTAGCTGTAAAAGATCTCGGACTATCAGACCATCCTTGTCAAATAATAACAGTAAAACCAGGCATTGAATCATTCCCTAAATTACAAGCCTACAAACGACATCTATCAGAAATCAAAATAAAAGATTTTTGAAAAGAGCTAGAAAATCAAAGCTGGGATGAAGTGTATAAAGAAACCAATGTGAATATGAAATTCTCTAAATTCTCCACATTGTTTAAATTGAACTTTGAAAAGTATGCATGTCTGTATCAACATCTCAGAAAAACAGATAGGTAACATCAGGTATTAAGTAGTCCTCCCAAACAGTTAAACACCTCAGTTCCATGAAAAAGATTTGCAGTGATCCAGAATTCTTAAATTTCTATCACAGATACAAAAAGATCTATAGGGAGGTGCTGATTGCTGCAAAAAATTCATTTAATGACAAAATAATAAATAATGCAGAGAATAAATGCAAAGCAGTCTGGGATAACAATTTTAAATTAAATGTAGATGGCACCTCTGTAGACTGTGTAACAAATGCAAAACTTCTAGGAATTAATATTGATTCTTAGTTGAAGTGGTGTGAACACACAAAGGTATTTCCAAAAAGGATGTCATCAGCATGTTACGCCCTTATAATCCTATCATCAGTGTGTAACATGTAATGTCTTTCAGTTACATATTATTCATATGCACACTCAATTCTTAGCTATGGGATTCTTTTTTGGGGAACAAACACACAAAATATGAACACAATTTTCAAACTCCAGAAGAGAGTCACTAGAATAATAACCAAAAATACTAGTCAAGCTCATTGTAAAGATCTGTTCAAAACACTGGGGTTTTTAACTGCTCCATGTGAATACACTTAACAGTCAGTTGTACACATCAAAAATAACATTGGTAATTACTGCACAAACCGCTCTGTCCATGACTATGCAAGAAGAAGTAGACTCAACCTACATTTACCAAGAAAATATGAACATAAAACTCGAAACAGCATTTTCTACCAAGGAATAAAAATGTACATTAAATTACCAAAAGAGATTTAAGAAATTGCAAAAATACACTTGTTTAAAAAGGTAGCGAAAAAGAACCTGTTATGCAATACATTTTATGCTTTGAAGAATTATTTATATAAAACAGAGTAGGGGTTTGATAAAAAAAATGTTATACAAATAAATAATAATAATAATGATTATAAAACATCCAACATTCCACATAACACCTCCAAATTATGTTTTTTTTCCTTCTTTTTTCTTTTCTAGAAATACTTACTCCCAAGTTATGCATAGCACAATACTTACACCTCTTCCTCTTTCTGAGGTCAACATCTCACTCATTGTAGAGGAATGCTCACTCAGTTTTTGAGGATAGCAAATGGAAGTTGTGGTACAGAAAATGGCCCAGAGATCGCCAATGTGTGTGTGTGTGTGTGTGTGTGTGTGTGTGTGTGTGTGTGTAATATGTAGTGAGTGAAGTGTTATGAAACAATGTGTATGTAGTATGCAGTGACTAATAGTGAGATATGAGTGAACAGTGTGGTATTACATTATTTAGTAAGTTATTTGTAAAAAAAAGCATTGTATACCAGGAGTAAAAATCTAATGATTGTCTCTAACTAGAAGTCTGTAAATATATGTCTATACTAATTAGCTTATTTTAAATTGGTCTAAACTTGTAAATATTTTGACATGTCCTATATCCATGTAAAAAGAGATCTACAGATGACTAAAGCTACTACTACTACTCCTCCTACTACTACTACTGTGCTGTGACACCAGAGTCTACTGCACCAGCTGCAGCCACTGTGATGAACTATCACCACATGATGGTTGCTATGAAGCAGACGATGGTGGCTTCCTTATGAAAATCACCACAGAACATGGAACCGTTAACATCAACATAAAACCAAGAACGCAAACAAGGAATGGTACCATTCCTTATCTCCAAATTCCAAGAAGATCTATGAATAGCCATCTGCAGAGAAGATTATGATCACTGTCATTTGATACAAGAGGCTTGGTGCCATTCCTCATCTCCAGAGTCCAAGATGATCTATGAACAACCATCTGCAGAGAAGATTATGGTGACTGTCATTTGATATGAGAGGCATTATCCTGGAGCACAGCACACCCATTGGAAATACCATCATCGGTGTACATATTTTGATTTGTTGAAAAATCATCTTCAGCCTGCAGTCAGATCAAACTGATGAAAACACATTTGATTACATGTGTCATTGTGCAATATTGCATAATGCTGTCACCATCACTAATCTTCACTCTGCTACTCTTGCACATCAACTATACTCACCAATCTTCCTCCCAGTAAGATTCTCCACAAATAAATTATTGCACTTCGTGAGTGTTGCAGAAAGTGTGTTGAGCGTGACTGAGACTACGCCGGAAAATGACAGAGTGGTGATGCACTTTTGCTCAATACATCATAGGTAAAATAAATAAGGTTTTGTGTGTGTTCTCCTGTTGCTGCTTGGTGAGTAGATTTTTTTATCTGTCCATTTACATTATATTGTAGTCTGCTTTCAGGCACCACACTCACAACTTTGAGAAGCTATTTTCTTTCATTTGTGCACAGGATTGGCACATGTGCCAGTATTAGTTCTTATTTGGTCAAGAACTGACCAGATCTTGCATGGAAATTCAAAGCCAGATGGTTCAGTCAATATGCACAGTATCTTAAGTTATTATTTCGTATTATTAATCTACCATGTGTGTCCCCAGCAGTCATTAGTATTAATGCCTTTGCGAACTAATATCCTTGCAGTTTCCTTTACTGATGTTGGGAATATCTTCATGAACAGGGAGGTGAGGATTTTTCTGTAGTTTTCTGTACTTCTTACAAGTGCACTTTCCTGTCACAGTGAAGGAGATGGTATGTGGCTAAGTATGGGGTGCCAGAATGTAAGTGATGTTCTGATTGTGCCAATGATTATCATCAAATAGTATGACTGAGCTGTATGTCAACAAGTCTTGTGTGAGTACTATTCATCAGAGGTGGGGAGCAATAGTCCACAATATGGTAAACCAGTCCCAGGGCTAAAGTACAGAGTTTGATGCAGAGGATCTCCATGATGTGCCACTGAGTTTTTTTAAGAACATTATTTTTATTTTGGCATCTGTTCTTAGCAGATGTTGTTTGTAACTGTGTGTCCTACCAAGCTCGACAGCTACATATTTTGAGTTTCTGTTATGCCTCTGAGTAGCCTTCCTTCAAAGTAGACCATGAGCTCTTTGTTAGCTAACCTGTTATTTTACTAGGATTATTGTCATTAAAAGTTAAGGTATATGTAAATCACCAACTCAGCCATTGTTTAGAAAATGCTCCAATTTTAATGCCCAGTGCCATTCATTAAAACCACCATGTGATTGTGCAACATGACTCATCTGTAAATTATCAACAAATTTGGCTGTAGAAATATGCAGAACACCCATAAAATTGCTTCATCAACATTAAAAACTTCAACCAACCTTCAATAAATACACAATAACCCTGGTGAAGTAAATATAGCACACAATCATTATATAAAAATGACGAAAAAGCTTCAATTTGCGCAAATTTATTGCTGCCTTTCCATCAGTATGAGATGCTTCCTGTAGGTGCCTAATAGACCTGGAAAGAATTAAACACGGTATCAGTAAATATTCCTTACACAAGGATACTAATTTCACATTACTAAAAAAAAAAAAAAAAAAAAAAAACATTCAGCATACGAAATTAATAGCTAACACACCATACGACTGGAAACAGAATTGCTCCACAGCAAAGGAGATCAAGTATAAACACAACTCTCCATATTCTATGTTCTACTGCTCCTTCTTCTGATTCATCAATAATTATCTCAGCTACATTTGCTAGGACCTGCAAGCACAATTGATGAAATTATTACCAATAACAGATAACTTATTTAAACAACAATTAACAAAATATTCATGTCTTTGTACCTTACCTGCAAAGGGATAACAATCATGAATATTTTCTTGTCCTTCTCTGACAAAATATGTTTGATAAATGTCCACCCTGTTCCAACAAGAACAATTGTTATGAACAAAACTGCACCCTTCAGTCTGCAAACAGAAAAATCATTTAATTAATACCTAGAAAATTCTGAAAAAGATCATGAGAATATTACACATTAAATTATATAATTGCCTTCAAACTTTCATTTAATATGAAACAGCAATTCTTGGTTTTACTTTTCATCTTCATGGTTATAACAATGATGTTTAATCATGCAAGTGTTTATGACATTAAAAACACAAACATAATCTGTTTCCATGTGATACTCTGATTCTGGTTACATCTGATGTGATTGAGCATTGCCGCACTATTGAGTTAATCATTTGTTTCCACAATTCTTTGTTTGTAGAAACACCAGACAATAACTTTCACACAATAAAGATTTTATTGTCTTTAGGCCATTACAGCAATTGACAATGTCAAATGAAGTTACAATTTATAATACAGTGTGATAAGGTATTGACTACTGAAATATTTTAGCTTCACTCACATGCTTTTCTATAAAATGTAGTAAGTGAAAATGTTTACTAAGACCATAGCAAATACAATCAGCAAATGAACAATGTTGTTGTTATGACAAGACACATCAAACTGTAGTATCATTTTTATAACATTAAGTTTTCGAGAAGGTAACTCACCACCGGCTACTCTCTGACGCAGTTAAAACTTGACATGGGTGAATGAAGGGTGAAAACCAAGGGACACTTATTTAGTCTTAGGTGCCACCACTCAACAGTTTTTCAGAAAATGATATTTACCTTTTGTGAAGGCTTAGTCAGTCAACTTGCACATCATAAAACCAAGTGAGTGGCAGTACAGAGGCTAAGAACACAGTTTCGAAATTTTGCGCAGCATGCTCAGATTCAGTCTTACATTTTGTTGTTCTTTTGCTGTATTGGAAGTAGCTTATGCAACATCAATATTTTTTGTGATATTGTAAAATAAAATGGGATTTTTGGCAAATGAAATATGCATTCTTTATTAAAAATAGATTGTTTCAACAAAAATCTTATATAATTAACTGTAACTGAAAATTAAAAACAAAAAAATCTAGTATTTCAATTTTTGCTTTGTATTTTACTTTTATGCTTTAAGAGAACCAGTGAATATATAAAAACATTCAAAGCTTAAAAATTTGGTGTACCATGAGTAACATATGAAGGCACATATAGCACTATACTACAGTCACATTTGTGTGTGTGTATATCATTTGGAAAACAACCCAGCAAACTGGCAATAATCTTGCAGTAAACCGTGAATATCAAGACATTTTCTCAAAGGCCAGAGGCTGCAACTGATTATGTATCAAGGTGTGTATTTTAACTGCATTGCTTCTACTTGAGATTTCCCTTTGCTGTGCTATGAGAGTAGGGCACTTCTGTAACTGGTGGATGTATTTCTTCACCTGTCAGTAAGAGTATACATTGCAGGGTTTACATAGCAGCGTACACTTTGGCGGAATTACTTTTAATGAACATGTTGATACTGCCCATCATAGGGATAGTTTTGCCCATCTCACAAGTCAACAATGTACAGAAACACTTCCATGTTTATGTAAGGTCAAAAAACTTTCTCCAGAAATTGATGATAGGTTTCTTTTGAGAACTTTCCAGATGGTGTGGTTGCCTTCATTAGTTTACGTCTTGGAGACCAAATTTGTCACTTATTTCTTGGAGACAGATTAAAATTGTTGGTAGTAGTTTTCTGGAAGGTGTTCATACATATCAGTTGTGATTATAATTTTTTTCAATAAGATTTGAAATCTCATTTTTTTAGCCATTAATTCCATCTTATAACACAATGTCATACACAATATACTAATAATAAAACTGTAAAACTGTCATGCCTGTGTGATTCAACATGTTAATTTCCAAAACTACTAGAAGAATCTTCACGGGGTTTTCACAAGTAACTTCAGCGTAGCTCATGGCAACTACAGGTTTTGTTTCATCAAAATCGGATCACAAAAAAAGATGTCATAATTTAAAGTTTTATCCACACAACACAAAGAAATAAATTTATTCATAAAAAAAATTGAAAAAAAAAATTGTTTACTCGTTTCCAACATAATGAATACAATGCTCATACAACCCTCAACATATTTAACCCATTCTTCCACACCAATATTATTAAATGTAGCAGTAACTCACTATGCTACATGTTCAAGACCAAGCTGCTGAAGTGATTTCAATTAAATTTGGTATGGAGATAGCTTTAGCAGTGAGGAAGACCGTAGGCTACTTTAGAGGGGGAAAAAATTATCCCTGAGAGTGTGAAATAGGGGGGGGGGGGGACATCTTTTGTTACATCAAGTATGCGAACTCAGCCCACACACCTCTGCTCACACCACTTGGCAGTAATATTGTGCATGCCACTGCATCGTGCTTTTGGACACGGAATGGGGAGGGGGGATGTCACATCCATCATTAACTATGCTTACCACAACAGTTAGATAAACAGGGCAGCTGACACTCCTGCATGTACAACAGCTTAGTTACTCACAATAACTCATCACAACAAAACTACAGACATGTGAGCACAGCCATGAGTACCAGGTAGCAAAAAATATTGATGTCACATACTTCTGAAACAACAAAGAAAAAAAAAAACATAAGATGGAATTTGAAAACAGGGCACAAAATTTTGAAACTGTGTTCTTAGCCACTGCGCTACCGGCACACTTGGATTTATGCCATGTGAGTAGCCTGATAAAGTCATGATGAAACATTGACCATCATTGTCTAGGAAGCTATTTGCGTGTTGGCACCTAAGCCAAAACATCTTCCCCTTATTTTCATCTTTTTTTCACTCCACTAAGTTTTGATTGTATCATAGATCAACCCATGGTAGATCCCCCCTGTGAGTTCTCACATGCTTACATAACTCAGGAACTGCAAGACATAAACAGTCTCATCATCAAAATTACATCCGCTGTCCTAGCACGCACAAGTCAACAGTACAGAGAAGCTTTGGCTGTACTAGTGTTAGTACATTTCAGGAAATAAAAGTGATCCTCATTTTTTGCCATCTTTACATGAGAACAGAAACACATTATCAAACATTTATCTGTGTGCAGCATATGTATTACTCATAAGCTGCTGAATTAGAGATTTGAGGTCCACCATTGATCAATTCTACTGCTGCCAATACACACTTCACTTTAAATCCACAAAGATAAGATGTTAGAAATTAAGCCTTGTACAGAGGCCTGTAGAAAATCATTTTTCTCTCACACTGTTTGCAAGCTGGCTAGGAAAGGAAATAATGATTAGTGGTATGTGGTACCCTCTGCTATGTGCCCTACAGTGGTTAGTGAAGTATGTATGTAGATGTATTTCTGTTTGTATTCCACCTCTGAAGACACAACATCAACAGGGCACTTAAATCCTAATTCACTCTTCTCTTTGCAGCAGAATCATTCAGACTCGATTAACATTCAGCTGTCTCACAGATCAGACAGAATGGAAATCTCTATTTGCATCAAGAAAACAACCAACAGAAATAATTGAAAATGAAGAATCACAAAATTTTGGATTTGGCAAATAGGGGAAAAAGGTACGACGAGCAAATGGAAAAATGTAATGACAATGAGAACAACAAAAATGAGACACATAAATCACTTTTGTGTGTGTGTGTGTGTGTGTGTGTGGTCCAATTTCTATTAAACAAAATAAAACTATATTTTACAGTCTTACTTACAAGTGAGCAATGTAGTATAGTATTGCCCAAGCTGCAATATGTTCACCTTTTGTCTGTATGAAGTGATAATTTATCCCATGGAACATTAGGGATAGTGATTTTAAGTACACAAGAATAGCCATCAGATAATGTATCTTGAAGACTGGGTGCCTGCAAATAACATACAATTGTTATAAAATGGCAAAATTTTGGCACCAATCAGTTACAATCAAATGATGTATAATTTAATCATCTAAATTAGAAAACATTATTAATATTATTTTAATTTGTGCATTGTTGTCAGTGTTGCTTTTGTAAAAGAGAAAGAAACTGCCTTCAGTCATAAACCATAATTTTTATTTCCATACATGCATTTCAGCTCGTGGTCTCGCGGTAGCGTTCTCGCTTCCCGAGCACGGGGTCCCGGGTTCGATTCCCGGCGGGGTCAGGGATTTTTCACCTGCCTCGTGATGACTGGGTGTTTGTGTCGTCTTCATCATCATCATCAATCATCCCCATTACGGTCGGAGGAAGGCAATGGCAAACCACCTCCACTAGGACCTTGCCTAGTATGGCGGCGCGGGTCTCCCGCGTCGCTCCCCTACGCTCGGTAAACGGAGTATGGGACTCATCATCATCATCACATGCATTTCAAGCCTTGGAGCTCATCTTCAGCTGCCTGATCAATCTCAGTCCTTTTTTTTCTTTTTTTTTCTTTCTTTTTTTTTAAATTTACGTTGCTACTGGTCTTTTTCTACTAGTGGTTATGTAGTTTTTAAGCATGGTATGAACAGACATATTTACATACACATACATACTTTTGAACTCATACAAATGTGCTGAGAGACGAAAAGCGTGCCCATTTGTGTAAACATGTCTACTCATACTGTGCTTAAAAATTGTGTATCCACTATCTAGGGAGTAAATCTGGTCTGAAAATAAAAATAAAATAATCATGAAACTGGTCCATGAGGCAGGAGGAGGTGAGAATGAGGTGTGGAGAGAGGTAGAGATAGAGGCAGAAAAGGATATATGGTATCTGAGGGGGGGGGGGGGGGGGGCAATTACAGGGTACAGTGGACCACAGTGTTCGGGTGTGGGAGTAATAGGGTTTACAATGATAGGAGAGGAAATGATGAGAACAAGAGATTGAGAAGAGAGCACCCTATGACGCAAACTAGCACAGGTCTAGGTCAGAGGGGGACTGTGAAAATGAAGGATGTGTTGGACTGAAAGTTCCCGCTTCTGGAGTTCAAAGGAGCTAATGGTGGAGAAAGGGATGAGCCAAATGGTAGGGTTACTTAAGCAGCTGTTGAAGTCACTGATGTTGTGTTATGCAAGATTTTCAGAAATTGAGTGATAAAGTTTCCCGCAACGGTTCTGCAGCGCTCCTTAAAGCACACAAAAACCTGGTTAATTACTTAAGTGGTTCTTGTGAATAACTCCAGATGATGCAGTAAATGCATAATATTTGTATGAGTCAGTGTCTTCCCATCATCATGTACTAATGAAAACTGTGGGGATGCTACAATCACATCCACAGCTGAAGTGGTGCCTCAAAGAAATTTGCAATTACTATTACAGCATCCAGCATTATGACCGAGACCTACTTAAGTGGTTAATATATTGGGAAAGTACAAATACAGCACAGTTCATTACTATAACCACCTAGAATTTTGCACAGAACAACATGGGTTGCATATAAAGTGGCTGCTTCCACATGTGATCCCACCTCTTATCGGGAGGACCGCATCTCTAACTGCATTGCAGTGATTGGGACAGGTCTGATAACTGTTACTCACTTTTGAATAACCAGTGAGGTGCTTGATTTTCAAAATAGATTCATAGGCATGACTTTGGGAAATGGGTATAGGATTAGGATTTTGGGAAGGATGTCCCGCACATCAGATCCCAGCGAGAAATAGGTGAAGCCTTGATGAAGGATGTGATTACTGTTTTTGAGGCTTGGATGATACTGGATGTACTGGTTTTTGGCTGGTTCACAATGGCGATGGGTTTGTTGGTGCCACAGAAAACAAATGACACAACAATCTGTTTCTGGATTTCCTAAATTAAACTTTTATCTCCCGCTAGCAACATTAGCAGACAATGCAAGCCTACTTCAGAAGCATGAAGCATATGAAAAAACCTTTACACTAAGGAATGTTCTGGTTATCTAGACCTGAGTAATTATTTAGGATAATGCTGAGAAAAATTCAGGGCACAGGAGGCACAGCCATGTGTGAAAGTAGGCATATCTTGCATCAGCTGTGGTGCAATTACCCTGTAGCCTTTCATATCGATATGATAAGTAATTAGCTGTCTAACAGCAATAATGAAAGGCCATTCCCAAAATGTGGCTAACTGTATAGTGGCCCATCTAACTGCTCAATATTCTACATACTACAAAGCTGATGACTTCAATAACTGCCTCCACTGTGCCATTGAATCCTTCCACACCAGCAAGTCATCTGAACTAAGCAGCTGGGAATTATGTCTTCAGAATTTTATCCATTAGTGCTATTCCAGAGAGCGATTGGGGCGAGGGGCAAGAGGCGAGAGAGAGACAGAGACAGAGACAGAGACAGAGACAGAGACAGAGAGAGAGAGAGAGAGAGAGAGAGAGAGAGAGAGAGAGAGATAGGGGGGTGGGATTGGGGGTGGAAGTTACCATTGCCAGTACTAAATAGTTAATATTTAGTATTCAAAAGAGAGACCAATCATGGCTACATACAGGTAGCACTAAGTATCTATGGCCATATGACAAGTAGCCTTCACATACAGACAAAAAATATGTGGAGGACTTTAATTTATAAAATGTATAGACTGTGTATTGTGAGAAAATAAATTTATAAAATGTATAGACTGTATATTGTGAGAAAATAACACTATATATCAAAACATTAAAGCCTAAATTTCAGGTGCTTCGTGGCAAACTGACTGCTTTCAGATAGACATTACATAAACAAGCATGTCAATCTGTATGTATGTTCAGAACTACAATGTCAAAGTTTTTTCAAACTAGAAGAAATCTTAAAATAACATACCATAGCCCCTATTGGTTAAAATATTAAAAAAATTAAAGAGACTCAAACTAGGAGCATTGTTATTAGCATCTTTCAGCACCTTTATTTTAGATGGCATTTAATGTTGCAAAAAATAGTCAAATTATCAAATTCCATCAAAAAATACAAAGAAGGAAACCAAGCCACTACATAGGAGCTCTGGCCTAAGAAACCTCTTAAGACATAGTTTGTCACCTGATAATTATACACCAGAAAACCTTTTATAGCAGATAAATAATGCTGAATTAATAATAATGCCAATTAAAAGAATATCATAAATGTGAGATAAGATCTGTCATAAAGGCAAGTTAAAAATTTTTTGTTAATGAACATATAATTTAATACAAAATTATTACTAGAAAAAAATGTTCTCTGGCCATCTTCTTCACACTGCAAATGGGGAATTGAAATACAATAAGGTGTGAGGAATTTGCTTAAGTTTTTCTGCTAAACAACACTAAAAACGTGCACATCACAAAACTGACACAGTTAAAAGCAAAGGCAAGTGAGTGACAAAATCACTTTTCTGAGAAAATGAGCTTCCAAGTTTGAATTAAATTTAAAATTCTATATCTTTTGTTATATTGTTTATGGTACCCATCATATGAAGTGGTTATTAAGCTGTACATACCGTGTCAGTGAATTTAACTGAGAATGTTGTGCTCAGGTATAATCTAATTAGCACTTCTTTTCTCTGAGGCTGTTACTTACATCCCTTTGACTCTCATTAATGTCAGGTTTTAATGACACACAAGAATGTAATACACTATTTTGTCCCATTTTCATGTATTCCAGTAATCTATACACGTATCTTTCATTCATTATACATATTATGGAGTAGATAAGAGAAATGAATAAACAATGTTACGTACAGAAAGATAGATCTTCCAGCAAGCACACACGCAAAACAAATACTCCCATTTGTTTTTACTAAGGGAAACGTCTATTCAGAATCCCATACAGTATCATCAGAATAAACAGCATCATCAGCAGATTGTGTGCTTCTCCCTCCACTTGCTGGTGATCTCTTATATGATTTGGAAACAGATGATTTTTGATTTGTGCTTCAAGATGTGTATAGAATGGATGGTAAGCTGGAGGCACAAATAGACATAACTGCTAGCAGATTCTATTATCGCTGAACTTCGTTATCCTAGGATTCAACATCTTAAGTAAATGCAGTCAGAACTCAGGTCATCACTGAAAGTAGTCTTATAACACATTCCATACAGTAGTGGTCTGATATCAGGAACTTGTGGTCAACAGTTTTCAGTGAAGTGTACTTCACAGTATACATTCAAAACTTAATGATGTTGTTTTCCTTGTACTAAGTCTTGCATGGTCACTAAAGGCAATGAGGGTCAATACAGACTGAGGAAGTTTTTGTACATACCTCAGCAAACCATCAACACTTAAGATAAAATAAAGTGCTCTCACCAAAGGTATTAACATAATCTTTGCTAAACATGAAACTTCCTGGCAGATTAAAACTGTCTGCCGGATCGAGACTTGAACTCGGGACCTTTGCCTTTCGCGGGCAAGTGCTCTACCAACTGAGCATTATCTTGAATACTTTTCATTTCATCTCGTAATTAAATTTCATTGCACAATGTATTTTAGCTTAAAACCTACATTTGAATTACATAATACAATTCACCTTTTCGAGCAGTTTTATCAAAAACTCAGATTTAGAAATTCCTTAGATGTTATCTTAATTTAATTAAAGCTTCTTAACAAAATACCTTAACTGTCAAAACAGACAAGTACACAAACTGTCACAGAAACTCAGAAATGACTATATAAGTGTGAGGGATCACAGCATTATTTTCATGTGGTATGTTGTAATACAACGTACTCTGAGGTGACAAAAATCATGGGGTACCTCCTAATATCATGTCAGACCACCTTTTGTCTGGTGTAGTGCAGCAACACAACATGGCATGGACTCAACAAGTCACTGGAAGTCCCCTGCAGAAATATTGAGCCATGCTGCCTGTACAGCCATCCATAATTGCAAAACTGTTGCTGGTGCAGGAGTTTGCACATGAACTGACCTCTTGGTTATGTCCCATAAATGTTAGATGAGATTCACATCAGGCAACCTGGGTGGACAAATCATTCACTCAAATTGTCCAGACTGTTCTTCAACTTCAAACAACTGTGTCCTGGTGACATGGTGCATAACTGTTTCGGAACATGAAATCCATGAATGGCTGCAAATGTTCTCCAAATAGACAAACATAACAATTTCCTGTCTGATTGCTTCTGTTGGAGGACGCAGTCCATTCCATGTAAACACAGCCCGCACCAGTATGGAGCCTGCACTAGCTTGCACAGTGCCTTGTTGACAACTTGGGTTCATGGTTTGGTTGGGTCTGCAACACACTCAAAATCTACAGTCAGCTAGTACGAACTGAAACCAGGACTGGTAACCAAAATCAGGACTCATCTGATCTGGCCACGGTTTTCCAGTTATCTAGGGTCCAACTGATACAGTCATGAGCCCAGGAGACATACTGCAGACGATGTCATGCTGATAGCAAAGCCACTCACATCTGTCATCTGCTGCCATAGCTCATTAATACCAAATTTCGACACATTCTCCTAACTGATACATTCGTCGTATGTCCCATACTGATTTCTGTGCTTATTTCGTGCAGTGTTCATTGTCTGTTAGCACTCACAACTCTAAACAAATGCTGCTGCTCTCGGTCATTAAGTGAAGGCCATCGGCTCTTGCATTGTCCATGGTGAGAGGTAGTGGCTGAAATTTGGTGTTCTCAACACACTCTTGACACTGTGGATATCAGAATACTAAATTCCCTAATGATTTCCAAAATGTAATGCTTATGTGTCTAGCTCCATCTACCATTCTGCATTCAAAGTCTGTTAATTTCCATCGTGTGACCACTATCACCTCAAAAACATTTTCACATGAATCACAAGAGTACGAATGACAGATCCTCCAATTCATTGTCCTTTTACACCTTGTGCACATGATACTACCACCATAAGTATATGTGCATATTGTTATGCCATTACTTTTGTTGTTTCAGTGTGTACGAGGAATGGTGCTAGTCACTTCTGGAGATGAAAGAAGGTACTGTTACTGAACAGTACTGGAAAAAGAGGTTCTCATCTTGAAGTTTCACCCCGATTTGTCATTAATGCAAGATGAATTAGCAGTTTCTGAGCTGCAGTAATGTTAGGGTTAGACCTGAAAACTCAATAACTCAAGCCTTTGAACCTCTGCAAAACTGACAGATTCAGTCTAGCTGTCTCCAGTAGTTTGAGTGCATTGGAGTATGAGAACAAAAGCATTCAGACAGCCCAAGGAAACAGAAGCAGTCTGCCAGTACAGTGCATAAGGTACAAACTAAGCATAGGAAGGGAAGTTTTATGATTACCAGGAGCATCTTATTGCTAGATAGTAGTCACATGATGGGAGAGTCAGAAGAAGTACAGAATTCTTTGGGAACTGCAAAGCGCAGGTCTCAGTTATGCCACCTGTGACTAAGGTTCTTTGGGGAATGATAATTCCAAAAATGAAATCATGTAATAATAGCAGGTGGTGCAGTTACGTGCTTGGACCATAACCTTAATCATACAGCTGAAGAAAACATCAGGCACAATGCTAAGAATGATCCTCAGATTAGTGTGAAGATGGTATCAACTCTTTGAGCAGTATGATAAACCTAGATCATACATTCTGTGAAAAGCATAAATGCAGAGTTTAGAAAATCACACCGGGGAGAGGGAAATTCACAAATGGATGTGACTGATGCATCACCAATCACTTCATGCAGAGCATGGTTTACAATAGAACCTTCTGGTGAGACACTACTTGCAAGACTATTTGCCGGATGCATTCAGTCTGACTGAAAGAGTATCTATACCAAGCCATTGATTTTCAGGGTGTTCCCTCAACCCTTTCATTGTAAATTCACCTGAAAGACAGAGTTGTAGAATCAGTATAGTTGCAGTTGAAAAAGCTACTGGTAAAAACAAAACATTGCAGCATGAAAAAAGTAATGGGTATTAAAGTAAATGTATTCAGTGCCTTCCATCAAAGCATCAAAGCTTCATTAACAAAAAGGATGACATTCTCACATCCCCACAAGAAAACTGAAGAATAGAAGGTATGCCAGCAGATTTGTTGCGCATGTCAGAACATCGTATGGAAATCACTGACACTGAAAAGATTCATCTTGATGGATAAGAGCCAACACCATATTGCTACAGAAAAAGGAAGAAAAAAGAAACTGCAGTACACAAGCACAAATTTTTGTGACATCATAGGCCTTCCACGTTAATAAGTATTGTGATAAACAGCTTTTTTATTTTTGTAGTCCTGATAAATTACAGGCCATCAGTAGAAAATATCTGAAGCTTCATGAAGCAGATAGAAATAGTTTTAATACAAAGATGTGCAGACTTAACTGGAGACTAACTGCTTGTGGAGACTTTAATGTTTATTTTGTGCCAGATAACATTGCTCAAGAGCACCTAAAGTTGACGAGATCTAGGTACAGATTATTTTCAGTGATAAAATTCCCTATGAGAATTGAATATAACAGTGCAACAGCCACTGACAATTTGTTTTCAGATCCAACAACCTGTAGTGATTTAGCTGTAAAACCAATAGCTAATACTTTATCCCATCATGTTGGTCAAATCTCAACAACAAAATATAGTGGCCATTTAGGTACAGATCAGAAGAAAAGCATAGTATCAGCGGATGATTAAATAGTAATGTGAGCACAGTATTTGGAGATAAATCATGGAAAGAACATTTGGAGAAAATTTATAAAGCATACAGTGAAGTTGGAAAAATTTAACTCTTTCTTAAAGATACTCCCACATCACCTTGAGTATTATTTTCCCCAAACACAAATAAGGATAAAACTGAACAGAGCAGCTGATAATTTCAGGCGGAAGAAAGAGTTTTACTTAATTCTGAGAACAAGCTGTAGTCAAACACACGAAACTTCATAACCATACCAATTGTACTGTTAAATTTTCCAGCTTATTAAAGAAGTGAAACTCGTGAACTATGCTCGAAAAGATAATATGCTTCAAGAAAAAAGAAATAAAGAATTTGGAATGTTATCAAACAAGAAACAAACAAACACAGTGGCTCAAATTAAATCTGGCCACAAGAAAATAGCTATGTCAAGAATAGTGACACTTTCAAAATAATGGCTAGCAAATTCAATGATTACTCCCTCACAGTGGCACTACACACTGCACCCACAAATACACAACCAAATTCCGATGCATTATACACTGAAGCGTCAAAGAAACTGGTACAGGCATGCATATTCAAATATAGAAATATGTAAAAAGGAAGAATATGGCGCTGCAGTTGGCAAGGCCTATATAAGACAACAAATGTCTGGTACAGTTGAAAGATTGCTTACTGCTGCTACAATGGCAGGTTATCAAAATTTAAGTGAGTATAAACATGGTGTTATAGTCGCCGAATGAGAGATGGGACACAGCATCTCCAAGGTAGTAATGAAGTAGGAATTTTCCCGTACGATCATTTCACAAGTGTACCGCGAATATCAGGAATTTGGTAAAACATCAAATGCCTGACACCACTGGGGCCAGAAAAAGATCCTGGCAGAATGGGACCAATGACGACTGAAGAGAATTGCTCAACATGAATGAAGTGCAACCTTTCCGCAGATTGCTGCCCATTTCAATGCTGGTCCATCTACAAGTGTCAGCGTGCAACCCATTCAATGAAACATCATTGATATGGGCTTTTGGAGTTGAAGGCCTACTTGTACCCTTTATGACTGCACAGCACAAAACTTTACAACTCGCCTGGGCCTGTCAACACCGACATTGGACTGTTGATGACTGGAAACACGTTGCCTGGTCGCACGAGTCTTGCTTCAAATTGTATCCAGCTGATGGGTGTTTATGGGTTGGAGATAACCTGATGAATCTATGGCCTCCACATGTTAGTAAGGGACTGTTCAAGCTGGTGGAGGTTCTACAACAATGTGGGGGCACGTGTAGTTGGAATGATATAGGACCCATGACATGTCTAGGTATGACTGTGACAGGTGACACGTACATAAGCATCTTGTCTGATCACCTGCACCCATCCATATCCATTGTGCATTCCGATGGAGTTGGGCAATTTCAGCAGGATAATGCGACACCCCACACATCCAGAATTTCTAGAGTGTTACACCAGGAACACTCTTCTGAGTTTAAATGCTTCTGCTGGCCACCAAACTCCCCCAGACATGAACATGATTGAGCATATTTGAGATGCCTTGCAATGTGCTGTTCAGAAGAGATCTCCTTGCCCCCATACTCTTATGGATTATGGACAGCCGTGAAGGATTCATGGTGTCAGTTCTCTTCAACACTACTTCAGACAGTAGTAGAGTCCATGCCATGTTGTGTTGTGGCACTTCTGCATGTTTGCCGGGGCACTACACGATATTAAACCAGTGTACCGGTTTCTTTGGCTCTTCAGTGCATTTACTGGTGCAGAAACAGTGAGCACCACTAATCACCATTAGTTGCAAAAATAGAACCCTACAGATCCCACAAAATTCATCAGGTCACTAAACAGTAGTAATTCTGAAAATTCCTGGCAGATCAAAACTGTGTGTCAGACCGAGACTCGAACTCGGGACCTTTGCCTTTCGTGGGCAAGTGCTCTACCATCTCAGCTACCAAAGCATGAATCACACCCTGTCCTCACAGCTTTACTTCTGCCAGTACCTCGTCTCCTACATTCCAAATTTTACAGAAGCTCTCCTGCGAACCTAGCAGAACTAGCACTCCCGAAAGAAAGGATATAGCGGAGACATGGCTTAGCCACAGCCTAGGGGATGTTTCTAGAATGAAATTTTTACTCTGCAGGGGAGTGTGCATTGATATGAAACTTCCTGGCAGATCAAAACTGTGTGCCGGACCAAGACTCGAACTTGGGACCTTTGCCTTTCACGGGCAAGTGCTCTACCATCTGAGCTACCCAAACACGACTCAGAACCAGCAAAGCTAGTCAGCTGATTCTGTGTATTGTCAAGAGCATCTACAAAAAGTGCTTGAAGGATGGTAAAACAAGAAGGACGTGACAAGATGTTGGACATCTACACATCGTCATGGAACATGGAGGACACAGACTTGCCCGCTCTATAAACCAAGACAGGCAGTAATCTGTGGCAGATCTGATGACAGAGTACAATGCAAGTGCAGGCACAAGTGTTTTTGAAACACTCCATTTAGCACATATTGTTGAACATGGAGCTCTGCAATAGACAACCCCTGTGTGTTACCATGTTGACCCACTAATATTGTGAATTACAATTGCAGTGGGTATGGGATCAATGAAATAGGACCGTGGATTGATGAAAACATGTCATTTGGTCACATAAATCACGTTTCTTGATACACCAGATCAACTGTCATGTCTGGATACACCGTAGTCCAAGAAATCAGCTGGTGAGAATAGCATTATCTTATGGGGGATATTCACCTGGGCTACCATAGGGCATGTGATGGTAATCAAAGGCACCATGACAGCTGTGGACTGCTCAAAAATTACTGAAGATTGCCTGCACCCCTTTATGCTTGACATCATCTTATGGCGATGGCATCTCCTAGTAGGATATCTGTTCATGTCATGAGAACAGAATCATGGTACAATTGTTTGATGAACTTATATTGGTGTCTTGATCACCAATTTGATCTGATCTGAACCCAATGGAACACATCTAAAGCACTGTTGGGCCTGAGGTCAGCACCCCAAACCACTGGGCCATAATTCATGGGAATTGCATTCTGTGACCAGTGTGTAGACATCTGGTTCCACTTAACTCTTTATAACTACCAAGCACTTGTTGAATCCATGCCACACGTAATCTCTGCTGTATTTTGTTCCAAAGGAATACATTGTTGGACTGTGAAGCAGGCAGTCATAATGTTTCGGCTAATCATCTCCTTCCAGTCTTCTCAAAAGTGTTTGACAAAGATACCTACAGTAGAATACTTACTTTTTAACTAAGCAGAACTTGCTGAATGCCATTCAGATTTGTAAGAGGTTTTCCACATAGAAAGCAAGGCAAGACCCACAAATGAAATGCTGGCAGAGTTAAACATTAAAAATTATCTATTCAGCCTTTAATAAAAAATTTAGCAAACTGAAGTATTGTGGGATTAATGGCATTCATCTTGCATGGATGGAGTCTTTTCTTCATAACAGAGCAGAGCGTCTCACTGACAAGACTGTACAGATCTGGAAGTAACCTTAGAATGGGGCAACATAATGTGTGGGCTCCCACAAAGATCAGCATTGGGCACACTCTTGTTCTTAATCTACAGTACATGAATTACTCTTGAATCATTTGAAAGGGTGGTTCAAAAATTGAAATGTTTGCTGATGATGTGGTTCACAGTTAACAGCTCAAATCTTAATGAGACTTAGAGTCATATTATGCATCACATAATACAGTTTAAAACTCTGAAACTAGACACTAAAAGTAACACACTAAATGAAATGAACTTCCTTGGGGTTTAGATGGATGACAAGTTGAAATGAGGTCAGTACACACAAAAAATAATCAAGAAATTTAGTTCAGCATGTCCTTTTCTCAAAAGCATTTCTTATTGTGATGACTTAATGACTAGGGGTAGCATCTTTAAATAGTAATCAAAATGTCCTTAGTCCAAGGTTCGAATCCCACCACTGCTTACACTTTGTATAAAAACCATCATCAATGTTGCAAAAAAACTTCCAGCATAAGAAGTCATCCCTATTCTGCCAATGGCCTTGTCAAAGAGGGTGGAAGGAGTGCCGAGGGCACTGTTTTGACCTAGGGGTGGGAAACTGCCCCTAATAGGAGGACAAATCAGCAATGATCAACGACACGAGGATGCAGAACACAATGGGAACCACTGCATTAAAGACACATACTGTGTGTCCACAGGGCATTGTAGCCTGTAACTGAAAAAGTGTTATGATTATCTCTCCACTGGCGAAAGATTCCAGACTAGTCCCCCATTTGGATCTCCAGGAGGAGACTGCCATGGGGGAGGTGACCATGAGAAAAAAGATTGAATAATCAATATAAGGGTAACATTCTACAAGCTGGGTCACAGAATGTCAAAAGTTTTAACATGGCAGGGAAACTGGAAAAATCTGAGAAGGGAAATGCTAAGGCTCAATCTAGATATAGTGGGGGCAATGACTTAAAATGAAAATAAGACAAGGATTTCTGCTCAGATGAGTATAGGGTAATATCAATAACAGCAGAAAATGGTAAAACACAAGTAGAGTTCATTATAATAAGAAGGTAGGGCAGAGAATGAGTTACTGTGAATAGTTTAATGATATGGTTGTTCTTATGAGAATCAACTCTAAATCAACAACAACAACAACATACCAGTTACTCTAAGTCAAAATCACTTACAGAAGATGAAGAGACAGAGAAAGTATATGAGGATACTGAAATGGGAATACAGTACATCAAGGGAGATAAAAATCTAAAAGTTATGGGGGAGTGAAATTTGGTTGTAGGGAAAGGAGTAGAAGGAAGTATTATGGGAGAATATGGGCTTAGCAGAAGTAATGAAAGAGGAGAAAGACTAATTGAGTTCTGCAATAAACTTCAGCTAGTAACAGCAAATACTCTGAGAAGAGTTAAATTAAAATCTGAGGTGGAATGATATCAATGATAATGATTGTTGATGACATTTGCTATCTTCAGTAAAAATGAAGAATTATATGATATGTTGATTGGAATGGACAGTCTACAAATTCAGAATATGGACTGAGAGTAAATCAAAGAAAGACAAAAGTAATGAGAAGTTGCACAAATGAGAACAGTGAGAAAGTTAACATCAGGATTGGTGATCATGAAGTAGATGAAGTAGAGGAATTTTACTACCTAGGCAACAAAATAACCTATAATGGATAGAGCAAGGAGGACATAAAAATCAGACTATCATTGGTAATAACAGTATCAACCACAGGCCTTAGTTTGCTGAGGAAGTTTCTGAGAATGTGTATTTGTACCACAGAACTGTGTGGCAGTGGAACATGGACTGAGGGAACATTGGATCAGAAGCATTTGAAATGTGATGCTACAGAATAATGTTGAAAATTAGGTGGACTGATAATGTAAGGAATGAGGAAAGGAATATTTGGAAAACACTGATAAGAAGAAGGGACAGGATGACACGACACCTGTTAAGACATCAGCATTGTACTAGATAGAGCTGTATAGAGTAAAACCTGTAAATGAGGACAGGAATTGGAATACAACCAGCAAATAATTGAGGACATACTTTTCAAGTGCTACAATGAGATGAAGGGGTTGGCACAGGAGAGGAATTCGTGGTGGGCCACATCAAATTAGTAAGAAGACTCAACAAAAAAAGGACAAGAGTATTGGCTTGTTTTGTATGCGTTCATTCCATGTTGTCTTAAGAAATTATCTTCTGAGGTAGTTTAACAAAAGTAAATAAAATATTTATTCAGCAGAAGAAAGTAGTCTGAATACTGTGTAAAGTAGACACTGTACATCTTGCAGAAGCCTTTTTAAGGATTCTGGAATTATTAGATTCACTTCCCAATACATTTACTCCTTGATGACCTATGTGACTGACAGTTAACACGGGAACGAATTTTCACTCTACAGTGGAGTGTGTAGCAATTGTGTGAAAGACAAGGGCCCAAACCATATTGTAAGATTGAAGCGAGGCACAGGTGGAAGCAAACCTGTGAGGGTAGTCAGCAAAGGACAATGGTTCCAGGATCGGGTCCTGGTCAGGTACAAAGTTTTAATCTGTCAGGAAGTTTCAAAAAACATCAGTGTCAGCTGTGTTCCGATTTGTACAATCACAACATGAAACATAAAAATAATTTTTGTATATACTTTGTCTCCTTTACCTTGGGTTGAAAGTGAAGTTATATATACTCTGACACATGAAATATAACACAAAGCTCCCAAATGGGAATTGTTACCAGTTCAAATGAAGATAATAATAAAAAAATACCACATTTTACACTCTTTTCACAAATTATCTGAATATCTAGATTTAAGAATTTAAAAGTTATGTTAGTTCCATGGCAACTAGCAGTATTCACTGTAAAGCTGCATAACAAGTAGTAATGTACTGCAAATAGGACCCAGTATTTACAGGTGTTGGCAATTTTTAAAAAAATTCTTTTGTAATCAAGAAAATATTACAGCTACCAATAAAAGGCAAACACCAGTTACCTGATATAACTGAGGAGACAGGCGAGCAGTTTTCTTTCTAATTTCCATGAATAGCATTAATCAATATAGTGACTCCTTGCTGTTAAAAGAGTATACAGATCAAGTTTCTACCATTTGTTAACCTTCTTCCACATTCCTTAAGATTCCCCTTCTTCACAAGATCTGTAGTACATGTTAAATGAAAAAATAACACCTAAAAGATGACAACAAAGGAGAAATATTCTTGTATATTATAGGTTTCTGACCAAGCAAGGTGGTGCAGTTGTCATCACAATGGACTCCCATTCAGGATGGTGGTGGTTTGAACCATGTCTACCCATCCTGATTTAGGTTGCCCATGATTTCCCACTTCAGGCAAATGCCAAGATTGTTTACTTTGGAAGGGCATGGCATATTTCCTTTCCCATTATTCCCTAATCCAAGATTGTGCTCTGTCTCTAATGACCTCACTGTCAACAGGATATTAAACACTAATCTCATCCTCCTCTTCCTCCAATAAGTTTATGGGGTTCTGGTTATGATATACAGCAATTTTTTCTCTTGACACTTCATCTCTTGAAGAGAGCAGCACAGCAATTATTGTGGATGAGACATCATTTCTGTAAAATATGATTTTTTTATTGCTCTTTTTAAAGCATTTAATATTGGAGACTCAACCACCTATCGCCATAAAATTTCATGTTCTTTTGTCATTTTGTATGCAATATGCGGTGATGTACATATAGTATCAGTGATTTAAATTCAGAATGTTTTGTTCAGTTATGTCTTCACCAATAATCTATTTAGCACTTACACCCATCAACATTAACCCATACATATAAATCTGATTGTGTATGGCAAATAAATAAACAATGTTACATAAAGAAACAAAATATTTCCAAGTTAGTTTTTAGCAAATACACATACAAATACTTCCATTTGTTTTTACTACTGGAAATGTCTGTTCTGAGTCCCATATAGGATCATCAGAACGCATCACATCATTAGCAGATTATCTCAATTCTTCTTAACAAGTTCACTTTCTTTCATTCTTCTATTTTAATGATCTTACTGCACAAACAGATTCTCTTCGGCCAAATTCCAATGCACACAAATTGTCTGACAACAGTTTACAATACATTTGAAACTAAAGACATGTTCATTAGAACTTGCATCTCTTTGCACCCAAAGAGAAAATAGTTCTTGTTAAGCAGTTCTTTAAATAATCGCTAGGAAACAATTCAAATCATCCAAAATACCTATATCCCTTTGCCACTGTCTCCAGCTTTATGGGACATAATGTCAAACAGAGCACAAACAAAACTATTCATTCTAGCAATTTAGTTTAGTAGCAGATTTTTTCCTGTCTTTCTTTTTGAACTTACTTGCTTTTCCTCAAAATGAAAACCCAAAAGCATCCAGACAAGAAAAACAACAAAGCCATCGTGAAATATAATGCTGGAAGTGGCATTTCTCCTGCTGATAGGTAGTTACCATCATTATTTTCTTCTATGGATATCTACAACACACAAAAACACACCAGTCATTAATAAAAGATATATATAAGGTTACTGTCTCTTTATTCACACAAATTAAAATGTGAAATCAATGAACGATTAGGGGAAGGGGTACAGAAGAAAGATAGAAAATTATAACTTTGTCGAATTTCAATACCTTTACTGTAATTTAATTTTCACACATTCCATATGTGCCTACCATAATTTGTGATAATTAATCTCTGAGATTAAGATATATTTGATTACATAATTAATGCCTCTTGCTTTTTTCCCTATGGTACAACATCTAAACTTTCCTTATTCTGCATTCATGTAGTCTGTACTTTAATACAGTGTAACTTTGTTCTATTGCTTTTTGAACCTGTAAATTAATTTATTCTGTCATCGAGTAACAGCCTGTGTCCACATAGTGGAAAAAGGAGAAAATAACAGTAATAATTCAGTGATCCTTTCCCAGTGGACTAGAGGTAGAAATAGTTCTCAGACAAAACATCAGATGTTGTTGTGAAATCTCCACAACACTTCACTGTTACAACTGACATCCTCAGCTGAGATGAACACACTGCTCAAGTGTGTCTAAAACCCTGAGCTGTGTCTACAACATCCTGTTTATAGCAGTCTAAGAGGGAAGCACACAGGCATGAAGGCATCAAATTTGGTGGCCAATAGAAAAAATTCTTGTTCACAACTGAGAAGGACCACTACACCACATGTTGGATGATGAATCAAGGATCGGCATATGATCTAAGACTGTCATTCCTCCTATGCACTGCCACCAAGCCACTCCTGCTATCTCTTTTGGAAGCTATTTGCCAAAATACATGTGTCTGTGCTAGCTTGCATCCATCTTCACCAATGTTACCCGAACAGTTAATTCATCATCAAAGTATCATCCCTTGGGTGACCACTAGTTTCCCCTTTAGTCGTTGTGAGTTTAATACTACCAATGCTGGTCCCTTGCTGTACTAAGTTGAAAACCATTATCCATTTTTACAAGATTTGTTGAGCTGTGAATCCTGACTGCTTCTTTTATTGCATTGTCCCAGTATGAAGATATCAATTGAGAGAATTTTAGTACTTTTGAAATCCATATTGTATCCTGTACCGAGACAATGGTTGACAACTGCACTTTTCTCTGGTTGGTCCAGATGTGTATGTTGTCTGTCTTCCTGTTGAGTCAATTAATATGAAGTGGTCTAGTGATGGTTGCCTGACCATTTTTATATACTTTAATTTTTTATATGCTATTACCCTGTACTTGAAAAGTTCAAAACAGTTTTTTAAAATAATTTATCTTGCACCTTCACTGGATGGTAGCCATTTTTATTTGTAGGCGCACGATGATTTTTCAGTCTGGAGCCATTAGCGAAAATTTGAATATCTCTACACTGGGTTAAGTTACAACACTGCAATTGACATGTTTGTTTTTAGAAATGTGTCCTCTACAACATTGTCTGTTACATAAAATACCCTAAATTCAAAAATAACCAGTCAAAATGACCTCGAAAGTTTGATATCCAAATTTTCAAAAATCCTCTTTTTAGGCCCAAAAATAACAAACAAGGAGTGATTTAAGAGAGTCTACTATTTTTTTTCTATAGTCAGATATCATACACTACTAGCCTCATACATAGCAAGAACACTTACAAATGTTTCCTTAATTTTTATTAATATTTGAAATTTGAAAATTTTCATTTTTTGTTATCTTTGGGGTTAGTTATCTCAAGTGGGACTGAATATAAAACTATGATTTTTGCACACATTGTACACCTCTATGATAGAAACGTACTGTAAAAATTTCAACATTGATATCTGACTGTGAACAAAGACATGAATTTTTGAAAATGAGGAGATAATTCACATTACTCTACAACTGATCTTATGGCTGTTGCCTGTTTAAATGGTTTATTGTTTCAGTGTAATAAAATTTAATTGTGGCATATATTTAGTTAATGTTATCACCCAATATTCATTTAGTTTATTTATTTTTAATAATGCAATATTAAACAATAGGAGCTTTTCCTTTTGTTCTATGGTAATAAAAATGCCCATTTATGTTTAGGTTTATTGTCGATAAAGAAATACATTATTGCTGGTTTTGGCATTGTTGTAGTCAGTCTGTTCTGAAACCTTTGTTGGAGCGGATTACATACTTCATCGAGAATGTAGAATGTGTTATGTGCTTTGTTCTGCGTATAATTTATAATTAATTTTGAGAGATTAACTGGAATGCAATAACGTCAATGAACAGTGCTCTGTTGGACAGATAGCAAGTGAAGTATGCCACAAAACAGTTTACAGTTCAGTTTCAAAAAACTTGAAAAATGTCAATGACTTTGATGAAGTTAGACAAACTGTGTTTAAATTTAGAGTAAGTTCTTCTGTAACATCAGCTTGTGAGTATCATGAGAAGAAATATAGTCTGAAGTACAACCACATTTTTGGGAGAAAGTGCTGTGATCCACTTAAAGTTCATAAATATCCTATTACTAAAGGTTAGTGGGAAATAAGACTTGAACATTCGTCCTTGTTATGTGACAGGGAAACAGCTTCGCAAGTGAAACGTAACATGATTCCTGGAAATTTACTAGGCCCAAATTGTTACTCAAAAATATCTGTTGTGAATCCAGAACCAGAATCATGTAACCTGTTAATGACATTTATATTCCTAAAGAGGAAGCTATTAGCATATTGAGTTTTGCTTGTTTTAAGTTAGACGTATCTCCTGCTTTGAAAATAATAAAATTAAGTAGCAGAAAAAGAAAAGCAGCTATTGAAAATGAGGTAAAACTAATTTCAAACAAAATTAGAAAAGACTTGGAGTCACGCTTTAATAATGCAGATACCAACATTATTTCTAAAGAAGAAGAAAATCTACCACCACCACCACCACCACCATAATCTGACACTGAATATTTGAGCTTGATATAGAAATTAAAAATTAAATCTTCAGTGACATCTAAAGAGCAAAAAGTTAAAATTTTAAGTCTGCTCCCTGTCTCAGGAATACGATGAGGAAATGCTAGATAGTATTACCTTCAAACAGTGAGTCATAACTGACAGGGCAGAAATGATAACAGTGGTTAAATCTCAGGAAGAGTACTTGGAACCTTTAATTGATAACTTCCAACAACTCAAAAGTCACCAGTATGTTTCTAAAGAAGAACCCTGGAGATACTAAAAAGTATCAGATAGATTATATAATGGTAAGAAAGAGATTTAGGAACCAGGTCTTAAATTGTAAGACATTTGCAGGGGCAGATGTGGACTCTGACCACAATCTATTGGTTATGAACTGTAGATTAAAACTGCAGAAACTCCAAACAGGTGGGAATTCAACGAGATGGGACCTGGATAAACTGAAAGAACCCGAGGTTGTACAGAGTTTCAGGGAGAGCATAAGGGAACAATTGACAGGAATGGGGGAAAGAAATACAGTAGAAGAAGAATGGGTAGCTTTGAGGGATGAAATTGTGAAGGCAGCAGAGGATCAAATAGATAAAACGATGACAGCTAGTAGAAACCCTTTGGTAGCAGAAGAAATATTGAATTTAATTGATGAAAGAAGAAAATATAAAAATGCAGTAAATGAAGCAAGCAAAAAGGAATACAAAAGTCTCAAAAAAGATACCGACAGGAAGTGCAAAATGCCTAAGCAGGGATGGTTAGAGGACAAATGTAAGGATCTAGAGGCTTATCTCAATAGGGGTAAGATAGATACTGCCTAACGGAAAATTAAAGAGACCTTCGGAGAACGGAGAACCACTTGCATGAATATCAAGGGCTTTGATGGAAATCCAGTTTTAAGCAAAGAAGGGAAAACAGAAAGGTGGAAGGAGTATATAGAGGGTCTATACAAGAGTGATGTACTTGAGGACAATATTATGGAAATGGAAGAGGATGTAGATGAAGATGAAATGGGAGATATGATATTGCGTGAAGAGTCTGACAGAGCACTGAAAGACCCGAGTTGAAACAAGGCCCCCGGAGTAGACAACATTCCATTAGAACTACTGACAGTCTTGGGAGAGCCAGTCCTGACAAAACTCTACCATCTGGTGAGCAAGATATAAGAGACAGGCGAAATACCCTCTGACTTCAAGAAGAATATAATAGCCCCAATCCCAAAGAAAGCAGGTGTTGACAGATGTGAAAATTAATGAACTATGTGTTTAATAACTCACAGCTCAAAATACTAACACAAATTCTTTACAGACGAATAGAAAAACTGATAGAAGCCGACCTCGGGGAAGATCAGTTTGGATTCCGTAGAAATGTTGGAACACATGAGGCAATTCTGACCCTACGACTTATCTTAGAAGAAAGATAAGGAAAGGCAAACATACGTTTCTAGTATTGGTAGACTTAGAGAAAGCTTTGGACAATGTTGACTGGAATACTCTCTTTCAAATTCTGAAAATACAGAGAACGAAAAGCTATTTACAACTTGTACGGAAAGCAGATGACAGTTAAAAGAGTCGAGGGGAATGAAAGGGAAGCAGTGTTTGGGGAAGGGAGTGAGACAGGGTTGTAGCCCATCCCCGATGTTATTCAATCTGTATATTGAGCAAGCAATAAAGGAAACAATTTTAAGTTCGGAGTAGGTATTAAAATCCATGGAGAAGAAATAAAAACTTTGAGGTTCACTGATTACATTGTAATTCTGTCAGACACAGCAAAGGACTTGGAAGAGCAGTTGAACAGAATGGACAGTGTCTTGAAAGGAGAGAATAAGATGAACATCAACAAAATCAAAACGAGGATAATGGAATGTAATCGACTTAAGTCGGATTGTTGTCATTGTTGTTGTTGTTGTTGGTGTGGTCTTCAGTCCTGAGACTGGTTTGATGCAGCTCTCCATGCTACTCTATCCTGTGCAAGCTTCATCATCTCCCAGAACCCACTGCAACCCACATCCTTCTGAATCTGCTTAGTGTAGTCATCTCTTGGTCTCCCTTTACGATTTTTACCCTCTACACTGCCCTCCAATACTATATTGGTGATCCCTTGATGCCTCAGAACATGTCCTACCAACCGATCCCTTCTTCTGGTCACGTTGTGCCATAAACTCCTCTTCTCCCCAATTCTATTCAAAACCTCCTCATTAGTTATGTGATCTACCCATCTAATCTTCAGCATTCTTCTGTAGCACCACATTTCGAAAGCTTCTATTCTCTTCTTGTCCAAACTATTTATCGTCCATGTTTCACTTCCATACATGGCTACACTCCATACAAATACTTTCAGAAACGACTTCCTTACACTTAAATCTGTACTTGATGTTAACAAATTTCTCTTCTTCAGAAACGCTTTCCTTGCCATTACCAGTCTACATTTTATATCCTCTATACTTCGACCATCATCAGTTATTTTGCTCCCCAAATAGCAAAACTCCTTTACTACTTTAAGTGTCTCATTTCCTAATCTAATTCCCTCAGCATCACCCAACTTAATTTGACTACATTCCATGATCCTCGTTTTGCTTTTGTTGATGTTCATCGTATATCTTCCTTTCAAGACACTATCCATTCCGTTCAACTGCTCTTCCAAGTCCTTTTCTGTCTCTGACAGAATTACGATATCATCGGCGAACCTTAAAGTTTTTATTTCTTCTCCATGGATTTTAATACCTACTCCAAATTTTTCTTTTGTTTCCTTTACTGCTTGCTCAATATACAGATTGAATAACATCGGGGAGAGACTACAACCATGTCTCACTCCCTTCCCAACCACTGCTTCCCTTTCATGCCCCATCGACTTTTATCACTGCCATCTGGTTTCTGTACAAATTGTAAATAGCCTTTCGCTCCCTATATTTTACCCCTGCCACCTTCAGAATTTGGAAGAGACTAATCCAGTCAACATTGTCAAAAGCTTTCTCTAAGTCTACAAATGCTAGAAACGAAGGTTTGCCCTACCTTAATCTAGCTTCTAAGGTAAGTCGTAGGGTCAGTATTGCCTCACGTGTTCCAACATTTCTACGGAATCCAAACTGATCTTCCCTGAGGCCGGCTTCTACTAGTTTTTCCATTCATCTTTAAAGAATTCACGTTATTACTTTGCAGCTGTGACTTATTAAACTGATAGTTCGGTAATTTTCACATCTGTCAACACCTGCTTTCTTTGGGATTGAAATTATTATATTCTTCTTGAAGTCTGAGGGTATTTCGGCTGACTCATACATCTTGCTCACCAGATGGTAGAGTTTTGTCAGGACTGGCTCTCCCAAGGCCGTCAGTACTTCCAATGGAATGTTGTCTACTCCGGGGGCCTTGTTTCGACTCTGGTCTTTCAGTGCTCTGTCAAACTCTTCACGCAGTGTCGTATCTCCCATTTCATCTTCATCTACATCCTCTTCCATTTCCATAATACTGTCCTCAAGTACATCGCCCTTGTATAGACTCTATATACTCCTTCCACCTTTCTGCTTTCCCTTCTTTTCTTAGAACTGGGTTTCCATCTGAGTTCTTGATATTTATACAAGTGGTTCTCTTATCTCCAAAGGGCTCTTTAATTTTCCTGTAGGCAGTATCTATCTTACCCCTAGTGAGACAAGCCTCTACATCCTGACATTTGTCCTCTAGCCATCCCTGCTTAGCCATTTTGCACTTCCTGTCGATCTCATTTTTGAGACGTTTGTATTCCTTTTTGCCTGCTTCATTTACTGCATTTTTATATTTTCTTCTTTCATCAATTAAATTCAATATTTCTTCTGTTACCCAAGGATTTCTACTAGCCCTCGTCTTTTTATCTACTTGATCCTCTGCTGCCTTCACTACTTCATCCCTCAAAGCTACCCATTCTTCTTCTACTGTATTTCTTTCTCCCATTCCTGTCAATTGCTCCCTTATGCCCTGCCTGAAACTCTGTACAACCTCTGGTTCTTTTAGTTTATCCATGTCCCATCTCCTTAAATTCCCACCTTTTTGCAGTTTCTTCAGTTTTAATCGGGTTATGTTGAGGGAATTAGATTAGGAAATGAGACACTTAAAGTAGTAAAGGAGTTTTGCTATTTGGGGATCAAAATAGCTGATGATGATCTAAGTAGAGAGGATATAAAATGTAGACTGGCAATGGCAAGGAAAGCATTTCTGAAGAAGAGAAATAAATAGCTTAGACAAGAAGAGAATAGAAACTTTCGAAATGTGGTGCTACAGAAGAATAGTGAAAATTAGATGGGTAGATCACATAACTAATGAGGAGGTATTGAACAGAATTGGGGAGAAGAGGAGTTTGTGGCACGACTTGACTAGAAGAAGGGATTGGTTGGTAGGACATGTTCTTAGGCATAAAGGGCTCACCAATGTAGTACTGGAGGGCAGCTTGGAGGGTAAAAATCGTAGAGGGAGACCAAGAGATGAATACACTAAGCAGATTCAGAAGGATGTAGGCTGCAGTAGGTACTGGGAGATGAAGAAGCTTGCACAGGATAGAGTAGCATGAAGAACTGCATCAAACCAGTCTCAGGACTGAACATCACAACAACACGTTTCTAAAATCGAAAGTAAGTTTTTGAAGGACAAAAAAGCACAACTTTATGAAACTGAATGCATAGTGCCAGCTGATTTTGCAGAAAATTTTACATTTGTGATTCAGGATGCAATACAGTGCATCCATTCATTCTCTACTTCAAAAATGAGAAAGATGAAGTTTGCAGTTCTTCAGTTTGCATTCTAAGCGACTAATTGGAGCACAACACTTTGGCTGTACATGTGTTTCAAAAGTATGTAATAAATTACATAAGAGAAAATTTTCCAAAGGTCGAGAAGCTGATATACTTTTAACATGGAAGTGGCAGTCAGTATAAGAACAAAAAGAATTTTTCAAATCTGTGCGACCACAAAGTATACCTTGGGTTGGAGGCTGAATGGTACTTTTTTGCATACTGCCATGGTAAAAATGCATGTGATGGAGTAGGAGGTATAATAAAACGTGAAGTAAAGCCAGCCTGCAAAGACCAACCACAGACCAAATTCTACAGTACAGGATGCGTCTGTCTCTTGCAAGGATAATATTTAATGCATTACCTATCTTCTGATCACAAAGAAGAAGTGGTTCTGCTTATGAAACCAACACTTCAAACCAGATTTGAAAACTGTATAACAATAAAAGGAACAAGGCATTTCCACAAATTCCTTGGCATTGCAGAAAACTTATTTCAATGCTGTGTAACATCAGAAACCAAAATTTGCAAGGATAATTGTGTCAGTAAAATTATATCTCTGTCTTTAACGTTGAATGACATAGTGGCACGTGTGTATGATGGAGAGTGGTGGCTTGCAGAGATTGAATGAATAAGTTTGGAAAACAATGTTTTTGTGCATTTTTACCACCCTCCTGGCCCAAGAATATCATTCAAGAAATCTACTAGTGACAAAGTTTGGATACCAATGAAAAATGTTTCACGGAAACTTTCAGTGCTTCAATTTACCACAGCAGCTGGGACGTCTTATTCTATATCACAGAAGCTGTCTGAAGAAATAAGCGTTCTTGTCATTCACCACCAGATTTAGGAACAGTCGCATCTCGAAGGATGTTAATGGAAAATATTTATTTTAAGTATGTCAAAATAATATAAATGTTAATTTCAGTGATGCTTCCACTTTTTGAGCATAATTCAGTACCTTACTTAAATAATAACTGATTACATCCCGCCAATATCACACATGAATAGCAACAGCCATAAGATCAGTTGTAGAGTAATGTGAATTATCTCCTCATTTTCAAAAATTCATATCTTTGTTCACAGTCACATATCAATGTTGAAATTTTTACAGTACATTGCTATCATACAGGTGTACAAACTATGCAAAAATCATATTTTTATATTAAGTCCCACCTGAGATAATTATCCCCAAACTTTACAAAAAATGAAAATTTGCAAATTTCAAAAATTCATAAAAAATTAAGAAAATATTTGTAAGTTTTCTTGCTGGATGTGAGGCTAGTAGTATATGGTGTCTAACTATAGGAAAAAATAGACTCTCATAAATCACTCCTTGTTTGTAATTTTTGGGCCTAAAAAGTGTATTTTTGAACATTTGGATACCAAACTTTGGAGGCCATTTTGACTGGTTATTTTTGAATTTAGGGTATTTTTTGTAATAGACAATGTTGTAGAGGACACTTTTCTAAAAACAATAAAGTCAATTGAAATGTTGTAACTTCACCCAGTGCAGAGATATTCATATTTTTGCTAATGTCTCTAAACTGAAACATTGTCACACACTTACAAATGAAAATGGCCACCATTCAGCAAAAGTCCAAGCTAAATTATTTTAAAAACTGTTTTGATCTCCTCAATTATAGAGTAATCACATATTAAAAAATTAAAATATTTAAAAATGGTCAAGCAACCAACTTAATTTTTATAGGACCACTTCACTTGGATTTGGTGCGATAAGTTTGTCCCCGCCGCTACAGGGAACCATACATGCCAAACTTTACAAGCTAAGAATGTTCTTGATTAAGCTTGGAGGAGCTTTGAATATTGTAGCTCTAGAAGATGCATTTAACTTTATGTTCCTACAGTAATCTTCCAATTTTTAAAGACATAGACTGCCGTGATATGGAAAGGTGGCAATCTTCTCTGATTTCTTCTTTCTTCTAGCTCCTCACATTGTCTGATATGCACAACAAATCTCTCAACCATAGGAATATAGTACAGAGGTGGCAAACCTCATTGGATAAAGCTGTCTGAATCCAAAATGGCTTGTGCTCTGTGGATCAACTTCTTCAGCATGCCACTTCGACACCACAGATTGAGAAAGCTTGTGGCCTCTAAGTGTAAGTCTACAGCAAGGTCCAAGGTAACATCCTACTCTTTCCACACCATTCTCCCATCTCCAACATAAACATGTTATTAAAATGAAGAAAATTAAGATACTGTAGAAGTACTTGATAAAAAGCCACAGGTCAAATTACAGAGATGCCATCCACATATCACCAAAAGTACATAGGTTTCAGCTCTGTCAACTCTCCTCAAAATCATCCACAAAAAGATTAACCTCAGTGGATGACAAGAGACTACCCATTATGACACTCTCAGTCTGTTCACAGTATTGGTAACTGAATAAAAAACAGGGCAAAGTGAGCATGTACTTAAACACAAACATCTACTAATTTCCTTTCCAGCTTCTCTCCAATGAACTTCAATGATTTCTGCAATGGCACTTGAGTGAATTCTGAGACCATATCAAAACTCATGGGTATCATAAATTGTGAGATTCTCAAGTTCTTGAACTGAAAAATGAAGTCTTTTCAGTTATGTGTGTGATGCTTACATTATCCTACTAAATGGTTCAGTTGTGCTGCCAGTCATTTGGCAAGCTGTATGTTGGCGCCCCAATACCGCTCACAACCAGGCAAAGTAGTATGCTATTGTTATTAATTTTACGCAATCCACATAGTCTGGGAGGGGCAGGTGCATGTGCATGAAGTTTCTTGGCTGCAACTTAGATCATGCTGTGCTTGAAGTGCTAGAAAGTTCTTCACTGTAATTTAGCAGTGGGGCCCTTACTTTGTGTGTGATATGTGGAGTTGTCCTGGAACTGGTTCATCCTGGAGAGAATGACAGTTGCAATGCCTTTATCCACTGGCAAGATTGTAGTATGAGAGCCCTCTCATAGGGATTGAAGGACTAACGTCTGTGCTTCAGAGATAATGTTCATGGGCATTGGCACCCGCATCAGAGCACAACAGGTCTTCTGCCTGATCCTCCAGGCAGTATTCCTGCATAGTTTCAGGAGTCCTAATCTAAAAGAGTTAATGATTCCCGCATGAGTGGTATCCTTGGGGTGGTCATGAAGTTCAAACGCATCTCCAAGACCAAAACTGCAGCATCAGGCAGATGTTTTGTCCATCAGATTGTACATGGTCCATCAATGAAGTGTATTCTAGCTTATCTTCTGTATCAAATGGTTCAAATGGCTCTGAGCACTATGGGACTCAACTGCTGTGGTCATTAGTCCCCTAGAACTTAGAACTACTTAAACCTAACTAACCTAAGGACATCACACACATCCATGCCCGAGGCAGGATTCGAACCTGCGACCGTAGCAGTCCCACGGTTCCGGACTGCACGCCTAGAACTGTGAGACCACCGCGGCCGGCTGTCTTCTGTATCATGTTATCACCTTCAATTTGCTAAAGTGGCACTATGAACTCTGCAGCTGCTGTAGCTGCCGACAGATCCAACAGATCTAAATCACCAGCCCCCCACACACAGATGAGAGCGAGGATTAACAACACTTGATAGGAACTGGACTTTGTGGCTAAAGATCTGCTGGTGCTCTATCTAAAGATTTCATCTTGACTATCAGCAGATTCCTGGACATGGACTGACACCGCTACTTGAGGTTCTCACTCTGGAATATCCTTTCATCCAGGAGTGTTGGTCCTGTGAGGTTGCAGGACGATTTCTGTGAAGCCTAGAAGGTAGAAGATGAGGTACTAGCAGACATAAAGCTGTGAGAGCAAGTTGTGAGTCATGCTTGGAAAGCTCATACAATACAGGATGTTCCCAAGAAAGACAAAGATTACAGGTTTGGGTCTCAGTCAGGCACACTGTTTTAATCTGCCAGGTAATTTCAAATCAGTACAGAGTGCATGGTGAAAATTCATTTTGAAATTTTTTTTGTAGTTTTTACTTTTAAATTACAGCACATGAACAATATTTTTAGTACATACTGCAGTCTGGGCTTAATGCTCTTTCTGCACCATCTTAGTGCAGCTTGTGATCACACATTTTTTCAAAACTTGTGTTCACATGTGTTTATTTTTATGTGTGCAAATTTTAATAACCTAAATAGAAGTGTTCCCGAAGATAAAACCATGGATGATGACCATAAGAGAAAGAATATGACCTTAGAAATGAAATGAAAATAACATTGAATAAGGTGAACATAGTGTGAGTGTTGGTGATTTCACCCACATACAATCACTCTACATCTATTATTTGCACTATCCTCAAGAAAAAGGATAAGATTAATGAGACAGACTTGATAAATGTGTATGCAGCATATTTTGTCATATGTGTTAGATAACTGCCAACTAACTTATGTTCAAAGTAAGAAGTGAAGACGACAATGAAAGGTGTTCATATTGGTGAACCTTTCCCCTGCTGCTCACAAACGGCTGGTGACGATATATTAAATCGTCATCACTCTTCATGCAAAATATCGCTTGTTAAGCAAGTCATGTTTTTACAATTTCTTGTGCTCGTTATGCGAATTGTGCATTATGGGAGGTGCTCATTAAGCAAGGTTCCTCTGTAGTTTTAAGCAAAAATGGGTATACACTAGAGTGCTGCTTTGTTTTCTTCGTCACATTTAGCTATAAGAAGAAAGAGGAATGTTGTATTTATGCATTATAGAAACTTTAGAACACTGAGACAGTATACTTATTGACATATAACTACAGATATCTGTGACTGCAATTAAATTTACAATTTCACTTTTTTCATTAATATTACTTTTTTCATAGTGTAAAGATGAGTGAACAGTATATCTGTTTGAGCACATACATTTGTGTAAAACCAGTTGACAGCTTTCACAAAACAATCATTTGCAATTTCCCCCATCAGCGACTCTGTGTTTGTTGTGACCGAACATTCTACCTTCCTGGATGTTAACCTACACCTCATTGATAGCTCCATCTACACCTCTGCCCACATTAAACCCACTAACTTCCAACAGTACTTGCACTTTGACAGTTTCCATCTGCTCCACACCACAAAATCCTTCCCAAAGAGCCCAGCAACTCGTAGATAACTTATCTGCAGTGGTTAGAAATACCTTGCCTAATATGCTGAAGGCTTTCATGACACGCAATGCCCCCAAACCTAGCCCACAAATAGATTTCCCATGCCACTCCCTCAGATAGCCCCAACCCTCCCGCCACACCCAAGAATCTGCTACAGAGGAGCACCCCCCCCCCCCCCCCTCCTCTCAAAAATCACCCAATATCCCCCTGGACTGGAACAACTTAAATATATTCTTTTCAAGGGCTCTTATTATCTCTCATTATGCCCTGAAATTAGGAGCATACTACACAAGATCCTTCCCACTCTTCCTAAAGTGGTGTTCTGTGGCCCACCCTACCTCTACAGGATCCTGGTCTATCCCTACACTACTCCCACTTCCAAACCCTTGCCACTGTCAAGTACCAAGTCCTGCCCAATCAACCCACCCAGCACTTCCTACTCCAGTCCTATCACAGGCTTCTCCTACTCCATTGCCTCATCAGTGGCTGGGCCACCTGTGAAAGCAGCCATATCAAATACTAACTCAGCTGCAAGCACGCACCGTCTTTTCATATCAGTATAACTATGAATCAGCTCCCAACCAGGGTGAATAGCGAACACCAAATTGCTATCCACACTATGGCATAACACAAAGTTGACCACAACATGCTCACTTTCAATGGCTGCTTGTATTGCTTGTTATACGTGTATAAATTATTGTTTCTTTTTTTCCTAACATGACTGTCACTTGAGTAATGACGCCTTATTTGACGTACATTTGTAAGATGCTGAACCATGTTAGGTAACTGGTTGGTAACTAATTAGGTTCCAGTTTAATGAAAGTTTGCTTTTTCTTGATTTCTTTTATATGCTGAGCAGCCTTTATAAGTACAATAATATTCCTTTTCCACAGGCTGACCAATGTTTGAATACAAAGGCCTGTTTGAATACAAAGGACAGTTAAGGTATCAAATTGCTCTCAGTTTGAAAAAATACAATTAAAGGAAGTGAAAGTCATACAGAATTACAGTAAAGAAGTTGTATTTTCAGTAATGTGCAGCTAGACAAAAAGAAAAGTAGTGATGTGGAACTAGACAAAAAGGAAAGTATACAAAGTTTTTAGTTCTTTGAGAACCAGCACATTCATATAGCACTCTCATTTTCTGCGCAACCAGTGTCCATGATGTCTACAGATCTTTGTGAATATGCTCTTATTTTAGTAAATATTATCATGTTAAATGAGAAAAATTAATAATTAGGATGAGTTGTGTGTCATGGAGACTTATTCAATGAAGAAAGAAATTGTGATATACCAGCAAACGTACCAATACTTCATTGTTGCTAAATATGTGCGGGAATTGTACATATGTTCTAATCTCTTTCTCACATCGCTCTCTATCTATCTCCTCCTATACCTCTCTTTGTCCACCAAATCCTCTTCCCCTCTCATTGCTCATCTCCTCCCCCCCAACCCCTCTCCATCTCCTCCTCTCACACCTCTCTGTCCATCTCCTCTCCCCCCCCCCCCCCCTCTCTCTGTCTATTTTCTCCACCTTCGCCCTCTCTGTCCACCTCCTCTTCCCCCTATCTCTCACTGACACTGAGCCCACTGAGCCTTGTTTATTTTTATTGCAAACAAATCCTCAGCTGGAAAATAAAGTCACTTACAATGAAGGGGTAAATCAGTTGGGATCATTAACATAAGGGTTACAGGAAATGCCTCTTCATCTGCTGTATCAGTGAAGACGGTAGCTTCAATGGCAGTATTTCTCATTGTTTTAATCTGTGAATGGGAATAATTGCAAAGTTTCAGATTCCATAATAGTATTCCAATCATAAGTCAATAAACCATAATTACAACATCCCTCTTTCTTCTTAAAGCTGAATGTGACAAAAAAAACAAAGCAGCACTCTACTGTATACCCATTTTTGCTTAAAACTACAGTGGAACCTGGCTTAATGAGCACCTCCCATGATGCACAATTTGCATAACGAGCACAACAAATTGTAAAAAAATGACTCGCTTAACAAGCGATATTTTGCATGAGGAGTGATGACGATTTAGTGTGTCGTCACCAGCTGTTTGTGAGCAGCGGGGGAAAGGTTCACCAATACAAACACCTTTCATTGTTTGCAGCAGCATATAAACAATATTTTTAGTATATGCTGCAGTCTGGGCTTAGTGCTCTTTCTGCACCATCTTAGTGCAGCTTGTGATCACACATTTTTTCAAAACTTGTGTTCACATGTGTTTATTTTTATGTGTGCAAATTTTAATAACCTAAATAGAAGTGTTCCCGAAGATAAAACCATGGAAGATGACCATAAGAGAAAGAATATGACCTTAGAAATGAAATGAAAATAACATTGAATAAGGTGAACATAGTGTGAGTGTTGGTGATTTTACCCACACACAATCACTCTACATCTATTATTTGCACTATCCTCAAGAAGAAGGATAAGATTAATGAGACAGATGCTTCAAAGGTAGTGACAAGAATATCTAAATAACAGTTTCATATTATGAACGATATCAAAAGGTGCTCCTTACATGGATACATGAAAAGCAAATGTAAGGTGACACAAGTACAAGAACATCATTTGTCAGAAGGCAAAAATGATTTTCGCTGACCTCATTAAGATGAGGCCAGGATCATTAGTGCCCAAAGAAGTGTTTACCGGAAGCCGTGGGTGAATCAAAAAGTTTAAAAGAAGAACCAGTATCCACAGCACTGAGAGGCACAGCAAAGAAGCCAGCTCAGACACAAAGGCAACAGAGAACTTCATTAGCAACTTCAAGATGCTTGTAGATTCTGAGGGTTATCTGCTGCAACAGGTTTTTAATTGTGACGAGAGAGGCCTACTCTGGAAAAAAATGTCACAGCTTACCTTTGTAAAAGCAGAGAAGAATTCATTGCCTGGTTACAAGCCAATGAAAGACCATCTTACACTGCATTCTGTGCCAATGCAAGCTGTGATTTGAAAATTAAACTGCTGCTTGTTTACCATTCAGAAACTCCATGAGCCTTCAAGAAGAGTAAAATACAGAAGATCATGTAAAATTTGATGTGGAGGTCCAACAAAAAGGCTTGGGGGAAACATGATCTTTTTTGTGATTGGATCAATGAAGAGTTTGGTCCTTCGGTTAAAAAATATTTGCTTGAGATGAATCTGCCAGTCCATGTATTGCTTGAAGAATTCCAATTTCTGCCTCCCAACACCACTCCATTGCTGCAACCTATGGACCAGCAGATTATTTCTAACTTTAAGATGCTCTACACTAAAGCACTCCTCGAGCACTGCTTTGAATTGACTGAAGCTACCAATCTCACTCTCAGAGAGTTTTGGAAATATCACTTCAATATCATTTCCGTCAAGATGATCGAAAAGGTGTGGGAAGGGGTTACTAAGAGAATTCTCACTTCTGTTAGGAAGCCACTTTTGCAGGTGTGCATTGTCGAATGTGACTCTCAGGCATTTGAGTCTGTACCTGCAGACTCTGTAGTCAACGAGATTGTGCCTTTGGGTAAGACCATGAGACTAGAAGAGGATAACAATGATATCAATGAGCTTGTGGAAGATCACAGCCAAGAAATAACCACTGAAGAGCTTATGAAGTTGTAGTGTACTTCACAGTAGGAAGTTGTGGAGAGGAGGCGGTAACAGTAAAGCAGCGATTTTCTGGCAAAATAAGAGAAATGCTGAAAGCATGGGAATCAGTTGCATCATACATAAAGCAGTGGCTATATGTGCTACAAATTTATTTAACAATAATGCTGTGTCGGTTTTCTGCCATGTGTTGAAGCATTGGCAGCAACAAATGACTATAGACAGCTTCCTAGTAAAAATGAATTATTTATGTATTGTGAATAATAAGGTACATAATAACGTATGTATAATTTTCTTTGAATAAATGGCATGAATAAGATAAAACTTTTTTTTAAATACATTATCATATTTTACATTAATTTACTTGGGATAAACTGTTTCACTTGAGTGTTTCTCCCTGCGAGTAACATTCTGGAATGAATTATGCTCGCTATGCGATGTTCCACTGCATATACACGAAGAAAGAATATCTGTGGAAGAAACAATGTGTCTAACAGTTTAAATGTCCGGACATATACACCAAAACTGACTGTGAGAAAGAAAACAAAACCACACATTTTCACAGCACAGCATTTTTTTTTTCTCACAGTCTGTTCTAACAGAAAATCTGTACATTTTTGTTTAAAAAATACGTATCCTATGTCTGTCCGAAAGTCAGTAGAGTATCATGTAACAAATTGAAGTAAAATGTTATAATCATACTTTTCCCTGAGACATTTAAGTCTCTTCTTTATCTACGATAATGATTGAAACAGAAGAAACGAATTAAAATTTGTGCTGCAGCCAGGACTCGAAGACAGCTCTTCTTGCTTGCTAGGCAGAAATGCTGACCATTTCACCACCACAGCACTATGGTTAACATTGCAGCACAAATTACCAAAGCTGAGTGCCCTCCACACCCCAAAGCCCTAGCAGTAGTGAAAATGTAACGTAAAATAAACAGAAGATATGAAATGAGGTTTGTATTGGGGAGGGCACTCAGCTTGGGTAGTTCGTGCAACAATGTTAATCACAGTGCTGTAGTGGTGTAATGGTTAACATTTCTGCCTAGCAAGCAAGAAGACCTGGGTTCGAGTCCCAGCTGCAGCACAAATTTTAATTCACTTCTTCTGCTTCAATCACTGTCGTAGATGAAGTAAAGTAGTCAAGACCTTTTTGAGATTTTTGCTAAAATGTCTCCCCTTTATATGTTAAAATACATGTATTTATATATTACATATATTTAAATAATATACAGTCACAGTCTGTCCAAATGTTTATTAGAGCATCATGTAATTATTTCAAATAAATTGGTCCAGAACTTTTATTATGACCACTGCCCACCAGGAGGTTTTATGCTGCCTGGTGGTGCTGAGGGCGCGTGATGTGGTAAGAGAAATATACGAGTCTGGCAGAGAAGAATGGGGAACATTCTAGCAATGATAAGTGGCAGAAATGTGGAAATCCACTGACTTAAGTCACTTTGACAAAAGCCACATTCTTGTGGCCCTGAGCTTGTGGGTGCTAATATCTCGGAAATGGTGACGCTGGTTGGCTGTTCACATGCTACTGTCATGAGCATCTATGGAAAGTGGTTGGAGAATGCTGAAACAACAAGTAGGTGACAAGAAGTTGGATGTCCGTACCTCATCACAGAATACGAATACTGGAGGCTTGCCTGCTCTCTAAAGAAGGATAGGCAAAGGTCTGTGGCAGATCTGATGACAGGGTGCATTGCTGGTGCAGGCACAAGTGTTTTGGAGCACACTGTTAAGTGCGCAGTATTGAACATGGTGTTCTGCAGCAGAGGACCCCTACGTGTTCCCATGTTGATCCAACAACATCCCCAATTATGATTACAGTGGGCACTGGATCATCAAGATTGGACCGCCGATCAAGGGAATCATGTCACCTGGTTGGATGAATCCTGTTTATTGTTAAACAAGGTCAATGGTCATGTCCAGATATGCTGTCATCCAGGCAAACGGCTGCTCAAAACATGCAGCAGTGCACCATGGATGCAGGCTGGTGGGAGCAGTATTATGTTATGGGCTTTCATGGGGCTTGCAGAAGTAATCAAAAGCACTGTGACAGCTGTGGACTACTCGAATATTATTATGGACCATCTGTAACCCCTAATGCTTGAGTCTTGGCATCTTCCAGCAGATTAAAGAGTCCTTGTCACATGGTCAAAATTTTGCTGCAATGATTTGACGAACATGATAGTGACCTCAAGTTGATATCTTGGCCATAAAATTTGCCTTATCTGAATCTGATGAAACCCAACTAGGACACTAATCGGATGTCAGCTCTGCACTCACAAACCAACAGCTCGTAAATTGCGGGAAGTATGTAATCTGTACATAGGCATCTTGGTGCCACAAACCTCTGGAAACCTCTCAAGTACTTGTTGCATCCACAGCATGCAGAATCACTGCTGAATTGAATTAAAGAAGTGGACTAACATGCTTTTATGTACGTAGTCATAATGTTTTGGGTCATCTCTCTCCAAATTTTTATTAGAGCGTAGTGTAAAAATTTCAAATAAATTGGTCAAGAACTTTTCGAGATTTCTGATAACAACATTTCCCCTTTCTGTATTAGATAAATATTTATAAATCAATTATATTAAAAAAAATATGCAGCCTATGTCCATCTGATGTTTAAGAGTACCATGTAAATGTCTGAAGTAAATCAGTCATGAACTTCGTGATTTTTGGTAACACAGTTAAACTATGTCTTGTCTTCATATGTAAGTATAGATTTTAAGTATATACACACAGGTTACGAAAGTCACAGGACACCACCTAATAGTGTACGGACCTTCTTTTGCCCAGTGGCATGGACTCAACACATCTGAAGTCCCCTGCAGAAGTAGAGAGCCATGCTGACTCTATAGCCATCCATAATTGTGAAGGTGTTGGCAGCACGGGATTTTGTGCATGAACTGACTTCTCGATTATATTCCATAAATATTAGATGGGATTCTAGTTGGGCGATCTGGGTGGTCAAATCATTTGCTCAAATTGTTCAGACTGTATTTCAAACAAATCGTGAACAATTGTGGCCCGGTGACATTGCGCACTATTCATGAAAATTCTATCGTTGATTGAGAACATGGTGAATAGCTCCAAATGGTCTCCAAGTAGCTGAACTTAACTGACCAGACCACAGTTTTCCCATCATCTACAGTCCAACCGACATAGTTATGAGCCCAGGAGATGCACTGCAGGCAATGTGATGCTGGTAGCAATGACACCCGCATTGGTCGTCTGATGGCACATAGCCCATTAATACCAAATTTCACCTCACTGTCCTAACAGATATGTTAATCATACATCCTACATTGATTTCTGTAGTTATTTCATGTAGTGTTGCTTATCTGTTAGCACTGACAACTCTACACAAATGACACTGCTCTCAGCTGTTAAGTGAAGGCCGTTAAGTGAAGGTCGTTAGGTGAAGGCCATTAAGTGAAGGCCATTGGTTACTGCATTGTCTGTGGTGAAAGGTAATGCCTGAAATTTGGTATTCTTGGTACTGTGGCTCTTGGGATTTTGAATTCCCTAACAATTTCCAAAACTGAACGCAGCATGCATCTAACCGCACTACCATTCCATGTCCAATGTCTCAATGTCTGTTAATTCCCATTGTGTGACCATAACCACATCAGAAACATTTTCACATGAATCACCTGAGTACAAATGACAGCACCGGCAATGCACTGCCCTTTTATACCTTGTGCATCTGTATATGAACATACTGCTATCTCAAGACTTTTGCCATCTCATTGTATTTATATACTGTATATATTAAAAGAAATGTATGTAACCTATGTCTGTCCAAATGTTTATTAGAGTACCACGTTAAAATCTGAAATAAACTGGTGAAAAACTATCTGAGTTTTTTGCTAAAATTTTTTCCCTTTTATGTAGTATACTTACATTTATGTGCCACATACATTAAAAATGTGTAATCTATGTCAGTCCAAGTACTTACTAGAGTACTTCAATCAGTCAAGAACTTTTCACGATTTTTAGTAACAACCGTAATCTACAATTTGTCTTTGTACAGTAGTATACACTTTGTTCAACCATTTTCATTTCTATGCATGTTGAATGCTCACTTGTCACAAATATTAAGCAACATATAGACGACTGTAAAATTTTGGAGTAGGTCAAGGGACTGCAATATGTGGTTGACATTTTTATTGTATAACATTATAACAACTCAGGATGGGATCATAGCTGGGTTGTTCATCAGTTATTTGTGTTTGTAGGGATTTTTTTGTAGGTGAGAATTTCTGTGGGATGTCTGTTTCCTAATTTTGTGGGTTTCCAATAAACGTTTTGCTCTCATTTTCGAAAAAAATCTACTAGAAGGATATAAGAAGTACTGCTATCTTTGATGTTGTAAAACACTGATATTGCACATTTAACTTGTCGCTAGCACATTTTCTACAAGGGAGGCATTCTCTTGCTGCATAATGGCAACAATGCAGAATTGGTAATGGCTACACACCATCTTGCTGTATACAGCATTATCGTCATTGGGCTTCAGTGCAGAGCAATGGTGCACAGGTGCGTCATGGATAAATCAATATGAAGTAATCGGTAGAAAGTATAGTTAAGAGTTACGTTGGTTCATACAAGGAAAGTGTTTGATTAATTCAGTTATTTTGCAGAAAGGCACGTGGGATTAGTTATGAGATTTATGGACGAAACTATGTCGCGTTTGTGAATCAGTAATTTTCATGGAGAAACATATTGATAGTAGAATGTAAATAAAAATGCTTCTCTGATCAGTGATTACCTTTTAATTAATGTGGACAAACAAGGTACAATGGTTACTTCAGAATGAATGTGGAACGAGCATAGCTGTTAACACTAGACTGGATGAGATTAGACATTGTCAGGGAAACATATTATATGCTTATGGGACAATACAAGAAAGTAATTCGACTTATAATGTTATTATTTCAAAGCGACATTTTCCATTTTTTAACCGAATAAGTTTAGTATTTGGGAAGGATAAGGAACACATACCCAACTTAGGCACATGGTCAGGTTTCTTTCATTATAATGCATATTCTCTATGTAAAACTTCCATACACAAGTCCAATAACAGCAAGACATTCTGGAGCTTTACAAGAAAGATGGCCACCAAAGGTTATCGAAAGCACTAGCAAAACTGATCATCACTAGAGCATATGCAGAAAGTGTATGTGTTGTCCTCAAGATCGTCTTATTAATTGCATCTTCAGATGACTGTCTGTTCTAAACCGCTATTGGTGAGGGCTTATCCAGTGCAGCAATCTGGGATCTTCTAATCTTGTGTGTAATAGTTTTGAAATATCTTCTTGAGAACATTCAGAAGACAAACTGGTCTGTATGATTTTCATATCATTGGATCCTCGTCTTGTCATTTACTATTATCACCACTTCATCATTCTTTCATAGTGCGAAGTCCCTTCCTTGCATGAGACAATCATTCCGTTCACACAAGTAAATATCTAATTGGTTTGTAAGGCTTGTATTACTTGGCACAAATCCCATCCAGTCCTGGAGATTTCTTCTTTTTCAGCCTTAAAATTATTTGCTTTTTCTTCTCATGCAAAGGGGTACACAGGCTTATTGTTCCTATAGTATTTCTATATCATTTTTCATAACTTACAGTGATATTATGTCTCACCTTCTTCACCACCATCAGAAAAAAGTGTTCCCATTAGCATTAGCTGACTGTACCCAACTTCCTGTCACCATCGAACAATTTCTTTTGAGAGAGGACAAGAGTGTTGGGGCTTGTGTTTTCTCACAGTAAGTTTTGTATAGTACACCCCAGAGATTGGTTTCTAAGTTAGCATCCATGAATTGCTTCCAGCATTTCAGTTTTTTTTAACTCTTTCTTAAAACATTGATTAACATACTTATAACTCTGCAGCCTTTGGATTCCTTCTTCTTGTGTCATGCTGCTCTGGTATAGCTTCCTGCCTCTTCTTGTTTCGCATCTTAATCTCTGCAGATCCTCCATCCAGATGGAAGATCCTCCTCTAGAAGGACTGCTCCTGATAAGTACTGATGACTGCACTGCCCTATGTGTAGTCCCTGTCAGTTAGTTGGTTGACATGGTGGAGGGGACCAAACAATGAGGTCGTTTGGTCCCATCAGATTAGGGAAGGATAGCCCTCGTGCCTTAACATCTACACTAGCATCCAGTGATGGGCTTCCCAGACACTGAAAAATCCTTTTCAGTTTTCTCAGTTAACCTCCTTGATGTATTTGGGCCTTATGTACTTCCAGTGATGGTGTAGAGTGTCATTCCACAGTCAACCTTCCAGCCTTTCACATTGCCATATTTGATAGGATGACATCTATATTTAACATTGCTCTTACCGTCTCTTCATAGGTTTGTGTGTTGTGAGGTGCATTCTATACCTGTAGATTGAGTTCCACAATGACTACTTCTAGTTGTCTTCCACAGCCACCAGAGGTTTAATACATTCTAGGTAACTACCCTTTAGCCTTAGCAGTACTTGTTGGTCTCATCACTAAATTGAAAATACATGGAAACCAAGATGCAGCTCCCCTTTCCAGTTAACATTTCCACATAGATTAATTGTTCTGAACAATACTGTGATATTTTTTTTGCTGTAACTGCTTTATTAAATTCTATTATTGCTGCCATAGGACACTATGCTTGGGTGATTATCTGGGCATTTACTGGCTTACTGGGGACCTTCCCTGCTTTAGCATATATTTCTTAGAGACACACACCATCTGCCTTCAATTCTTCTAGCTTCATGCAATACACTGGGACTTCTCATGGTATTAAGCTGTCCTACTTTTATTTCCATTAGGAATGATGGATATACATTACACAATCTGGCCATTCTTGTCTGTAATTCCATGCTACACAACCACGCACCATCACAAAGTGCTTGTACACTGTATCTAAGGAAAACCACTCATTTCTTCTGGCAGTAATCTATTTCAATAACTTCTCCAGTTTTTCCAGTTCCGTTGCTAGATTGTTCACTATGAGATGGATTCAACTTCTGTTGGTATATTATTCACTTTGAGATGGATTCTATCTAGGAAATCAAATACAGGAAAAGTAACATTCTCCTTTTGGGTGCATATTCCTTACCAGATGTCTTAAAGCTGCAGTATGTCACTGTATCTCCCAGCTTAGTGAGTTTCACTGCATTCTCAATACTTTCATAACTCTGACGCGGATCTGCTCCTGTCTATTTTCTACTCCCTACTTCACTGCAGCAGGTGTTTGTTTACTGTAAGAACTGACTCTGAGTCATGTATATTGTTTATGTTGCAGATTCATATCCTGCATTGGCAGCAAATCATCTTTTATCACTGTAGGCAACACAGTACAATCCTCAGGTTGTGTGCTATCACACCCGACATGTAAGTTACTCAGCTTCTGTCACCAAATCCTGCTCACCTGTATTACAATTCTGTCACTCCTAGTTCAGCCTGTTATCTCCCTTCTCTGTTATACCACATAGTTCTACATTTTCACCAAAAACGTCTTTCCTACTTTTTCAAAGATGCATGAAGACCTACTTTGGTCTATATCACATGCTCTTTTCTACGGTACTTACTACTCACATTCTGCAAGAAATTCTTCGCCCTTTTGGCATCCCTCCTACTCCTCCTCAATGGTGATTTGTGTCATCAGAGTCCACAATCTTTTTCTAGTGCTATGAGATGCCTATAAATAATTTGTTCCTGAAATCTGCCTAGTTAGGAGGGTTTGATACATGTGACATTCATCTCTGTTCCCTGTGCCTTTTTACCCCTGTATTTTTACATGGCACACATAATGCCACTTGTTTGCTTTTATTGCAGTCTTCTCTGCTGTTATCTTCTTCCAAGCAGTGTCCACAAATTACTACTTGTTTATCACAATGCTTTGCCAGGGCAACCAAGTTCTTGGCATCGAGCACGCTGCCTCGCTACTAGGTAATATTTTGTCAAAACCAAACGAAATCCAAGAAATAATCTCTTTCATTTCATGAGAGCTGTTCTATCTTCAGGTCTAACTTCAATAATTTGATGGACTACTTTTCTTTCTACTGATCCTGTCTTGAATCATGCTGTAAAGCCGCTTTCGAAGCTTTCCTTGGTCACTTAATTTTCAAGGTTCTACATGTACACTGAGAGAAACTGATATAGGCAGGTGTATTCAAATAGAGGATATACTGAGTCGCAGATAGGCACAACAAAAGACTCTCACAATTAAAGCTTTCGGCCACAGGCCTTCAGCCCCCCCCCCCTCTCCACACACACACACACACACACACACACAACTTCAGTCTCAGGAAACTGAAACCACACTGCGAGCAACAGCACCAGTGCATGATAGGAGTGGCGACTGGGTGGGGGTAAGGAGGAGGCTGGGGGGGGGGGGGATAGTATGGTGGGGATAGAAGACAGTGAAGTTCTGCAGGTTAGACAGAGGACAGGGGAGAGGTGGAGAGGGGGAGAAGTAGCAGAAAAGGAGAGAAATAAAAAGACTGTGTGTGGTGGTGGAATGACTGCTTTGTAGTACTGGAATGGGCCTGTCAGCACCGACTTTGAGCTGTTGATGATGGGGAACATGTTGCCTGGTCAGAGAAGTCTTGTTTCAAATTGTATCGAGCAGATGGTCGTGTACAGGTATGGAGACAACCTCATGAAGCCATGGACCTACATGTCATCAGGGGACTGTTCAAGCTGGTGGAGGCTCTGTAATAGTGTGGGGTGTGTGCAGTTGGAGTGATATAGGACCCCTGATATATGTAGATACGACTCTGGCAGGTGACACATACATAAACGTCCTGTCTGACCACCTCCATACATTCACGTCCAGTGTGCATATCAATGGACTTGAGCAATTCCAGCAGGTTAATGCGACAACCCACACGTTCAGAATTGCTACAGAGTGGCTCCAGGAACACTCTTCTGAGTTTAAACACTACTGCTACTGACCAAACTACCCAGACATGAACATTATTAAGCACATCTGGGATGCCTTTCAACATGCTGTCCAGAAGAGATCTCCACCGCCTCATACTCTTACAGATTTATGGACAGCCCTGCAGGATTCATGGTGTTGATTCCCTCCAGCACCACTTCAGATATTAGCGATATTAGTTGAGTACATGCCATGCCATGCTGTGGCACTTCTACATGTTCACAGGGGCCCTACACGATATTAGGCAATTATACCAGTTTCTTTAGCTCTTCAGTGTAGAATGTGTCTTTTTGTGTCTTTGCACCTGTGGCCTGTAGAATGTACACTATCATCAAAGGCTTCTTCTGCTTAGGCTATTTATGTATCAGTGTCTCCTGCACCTTTCCACAGATCATTATCCTTTCTGTGTCACTTTGTGTAAGTGTTTCCATGTTGACTGCATTATTGGTTTGCTTTATCTTCTTTATACAAATGTTCTCTTTGGTGGGGTTTTTGTTGCACTACCTTTGAGTCTTCATTTGTACTTGTTGCTTTGTTTGCACTGCTGTGATTTTAGAACCAGATGCTGTTTTAGCTGCATCTCTACTGATGATGATGAGGATGATGATGATGATGATGATGATGATGATGTTTGGATTGTGGGGCGCTCAACTGCGTGGTTATCAGCACCCGTACAAATTCCCAAACTTTTCTAAGTCCAGTCTTGCCATGTGCACGAATGATGATGAAATGATGAAGATCTCGAGGCAGGTGAAAATCCCTGACTCCGCCAGGAATCGAACCTGGGACCCAGTGCTCTGCATCTCTATGGGGCACAGTTAGCAATGCACTTGCATGTATTTTCTCTGGTTTTTGTTGTGAATTTTCTCTATAACTATCATTTTCTTTTTGTAGTTGTTACAACATGCCAATTAATAATGCTTGCTCTATCTCTCATTGTGCTATTTTCTTCTTTAATTGCACTTTTAACCTGCCTGTGTCATCTTTTGCCAAGATTTTTCATTTTCATTATATACCATCAACTCTTTATTACACTTCTGTATAGTCACTTCGGCATTATCAAATCAGACATGTCAGTGCTGCCATTCCTCTGCAAATTGCTATCCTGACTATATCTGTCTGCCCAGTCCAGAGACGAGAGAGAGAGAGAGAGAGAGAGAGAGAGAGAGAGAGAGAGAGAGAGAGAGAGAGAGAGAGAGAGAGAGAGGGGGGGGGGGGGGGGGGAGTTGTAATGGCCTAGTGATATACTGGATTACTAAATAATGTGGATATAACTAAGCTTTGTGTGCTATTTCTGCTGTAACTAATAATGAATAAAGAAGCACAGTATGCAAGGCAACAAAAGGTTGTTAGTTAGTCTTAAAGGTAACTCTTCCAGCTTTATGGTAGTGACATAGGGAATGTGCTGGGGTCAAGAAAAACAGGTCTATTTAGAAATATCATAAAATATAATAACAACTGGGTGCATCCAACAATTCGCTATGGATACATATTTTGTGAGTCTACCTCAGTATAGTTTGTAAGTGTTTGGTATATTTATTACATAACAATATTGTGTGAGGGTTTCCATTCTGTTCTAATATAGCAGCAGTAACAGTGATTGTTTTGAGTTATGAGAAGGGATAATAAAATTTTGCAAAAATGCAATATTAATACAATACTAGTTGTTTTTAGTGAAGTAACATGAAATCCATGATTTTTACAAGATACGTGCCTAAGTGATACAGATAGCCGTACCGTAGGTGCAACCACAACAGAGGGGTATCTGTTGAGAGGCCAGACAAATGTGTGGTTCCTAAAGAGGGGCAGCAGCATTTTCAGTAGTTGCAGGGCAACAGTCTGGAAGATTGACTGATCTTGCCTTGCAACACTAACCACAATGGCCTTGCTGTGCTGGTACTGCGAATGGCTGAAAGTAAGGGGAAACTACGGCCGTAATTTTTACCGAGGGCATGCAGCTTTACTGTATGGTTAAATGACGATGGCACCCTCTTGGGTGAAGTATTCCGGAGGTAAAATAGTCCCCCAGTTGGATCTCCAGGTGGGGACTACTCAAGAGGTCGTTGTTATCAGGAAAAAGAAAAACTGGCGTTCCACGTGTCGGAGAATAGAATGTCAGATCCCTTAATCGAGCAGGTAGGTTATAAAATTTAAAAAGGGAAATGGACAGGTTATGGTTAGATATAGTGGGAATCAGTGAAGTTCGGTGGCAGAAGGAACAAGACTTCTGCTCAGGTGAATACAGGGTTATAAATACAAAATCAAATAGGGGTAGTGCAGGAGTAGGTTTAATAACGAATGAAAAAATAGGAATGCGGGTAACCTACTACAAACAGTATAGTGAACGCATTATTGTGGCCAAGATAGATATGAAGCCTATGCCTACAACAGTAGTACACATTTAATGCCGACTAGGTCCACAGATGAAGAGATTGATGAAATGTACGATGAGATAAAAGAAATTATTCAGATAGTGAAGGGAGACGAAAATGTAACAGTCATGGGTGACTGGTATTCGATAGTAGGAAAAGGAAGTGAAGGAAGCGTAGTATGTGAATATGGAATAGGCGTAAGGAATGAAACAGGAAGCCACCTGGTAGAATTTTGCATAAAGCACAACTTAACCAAAGCTAACACTTGGTTCAAGAATCATGAAAGAAGGTTGTATACATGGAAGAAGCTTGGAGATACTGGAAGGTTTCAGATTGATTATATAACGGTAAAACAGAGCTTTGGGAATGAGGTTTTAAATTGTAAGACATTTCCAAGGACAGATGCGGACACTGACCACAATCTAATGGTTATGAACTGTAGATTAAAACTGAAGAAACTGCAAGAAGGTGGGAATTTAAGGAGATGGGATCTAGATAAACTGACAGAACCAGGGGTTGTGGAGAGTTTCAGGGAGAGAATTAGGGAACGATTGACAAGAAATACAGTAGAAGAAGAATAGGGTGCTTTGACAGATGAAATAGTGAAGGAAGCAAAGGATCAAGTAGGTAAAAAGATGAGGGCTAGTAGAAATCCTTGTGTAACAGAAGATATATTGAATTTAATTAAATAAAAGAGAAAATATAAAAACGCAGTAAATGAAGCAGACAAAAGGGAATACAAACGTCTTGAAAATGAGGTTGACAGGAAGTGCAAGCAGGAATGGCTAGAGGACAATTGTAAGGATGTAGAGGCGTATATCACTAGGAGTAAGATAGATACTGCCTGCAGGAAAATTAGAGAGCCCTTTGGAGAAAAGAGAACCACTTGCATGAATATCAAGAGCTCAGATGGAAACCCAGTTCTAAGCAAAGAAGGGAAAGCAGAAAGGTGGAAGGAGTATATAGAGGGTCTATGCAAGGGCGATGTTCTTGAGGACAATATTATGGAAATGGAAGAGGATGTAGATGAAAATGAAATGGGAGATATGATACTGCATGAAGATTTTGACAGACCACTGGATGACCTAACTCGAAACAAGGCCCTGGAAGTAGACAACATTCCATCAGAACTACTGACAGCCTTGGGAGAGCCAGTCCTAACAAAACACTACCATCTGGTGAGCAAGATGTATGAGACAGGTGAAATACCCTCAGACTTTAATAAGAATATAATAATACCAATCCCAAAGGAAGCAGGTCTTGACAGATATGAAAATTACCGAACTACCAGTTTAATAAGCCACGGGTGCAAAATACTAACATAAGTTCTTTTCAGACGAATGGAAAAACTGGAAGAAACCGACCTTGGGGAAGATCAGTTTGGATTCCGTAGAAATGTAAGGCAAATGTGAGGCAATACTGACCCTACGACTTATATTACAAAATAGAGCAAGGAAAGGCAAACCAGCATTTGTAAACTTAGTGAAAGCTTTTGACAATGTTGACTGGAATATTCTCTTTCGAATTCTGAAAGTTGCAGGGGTACAATACAGGGAGCGAAAGGCTATTTACAATTTGTACAGAAACCAGATGGCAGTTATAAGAGTTGAGGGGCATGTAAGGGAAGCAGTGGTTGGGAAGAGAGTGAGACAGGGTTGTAGCCTATCCCCGATGTTATTCAATCTGTATATCGAGCAAGCACTAAAGGAAACAAAAGAAAAATTTGGAGTAGGAATTAAAACCCATGGAGAAGAAACAGAAACTTTGAGGTTTACCAATGACATAGTAGTTCTGTCAGAGAGCAAAGGACCTGGAAAAGCAGCTGAATGGAATGGACAGTGTCTTGAAAGGAGGATATAAGATGAACATCAACAAAAGCAAAACGAGGATAATGGAATGTAGTCCAATTAAATCGGGTGATGATGATGGTATTAGATTAGGAAATGAGACACTTAAAGCAGTAAAGGAGTTTTGCTATTAGGGGAGCAAAACAACTGATGATGGTCAAAATATAGAGGATATAAAATGTAGACTGGCAATTGCAAGGAAACCATTTCTGAAGAAGAGAAATTTGTTAACATTGAGTATAGATTTAAGTGTCAGGAAGTCATTCCTGAAAGTATTTGTATGGAGTGTAGCCATGTATGGAAGTGAAACATGGAGAATGAGTAGTTTGGACAAGAAGAGAATAGAAGCTTTCGAAATGTGGTGCTATAGAAGAATTCTGAAGATTAGAAGGATAAATCACGTAACTAATGAGGAGGTATTGAATAGAATTGTGGAGAAGAAAAAAATTATGGCACAACTTGACTAGAAGAAGGGATCAGTTGGGTGGACATATTCCGAGGCATCAAGGGATCACCAATTTAGTATTGGAGGGCAGTATGGAGGGTAAAAATCGTAGAGGCAGCCTAAGGGATGAATACACTAAACAGATTCAGAAGGATGTAGGTTGCAGTAGGTACTGGGAGATGAAGAAGCTTGCACAGGATAGAGTAGCACGGAGAGCTGCATCAAACCAGTCTCTGGACTGCAGACCACAACAACAACAACAGCAACAGCAACAGCAACAGCAACAACAACAACAACAACAACAGCAACAGCAACAACAACAGCAACAACAACAACCACCCCAGACTGATATTAACTGACTGTTAAAATTGCGTTTGTACTTTAATGTCTTCAAGCCTCAGGTTCATGTACAATCTTAAAATGACTGTTCATTTTCCAGAGAAGGAACTTTGATGTGACAATGAAAATAGCACCAGAATTGGGAAAAAAACAAATTTGTAAAAAAAAGGGCAGCAGCAAATCTGGTAAATAAAAACACCAAATTCAATAAACAAACCACCAAATTTAGACACAAAATATTCTAAATATCGAAAAAAAATCACACTGAATCTGGCAAATACAACACCGAATTTTTCAATAAAATAATATCAAATTTGGCAAGAAAACTATATCCAATTTGGCAAGAAAACTATTTCTCTTTTGGAAAGAACACAATAACGAATTTGACAAAACAAAAACCACTGAGTTTGGCAACAGAAAGAAAATTTGACAAAAAAAACCACTGAATTTAGCAAAAAAATGTAACACCAAATTTGGCAAAAAACATCAAATTTAGCAAAAAAGCACAATTAATGTGATGAAAAAGGACACAAAATTTGATAAAGAAAATAACACTCAATTGGTAAACAATTACACCAAATCTAGTAAAAAGTTAACAATCCATCTGGCAAAAATGATAATGACGTTGTTAACTTGCCAAAACAAGAATAACATATTTAGCAAAAAGAGTAACTAATTTGGTAAAAATGACAATGAATCTGGAAAAATAATACAAAATATGGCAAAAGATAAATCATATTTTGCCACAAAATATAAAGATTTTTTCTGGCCTCCAAGTTTTATGATTGGGTTTATATAGAATTCATAGAGGAAGTTCATTGAACTAGTGTAAGTAGTACAGCTATTTACCCACCCTGTCTCACTTATAAAAATGGCTCCGTGTTGTACCAAGTTGTAAACTTTACTTTCATTTGTAAGGCTTATGCATTGATGGAAGAACATATTATTTCTTATTTACAACATACATCATATTTCCCCATTTTTTAAAGACTTTATGTTCATAATTACCTTAACTGTAAACAGTTTTCAACTCTTCAGTAATTTGTACCATACTTAAGGTACAAGGATCAATAATCAAAACATTAGTGACTTTATAATGTATTTTAAATTTCCGTAATACTTCAAAATGTAAAACTTACCGTGAAATCTAAGCTCACTTTTGTACCTTCCTTGTAGTTCGCACAGTTATGAAAGTACAGATTGTACAATCCTTCATCACTCTCACTGGTCACACGCATAGAAAACTAGAAAAGAAAAGAATAAGAATTAATGACACAGCATGGACTGTGTGACATAACATTAACAATTACACTCTGAAATCTTCATTATAATTAATAATAATAATAATAATAATAATAATAATAATAATAGAAACATTGCATTAATAACATTCACTGTTTGAAGTATTCAGATTACTAAAAAACATTTAAGACACAACAGAACTATTATACTAAATGGGACCTTATAGACTGGCTGTCTTTGGTTTTTTTCATACTTATAGAATTTGAAGGTCATTTCCTAAGGCAATATGACCCAAGTCTCAAACCAAATCAAAAAACTCACCATTAAAGATTTGAAGATTTCTGAGACCTGTTAAGTATGAAAAATTTGTAATCCATTAACAAAGTTATTGGTAGCACGGAGCAAAGAATGGAAATGTGATTGCTAAAGTTGCTGGTTCATTTTGTTACTATCACTAGCAACTTTTTTACTATTATTTAAATTCTATATTTGTTAAGAAACAGAAATGTTATTTAAGAAATGCTGAATCATAATTTAATTACAAATAAAATATTTTTGTGTTTAATCACTAACTGCATGAAAATGCCAGTGTTCACTATAAATTAAACTTTGGTGCAAAAATGCAAAATGTCAGAAAGAAAATAAAATACATGTGTTTTATTTCTGGAGAGTGAACAATATTATTGATTTATATAATATATTTTTCTGTTAACAATAAGAAATGCCGCATGTTTGTGTCAAATTTTAATTTACTTCCATATGATCAGCAATCAAAAATTATCTTTATGAAAACAATTATGATTCAATGTATAGCTCTGAAATTGCTAGACTTTCATGCTACATGATGGGTTACTGATGATGATAGTGATAGTTGACAAATGTTCTACACTCAACAAACTTAAATATCTTCTAATCTTCAAAGCCAATATTTATTTTTTCAATTGCATCATACTGTTTTAGGAAACTGCTGTCTGGTTAATGACCTTCAATCCTATAATGACAAAAAAATTTAAAATGGTCAGTCAGCAAGGTCCCCTTAGTATGCAGACTTGTAAATTATTGTTTTAACTCAGGTGTGCCCAAATTAGGCCATTGGCAAACAACATACCATAATTTTACACCTTGCAGGATATTTTCAGTATTGCAACACCCTACATTATATCACATTCGTTTAATTCAAACAACATTAATTTATATGGTTACTGAATGTTGTAGTAAACCAGAATGTCTGTCCAGTGTGTCAAATTCTGAAGAAATGAGACTCTTCAACTTTCTTATGAACTGCACATAAAACACTGTTTTTGAGTATGTGTTCTCCGATTAGAAGAGGCACATTTAGCTGCACACGCACTCCCATTAGTTTTCTGAAGCTTAGAGCCAACTCGACATTGACACCGTCTATGCTCATAAGCTCTGCATAATGGGCTACAGTTGTCAGTTTCTGTATGGTTCTTATGGCAAGGGTAAAGGCAAGATTGCTCTGACTTGGAGATTCATGTTCCATCTGTTAGAGAGCAGTAAAGTACAAAACCTACAGAAGCACAATTCTGCTCTCTAGCAGCAATGGTAGAGTATGTTTTGGGCTCAAACTTCCTTTAATGCAGTGTTACAATATTGCTGAAACTTAATCCTACACTTGTGTAATTATAGATGAAAATATAAATTTTGGAATATAATTAACCTGTTAAATTTTAAACTAAAAGGCGTTATTTCAGTACCTGTATATTTCGCAGAAGCAGGGCTATTGGTGCACAACAAGAAACTAATGTATTCACCGTCTATTGGCCATCTGTATTCGAAACAACAGTCATGTACCTTCCGTTTATGTTTGTGTAATACAGTTCAGTCCAAAGTAGTAGTTTATTGTGAGGTCAGATAATTAAAAAAGTACAGCTGTACACACAGAGTTTTGTTTAAGTGAAATTTCAGTTGACTGTGAAAGTTACAAAAATAAACAACAGAAGTGAATTATTAACAACTCCATCCACCAACAGGACTCTCAGCGAAAAACTCAGACAAAAACCACTAAGTGGGCCGTTCCAGATAGGCCACTCCTGAATCTGCATCTGCAGCATCAAACGAACTATTAATCTGGTTTGAAAGAGTTCTCAGAATGGAATAGAAAAAAAGTACTTACATCACTGCAACTTTTTTTATTTTTCAATGTAGGCTCCTTGTAGATTAGTGTACTTGGTCCAGCAATGTTGCAGTGCCTTGATTCCATCTCGAAAATGAGTTTCCTACAGGCCTGCAAAATAGTTATCAACTCCGGCTTTCAATTTTTTGTTTGAAGTGAATCTTCATCCGCCAAGAAAAATTTTCAGTTTTGGGAAGAAATGGAAATCTGACGGAGCCATATCAGGTGAATAAGGTGAGTGTGGCAACCTTAGTTCATGTAATTTTGCCATGGCGACAGCTTTTGTGTGCGGGCACTTGTCAAGAGTCGCGCCACCCATCTTGCAGATAATTTTTTCATTTCTATTTCTTCAGTTAAAATGTGATGATATCAATGATATCGGATGATATCTGGCAAGTGTGGGCAATTTCACAAACATTCAATCGGCAATCCTCCATGACCATTTTGTGCACTTTTGCAATGATTTCTGGAGTGGTGACACATTTTGGCCAACCACTGCGCGGATCAACATCCAAGCCTTCCCGACCAAATTTAAATTCATTTTTCCACTTGGCAACAGTTGAATATGAAGGAGCAGTGCCCCCCAGCAATTTCTGGAAGTAGGCATGAATGTCCTTTGCTTTCATATCTTTCTTTACAAAGTACTTAATCACTACTCGAATCTCGATTTTTCCCATCTTCGCAAATCACTTTGCAGGAACAACAACAGAGTTAAGACACCACCACAGCTCTCTTCAAAGAGCACTGACATGGCACGTGTTTACAGGCAACAGTACAATGAATATCACGTGAACAACTAGTTGCGCTGACCTCTTGTGGTGATTCTGAGAACTTTTCAAACCACCGTCGAGAGGTGATTCTGAGAACTTTTCAAACCACTCTCGTACAAGTTCAATGACAAAAATTTACCAAAAGAACAAATTCATTTGTAGAATGAGATTTTCACTCTGCAGCAGAGTGCGCACTAATATGAAACTTCCTGACAGACTAAAACTGTGTGCTGGACCAAGACTCGAACTCGGGACATTTGCCTTTCATGGGCAAGTGCCCTACCAACTGAGCTACACAAGCACGACTCATGACCCATCCTCACAGCTTTAATTCTGCCAGTACCTCAACTGCTACCTTCCAAACTTGACTGTGAGTTCACATACCCTGATAAATGGGAAACCATGCTTTATCATAAAAAAGCACACTTCAGGATCAACCTCTCCATCATGCATAGACCACAACAGCCAGTTGCAGAATGACGTGAGGCAACATGATCTGAATTGACCATTCAACACACTAGTTAAATGGCACAATTTGTTTGGCTTCTTGACAAGGCCACTTGTAACTCATCCAGTTCAGTTAAAACTGATATGCCACATGTAAATGTCTGAAGAATAGGCCAGAGCCTATGCAGCAATTGGAGTTTTACCTCTTCAGTACCCGCACCCACCTAACACCAAACAGAGTGCTTGCATTATATGTGAAACAGCCTCTTTTGTATGCTGCAGTGTGCATACAAGATCTGTCCCCAAAACTGAGAGGTGAATGCACTTGACTGCCATGAGGAGGCCCATGTTCATTTCCTGGCACCATCAGACCATGTGGCATGACTGGAATGGGTCCAGTCAGTCTTGTGATGCCACCTGAGGAGCTACCTCAATGAGGAGTTATGACAACCAAGTCTGGAAAGCCAATAACAGCAACAACACCTGGGAGAGCAGCGTGCTGACCCCATGTCCTTCCATATCACAACTGAATGATGCTATGTAGCTGAGGAAAACATTTTGGCCAGTCAGCACTGCGCAGTCCTCTGGGCTCGATTGTGTAGGCTTTCTTTTTTTCCCTTTTTTTTATGGTACATACACGGAGTCGACTGAGTTCTTCAGATCCATATTATGTGTTTAATTAAATTTTCACACAGCCAAGATACACATAGGAGATACATATAGTACTGTCATTAAATTATGGTAACTTCATGATATTGCAATAAATTGATAAATTTATCAAAGTACACAAGGGGTAGACAAGAGAAAGGAACTATCTCATACTTTAGAATTTATCACCATTTTTAACAAAGTGAAGAATTACTGTGCATTATTTTCATTGGTGTGCATTAATTTCACTTTTTAATTTACAGGTTTTCTCCCTTTTTAATGTGACATTTAGCTTTTTTCTGTTATTATATTAGTAGTCAGCCCATAAAACTCACATTAGCATTGTAGTAATTCTCATTCTCCCGTGTCTGAACAGTCAAGTTGAAGCTCTGCTGAACACAACCTCCAGATGGTGTACTAGCTGCTGAAATGTAAAATTACACAACAGAAATTATATAAAGATAAGTATTGTATGAACAAGAATTTATAAATGTTGCTTTTCAATGCAATTCATCTAGTTCTAAACAGTAGAAAGTTCTGATACTACTGATTAAAAGGGCAGTTGAAATTAAGATTATATTTACACATTCATGAAGCATTTTTCTCTGTGCTTGTTAGATGGTAATGCCTTCATATCTCTTTCTAAACATCAGCAAAATGGTTCAAATGGCTCTGAGCACTACGGGACTTAACATCTGAGGTCATCAGTCCCCTAGACTACTTAAACCTAACTAACCTAAGGACATCACACACATCCATGCCCGAAGCAGGATTTGAACCTGCGACCATAGCGCAGTTCGGGACTGAAGCGCCTAGAACCGCTCAGCCACAGTGGCTGGCAAACATCAGCAATCGTACTCCTTCTGCACGTTAGCCACTTAGGTAAATATAAAGGAAATTTCAAGGAATAGTTACTCTAGATGCACTTGAATAAGTTAATGTGTCACTAAAATGCACTCTAAATACACAATATCATTAATGAAAAACATTTTTACATGAAGTTTGTGACACAACTTGACCAGAAGAAGGGATAGGTTGGTAGGACATGTTCTGAGGCACCAAGGGCTCACCAATTTAGTATTGGAGGGCAGCGTGGAGGGTAAAAATTGTAGAGGGAGACCAAGAGATGACTACACTACGCAGATTCAGAAGGATGTAGGTTGCAGTGGGTACTGGGAGATGAAGAGGCTTGCACAGGATAGAGTAGCATGGAGAGCTGAATCAAACCAGTCTCAGGACTGAAGACCACAACAACAACAACATCCTTGCTCCTATGACTGCATATGGTGCTTGTAAAATGACTCAGAGAGCTTTTTCACTGTTTTAAGAGCACAGTACTTTCAACCAGTTGTTGCAAAGATAAAATAGTTAAAAACCTCTCTGGTTTATTTTATGAGCATTGCGTGCAGTTGTAGAAGCAAGGACATACAGAGCATAATATACTACTAAAGAATCGTCCATAAAATACTTCAAAATCACCTAAGGCCAAAATTGTACAATCATACACGAAATAAGGAGAATGGCAGCTGAAGACACCACGGAATCATTCAAAAATAATAATAAGTGTTTATTCAAAACTATAAAACTAAATTAACCTTATTAAAATCAACACAAATCAATGTTTATTAAGAGATAGAGACATCTTCATATGTGTATATGTATTTTTGTAAATTTACTGATATACTGCAATCTTAATCAAAATTTCAAATTCTAAAGGTGGCAGGGGTAAAATACAGAGAGCAACAGGCTATTTACAATTTGTACAGAAACCAGATGGCAGTTATAAGAGTTGAGGGGCATGAAAGGGAAGCAGTGGTTGGGAAGGGAGTGAGTCAGGGTTGTAGCCTCTCCCTGATGTTATTCAATCTGTATATTGAGCAAGCAGTAAAGGAAACAAAAGAAAAATTTGGAGTAGGAATTAAAACCCAGGGAGAAGAAACGGAAACTTTGAGGTTCACTGATGACATAGTAGTTCTGTCAGAGAGAGCAAAGGACCTGGAAAAGCAGCTGAATGGAATGGACAGTGTCTTGAAAGGAGGATATAAGATGAACATCAACAAAAGCAAAACGAGGATAATGGAATGTAGTCCAATTAAATCGGATGATGTTGATGGTATTGGATTAGGAAATGAGACACTTAAAGGAGTAAAGGAGTTTTGCTATTAGGGGAGCAAAACAACTGATGATGGTCAAAATATAGAGGATATAAAATGTAGACTGGCAATTGCAAGGAAACCATTTCTGAAGAAGAGAAATTTGTTAACATTGAGTATAGATTTAAGTGTCAGGAAGTCATTCCTGAAAGTATTTGTATGGAGTGTAGCCATGTATGGAAGTGAAACACGGAGAATGAGTAGTTTGGACAAGAAGAGAATAGAAGCTTTCGAAATGTGGTGCTACAGAAGAATGCTGAAGATTAGATGGGTAGATCACATAACTAATGATGAGGTATTGAATAGAATTAGGGAGAAGAGGAGTCTGTGGCACAACTTGGCAAAAAGAAGGGACCAGTTGGTAGGACATGTTCTGAGGCATCAAGGGATCACAAATTTAGCATTGGAGGGCAGCGTGGAGATGAAAATCGTAGAGGGAGACTAAGAGATGAATACACTAAGCAGATTCAGTGGGATGTAGGTTGCAGTAAGTACTGGGAGATGAAGAAGCTTGCACAGGATAGGGTAGCAGGGAGAGCTGCATCAAACCAGTCTTAGGACTGAAGATCAGTACAGCTACATTTTTACATGGACACAAATTCTAACGAGTAACAAAACTTTTTTTTTCTTCTCTCTTTCTTTCTGTCAGTTATCTCGGCATAACAAATGTGTAATACTTCAAATCACTACACTGAAGCAACAACAAAAACTGCCATTGCAATAGAAAGAAAATATATAGATCCCATAATACAATAAAAGCAACTGCAATTGAGCAATTTAGTTAAGCAAATTGATTACTTCAGAACACCTATGATAATTCTTTCCTTTAGCTGTTACTACATGTATGAATTATAGGCTAGTTCAGGTAATGCTCTCTCCAGTAATCAGTTTCATTTTCACTCACAAAATTATAAAGCAATGCACCTAGATATTATTTAGCACTTTACTTACTAGATTAAACTATTTTGCCCAGGTTCCATTTACAGTAGTGTTATAGTAAATTGACAGAGTACATTGTAAAAAATAATATTCTGCAATACACAGAGGCAAGTTCATAAATTATTTCTGATCTCCGCTGTACTATGTAAATGTATATAATTTTCTAACTTGGTAAATTTCATGAATTTTTACAACCTGTGTTAAGGAGAAACTGGATCCAAAATCCTATTATGTTTATGAGGTGTAAGGGAAGTTTTTAACTCCCTTTAATTGGACAAAGAAAGGGGAATGTATGTCTGTTTATTAATTTATTTCCTGTCCTTATATGAGGCTAATCTGGAAAGTAAGTTTACAAGAATTTTCCAAAGAACAAAAAATGAATTTATTGTAATAAAATGTATGTGCATTGTAGTATAGGTCTTGCATTATTTTTACACATAACCATTGTTTACCTCAATACATTTTGTCATCCATGGGATGTGTGTTTTGATTCCTGTGTCATAGACATCTCCTGCCAGTTCTTCACTTTGAATTTCACCCGTCGTCGTCAGACAGGTATTTTCCGAAGAGATGCTCCTTCAGTTTAGTGAACAGATGATAGTCACTAGGGGCCTATCAGAGGGGTGGCTTAAAACATCCCAATCAAATGAAGTCAACAACTCCTGTGTTGCATGAGCAGTGTGAGGATATGCATTGTCATAAAGGGATAAACTCCTGTTGTCAGCATTCTGCGACATTTGTTTCGTATGGCTCTGCGAAGTTCCTTCATGGTGTCACAATATCTTGCAGCATTTATTATTTCACTTCTTTCCAAAAAAACAAAGAGCAGAACCCATGTTCTGTCCCAAAACAATGAACCATGATTTTCCTCACTGTTTGCCAAATTTTAAATTCTTTGGTTGAAGGAGAATGAGTATGGTGCCACTGCATTGATTGTATTTGCTCTCAGAGTATGGTGATAAGTCCAAGTTTCATCTCCTATCACTATGGAGTTGAGAAAAGCCTGACCTTCAGCCTCAAAATGGTCAAGAAATTCACAAGCAGCAGTGACACCGTTCAGTGTGCTTTGGTAAGTATTTTGGGCACCCAGATGCACACAACTTGCGATAATTTGGTCAGTCAGTTACAATTCCATGAACAACAGTTCGTGAAATGTTTGGACAAACTGCACACAGGTCATTAATTGTTGAACAGCGATCAGAGAGTAGACGTTCTTCAATTTTCTGCACCACATCATCAGTCACAACAGATGGCCTTCTGCTTCTGTTTTCCTCATGCATTTCCGTTCTTCCAAAATTGGAAATCTGTATGCATTTTGTCACATGCTGCCCTGACATTATGTCCTCTCCATAAGCTGAAACAATTTTGTGATGAATGGCAGCAGCATTTATGCCCTTAGCATTTAGGTAACAATTTACAGCGCACACTTTGCACTTGGCAGGGGCCATAATGAGAACGCTCAATTCCAACAGTCTCCACAACACTAATTGACAAGCTACTAATTGTTTGGAATGCTTGTTCGTTCTGCTGGCTTCCTGCCACACAGCAGCATTACCAACTTCCCCTATGAAAATTTCCTGCTAAAGTTACATGCCCTGTAACCTTACTTTCCGGATAACCCCCCTAAAAATCAGTGGACATAGTCAGAGCTTTAGTACTAACTGTCTCTTACCAATAAAAGATACAGGTATGCACTGATATAAAAAGTAGGGATCAAAAATTATCAGTTTTCTGTTACAAAAACAAGCTTATGGCTTTATACATTAACGGCTAAGTTATGAAGTTAACGATATTGGTCTGGAGTTTATTATGTTAGTTTTTATGCTATTCTATACATTGGCTGCATTATAGTTTGAAATCTTCTGCTGAAGAACAGCATTTCTCTATTAACTTGTGTTTCAGTTTATTCTTAAAGATATTAAATTAGTTATCTTAAAATCAGGTGTTAGTCACTTTTCACTCCTCAGTGTGTTGCTGTTATTTACATTACTGTTCATTGCATTATGTTCTGGATTTAGTTTCACATGGTAAGTAGTTTATATTTTCTGAAAATTTCTCTGCAACACTCTCTCTTGTTTACCTTACCTACCACTCTTATTGCCCTCCCTTTATTTTATTTTATTTTATTTTATTTTTTATTTTATTTATTTATTTATTTATTGTTTTCTAGAAAGCCTGTAATCCAGAAAGCAGGCTTTCCACATTACAAAAAGAAAGAAAAAAAAATGCCTGTAGTGTTCTGCAGATGCCGATTTATCATTGTGAAATATATTTGTTTTAAATTATCGTGGTTCAGGGAGGCTGAAATCCATTTAAAAAAATTCATGTTTGTACTGACTTTCTTACAAATATGATCTATTTGCTCTTCCATGGCAGGTGTTTGTGAATAATTATTTACAAAAATGTTTGTTTATTTGTATAGCGGAATAACAATGAAGGTGGAAAAGGAGTAACAATTATATTTTGATTACAGTTAAGCAGGAATAGCTTTGTGACTGTCTTCTCTTTATTTACAAATAGCATGTTTGCAGTAAGGTAAGCTGATAGAATTCTGTAATTGATTTCACTACTGTTGGCAGCATTATGCATAAGATAATGCTGCTATTGGCATGTTAACATGGGCTGGGGAAGGTGCTGATGGCGGAGGTGTAGTGGGCAGAGGAGGCATCAATCATGGGAAAATTCCTGTAGTAGGTGGTGTTAGATCTGCACCTTTTTTATATCAAAGTCAGCTGATAGGTATCCATGCTTAAAGGCAGGCCCTCTAAGCAATCTCCTTCAAAGGAGGCCAGATATCCAAGTAGTGAAGGAATTAGCATATTTCATCAAAATGTAAGAAATGTTAAAGATAAAATGAGTGAACTGCTCATAGATGTTGACTCTGACATTATTGGTATGTCGGGGCACCACTTAAATAATTTGACAATTCATAGGCTACCTTTACCAGGATACAGATTAGCTCACCGTTTTCCAAGGAGTTCTTTGCGGAGGGGGGAGTGGTTATGTAAGTAAAAACCAGTATTCCACTGAGTCCGTAGACATATCTCTGCCCTGCGCTGAACAGGTATTTGAATGTTTTGCAGGGACAGTTGAATTTAGTGAAACTAAACTTCTAATTGTTCTTCTTTATAATCCCCTGATTCTAACTTCAGAGCATTTCTTCTCAAGCTAGAGAGGGTTCTTGGTTTACTTTATAGAAAGTATCAAAAATTAGTTATATATGGTTACTTCAATATTAATTTTGTATGCAATTGTGCACGAAAAAGGATTCTGGAAGATCTCATGTGATCTGATGCAGACTGCATTTTTTCCAGCTACAGTGCAGAGGAACAGTAGCACAGCCATAGACAATATTTTTATTCGTTCTTCATAACTACATGGGCATTCTGTTAATTAATGGGCAAATGGCCTTTCAGACCATGATGCACAAATTTTAACACTAAAAAATTGTTGTACTCAAACAATTGTTATATATACTCAAAAATTATGAAGAGAAGCTAATCCAATGGCAATACAGATTTTTTTAACCTCGTTAAGGAACAAGAGTGGCAGGATGTTTGTACTGCTGACAGCATAGATGACACATAAATGCTTTCCTTAACACATTTCTCATGCTCTTTGAAAGTTGCTTTCCATTAGAATGATACGAACAGAGTACAAGCAATAAAAAGCAGGCTGTTTGGCTGACTAGTGGGATAAGGATATTACATAGGGAAAAGTGGGAATTACATCAAAATGTTAGAAGTAGTCACAAAGGAGAGTACAGTACTGCAAGGTGCTTAAAAACATTATTAGGAAGGCAAAGGGTTATGTGGTACACAAATAGAATAGCTAATTCCCAGGATAAAGTGTCTTGGCAGCACAATGTCAACGATATAACATTAGTTCGTGGTAAAAATATTTGTGTTACTGATAAGTCAGATGTATGTACAGTATTTAAAAATCACTTTCTGAGCACTGCCGGTGAATTAAATAAAAACTTAGTTTCTCCAGGAAATCATACAACTCTCTTGGAAAATGCCTTTCCGAGACTGATGTCTGAAGTACTCCTCTGTGGTACTATTATGACACAGAGTAATACAGATTCCAAGTAATAAAATTTGTAACGGAGTTTGAACACCTTGACGTAAGATAGGCTGGTTATGCCATAATTAGTGGCAGACCAGGAAGCATGGTGATGCACGGCAGACAGGCAGCACAGTTGCAACTCTGCAGTAGCTGCGTGAGAGACAGCACACACAGCGGGAAAACAGAAAAGGACAGTGACTAAGTAAAATAACATGTACGCTCGATCGCCCAGCGGGATGCAACAAGAAGCAATATTTATGGCTAGGGAAAACACTCATAGCTGCTAATAGAGAATTAAAGCAAGGGTAGCAGAATAATGGGTGCACATGCAGACATCACTAGTAAACCGCACGTCACAGAACTATGGAGAGCTCTTTAAATACCAGCCCCAGCTCCAAGTAGAGGAGAACAGTTCAGGTCAATGGGAACAATGGAGTCTGTGTCGACGACATCCCGTTCCATGACCATGTAGTTTTAGTAAACCTTGTCTCAGATCAACCAATGCAGTAGCAGTCAGCAGTGCATTGCCACAAAGCTGAACTCCACTGATGAACTTCATGCTGTGTCACACCAACCACTACTGATGGAAGAGCTAATGAACTACCAGCAGCAGTGCAATATCAGGTGTTGTACTCTCTGAGTGTGGGACGAAAGACGACGACCAGGATTCCTGGCAGACCAACATACAGTACGCCTAAGCACCTCCGGCTGTGGGGCCTACCCGGTCAGCAGTACTGGGTTCAACGCCTGCCGCCTACATCATTCCATGGTTGGGGTGGTACAGGGAAGAAGAGGCATGGAGTGGGATCGAATACACTCCCTCAGCCGGTAGCTGCCATCCATGCTGTACTATGTTGGACTAAGCATCCGTATCGACGCAAGAAAAACTATATCTCACTAGGAAACAGGCGCAAGGACTGGCGCGCGTCTGACACCAAGAGTCTGTCCATGACCAAGGCAGGAGAAAACTGCAGCAAAAAGTGCACCACCCTTGTAAAAGTTGTCAAAATAAAAAATTCACTGAATAATCATGTTTCCTTAGTACCACGAGCACTTCCAGATGATTCCTGACATCATGCAAAGGTGTCATCCACTTGGCTCCTCTATAAATCAGTGTCAAAAGTGTCAACTCCACTATTTTCATCTAAAGTAGTGCATCAGAGGTGCTCCACCTCAATGCTTGCAGGAGATCACTGTAGTGAGAAAACAGACTTCTTAGCAGCAACTGCAAAGTGGTGAGCATCACAAAAACATTTTCCTTTTTCTGGTGGCTATGTCACAGGTTGTCATTTTATTAGTATTTGGGTATGGGACGGAGGAAATAGCAATTCTACATAACAGTATTTGTAAGTTGTCTTCATTAGTATGTGTCACGAGTTCACTGACCCGCAGCAGTGTGAAGGTATCACAGAACATGGTGATATTGCTTGGTCACGCAATATAGTTGTGGTCCCAAAAAGTCAGTTGAAGTATATAAAATAGAAAGAAACTTCCACATGGGAAAAATATATTAAAAACAAAGATTCCAAGACTTACCAAGCGGGAAAACGCACAAACACACACACAGAACTTCGAGCTTTTGCAACCAGCGGCTGCTTCGTCAGGAAAGAGGGAAGGAAAATGAAAGATGAAAGGATGTGGGTTTTAAGGGAGAGGGTAAGGAGTCATTCCAATCCCGGGAGTGGAAAGACTTACCTTAGGGGGAAAAAGGATAGGTATATACACGCGCGCGCGAGCACACACACACATATCCATACATACATACACAGACACAACAAGCAGATTTTTTATATATATATATATAAAAGTCAGTTGAAGTATATAAAATAGAAAGAAACTTCCACATGGGAAAAATATATTAAAAACAAAGATTCCAAGACTTACCAAGCGGGAAAACGCACAAACACACACACAGAACTTCGAGCTTTTGCTATATATAAAATAGAAAGAAACTTCCACATGGGAAAAATATATTAAAAACAAAGATTCCAAGACTTACCAAGCGGGAAAGCGCCGGCAGACAGGCACATGAACAAAACACACAAACACACACATAGAATTACGAGCTTTCGCAACTGGCAGTTGCTTCGTCAGGAAAGAGGGAAGGAGAGGGAAAAATGAAAGGATGTGGGTTTTAAGGCAGAGGGTAAGGAGTCATTCCAATCCCGGGAGCGGAAAGACTTCCCTTACGGGAAAAAAAGGACAGGTGTACACTCGCACACACACACACACACATATCCATCCGCACATTCACAGACACAAGCAGACATATATATATATATATATATTGGAATGACCCCTTACCCTCTGCCTTAAAGCCCACATCCTTTCGTCTTTCCCTCTCCTTCCTGAAGAAGCAACCATCGGTTGTGAAAGCTAGTAATTCTGTGTGTGTGTTTGTGTGTTTTGTTCATGTGCCTGTCTGCCAGCGCTTTCCCGCTTGGTAAGTCTTGGAATCTTTGTTTTTAGTATATTTTTCCCATGTGGAAGTTTCTTTCTATTTTATTTACATCATCATTAATTTGAACCCAACAATTACGTTTGTTATTGTCTCTGTTGCATTTCAAAATCTTCTCTATCGTCTTACTTTCTCTTTTCATTTGTACAAGAAGTTTCACTCTGTATTCATCTTCCATTTTTCCGTAATCTACCATACATTTTATCCTGCCTAATTATACTCAATAATACGTAATTTACTTCCAAACCATAACCTAAAATTTTCAACGCTTTCAACATAACCGCTGCTATAAAATCCATTGTTCCAAGTTTACAAACATTTCGTGTAAACTCGTGAATACTATTTCACAGCTTCAGTTCCTTTCACCCATTACACAACCATCTCAGTTTTTTCCAACAACTTTCGTTTTATTTCCATTCCCGTTTTTCCCACATAACCGATCATTTTTTAGCAGCTTCCCACAGGTTTACACGTTATTATTTCTTCATCAAACAATTGTTAGCCTCATTCTCATAACCTGCCAGTACATAACCAGTCCTTTGAATACATTTACACACATATTCTTCGAGATTTTATTCGAAAATTTTTTTCGAATTTTATTTTTTCGGAAATTATTTTTTTGAAACTTTTTTCGAAAAAAAATTTTTTTTTCGAGAAATTTTTTTTCGAAATTTTCTTGAATTTCCCCACCCTTTAACGTGACCTGGAGACAACATAACTACCCAACCTTTGCACCCATTGTTGTTCACCAACCTAAGTTCAGCACATGATCAACATAGCTCATCTCAAACCAACACTTTTGCGACTTTTTTCACACCTTTATCTCTCCCTATACAAATCTCTATTTACTTTCACTTTAACCTCATATTACCCTTTCCACCTACTAATACCATGTCAACCTCACAACATCCCTACAACGACCCCATTAAATTTTATTTACATTCCCTCCGCAAACATGCCTTCACCCTAGCCAGATTACACTCCCATATTTTATTTACTCAGGCTTGTCTGACATTTGGCATTACTCCCAAAGGCCTCACACTTAAAGTTCCCATCTCTGGCTGCAATCGTTCTTTCCATCAGTCCTTATACCAGTTCCAAACAGCACAATCCATAGCCCTCACCCGCCTAATCCTTCACCTATACATCGACTCGGCCAATGAACACACCCGTCAACTCCTATCCCAAATCAAAGTCCTCAATCTGTCCTCTCCCACATCCACACCGGCTGTACATAGCATCCTCCTACAGGCCAACCGCAAATTAGAACAACATGCCACCCTCCACCTCAAAAAACTATCCAATCTCCTGGTTTCCCACCTCCGGAAAGGCAACTCACTCACCCTCCACAACCTTTCCAACAAACCTCAACCTCCTCTCATTGCACACAGACCCAGTCTCTCCCATCTACTCAATCTCCCACTTCCAGCTCCACTCCCCCCAACACCTCAAAATTCTAGTCAACACAATCTGGAACCACAACACCCCAATTCAGTAGTTAACCTTTCCTACAAACCCCTCTCCCAATCCGAAACCTCTGTCCTATCCAAAGGCCTCACCTTCAGCCCCACTCCCAGGTTCAACCAAACTGCCCTTGTCAAAGATTTACTGTCCTACACTCGTAGTCTCTGCTGGAAATATCACTCTGCCACGAAGAAAAACAATCCTGATCCCACTCCTAATGATCCAACTCCCCAAGATACTATCCAAATTGAACCCTGCCTGCAACAGTTCCGTCCTCCATCACAGCGGGACCCACCTCCTCTTCCTCAAAATCACCCTCTCCAAACCTTCCAGGAATTTCTCACTTCCAGCCTTGCCTCTCAATCATTCTTGAAAAACCGTAATCCTACTCCCAACATCACCACAGCCGAAGCCCAGGCTATCCGTGATCTGAAAGCTGACCGATCCATCATCATTCTTCCGGCTGACAAGGGTTCCACGACCGTGGTACTTGATCGTCGGGAGTATGTGGCTGAGGGACTGTGTCAGCTTTCAGACAACTCTACATACAAAGTTTGCCAAGGTAATCCCATTCCTGATGTCCAGGCGGAGCTTGAAGGAATCCTCAGAACCTTAGGCCCCCTACAAAACCTTTCACCTGACTCCATCAAACTCCTCACCCCACCGACACCTCGCACTCCTACCTTCTACCTACTTCCTAAAATCCACAAACCCAAACATCCTGGCCGCCCCATTGTAGCTGGTTACCAAGCCCCCACAGAACGTATCTCTGCCTACGTAGATCAACACCTTCAACCCATTACATGCAGTCTCCCATCCTTCATCAAAGACACCAACCACTTTCTCGAACGCCTGGAATCCGTATCCAGTCTGTTACCCCCGGAAACCATCCTTGTAACCATTGATGCCACTTCCCTATACACGAATATCCCGCACGTCCAGGGCCTCGCTGCAATGGAGCACTTCCTTTCACGCCGATCACCTGCCACCCTACCTAAAACCTCTTTCCTCGTCACCTTAGCCAGCTTCATCCTGACCCACAACTTCTTCACTTTTGAAGGCCAGACATACCAACAATTAAAGGGAACAGCCATGGGTACCAGGATGGCCCCCTCGTATGCCAACCTATTTATGGGTCGCTTAGAGGAAGCCTTCTTGGTTACCCAAGCCTGCCAACCCAAAGTTTGGTACAGGTTTATTGATGACATCTTCATGATCTGGACTCACAGTGAAGAACAACTACAGAATTTCCTCTCCAACCTCAACTCCTTTGGTTCCATCAGATTCACCTGGTCCTACTCCAAATCCCATGCCACTTTCCTAGACGTTGACCTCCATCTGTCCAATGGCCAGCTGCACACATCCGTCCACATCAAACCCACCAACAAGCAACAGTACCTCCATTATGACTGCTGCCACCCATTCCATATCAAACGGTCCCTTCCCTACAGCCTAGGCCTTCGTGGCAAACGAATCTGCTCCAGTCCTGAATCCCTCGACCATTACACCAACAACCTGAAATCAGCTTTCGCATCCCGCAACTACCCTCCCAACCTGGTACAGAAGCAGATAACCAGAGCCACCTCCTCATCCCCTCAAACCCAGAACCTCTCACAGTAGAACCCCAAAAGTGCCCCACTTGTGACAGAATACTTCCCGGGACTGGATCAGACCTTGAATGTGGCTCTCCAGCAGGGATATGACTTCCTAAAATCCTGCCCCGAAATGAGATCCATCCTTCATGAAATCCTCCCCACTCCACCAAGAGTGTCTTTCCGCCGTCCACCTAACCTTCATAACCTCTTGGTTCATCCCTATGAAATCCCCAAACCACCTTCCCTACCCTCTGGCTCCTACCCTTGCAACCGCCCCCGGTGTAAAACCTGTCCTATGCACCCTCCCACCACCACCTACTCCAGTCCTGTAACCCGGAAGGTGTACACGATCAAAGGGAGAGCCACGTGTGAAAGCACCCACGTGATTTACCAACTGACCTGCCTGCACTGTGACGCTTTCTATGTGGGAATGACCAGCAACAAACTGTCCATTCGCATGAATGGACACAGGCAGACAGTGTTTGTTGGTAATGAGGATCACCCTGTGGCTAAACATGTCTTGATGCATGGCCAGCACACCTTGGCACAGTGTTACACCGTCCGACTTATCTGGATACTTCCCACCAACACCAACCTATCCGAACTCCGGAGATGGGAACTCGCCCTTCAGTATATCCTCTCTTCTCGATACCCGCCAGGCCTCAACCTCCGCTAATTTCAAGTTGCCGCCGCTAATACATCACCTGTCTTTCAACAACTTCTTTGCCTCTGTACTTCCGCCTCGACTGACATCTCTGCCCTTACTCTTTGCCTTTAAATATGTCTGCTTGTGTCTGTGTATGTGCGGATGGATATGTGTGTGTGTGTGTGTGTGTGTGTGCGAGTGTACACCTGTCCTTTTTTTCCCCTAAGGGAAGTCTTTCCGCTCCCGGGATTGGAATGACTCCTTACCCTCTCCCTTCAAACCCACATCCTTTCGTCTTTCCCTCTCCTTCCTGAAGAAGCAACCATCGGTTGCGAAAGCTAGTAATTCTGTTTGTGTGTTTGTGTGTTTTGTTCATGTGCCTGTCTGCCGGCGCTTTCCCGCTTGGTAAGTCTTGGAATCTTTGTTTTTAATATATTTTTCCCATGTGGAAGTTTCTTTCTATTTTATTTACATCATCATTAATTTGAACCCAACAATTACGTTTGTTATTGTCTCTGTTGCATTTCGAAATCTTCTCTATCGTCTTACTTTCTCTTTTCATTTGTACAAGAAGTTTCACTCTGTATTCATCTTCCATTTTTCCGTAATCTACCATACATTTTATCCTGCCTAATTATACTCAATAATACGTAATTTACTTCCAAACCATAACCTAAAATTTTCAACGCTTTCAACATAACCGCTGCTATAAAATCCATTGTTCCAAGTTTACAAACATTTCGTGTAAACTCGTGAATACTATTTCACAGCTTCAGTTCCTTTCACCCATTACACAACCATCTCAGTTTTTTCCAACAACTTTCGTTTTATTTCCATTCCCGTTTTTCCCACATAACCGATCATTTTTTAGCAGCTTCCCACAGGTTTACACGTTATTATTTCTTCATCAAACAATTGTTAGCCTCATTCTCATAACCTGCCAGTACATAACCAGTCCTTTGAATACATTTACACACATATTCTTCGAGATTTTATTCGAAAATTTTTTTCGAATTTTATTTTTTCGGAAATTATTTTTTTGAAACTTTTTTCGAAAAAAAATTTTTTTTTCGAGAAATTTTTTTTCGAAATTTTCTTGAATTTCCCCACCCTTTAACGTGACCTGGAGACAACATAACTACCCAACCTTTGCACCCATTGTTGTTCACCAACCTAAGTTCAGCACATGATCAACATAGCTCATCTCAAACCAACACTTTTGCGACTTTTTTCACACCTTTATCTCTCCCTATACAAATCTCTATTTACTTTCACTTTAACCTCATATTACCCTTTCCACCTACTAATACCATGTCAACCTCACAACATCCCTACAACGACCCCATTAAATTTTATTTACATTCCCTCCGCAAACATGCCTTCACCCTAGCCAGATTACACTCCCATATTTTATTTACTCAGGCTTGTCTGACATTTGGCATTACTCCCAAAGGCCTCACACTTAAAGTTCCCATCTCTGGCTGCAATCGTTCTTTCCATCAGTCCTTATACCAGTTCCAAACAGCACAATCCATAGCCCTCACCCGCCTAATCCTTCACCTATACATCGACTCGGCCAATGAACACACCCGTCAACTCCTATCCCAAATCAAAGTCCTCAATCTGTCCTCTCCCACATCCACACCGGCTGTACATAGCATCCTCCTACAGGCCAACCGCAAATTAGAACAACATGCCACCCTCCACCTCAAAAAACTATCCAATCTCCTGGTTTCCCACCTCCGGAAAGGCAACTCACTCACCCTCCACAACCTTTCCAACAAACCTCAACCTCCTCTCATTGCACACAGACCCAGTCTCTCCCATCTACTCAATCTCCCACTTCCAGCTCCACTCCCCCCAACACCTCAAAATTCTAGTCAACACAATCTGGAACCACAACACCCCAATTCAGTAGTTAACCTTTCCTACAAACCCCTCTCCCAATCCGAAACCTCTGTCCTATCCAAAGGCCTCACCTTCAGCCCCACTCCCAGGTTCAACCAAACTGCCCTTGTCAAAGATTTACTGTCCTACACTCATAGTCTCTGCTGGAAATATCACTCTGCCACGAAGAAAAACAATCCTGATCCTACTCCTAATGATCCAACTCCCCAAGACACTATCCAAATTGAACCCTGCCTGCAACAGTTCCGTCCTCCATCACAGCGGGACCCACCTCCTCTTCCTCACCCTCTCCAAACCTTCCAGGAATTTCTCACTTCCAGCCTTGCCTCTCAATCATTCTTGAAAAACCGTAATCCTACTCCCAACATCACCACAGCCGAAGCCCAGGCTATCCGTGATCTGAAAGCTGACCGATCCATCATCATTCTTCCGGCTGACAAGGGTTCCACGACCGTGGTACTTGATCGTCGGGAGTATGTGGCTGAGGGACTGTGTCAGCTTTCAGACAACTCTACATACAAAGTTTGCCAAGGTAATCCCATTCCTGATGTCCAGGCGGAGCTTGAAGGAATCCTCAGAACCTTAGGCCCCCTACAAAACCTTTCACCTGACTCCATCAAACTCCTCACCCCACCGACACCTCGCACTCCTACCTTCTACCTACTTCCTAAAATCCACAAACCCAAACATCCTGGCCGCCCCATTGTAGCTGGTTACCAAGCCCCCACAGAACGTATCTCTGCCTACGTAGATCAACACCTTCAACCCATTACATGCAGTCTCCCATCCTTCATCAAAGACACCAACCACTTTCTCGAACGCCTGGAATCCGTATCCAGTCTGTTACCCCCGGAAACCATCCTTGTAACCATTGATGCCACTTCCCTATACACGAATATCCCGCACGTCCAGGGCCTCGCTGCAATGGAGCACTTCCTTTCACGCCGATCACCTGCCACCCTACCTAAAACCTCTTTCCTCGTCACCTTAGCCAGCTTCATCCTGACCCACAACTTCTTCACTTTTGAAGGCCAGACATACCAACAATTAAAGGGAACAGCCATGGGTACCAGGATGGCCCCTCGTATGCCAACCTATTTATGGGTCGCTTAGAGGAAGCCTTCTTGGTTACCCAAGCCTGCCAACCCAAAGTTTGGTACAGGTTTATTGATGACATCTTCATGATCTGGACTCACAGTGAAGAACAACTACAGAATTTCCTCTCCAACCTCAACTCCTTTGGTTCCATCAGATTCACCTGGTCCTACTCCAAATCCCATGCCACTTTCCTAGACGTTGACCTCCATCTGTCCAATGGCCAGCTGCACACATCCGTCCACATCAAACCCACCAACAAGCAACAGTACCTCCATTATGACAGCTGCCACCCATTTCATATCAAACGGTCCCTTCCCTACAGCCTAGGCCTTCGTGGCAAACGAATCTGCTCCAGTCCTGAATCCCTCGACCATTACACCAACAACCTGAAAACAGCTTTCGGATCCCGCAACTACCCTCCCAACCTGGTACAGAAGCAGATAACCAGAGCCACCTCCTCATCCCCTCAAACCCAGAACCTCTCACAGTAGAACGCCAAAAGTGCCCCATTTGTGACAGAATACTTCCCGGGACTGGATCAGACCTTGAATGTGGCTCTCCAGCAGGGATACGACTTCCTAAAATCCTGCCCCGAAATGAGATCCATCCTTCATGAAATCCTCCCCACTCCACCAAGAGTGTCTTTCCGCCGTCCACCTAACCTTCATAACCTCTTGGTTCATCCCTATGAAATCCCCAAACCACCTTCCCTACCCTCTGGCTCCTACCCTTGCAACCGCCCCCGGTGTAAAACCTGTCCTATGCACCCTCCCACCACCACCTACTCCAGTCCTGTAACCCGGAAGGTGTACACGATCAAAGGCAGAGCCACGTGTGAAAGCACCCACGTGATTTACCAACTGACCTGCCTGCACTGTGACGCTTTCTATGTGGGAATGACCAGCAACAAACTGTCCATTCGCATGAATGGACACAGGCAGACAGTGTTTGTTGGTAATGAGGATCACCCTGTGGCTAAACATGTCTTGATGCATGGCCAGCACACCTTGGCACAGTGTTACACCGTCCGACTTATCTGGATACTTCCCACCAACACCAACCTATCCGAACTCCGGAGATGGGAACTCGCCCTTCAGTATATCCTCTCTTCTCGATACCCGCCAGGCCTCAACCTCCGCTAATTTCAAGTTGCCGCCGCTCATACCTCACCTGTCTTTCAACAACTTCTTTGCCTCTGTACTTCCGCCTCGACTGACATCTCTGCCCTTACTCTTTGCCTTTAAATATGTCTGCTTGTGTCTGTGTATGTGCGGATGGATATGTGTGTGTGTGTGTGTGTGTGTGCGAGTGTACACCTGTCCTTTTTTTCCCCTAAGGGAAGTCTTTCCGCTCCCGGGATTGGAATGACTCCTTACCCTCTCCCTTCAAACCCACATCCTTTCGTCTTTCCCTCTCCTTCCTGAAGAAGCAACCATCGGTTGCGAAAGCTAGTAATTCTGTTTGTGTGTTTGTGTGTTTTGTTCATGTGCCTGTCTGCCGGCGCTTTCCCACTTGGTAAGTCTTGGAATCTTTGTTTTTAATATATTTTTCCCATGTGGAAGTTTCTTTCTATTTTATTTACATCATCATTAATTTGAACCCAACAATTACGTTTGTTATTGTCTCTGTTGCATTTCAAAATCTTCTCTATCGTCTTACTTTCTCTTTTCGTTTGTACAAGAAGTTTCACTCTGTATTCATCTTCCATTTTTCCGTAATCTACCATACATTTTATCCTGCCTAATTATACTCAATAATACGTAATTTACTTGCAAACCATAACCTAAAATTTTCAACGCTTTCAACATAACCGCTGCTATAAAATCCATTGTTCCAAGTTTACAAACATTTCGTGTAAACTCGTGAATACTATTTCACAGCTTCAGTTCCTTTCACCCATTACACAACCATCTCAGTTTTTTCCAACAACTTTCGTTTTATTTCCATTCCCGTTTTTCCCACATAACTGATCATTTTTTAGCAGCTTCCCACAGGTTTACACGTTATTATTTCTTCATCAAACAATTGTTAGCCTCATTCTCATAACCTGCCAGTACATAACCAGTCCTTTGAATACATTTACACACATATTCTTCGAGATTTTATTCGAAAATTTTTTTCGAATTTTATTTTTTCGGAAATTATTTTTTTGAAACTTTTTTCGAAAAAAAATTTTTTTTTCGAGAAAATTTTTTTCGAAATTTTCTTGAATTTTCCCACCCTTTAACGTGACCTGGAGACAACATAACTACCCAACCTTTGCACCCATTGTTGTTCACCAACCTAAGTTCAGCACATGATCAACATAGCTCATCTCAAACCAACACTTTTGCGACTTTTTTCACACCTTTATCTCTCCCTATACAAATCTCTATTTACTTTCACTTTAACCTCATATTACCCTTTCCACCTACTAATACCATGTCAACCTCACAACATCCCTACAACGACCCCATTAAATTTTATTTACATTCCCTCCGCAAACATGCCTTCACCCTAGCCAGATTACGCTCCCATATTTTATTTACTCAGGCTTGTCTGACATTTGGCATTACTCCCAAAGGCCTCACACTTAAAGTTCCCATCTCTGGCTGCAATCGTTCTTTCCATCAGTCCTTATACCAGTTCCAAACAGCACAATCCATAGCCCTCACCCGCCTAATCCTTCACCTATACATCGACTCGGCCAATGAACACACCCGTCAACTCCTATCCCAAATCAAAGTCCTCAATCTGTCCTCTCCCACATCCACACCGGCTGTACATAGCATCCTCCTACAGGCCAACCGCAAATTAGAACAACATGCCACCCTCCACCTCAAAAAACTATCCAATCTCCTGGTTTCCCACCTCCGGAAAGGCAACTCACTCACCCTCCACAACCTTTCCAACAAACCTCAACCTCCTCTCATTGCACACAGACCCAGTCTCTCCCATCTACTCAATCTCCCACTTCCAGCTCCACTCCCCCCAACACCTCAAAATTCTAGTCAACACAATCTGGAACCACAACACCCCAATTCAGTAGTTAACCTTTCCTACAAACCCCTCTCCCAATCCGAAACCTCTGTCCTATCCAAAGGCCTCACCTTCAGCCCCACTCCCAGGTTCAACCAAACTGCCCTTGTCAAAGATTTACTGTCCTACACTCGTAGTCTCTGCTGGAAATATCACTCTGCCACGAAGAAAAACAATCCTGATCCCACTCCTAATGATCCAACTCCCCAAGACACTATCCAAATTGAACCCTGCCTGCAACAGTTCCGTCCTCCATCACAGCGGGACCCACCTCCTCTTCCTCACCCTCTCCAAACCTTCCAGGAATTTCTCACTTCCAGCCTTGCCTCTCAATCATTCTTGAAAAACCGTAATCCTACTCCCAACATCACCACAGCCGAAGCCCAGGCTATCCGTGATCTGAAAGCTGACCGATCCATCATCATTCTTCCGGCTGACAAGGGTTCCACGACCGTGGTACTTGATCGTCGGGAGTATGTGGCTGAGGGACTGTGTCAGCTTTCAGACAACTCTACATACAAAGTTTGCCAAGGTAATCCCATTCCTGATGTCCAGGCGGAGCTTGAAGGAATCCTCAGAACCTTAGGCCCCCTACAAAACCTTTCACCTGACTCCATCAAACTCCTCACCCCACCGACACCTCGCACTCCTACCTTCTACCTACTTCCTAAAATCCACAAACCCAAACATCCTGGCCGCCCCATTGTAGCTGGTTACCAAGCCCCCACAGAACGTATCTCTGCCTACGTAGATCAACACCTTCAACCCATTACATGCAGTCTCCCATCCTTCATCAAAGACACCAACCACTTTCTCGAACGCCTGGAATCCGTATCCAGTCTGTTACCCCCGGAAACCATCCTTGTAACCATTGATGCCACTTCCCTATACACGAATATCCCGCACGTCCAGGGCCTCGCTGCAATGGAGCACTTCCTTTCACGCCGATCACCTGCCACCCTACCTAAAACCTCTTTCCTCGTCACCTTAGCCAGCTTCATCCTGACCCACAACTTCTTCACTTTTGAAGGCCAGACATACCAACAATTAAAGGGAACAGCCATGGGTACCAGGATGGCCCCCTCGTATGCCAACCTATTTATGGGTCGCTTAGAGGAAGCCTTCTTGGTTACCCAAGCCTGCCAACCCAAAGTTTGGTACAGGTTTATTGATGACATCTTCATGATCTGGACCCACAGTGAAGAACAACTACAGAATTTCCTCTCCAACCTCAACTCCTTTGGTTCCATCAGATTCACCTGGTCCTACTCCAAATCCCATGCCACTTTCCTAGACGTTGACCTCCATCTGTCCAATGGCCAGCTGCACACATCCGTCCACATCAAACCCACCAACAAGCAACAGTACCTCCATTATGACTGCTGCCACCCATTCCATATCAAACGGTCCCTTCCCTACAGCCTAGGCCTTCGTGGCAAACGAATCTGCTCCAGTCCTGAATCCCTCGACCATTACACCAACAACCTGAAAACAGCTTTCGGATCCCGCAACTACCCTCCCAACCTGGTACAGAAGCAGATAACCAGAGCCACCTCCTCATCCCCTCAAACCCAGAACCTCTCACAGTAGAACGCCAAAAGTGCCCCATTTGTGACAGAATACTTCCCGGGACTGGATCAGACCTTGAATGTGGCTCTCCAGCAGGGATACGACTTCCTAAAATCCTGCCCCGAAATGAGATCCATCCTTCATGAAATCCTCCCCACTCCACCAAGAGTGTCTTTCCGCCGTCCACCTAACCTTCATAACCTCTTGGTTCATCCCTATGAAATCCCCAAACCACCTTCCCTACCCTCTGGCTCCTACCCTTGCAACCGCCCCCGGTGTAAAACCTGTCCTATGCACCCTCCCACCACCACCTACTCCAGTCCTGTAACCCGGAAGGTGTACACGATCAAAGGCAGAGCCACGTGTGAAAGCACCCACGTGATTTACCAACTGACCTGCCTGCACTGTGACGCTTTCTATGTGGGAATGACCAGCAACAAACTGTCCATTCGCATGAATGGACACAGGCAGACAGTGTTTGTTGGTAATGAGGATCACCCTGTGGCTAAACATGCCTTGGTGCACGGCCAGCACATCTTGGCACAGTGTTACACCATCCGACTTATCTGGATACTTCCCACCAACACCAACCTATCCGAACTCCGGAGATGGGAACTCGCCCTTCAGTATATCCTCTCTTCTCGATACCCGCCAGGCCTCAACCTCCGCTAATTTCAAGTTGCCGCCGCTCATACCTCACCTGTCTTTCAACAACTTCTTTGCCTCTGTACTTCCGCCTCGACTGACATCTCTGCCCTTACTCTTTGCCTTTAAATATGTCTGCTTGTGTCTGTGTATGTGCGGATGGATATGTGTGTGTGTGTGTGTGTGTGTGTGTGTGCGAGTGTACACCTGTCCTTTTTTTCCCCTAAGGGAAGTCTTTCCGCTCCCGGGATTGGAATGACTCCTTACCCTCTCCCTTCAAACCCACATCCTTTCGTCTTTCCCTCTCCTTCCTGAAGAAGCAACCATCGGTTGCGAAAGCTAGTAATTCTGTTTGTGTGTTTTGTTCATGTGCCTGTCTGCCGGCGCTTTCCCACTTGGTAAGTCTTGGAATCTTTGTTTTTAATATATTTTTCCCATGTGGAAGTTTCTTTCTATTTTATTTACATCATCATTAATTTGAACCCAACAATTACGTTTGTTATTGTCTCTGTTGCATTTCAAAATCTTCTCTATCGTCTTACTTTCTCTTTTCGTTTGTACAAGAAGTTTCACTCTGTATTCATCTTCCATTTTTCCGTAATCTACCATACATTTTATCCTGCCTAATTATACTCAATAATACGTAATTTACTTCCAAACCATAACCTAAAATTTTCAACGCTTTCAACATAACCGCTGCTATAAAATCCATTGTTCCAAGTTTACAAACATTTCGTGTAAACTCGTGAATACTATTTCACAGCTTCAGTTCCTTTCACCCATTACACAACCATCTCAGTTTTTTCCAACAACTTTCGTTTTATTTCCATTCCCGTTTTTCCCACATAACTGATCATTTTTTAGCAGCTTCCCACAGGTTTACACGTTATTATTTCTTCATCAAACAATTGTTAGCCTCATTCTCATAACCTGCCAGTACATAACCAGTCCTTTGAATACATTTACACACATATTCTTCGAGATTTTATTCGAAAATTTTTTTCGAATTTTATTTTTTCGGAAATTATTTTTTTGAAACTTTTTTCGAAAAAAAATTTTTTTTTCGAGAAAATTTTTTTCGAAATTTTCTTGAATTTTCCCACCCTTTAACGTGACCTGGAGACAACATAACTACCCAACCTTTGCACCCATTGTTGTTCACCAACCTAAGTTCAGCACATGATCAACATAGCTCATCTCAAACCAACACTTTTGCGACTTTTTTCACACCTTTATCTCTCCCTATACAAATCTCTATTTACTTTCACTTTAACCTCATATTACCCTTTCCACCTACTAATACCATGTCAACCTCACAACATCCCTACAACGACCCCATTAAATTTTATTTACATTCCCTCCGCAAACATGCCTTCACCCTAGCCAGATTACGCTCCCATATTTTATTTACTCAGGCTTGTCTGACATTTGGCATTACTCCCAAAGGCCTCACACTTAAAGTTCCCATCTCTGGCTGCAATCGTTCTTTCCATCAGTCCTTATACCAGTTCCAAACAGCACAATCCATAGCCCTCACCCGCCTAATCCTTCACCTATACATCGACTCGGCCAATGAACACACCCGTCAACTCCTATCCCAAATCAAAGTCCTCAATCTGTCCTCTCCCACATCCACACCGGCTGTACATAGCATCCTCCTACAGGCCAACCGCAAATTAGAACAACATGCCACCCTCCACCTCAAAAAACTATCCAATCTCCTGGTTTCCCACCTCCGGAAAGGCAACTCACTCACCCTCCACAACCTTTCCAACAAACCTCAACCTCCTCTCATTGCACACAGACCCAGTCTCTCCCATCTACTCAATCTCCCACTTCCAGCTCCACTCCCCCCAACACCTCAAAATTCTAGTCAACACAATCTGGAACCACAACACCCCAATTCAGTAGTTAACCTTTCCTACAAACCCCTCTCCCAATCCGAAACCTCTGTCCTATCCAAAGGCCTCACCTTCAGCCCCACTCCCAGGTTCAACCAAACTGCCCTTGTCAAAGATTTACTGTCCTACACTCGTAGTCTCTGCTGGAAATATCACTCTGCCACGAAGAAAAACAATCCTGATCCCACTCCTAATGATCCAACTCCCCAAGATACTATCCAAATTGAACCCTGCCTGCAACAGTTCCGTCCTCCATCACAGCGGGACCCACCTCCTCTTCCTCAAAATCACCCTCTCCAAACCTTCCAGGAATTTCTCACTTCCAGCCTTGCCTCTCAATCATTCTTGAAAAACCGTAATCCTACTCCCAACATCACCACAGCCGAAGCCCAGGCTATCCGTGATCTGAAAGCTGACCGATCCATCATCATTCTTCCGGCTGACAAGGGTTCCACGACCGTGGTACTTGATCGTCGGGAGTATGTGGCTGAGGGACTGTGTCAGCTTTCAGACAACTCTACATACAAAGTTTGCCAAGGTAATCCCATTCCTGATGTCCAGGCGGAGCTTGAAGGAATCCTCAGAACCTTAGGCCCCCTACAAAACCTTTCACCTGACTCCATCAAACTCCTCACCCCACCGACACCTCGCACTCCTACCTTCTACCTACTTCCTAAAATCCACAAACCCAAACCTCCTGGCCGCCCCATTGTAGCTGGTTACCAAGCCCCCACAGAACGTATCTCTGCCTACGTAGATCAACACCTTCAACCCATTACATGCAGTCTCCCATCCTTCATCAAAGACACCAACCACTTTCTCGAACGCCTGGAATCCGTATCCAGTCTGTTACCCCCGGAAACCATCCTTGTAACCATTGATGCCACTTCCCTATACACGAATATCCCGCACGTCCAGGGCCTCGCTGCAATGGAGCACTTCCTTTCACGCCGATCACCTGCCACCCTACCTAAAACCTCTTTCCTCGTCACCTTAGCCAGCTTCATCCTGACCCACAACTTCTTCACTTTTGAAGGCCAGACATACCAACAATTAAAGGGAACAGCCATGGGTACCAGGATGGCCCCCTCGTATGCCAACCTATTTATGGGTCGCTTAGAGGAAGCCTTCTTGGTTACCCAAGCCTGCCAACCCAAAGTTTGGTACAGGTTTATTGATGACATCTTCATGATCTGGACTCACAGTGAAGAACAACTACAGAATTTCCTCTCCAACCTCAACTCCTTTGGTTCCATCAGATTCACCTGGTCCTACTCCAAATCCCATGCCACTTTCCTAGACGTTGACCTCCATCTGTCCAATGGCCAGCTGCACACATCCGTCCACATCAAACCCACCAACAAGCAACAGTACCTCCATTATGACAGCTGCCACCCATTCCATATCAAACGGTCCCTTCCCTACAGCCTAGGCCTTCGTGGCAAACGAATCTGCTCCAGTCCTGAATCCCTCGACCATTACACCAACAACCTGAAATCAGCTTTCGCATCCCGCAACTACCCTCCCAACCTGGTACAGAAGCAGATAACCAGAGCCACCTCCTCATCCCCTCAAACCCAGAACCTCTCACAGTAGAACCCCAAAAGTGCCCCACTTGTGACAGAATACTTCCCGGGACTGGATCAGACCTTGAATGTGGCTCTCCAGCAGGGATACGACTTCCTAAAATCCTGCCCCGAAATGAGATCCATCCTTCATGAAATCCTCCCCACTCCACCAAGAGTGTCTTTCCGCCATCCACCTAACCTTCATAACCTCTTGGTTCATCCCTATGAAATCCCCAAACCACCTTCCCTACCCTCTGGCTCCTACCCTTGCAACCGCCCCCGGTGTAAAACCTGTCCTATGCACCCTCCCACCACCACCTACTCCAGTCCTGTAACCCGGAAGGTGTACACGATCAAAGGGAGAGCCACGTGTGAAAGCACCCACGTGATTTACCAACTGACCTGCCTGCACTGTGACGCTTTCTATGTGGGAATGACCAGCAACAAACTGTCCATTTGCATGAATGGACACAGGCAGACAGTGTTTGTTGGTAATGAGGATCACCCTGTGGCTAAACATGCCTTGATGCATGGCCAGCACATCTTGGCACAGTGTTACACCATCCGACTTATCTGGATACTTCCCACCAACACCAACCTATCCGAACTCCGGAGATGGGAACTCGCCCTTCAGTATATCCTCTCTTCTCGATACCCGCCAGGCCTCAACCTCCGCTAATTTCAAGTTGCCGCCGCTCATACCTCACCTGTCTTTCAACAACTTCTTTGCCTCTGTACTTCCGCCTCGACTGACATCTCTGCCCTTACTCTTTGCCTTTAAATATGTCTGCTTGTGTCTGTGTATGTGCGGATGGATATGTGTGTGTGTGTGTGTGTGTGCGAGTGTACACCTGTCCTTTTTTTCCCCTAAGGGAAGTCTTTCCGCTCCCGGGATTGGAATGACTCCTTACCCTCTCCCTTCAAACCCACATCCTTTCGTCTTTCCCTCTCCTTCCTGAAGAAGCAACCATCGGTTGCGAAAGCTAGTAATTCTGTTTGTGTGTTTGTGTGTTTTGTTCATGTGCCTGTCTGCCGGCGCTTTCCCACTTGGTAAGTCTTGGAATCTTTGTTTTTAATATATTTTTCCCATGTGGAAGTTTCTTTCTATTTTATTTACATCATCATTAATTTGAACCCAACAATTACGTTTGTTATTGTCTCTGTTGCATTTCAAAATCTTCTCTATCGTCTTACTTTCTCTTTTCGTTTGTACAAGAAGTTTCACTCTGTATTCATCTTCCATTTTTCCGTAATCTACCATACATTTTATCCTGCCTAATTATACTCAATAATACGTAATTTACTTCCAAACCATAACCTAAAATTTTCAATGCTTTCAACATAACCGCTGCTATAAAATCCATTGTTCCAAGTTTACAAACATTTCGTGTAAACTCGTGAATACTATTTCACAGCTTCAGTTCCTTTCACCCATTACACAACCATCTCAGTTTTTTCCAACAACTTTCGTTTTATTTCCATTCCCGTTTTTCCCACATAACTGATCATTTTTTAGCAGCTTCCCACAGGTTTACACGTTATTATTTCTTCATCAAACAATTGTTAGCCTCATTCTCATAACCTGCCAGTACATAACCAGTCCTTTGAATACATTTACACACATATTCTTCGAGATTTTATTCGAAAATTTTTTTCGAATTTTATTTTTTCGGAAATTATTTTTTTGAAACTTTTTTCGAAAAAAAATTTTTTTTTCGAGAAAATTTTTTTCGAAATTTTCTTGAATTTTCCCACCCTTTAACGTGACCTGGAGACAACATAACTACCCAACCTTTGCACCCATTGTTGTTCACCAACCTAAGTTCAGCACATGATCAACATAGCTCATCTCAAACCAACACTTTTGCGACTTTTTTCACACCTTTATCTCTCCCTATACAAATCTCTATTTACTTTCACTTTAACCTCATATTACCCTTTCCACCTACTAATACCATGTCAACCTCACAACATCCCTACAACGACCCCATTAAATTTTATTTACATTCCCTCCGCAAACATGCCTTCACCCTAGCCAGATTACGCTCCCATATTTTATTTACTCAGGCTTGTCTGACATTTGGCATTACTCCCAAAGGCCTCACACTTAAAGTTCCCATCTCTGGCTGCAATCGTTCTTTCCATCAGTCCTTATACCAGTTCCAAACAGCACAATCCATAGCCCTCACCCGCCTAATCCTTCACCTATACATCGACTCGGCCAATGAACACACCCGTCAACTCCTATCCCAAATCAAAGTCCTCAATCTGTCCTCTCCCACATCCACACCGGCTGTACATAGCATCCTCCTACAGGCCAACCGCAAATTAGAACAACATGCCACCCTCCACCTCAAAAAACTATCCAATCTCCTGGTTTCCCACCTCCGGAAAGGCAACTCACTCACCCTCCACAACCTTTCCAACAAACCTCAACCTCCTCTCATTGCACACAGACCCAGTCTCTCCCATCTACTCAATCTCCCACTTCCAGCTCCACTCCCCCCAACACCTCAAAATTCTAGTCAACACAATCTGGAACCACAACACCCCAATTCAGTAGTTAACCTTTCCTACAAACCCCTCTCCCAATCCGAAACCTCTGTCCTATCCAAAGGCCTCACCTTCAGCCCCACTCCCAGGTTCAACCAAACTGCCCTTGTCAAAGATTTACTGTCCTACACTCGTAGTCTCTGCTGGAAATATCACTCTGCCACGAAGAAAAACAATCCTGATCCCACTCCTAATGATCCAACTCCCCAAGATACTATCCAAATTGAACCCTGCCTGCAACAGTTCCGTCCTCCATCACAGCGGGACCCACCTCCTCTTCCTCAAAATCACCCTCTCCAAACCTTCCAGGAATTTCTCACTTCCAGCCTTGCCTCTCAATCATTCTTGAAAAACCGTAATCCTACTCCCAACATCACCACAGCCGAAGCCCAGGCTATCCGTGATCTGAAAGCTGACCGATCCATCATCATTCTTCCGGCTGACAAGGGTTCCACGACCGTGGTACTTGATCGTCGGGAGTATGTGGCTGAGGGACTGTGTCAGCTTTCAGACAACTCTACATACAAAGTTTGCCAAGGTAATCCCATTCCTGATGTCCAGGCGGAGCTTGAAGGAATCCTCAGAACCTTAGGCCCCCTACAAAACCTTTCACCTGACTCCATCAAACTCCTCACCCCACCGACACCTCGCACTCCTACCTTCTACCTACTTCCTAAAATCCACAAACCCAAACATCCTGGCCGCCCCATTGTAGCTGGTTACCAAGCCGCCACAGAACGTATCTCTGCCTACGTAGATCAACACCTTCAACCCATTACATGCAGTCTCCCATCCTTCATCAAAGACACCAACCACTTTCTCGAACGCCTGGAATCCGTATCCAGTCTGTTACCCCCGGAAACCATCCTTGTAACCATTGATGCCACTTCCCTATACACGAATATCCCGCACGTCCAGGGCCTCGCTGCAATGGAGCACTTCCTTTCACGCCGATCACCTGCCACCCTACCTAAAACCTCTTTCCTCGTCACCTTAGCCAGCTTCATCCTGACCCACAACTTCTTCACTTTTGAAGGCCAGACATACCAACAATTAAAGGGAACAGCCATGGGTACCAGGATGGCCCCCTCGTATGCCAACCTATTTATGGGTCGCTTAGAGGAAGCCTTCTTGGTTACCCAAGCCTGCCAACCCAAAGTTTGGTACAGGTTTATTGATGACATCTTCATGATCTGGACTCACAGTGAAGAACAACTACAGAATTTCCTCTCCAACCTCAACTCCTTTGGTTCCATCAGATTCACCTGGTCCTACTCCAAATCCCATGCCACTTTCCTAGACATTGACCTCCATCTGTCCAATGGCCAGCTGCACACATCCGTCCACATCAAACCCACCAACAAGCAACAGTACCTCCATTATGACAGCTGCCACCCATTCCATATCAAACGGTCCCTTCCCTACAGCCTAGGCCTTCGTGGCAAACGAATCTGCTCCAGTCCTGAATCCCTCGACCATTACACCAACAACCTGAAATCAGCTTTCGCATCCCGCAACTACCCTCCCAACCTGGTACAGAAGCAGATAACCAGAGCCACCTCCTCATCCCCTCAAACCCAGAACCTCTCACAGTAGAACCCCAAAAGTGCCCCACTTGTGACAGAATACTTCCCGGGACTGGATCAGACCTTGAATGTGGCTCTCCAGCAGGGATACGACTTCCTAAAATCCTGCCCCGAAATGAGATCCATCCTTCATGAAATCCTCCCCACTCCACCAAGAGTGTCTTTCCGCCGTCCACCTAACCTTCATAACCTCTTGGTTCATCCCTATGAAATCCCCAAACCACCTTCCCTACCCTCTGGCTCCTACCCTTGCAACCGCCCCCGGTGTAAAACCTGTCCTATGCACCCTCCCACCACCACCTACTCCAGTCCTGTAACCCGGAAGGTGTACACGATCAAAGGGAGAGCCACGTGTGAAAGCACCCACGTGATTTACCAACTGACCTGCCTGCACTGTGACGCTTTCTATGTGGGAATGACCAGCAACAAACTGTCCATTCGCATGAATGGACACAGGCAGACAGTGTTTGTTGGTAATGAGGATCACCCTGTGGCTAAACATGCCTTGATGCATGGCCAGCACATCTTGGCACAGTGTTACACCGTCCGACTTATCTGGATACTTCCCACCAACACCAACCTATCCGAACTCCGGAGATGGGAACTCGCCCTTCAGTATATCCTCTCTTCTCGATACCCGCCAGGCCTCAACCTCCGCTAATTTCAAGTTGCCGCCGCTCATACCTCACCTGTGTTTCAACAACTTCTTTGCCTCTGTACTTCCGCCTCGACTGACATCTCTGCCCTTACTCTTTGCCTTTAAATATGTCTGCTTGTGTCTGTGTATGTGCGGATGGATATGTGTGTGTGTGTGTGTGTGTGTGTGTGCGAGTGTACACCTGTCCTTTTTTTCCCCTAAGGGAAGTCTTTCCGCTCCCGGGATTGGAATGACTCCTTACCCTCTCCCTTCAAACCCACATCCTTTCGTCTTTCCCTCTCCTTCCTGAAGAAGCAACCATCGGTTGCGAAAGCTAGTAATTCTGTGTGTGTGTTTGTGTGTTTTGTTCATGTGCCTGTCTGCCGGCGCTTTCCCGCTTGGTAAGTTTTGGAATCTTTGTTTTTAATATATTTTTCCCATGTGGAAGTTTCTTTCTATATATATATATATATATATATATATATATATAACAGATTTTGTAGTGAATATTGGTTTTTAAATGCACAAACTATAATGAATGCATATCCAATCCCTAACATTACAGATTCATTAGACAATCTAGGAAATTGTAAGTATTTTTTAACGATAGACATTCGAAGTGGTTACCACTAACTAGAAGGGTTTCAAGATTATAGACATAAAACTGCATTCACTGCCAATTCTGGACACTACCCACATCGGAGAATGCCGTCCTGTTGAAAGAATGCTCCTGCTGCTTTTCAAAGGTTACTGGATCGTGTCCTCCTTGGTTTAAAGCACTAAATTGGTTTGGTCTACCTGGATGATGTAGTAGTAGAATGAAAAGCAATGGGAAAACATATTAAAAGTTTAAATGAAATGTTTAGTAGGTTATGAGCAGCATGTCTTATTTTTAAGTGCAGAGAAATGTCATTTTGCAAGAGCAATGTATCTAGGTCATATTATTAGAAGAGACAGAGTCAAAACAGATCCGAGATTTATATCAGCCATATGTGACTTTCCAGTGCCAAAGACTAATAAGCAGCTGCAATCTTATATTGGTTTATGTAATTACTACCATAAATTTGTAAAGGGTTTTGCTGAATTGCATGACCATTAACCAGGTTGCTTAAGAAAGGAGCTAGTTTCCAATGGTCACCACAGTGTCATGAGGCTATTGAGAAACTTAAGAAAATTTTAGTGTCAGATTCTGTGTTAGTGTTTCCTGATTTTGAACATCAATTCATACTGGCATGTGACACACCTTATATCGCGTTGGGTTGTGTATTAAGTCAAAATATAAGTGGAAATGAACATCCAGTGGCATATGCCTCCAGGCAGTTAAATAAAGCAGAAACAAATTATTCCACAACAGAGAAGGAAATGCTAGCTATAATATATGGAATTTCATACTTTTGTAGTTATTTGTATGGTAGGAAATTCAAAGTAATTACGGACCATGCAGCCCTCGGTTAGTTGGTTACTAGGGTTAAAGGATCCATCAAGCCGACTGGCGAGATGGGCACTGAAATTCAGTAAATTTGATTATGAAGTGATTCATAAATCGGGAACTTCAAATAAAAATGCTGACACATTAAGCAGAAAGGTTGCAGCTTTACAAATAATAGGTTTTCATCAGACGGACTAGATAAAGGTAAACTACCTGTCAGAGAGTGCACCTTGTTTTGCAGCCAACTACAGTTTGAAATACGAGAATGCTTGCTATGCAGAACTACAAAGTGCAGACCACACATTGTCGTTCCTGCAGTGCTGAAGTAAGAAGTGTTACATCACACCCATGACCATGTTTCATCAGGTCACGGAGGTAAACATACAACAGATCAACAAGTAGCTGAAACATTCTGGTGGAAGACACATCACAATCATGTAGTGCAATATGTAAAAACTGTATTCCATGCACACAACGATCAGATTTAAGTCATCAAAAGATTGAGTTACGACGACTACTGTATTCCATGCACACAACGATCACATTTAAGTCATCAAAAGATTGAGTTACGGCGACTATAGATAATTTTCCTTTTTAGGATTAGGCATTCTGGGCCCTTTTAAGAAAATACCTGCTGGGAACAAATATGTTTCAACAATTTTGGACCATTTTTACGTTATCTGGTTATGGTAGCTATTCCTGATCTGAAGGCTAGTACAGTACCACAAGCAATGGTGAACAATTGGCTATGTAAGTACAGTATACCTGAAACTATTGTTACAGACCAGGGAAAAATTTTTGCATCTGAACTACCGAAACAACTATGTCAGTTATTACAAATTAAGAAGTTACCTACCAGTCCATTTCATCCTCAAGCAAATGGGTGAACCGAACAAGTGCACCATACGTTTTTTAAGATGTTGAGTCACTATGTTGATTCACAGCATTTAAGTTGGGACATCTATTTGAACCTAGTCATCTGTGCCTACAATGCAAAGTTCATTCTGGAACAGGTCTCTCACCATACAAAGTTATATATGGTAGGAAAATGCCATCATCTTTCGATGTACTCCAACATAAACTGGATCCACAAGATGAACCAGTGAAAAAATTTGCAAAAAAGTTAAAGAAATTTCGAAACTGGTGAAACGCACCAATGGGCACAATATTTCGGCAATCGGACATGTCACCACCATCATGTCTGATCACCAAAACATTGTGCCTGTTGAACAGTATGAACCAGTAGTACACCCATGGACTTTTCAATCAATCAACAAATATGTCTGGAGAAATTGAAGAATTACATTGCAGTGGATTATTGATGAAGGACGTCATTAGTGAATATATCTATTATCACAGTACAATTAAAATGCCTAGCTCCTTATACAGGTGCCAACCTGATCAATATGGCTGAACACCACATACACTATGTGACCAAAAGTATCCGGACACCTGGCTGAAAATGACTAACAAGTTTGTGGTGCCCTCCATTGGTAATGCTGGAAAGTTTCTTGGGGAATGGCAGCCCATTCTTCATGAACTGCTGCATTGAGGAGAGGTCGGTGAGGCCTGGCATGAAGTCAGCATTCCAAAAGATACGAAATGTGTTCTATAGGATTCAGGTCAGGACTCTGTGCAGGCCAGTCCATTACAGGGATGTTATTGTCATGTAACCACTCTGCCACAGGCAATGCATTATGAACAAGTGCTCGTTCGTGTTGAAAGATGCAATCACCATCCTCGAATCGCTCTTCAGCAGTAGAAAGCAAGTAGGTGCTTAAAACATCAATGTAGGCCTGTGTTATGATAGTGCCATGCAAAACAAAAAGGGGTGCAAGCCCCCTCCACGGAAAACATGGCCACACCTTAACACCACCGCCTTCGAATTTTAGTGTTGGCACTACACACACTGGCAGATGACATTCACTGGGCATTCGCCATACCTATACCCTACCATTGGATGGCCACATTGTGTACTGTGATTTGTCACACATTTTACCACTGTTCAATCATCCAATGTTTATGCTCTTTACACCAAATGAGGCATCATCTGGCATTTACCGGCATGATGTGTGGCTTATGAGCAACCGCTCGACCATAAAATACAAGTTTTCTCACTTCCCGGCTAACTGTCATAGTACTTGTAATGGATCATGATGCAGTCTGAATTCCTGTTGATGGTCTGGATAGATGTCTGCATATTACACATTACGACCCTCTTCAACTGTTGGCAGTCTCTGTCAGTCAACAGACGAGGTTGGCCTGTACCCTTTTGTGCTGTATGTGTCCCTTCACGTTTCCACTTCACTATCTCATCTGAAACAGTGAACCTACGCACGTTTAGGAGTGTGGAAATCTCCCATACAGATGTATGACACAAGTAGTACCCAATCACCTGACCACTTTCGAAGTCTGTGAGTTCCACAGAGCACCCCATTCTGCTCTCTCATGATGTCTAATGACTACTGAGGCCGCTGATATGGATTACCTGACATTAGATGGAAGAACAGTGCATCTAATATGAAAACGTATGTTTTTGGGGTGCCTGGATACTTTTGATCACACAGTGTATTATAATTTCTTAGACTTTCCCAGTGATTCTTCACCAGAAGTTTCCTGATACTCGTCACTTTATTGACCAGGCCCATATTTATGCTTGGACGGTGCCAGGTGTTCATTACACCATCTGCACTCGCTGTGCGTGTTTCTTGTGGTGGTATTCATCTCTAGGTATTTCCTATCCCATCTGCACGTGTTGTTCTGCATTACATCCACACCCACCAGGTGCATTCCAAGTACTATCATGAAATTGTAGACATTCCTTATGCTGTTTGCAGCAGCTGCGACTTACTCTTGCAGCCATATCATCCTCCTGGCATTCTGAATTCGGTACATGCCTGTCAGGTGCACCTCAAGAGGCATTAGGCTCATGTTGGAGTTGCATATTATGTCTATGCACCCTGAAATTATCTCTTGTGGCAGTAGCTGCCATGTAGTGTTCCATATTACATCTGCTCCGAGGTTGTCTGATGCCTAAGGTTTCAGGTGGTTGATGTTGTTCCCTATCTATTGGAGAAATTCAAGGATGGAGCCCTTACAACTGCTGCCTACCAGCTGACGTGTTTCTTCAGATATGAAGATGACATATTCGGTTTCTGGCAGCCCAATTGGAAAAGATTGGATGAGGTCCTAGACCATCTGCACTTAAGATGTTCCAACATTAAGTTCACCATGAAACTAGAGAATGATGGTCAGCCGCTGTTTCTGACTGTCCTGGTGAAGAGGAAGGCAGATGGCCACATTGTGTATAGGAAGCCAACACACTGACTTATATCAACAGGCCAACAGCTGTCATCACCTAGTACAGAAGAACAAGACAGTCAAAACACTTGTACACTAAGCCAACACACACTCTGACCAAGACAGCTTGACAGCAGAGTTGGAACATCTACAAGAAGTATTCCAGGACAATGGCTATTCCAAACAGGGACATCTGCAAAGCATAACATCCCACCAGATGACCTGATACAATGGAAGAGGAATAAGAAGAAGAGACCAGGAAGGTAGTCCTTCTAGCTTATGCTGGGCCTGTCTCTGCTAAGATCAACAGAATCCTGAGGATACGCAAAATCTGTACTGTCCGCCCAGCAAGATCAGGGCACTCCTTGGAATGGTCAAGTCTTGAGAATACTTCCCTCTTTGTAAAGTACTCTTTTATACACTAGTAATCTCTAACATTTTCTTTCACCAATTTCACTGTTTTTGAGCAGTAACAGGCTGTTAGTTAACTTGAGAAAATGATTTTGCTCCCTCAATACTAACAAGGGAACCTCCCCATCGCACCCCCCTGAGATTTAGTTATAAGTTGGCACAGTGGTTAGGCCTTGAAAAACTGAACACAGATCAATCGAGAGAACAGGAAGAAGTTGTATGGAACTATGAAAAAAATAAGCAAAATATACAAACTGAGTAGCCCATGAGCAAGATAGGCAACATCAAGGATAGTGTGAGCTCAGGAGCGCCGTGGTCCCGTGGTTAGCGTGAACAGCTGCAGAACAAGAGGTCATTGGTTCAAGTCTACCCTCGAGTGAAAAATTTACTTTCTTTATTTTCGCAAAGTTATGATCTGTCCGTTTGTCCATTGATGTCTCTGTTCACTGTAATAAGTTTAGTGTCTGTGTTTTGCAACCGCACCACAAAACCGTGCGATTAGTAGACGAAAGGACGTGCCTCTCCAATGGGAACCGAAAACATTTGATCGCAAGGTCATAGGTCAACCGATTCCTTCACAGGAAAACATGTCTGATATATTCTATACGACACTGGTGACGGCATGTGCGTCACATGACAGGAATATGTTGTTGACCCACCTAACGTGTACACTTGGCGAATGGGTAAAAAGATTCTTCTACCTTGCCCGTTTAGGTTTTCTTGTGGATGTGATAATCACTCCCAAAAATGTGATGAAAACATAAGAGTTTGTCACATAAACTGCAACAAATGAATGCAAGAGTTTCACAGTTGTACCGTTTTCCCTGTGCTCTGTGAAAACATATGTTTTTAACTTTTTCAAATTTTTCCGTGTATAGACCGTCAAATCCTGCATATGTCCAAGCAAATCTGAACATGTCCTGGAATTTTGGAGAGCGAAATTGATTATGAGTGAGTGGCTGAACTTTGATAATTGACACACGATCACATAAACAATACTGCTCTGTGTATCTGTGCAGCTTCACAAAATCATAGAATCTTTTCACAAAGTATTTCACTTGCCGAAAACCAAACACATCTAACGGTTGCACAAGAGGTGTACAACCTGGAGTAATGGTAATCGCATCTACTCCCACACTAAAATTGTACAATGCCTGATCCTTCTGTCGTGTATAACTGTCAAGGAGTAAGGCAAAATCTTTGTCTCCATAAGGAGCAATCACATGTTCATTAAAGTCTTTCACTAGTTTTTTCTCCATTTTTCCTGACACACTGCAATTCACAATGACATTCAGCATTTTTGCAAGTACCCTATTCACCTGTTGCTGAACTTGTGGTCCAAATACACCATTTTTTTTCCTGCAAACATAAATAAAATTTAGGTAAAAGAGTCCTGCTTTGTTCAGGGCATACTGTATGGTATAACTATGTGAAGTGGCATGCAGTTTGTCTACAGTACATTCTGTGTCGCCTTCTCCAACTAACGATAACGTGTGGGTCAATTTCATTTCATAGTTAAAACCGGACTGATCTGTGTTGATAATTTATGCATATTCATACTGTTGGAATCTGACTTTAGTTTCTGTAACAAATGTCTTTGAACACTCTAAAAATTCTTCCAGTTTATTCATGTAGTTCTTCCTTAACTATTTTGTAATCTTCCTGCTTGTAAATTTGTATTTACTTTTGAACGTGACAAGCCAATTAAATGAAGCCTTGAAGTCCAGGCTGATTTGTTTAGCGTAATGCAATCCTCAAATCTGTAAGTCTGTATCATGCACTGCACCTAATTCATTTCTGGCTTTAATCAATTGTCGTTATACATGGTTTTCTAGTTCACTGAACTTCTGTCTTCGGGTTCCACCTCCTTCCACGACTTCTTTGTAATATTTAATTGTACTTTCTTCCTCCATCCGTTTAAATTTCTTAAATTTATTTGTTACTTCACTCAATAATCTATATTTGCGTCTTTTAATTGGTTTGGACAGTAACCTGTATTGGAGCATTTTCTTCATGTAGCCCAAAGAAATACCATCAGATTGAAGTTGCAGTATTTCCTCTTCGTGTTCTTTGTATGGATCGTCAACCACCTCATCATCTGGTACATACAGCCCTGCAGCAATCAGCAAGGTATCGTCATCACCACACGTACTGTTTATCAACAAATGTAGGAAGTAATCATACAAATGTTCGACAATTGTTCGATCCCTTAAGGAACTTTCCAATTCCTTACAGTTCGGAAAATATTCATTGACGTTGTTATTGAAGTCGCAGGCTATATACTTGCTGGATTCATAATGCCCACGGAATACATCTCACGTATTTAATGCACTCTCGTCCAAAGTAGCGAACAGTCAACTGCCAGCCAGAGAGCCTCGTTAGCAGGAATACTCTCTCTTCCGAGCACTGTAGTCGACTGATGTCGTGTGTTTCGATGTTTGTTTAGGTGTAGCGTCCCCATACTAAGGCGCCGTTACCTTGCAGTGGACGGATGGACAAACAGATAATAATTGTCTGAAAATAAAAAATTAAACTTTAGACTTGAACCAAGGACCTCTTGTTCCGCAGCTACTCACGCTAACCATGGGACCACGGCGCTCCTGAGCTCACACTATCCTTGATGTTGACTATCTTACGCATGGACTACTCGATTTGTACATTTTGCTTATTTCTTTCATAGTTCCACACAACTTCTTCCTGTTTTCTCGATTGTACTGTGTTCAGTTTTTCAAGGCCTATCCACTGTGCCAACTTATAACTAAATCTGAGGGGGGTGCGATGGGGAGGTTCCCTTGTAAGTTCCCCTCCATCAGGTAGGCTGTATGGGTGGTACCCTTTCCTGTTTCCTACTTATTATGTTCTTCCCCATCACCAACCACATCCACATATTCCACAGCAAAGAATGTATTTGGCACCGAGCGTGTACCACCTCTTCCAGGCAATGAAGACATGGCTCACTACACAACATTTTGGTAATTATGCTGGCTGCATGCCAGCATAAAGCAGTGGTTGCAATCGCAAGCAGCAAATTACTACAGAGACAGAACTGAAAAGCTTGTGCCACAGTATGATAAGTGCCTCATTTCAATTACGGTTAAGTGGAGAAGTAGCTTATGACTGTACCTTTAAAGTTTATGTAATATAATTTGGTTTTCTCACACTCTTAATTTTTTATTTCAAAATGTATGTTAGTTTCTGGACAGCTCTTGTATTAGTGTTGTGCTGGTTTCATCAAGAGGGAATTTGTATGTTTGAGGTACCCCTGGAGCACTGTGTGGACACAAGGCTTTTCTTACGACATGCTTGCATCATGTACAGTGCTTCCTCGGAGTCTCCAGTGCTGTGAGCCATGCCGTGGAACCCTCTTGGAGAAGTTCTTTGTCAAGGAGCTTCTCAACAATCAAGTAATAAATGGAAGATTCAGTGTCAATAGTTTCAGTTAGTTCATAAGCTATGTTGTTCCCGAGTTGAGAACATCTCGCTTTTGTTGATAGATAATTTGATGTTAAAGATTGATACACGCGTAATAGTGAAAGTCATTGTACAGTCTAGGACTTTCTATCAGTATCTTTGAAAGATCACAAGGGGAATTATTTTGAGAGTTTTCAGGTTGGTAGTCTTACCAGCACCTGGGCCTGACTGCAAGATGTTGCATTTTGTCAGCTTGAACCCTCGTAAGTGGCAGCCCACCCATATGATCCTACAAAGAATCAATTTCTCTATTTAAATTACAACTGAAAGAAGATAAATCTTGCAAGCGGCAACCTCTATCTATGTATGAGAAATCTGCTGTGTGCAAATGATATCAAGAGTTTAAATTAACTATGATGAAATTTTCTCAAGAGACTCTCTCACAGTAAGGTGCTACCACACGTCAGGGTGCAAAACTCTATAAACTTGAACACACAATCCAGCGTATTCACAGTAGAAGAAGACAGTTGACCATTAAGGGACTTAACAAAAGTTTAAAAGTGTTACGGGAAAACGTGAACATTTTTTTAACAAATACAAGTGATTTGAGCTGGGCAACACCAGTTAATAAAATGTTGCTATACGACTCAAGGAGCTGTCACTTTAATGTGTCATGAGTAAGTAACTGGTGTTGAGAGTTCCAATTCCAATAAGTGGGTCCTGTTCTACTTTATTGGCATCTGCTGAGTTGTCAGCACCTTAGTAACAAGAGTAACTGGCACTAAGAAGACCAGGTATCGAGAATTACATTCATCCATCACTGCAGTCAGTGAATATATCAGCGACAGTTGGCAGAATCTGCAGAGGCAGTACAAACACGTTGGGACTTCGAGCAGCAGTGCTCGCCTCTACACATGCGGGCCACCTTCAGTAGCAGTTACTGCAAATCATCAGTTATTGACAACTAATCAGTGGTCTGGCATATTGCTTATAATCTTTTCGTAGCTTGAACTATTGTTTACTGTGTATTCAACATTAAATACAGGAGAGATCAGTATAGGAAACATGCATATCTTGAGGTTGTGTACATACTATAATTTGTGTTAATCTCTGATTGTGAATAAAGAGACAACCATGTCATTTACAGAGAAAGGTATAATGGTGGAGGGATTTATGTAGGCAGTATCTGAATAATTTTCACAGATTTTGGAAGGATGCACTTGATCAATAATGAATGAACATTTTATGCTATTTGAAAACAAATTGATACACATGGATAATAAAATCACAAATTTGAAGAACAAACGAACGATAGGTTTCCAACCGTAGATGAGAAAATATCCAAATCTATGTCCAAATGATATTGCAGATAAATGGGAGAATGGATTATTTAGAACAAAGATTAGACGAAGGTTTTAATCCCATAGCAGAGATAAATGAATGGTTGCAGATGATAAGATGATAGAAGATTAACTTGACAACAAATTGATCTATATACATGCAATAAAACAATTTAGGAAAAGACAGATTGCTACTTACCACAAAGAAGATATGTCAAGGAGCAGACAGGCATGATTAAAAGACACGCACATACAGCATTCAGCCACAACCTTCATCAGTAAAAGAGAGAGAGAGAGAGAGAGAGAGAGAGAGAGAGAGAGACACACACACACACACACACACACACACACACACACACACAAAGCAATCACACTTCACACATTCATGACTGCCAACTCCAGCATCTTGAGCCAAAATGCAAAATCACACGGGATGCAAGCAGAAATCTGGAACGTGTGGGAAGGGGAAGGGATAGTACTTTAGGGGTTGTGAGAGAGATGAACACTGTCTGGTTGAGGGTGCCAACAGGCGCAGCATCAGGTGGATGTGGGGCACAGAGGTGGGGAAAAAAGGAACAAAAAAGAGAGGACATAGAAAGACAGTGGATGCATTGGCAGAGGGTTGCAAATAAACAGAGTGGGAGACGAGAATGGGGAGGAGATGATAGGACAGAGAGGGTGGAAACTGTTAGAGATGGATGGTGTGGGGACAATATGTTACCATAGACTGAGGCCAAGATAATTAGGGGAGCGGAAAATGTGTTGTAAGGATAACTCCCATTTACGCAGTACAGAAAAGCTGCTGGAGGATGGAAGGATCCAGATTGTTCAGGTAGTAAAGCACCCACTCAACTCAAGTGTGTTACATTCAGCTGCTTGTTGTGCCACAGTGTGGTCTACTCTGCTCTTAGCCCCAGTTTGGCAGTGGCCCTTCATCCTGGTGGACAGCTGGTCGGTTGTCATACCAAAATAAAAAGCTGTGCAATGATTGCAGCAGACCTGGTAAATGACATAGCTGCTTTCACAGGTGGTGCCGTCCCTGATGGGGTAGGATACACCTGTGACTGGACTGGAATAATAAGTGTTGGGTGGGTGGTTGGGCAGGTTTTGCACCTGGGCATTCCACAGGTATATGATCCTTGTGGCAAGGGGTTGGGATTGGGAGTGGCATAGGGATGGACTAGGATGTTGTGGGGGTTGGGTGGGCAATGGAACACCACTTTAAGAGGGGTGAGAGGTATCTCAGGTAGGGTGTACCTCATTTCAGGGCATGATGATAGGCAATCAAAGCCCTAGCAAAGGATGTGGCTCAGTTGTTCCAGTCAGGGGTGGTATTGAGTGAGAAAGGGGACACTCCTTTTGTGGCTGGTTTTTGGGGGTGGTGGGAGGATTCGGGTTGTGGTTGGTGGTTGGTGAGTCTACTGTGGAAAGAGGTGTGAATGGAGCCATCAGAGAGGAGTTGGTCAGCATCTATGAAGGTGGCACACTGGGTTGAGAAGGACCATGTGAAACAGATGAGATAGAAGGTGTTGAGGTGTGAAGAAATTAAGATAGGGTGTCTTGGCCTTGAGTCCAGATCATGAAGATATCATCAATGAACATAGACCAGAGTAGGGGTTTGGTGTTTTGGGAGACTTGGAAGGTCTCCTCTAGATGGCCCATGAATAGATTGGTATAGGAGGGTGCCATGCGGGTGCCCACAGCTGTGCTTGGATTTGTTTATATACCTTCCCTTCAAATGAGGAGTAAGTGTGGGTTAGGATAAAGTTAGTAAGGTGTATGAGGAATGAGGTAGTAGGTTTGGAGATTGAAGGATGATGGGAAAAGTAGTATTCAATGGCAGTAAGACCCTGGGTATGAGGGATGCTGGTGTATAGGGAGGTGGCATCATCAGTTACGAGTAGGGACCCAGAAGGTAAAGGGGTAAGGATGGTGGAAAGTCGATGAATGAAGCGGTTGGTGACTTTGACGTGGGTGTCTAGATTATGGGCAGTTGGATGGTGGTGTTGGACACTGAGTCCCGAAATTCTTTCAGAAGGTGCACGACGACTTCCTTCACCGACTCTCGGCGATTCCCATCCCTTTACCTCCTGGATCCCTAGGATCCCTATTTGTCACTGTCGATGAGCTATATGTGAGTGTCTTTTAATCGTGCCTTTCTGCAACCTGACATGTCTTCTTTACAGTAAGTAGCAATCTGTCTTTTCCTACATTGTTGTATTTCCCACCTGGACTTGACACTGTTTGACACATGCAATAAAAGTCGTACAGGAGAATCTACTTAAGAGGGTACATACTTTGGAAAAGTAACTTTTTGAAACAAGAACTAATTTACAGAAAGTACCAACTAAACATGCAAATACAATAATGTTGACGATTAACGAATTATAACCCAGACTACAGAAGTTAGAGTGTAAAAGTGAACTTGTGATTAATAGTACGCAAACTAATCCTAACAGCAGTATAATAAAAATTTCAACAGATCCACCTTTTCATTAATTTTCTACAGGAATTCAAATAATCTTTACCAACTAAGAAGAGATAAACAGTATCATGTATACAAATAATGCGAGTATCAGCATACTGTTTGCCAATTATGCATGTCAAGAGAAAAGAAAAACCCATGCTGTAGATTTAAATAAAGGTAAGTTGCAGTTTGATAATGTGATGATTTTTCTGCTGTGTTGAGTAGGGGTCTAAACCATAAGTTTCCATCGTTTTTCCCATCTGGCCATAAACAAACTGTGATTTTTTGACTGCTTTTGAAGGAATGCAACCTGAAATGTGGAGTGAGCACAATAAGTTTCGATTTGTCATCAGTCATTTAATAGCAAATGTGACACAATACAGCATTCTCAAATTAGATTAATTTATAACCTACAGGAACTCTGAAAATGTATTTAAATCAAAATATTGGAGCGATGGAGCTCACAAGAAATTATGTTTAGAGTTATTAGGGTCCAAACTGTATAACAGTAGTAGCTAGAAAAGCTACATTTTAGAGAGGAACATTTACTGGAAGTAATTGTGAGTTGACTACCTTGGCAAGTAAGGGACAAGCTCCTGGGCAGAGACTGAGGGAAACTGAATAATCTTTTAGACCACCTTGAACAGTTAAAGACTATAGAAACTCAATCTGAGCAGTGGCATTCTAATAGTAATGCACACTAATCTAATAATGTTAATCAAAAGAACAATAATCGACAGCCAAGAAATGTTAGCGCTGACAATAATGAACAGAGAAAAATTTGGTATAGACAGTAGTGGAGGGGTAATACCATCAACAACGACATCATCAAAAATCTTAGGGAATTCCAACTTACAATATCCAGCAGAACTAATTACAATAATACTGAAAGGCGAAATTAGACAGCTTCCGGGGATGAGCTTGATCACCAGAAGCTGCTGAAAACAAGTCACAGCTATTGTATTCTACTTTCACAAGGTATGCTAAAGGGAAATTTATATTATAAAAATTATTACATGAAAGGAGTAAAATTCAAAGAAACATTTACAACCGAACAGAAGGTACCAGTCCTGTGACAATTATTGTGGATTCTGGTTGTGAAATCTGTGTTACAGGTCAATACTTCTTAGAACAGCTCAATATGTTGCACACAATAACCTGTATATGGTGTAAAGGTAGTAGGAATTGTAAATATAGTTCTTGTGCAAGACATCGGATGTCATTGTGAAAATTCAACAATATTTTGTTGGTACAACTGACCAGCATCTTCAGGTGTGGTGAACACATTGCTCAGGCTGTAACCAAAGATTCCTATTTATGACAATCAGAAAAGAAGCTGTGCTGGCAATAATGCGCCAAATTTTGGTGACCAACAGTGCAAATATGCAGATTGGTAGCAAGAGAGACAGTTACACCATCTGTCAGATGACATCCAGAGGCTGTCAACCATACTGTGTGCAGCTGTCGGTCACCTCAGTGCCCTCTGTTGAGAGCCACCAGCTGAAATGTGTGTCCGCACTGGCATATGCCCGTCTTCGCCGTTGTCAACCAAATATCTATGTTGCAATCACAGCATAATCCCTTGCACAACCAACAGCCTTTTTTTTTGTGATCACTGTGATTTTAACATGGCACTGGATCCAATGCCATGCTGAGCTATGAATTTCCACTTCTTCTTTAATAACGCTGTCCCAGACGACAGAATGTAGGTTTCTTATATTCCTTATGGTGTCCCACACTGAGGCAATGCTCAGCCATTGAAGATTCCTCTGGCTGGTCCAGAATGTGTGTGTCGTCAGTGTTACACACATCTGTCCTCCACAATGCAATAAGTTTGTCCAACGTATGACATCCAGCAGCTGCAGGGAATCTTATAGACATCAGGTCTCCTTAAGCACCGGTCACCTTCCACTGAGCCTAAAAGAGCTTCGAGTTTTGTTGGTGGATAAAAGATGCATTTAACTTTATGTTTCTCCAATAATCTTCCTATTTTTGATGAATCACCACCAACGAATGGCAAAACAACGATTCCTCTTTATTCATCTCTTTCTTCCAGCTCCTGTCTTGCTCTAGCATGTGCTGGATGTAAGGCACAGCCATTCTCTCAAAATATAGAATGGAGGCGGCATAGCTGATCAGACAAACTGTCAGAATCCAATATGGCTCATACTCTGTGGACCAACATTCTGAGCACTGCAGGATGGTGACAGCTGGTGGTCTGTAAGTATAAGTCCATGTGCGTAGGTTTATGGTACACAACGTGACCCAAGCTGCCATCCTCTTTTCTCCACACCAACACGTCCAGAAACGGTAGTTCACTGGTTTTCTCCATCTCCATAGTGAACTTGATATTTGAATGAAGAGAATCAGACTCTTGAAGACAGACATAAACTATCCTGAGAGAGTCTATTAACAAAGTTTCAAGAACCAGCTTTAAATGATTTCTCTACGGATTTACAATCACCCACTATGTATCACTCACTCAGGGATCATGACGATAAGATTAGAATAATTACTGCATGCACAGAGGTATTCAAACGTTCATTCTTCCTGTGCTCCACACATGATTGGAATAGGAAGAAAGCCTAACAGCTGGTACAATGGGATGTACCCTCTGCCATGTAGCTCATGGTGATTTGCAGATTACACGTGTAGATGTAGAATTTATGTGTTGCAAGAATGCACCCAGCGATGCAGTGCCAAGGGGCCAGATAACAAAGATGTCATCCATATATTGCCAAAAGCATGGACGTTTCAACTTTGCTGATTGGAAAGCTCCCTCCTCAAAATCTTCCATAGAAAGATTGGCGACAATGGGTAACAAGAGCCTAATCATCGTGAGCCTAATCATTGTGACACCATCAGTCTGTTCAAAGTATTGGTCACTGAACAAAAAGTAAGTTGATGTGAGCACATGCTTAAATAAATCAACAAATTCCTTTCCAGCTTCTCACCAATGAGCAACAGTGATTCCTGCAATGGCACTCGAGTGGAAAGTGAGACCACAACAAAATTAATGAGAATATCTGACGGTGAAAGTCACAAGTTCTTAAGCCACAGCACTCAGATATGTTGCTAGATGTTTAACCAGGTGGTCCAAGAGGCATGATATCCTTGTGAATCTTAAGCAGTCCATATATTTAGTGGTGGTGGGGGGGGGGGGGGGGGGGGCAGGTGCCTATGTACAGAGTCTTCTCGCCACAACCTCAGACATAAGGCTTACAGAAGGGACTGAACTTTGCACCCACCCCAAGAATACCACCCACTCTGGATACTATTAGCTTTTTTGAACATCAAGGTCATGGTGGAGATGGAGAAAAACAGTGAACTACCATTCCTGGATATTTTTGTATGGAGAAAAGAGGATGGCAGTTTGGGTCATCCTGTGTATCGTAAACTCACACAAATGGATTTATACTTACAGGTCACCAGCTGTCACCATCCTGCACAATGAAGTGGAGTACTCAGGTCGTTGGTCCACATAGCACAAACCATATCAGATTCTGACAGCTTGTCTGATGAGCCACACCACCTCCATTCCATATTTTGAGAGAATGGATAGTCTAAATGAGAGACTGGCCATGCCTTATGTCCAGCACATGCTAGTGAAAGTCAGGAGCTGGAAGAAAGAGATTAACTAAGAGGAATGAATGTTTTGCCATAAATTGGTGCTGTTTCTTTGAAAATAGGAAGACTATTGGAGAAACAAAGTTAAATGCATCTTTCATCCACCAATATAACTTGGCACTCTTTTAGACTCAAAGACGATCTGTGCTTAAGACTTGGATTCTCTGTAGCTGCAGGATGTTATACATTGAACAGACTTATCACCCCGTGGAGGGCAGATTTGTGGAGCAATGATGATACACATGTCTGGACCAGCCAGAAAAATCTTCAACGGCCAAGCATTGCCTCAGTACAGGACATTGTATGGAATACCAGATTACCAAAATTCTGTCAATGGCACCTTCGTACTGGGACAGCGTTATTAAGGAAGAAGTAAAAATTCGCAGCTCGACTAATTTGCATAACAGGGACAAATAATACTAACTCAGTACAGCATGGGATCCAGTGCCGGCCATGATAAAATCAAAGTGATCACAAGAAACAACTGTTGGTTGTACGGGGGATGACGCTGCGGTGGTGACATAGTTATTTTTTTGACAATGGAGAGGACAGGCACACGCTATTGTGGACACATATTTCGGCCAGCAGCTCCTAACAAAAAGTGCATACTTTCCACCAACACCAACCTATCCGAACTCTGGAGATGGGATCTCGCCCTTCATTATATCCTCTCTTCTCGATATCCGCCAGACCTCAACCTCCACTAATTTCAAGTTGCCGCCGCTCATACCTCACCTGTCTTTCAACAACTTCTTTGCCTCTGTACTTCCACCTCGACTGACATCTCTGCCCTTTTCTTTGCCTTTAAATATGTCTGTGTATGTGCGGATGGATATGAGTGTGTGTGCGAGTGTACACCTGTCCTTTTTTTCCCCTAAGGGAAGTCTTTCCGCTCCCGGGATTGGAATGACTCCTTACCCTCTCCCTTAAAACCCACATCCTTTCGTCTTTCCCTCTCCTTCCCTCTTTCCTGAAGAAGCAACCATCGGTTGCGAAAGCTAGTAATTCTGTGTGTGTGTTTGTGTGTTTTGTTCATTGTGCCTCTCTGCCGGCGCTTTCCCACTTGGTAAGTCTTGGAATCTTTGTTTTTAATATATTTTTCCCATGTGGAAGTGTATATATATATATATATATATATATATATATATATATATATATATATATATATACACTTGCCAGGTGGGGGGCACCGGTAGACGGGCGCAATGGAAAAACACACAAACACAACATTTTGAGCTTTCGCAACCGGTGGCTGCTTTGTCAGGAAGGAGGGAAGGAGTAGGTGTAAAACCTGTCCTATGCACCCTCCCACCACCACCTACTCCAGTCCTGTAACCTGGAAGGTGTACACGATCAAAGGCAGAGCCACGTGTGAAAGCACCCACGTGATTTACCAACTGACCTGCCTACACTGTGACGCTTTCTATGTGGGAATGACCAGCAACAAACTGTCCATTTGCATGAATGGACACAGGCAGACAGTGTTTGTTGGTAATGAGGATCACCCTGTGGCTAAACATGCCTTGATGCATGGCCAGCACATCTTGGCAAAGTGTTACACCGTCCGAGTTATCTGGATACTTCCCACCAACACCAACCTATCAGAACTCAGGAGATGGGAATTTGTCCTTCAATATATCCTCTGTTCCCGTTACCCAGCAGGCCTCCACCTCCGCTAATTTCAAGTTGCCGCCACTCATATCTCACCTGTCATTCAACATTATCTTTGCCTCTTCACTTCCACCTCGACTGACACCTCTGCCCAAACTCTTTGCCTTTAAATATGTCTGCTTGTGTCTGTATATGTATGGATGGATATATGTGTGTGTGTGTGTGTGTGTGTGTGTGTGTGTGTGTGTGTGTGTGTGTGTGTGTGTGTGTGGGCGCGCGCGCGAGTATATACCTATCCTTTTCCCCCCTAAGGTAAGTCTTTCCGTTCCCGGTATTGGAATGACTCCTTACCCTCTCCCCTAAAACCCACATCCTTCATCTTTCTTTCTCCTTCCCTCTTTCCTGACGAAGCAACCGCCAGTTGCGAAAGCTCGTAATTCTGTGTGTGTGTTTGTGTGTTTTGTTCATTGTGCCTGTCTGCCAGAGCTTTCCCGCTTGGTAAGTCTTGGAATCTTTGTTTTTAATATATTTTTCCCATGTGGAAGTTTAAAAACAAAGATTCCAAGACTTACCAATGAATGACGCTCCGTGCTGTGGCACAGTGTAAGCCAGCACGCCTTATCGAACAACTTCCGGCTGCCGCGCAGCGAGCGAGCGGCCTTATCAGCGCCATTGCGCAACCGGAAGTGAATTTTTCTGCAACGCGGGCCTCGTAATACTAGGGCCCGCGTTGCCCGCGGCAGCCTCGCCAGCGGCTAAGTCCCGTTCAAGGTCACCCGCCTAGTGAGCAAACCAGAGGGCCGTCTTTTTAAAAAACAAAATTCACGAGCGGGCTGGTGCGACCCATAACCACCTCAATCATTGTTTTTTTAGAAAGGATATAAGGAAAGGAGATAAGGATCTTTATTGTCTATAATAAATCATACAATCGCCGTTGATCTTTATTTTACAATTGCCATTACCAACTTTGGTCCATATAAACAGGTACTCATCAGCATTTAATTTTTTCTTCTTTCTAGTACTCAAAACAAATGGCATACTTGGAACTAGAGTACCATAAGGCTGTTTAGCCAACAGTCCTGTAGTCTCCGAAATACTCCATGTCTTCCAAGTCAGAATATTAGCATCAGGAAAAGCTTCAAGGCCACCATAATCTGCTTGATTGCCCCACACAACAGCAAGTGTGAGCCAAGTACTGCCTCCAAACACTGCTTGTCATCACAGGTAAAGTTCAGATGGAGTCCACGAAATACATTCGGACCTCTAATCAACTGCGGCGCAGTGTACCTGTCTATCGCAGTTTGAAGGCTATTGATATTGACCTTGCTGGTCAATTTAATAAACAGCAGTTGATTGGAGGTCCGAATGTATTTCAACTCAAAGAATTCTGACTGAGGAGATGGTAAATGATATCTTAAGTTCCAGATATCACCCACACGGAAATAAGGCCAAGGAAATTACACGTGCACTAAATAGGTTGCGTTGCACGTATTGCGCAACCCACTAATCTATGTGGGTAGATCTGGTGGGGGAATTCAAAAAACATTGAACAAAATGCCCCATTCAGTCACTAAAATATCTTCAATAGAAGTAGAGGTAGACAAGTTGAGGGAGAATCTATGTTGAAACATATAGAAGAGTTCAAAGTAAATGAACCCTCACAAATGTGACAAGAAATAAATTGAGGAATTATTAAGTAAAGAAGGAGAAAAAGAGGAAAAAGAGGTGGAAAACAGGGAGTCCAACATACTATAAGACTAGGGACCTGGTATTATTGAAAAACCATAAAAATAGTTCTAAGAATGAGAAATTGATAAATTAAGTTCTGCCCATTGTATGAAGGACCTGTAATTACAAGAATGCATTCCCCCCAAAGCACAATACTGACTGGCCCAGCTACAAAAATGGTGAAAGGTATTTATAATACTCAAGACTTGCAACCTTTCATAACAAGTAATAACTGAACAGTTATAGATAATGTCAGTTTTCAAAGTGAACCACACTGGTCGACTGCCTTATTTGGGGGGGGGGGGGGGGGGGAGGGAGACTGGAATACACACACACACACACACACACACACACACACACACACAGATATTCAGGTACATAATGAGTACTACTTGCACAACTACTCTTGTATGAGTGAATTATTCTTTATTGCTTTTATATAAAGACTATAAAGTTGCTCCGTAAAATGAAAATTTTCTCTTCCTTTGTTAACGTAGTGTTGTGGAATGACTGAGCTTATTAATACAGTTATATGAGTTCGTAAGTTTTGTTGCATTGCAAACAATATCCATGGCAAATGACATGTTTGCCCTCTAACATCAATCACCTTTCAACATTTCTCCACTCTTTGAAACTAAACTATAATAATGACATACAGGTTATTAAGCTATGACCATTACTTATTTAGTAATAAGTAATCCTTTTTTGTAGGGTAAGATGATTCTATTTGTTTTGGCGAAAAAATGTTTGGGTGATGGTTTGTATAGTTTTCTAGGGGAAAGTAGTTATAAGTAGACTATTTGGCCTTGATTGCCAGTTTGGTCTGCTTGCAAGAATAATATATGGACCTTGACAGGGCACCATTGGGTCAATATGTTTCCAGTCAAATAACGATAATGTCAGAGGCAGTCAAGCCTCAGTAAACTCCTAACCAATTTAATGTACATTAGTTCTTATGATATAAGAAGGCTCTTTAACTAGTATTGATAATTGATGTTAAAGTCTAGAGAATAAGTCTCTTTCCTATATGGGAACGTACATATAAATATTCAGTTATGGTCAGATACCACAGCAAAAAGGGTTAATTAGACACCTAGGAACATAGTGGAAGTTGAGCCATCAGAAATGTTGTACACTGTAATTAACTGATGTACTGGTAATGCTACTTAAAGGATCTGAACCAATGTTTCAAGAAAGCTAATTAAGACAGTAATTTACCCACAATAAGTTACAACCACAAAAAATGGAAAGAATAATATTTAAGAATTGAACCCTGAAGTATTACTGAACCTCAAATGTGTTTCAAATCACCATTTGATGGAAGCTACATTATTACCATATACAAGTTTAAACACACTGCTCATAAAAAAAACTATTATACTGATATTGTAAATGCCACAATTAAAGCAAATGGTTAGTTGAAAAGGACTAAATGTATAGAGGAGAGACAAATAAGAGATGTTGTGTTACAAATCTTTGTTTCTATGATGAATTAGTTATTTTAACAATTAATTTGGTGTTTACTCTATCATAGGGGCAAATATGGAAGAACACAGGTGCCTATTTCTTAAAAAGAAAAAAAAAGAAAAAAAGAAAAAGCACATAGGAGCCTTTGAAAAGCATTTGTACACTAAGCAGTCCTTTATGAGTGAGCATGCTTGGATATTTTGAACTACATCTAGCCAACATATAACTGGCATTTATTAGTTAGTAAGTTAGTATATTAGCATGATGATGTTTTCATTTGGTGAGGCACTCCTGGAGTGTAATGCAGTGACACAGGGTCTCCTTACAACATGCTTGCATCATATACAGTGCTTGCATCTATACAGTGCTTGCATCGTATACAGTGCTTGCATCGTATAAAGTGCTTGCATCGTATACAGTGCTTGCATCATATACAGTGCTTGCTAGGAGCCTGCAATGCCATGTGCTACACCATAGAAGCCTCCTGGAGAAGTTTTTTGCCAAGGAGCTTCTCAACATTGAAAGAATAACAAGTGAATGAAAGATTCAATATAAAAAATTTCAGTTAGTTCACAACTGATGCTGTTTCCAACTTGAGAACAGTTCTCTCTCTCTCTCTCTCTCTCTCTCTCTCTCTCCTCACACACACACACACACACACACACACACACACACACACACACACACACACACACACACTGGTCACATTGGACTCGAGAGCCGCAGCAACGTATTTTCGCCATCTGTCCCTGTTTTGGGCTATTTCCTTCCATTCACCTTCAATACCTAGGCTCCTCAAATCACCCCTCACATTGTCCTCTCATCTACACCTCGGTGTCCCCAGAGGAAGTTTTCCCTACCAGTACTCTGCGTGCTGCCTTGCCCTCATCCATTCGAGCTACGTGACCTGCCCATCGCAGCCTACATGATTTATTAATACTGATTATGTCAGGGCTTGAATAGACTTCATGAACCTCTTCGTTATGCAGTTTTTGCCACTCTCCGCTAATGTCATCCCTTTTTGCTCCGAAAACTTTCCTCAAAACTTTGTTTTCATTTTGCACAGTGAGAGACCAAGTCTCACACCCATACAGCATAACTGGTAGAATAATAGTTTTGTATATTCTAATCTTTAAATTCGTAGACAATATCCATGATGAAAGTAATCTATTCAGTGAGAAATAGTATGCATTTCCCGCCCGGAATCTCTTCTTCAGTTCGGATTCAATCTCATTTCTCGAAGTAATGTCCACGCCTAGACTTAAATGTGTTCACTTTTTCAAACTGCATATCTCCAACTCTTAACATTTCCTGATCTACTGCTGTTGGCAATCTAGTGGCAACCAGGTATTTAGTTTTGTCTTCACTTATCCTTAGACCTACATCTTCACTAGCCTATCGCTAATGATGTTTAGATCATCTGCATACCCTAATATCTTAATACTTCCATTTAACTCCACACCCTCTGAATTATCTGCTGCCATTCGTACAATATATTTTGGACTAAATTAAAAAGTAGTGGGGACAGGGCATCTCCCTGCTTAAGTCCGTTCTTTATTACAAATTCTTCTGACTCCAATTTCCCCATGCGTACTCTACCTTTTGTGTTTTTCAAACTCACTTCTGACATACTTCTTTGGTATTCCACGTTCCAAAAGAATTCTGTACAATTTTGATTGCAAATACTGAATCATATGCTTTTGTAAAATCTATGAAAAGATTATGAACTGGTTTACTGTATTCCCATTTCTTTTCCAAAATTTGATGCAGGGTGAATATTCTTGAATATGAGAAGGGAAGTTGGTCATAGGCTACGGGCAAAGAAGAGGGATTATTTGAACAATCAAATTAAAAAAATGGAAACAAACAGTAAAACAAAAAACATTAGGGAACTTTACCTAGACATAAATGGGTATAGGAAGGGGTTCAAAGATAGGATGAATGCACTTCGAGGGGGATGCCAGAGGAATACTGACAGACCCCAGTGCTCTATTAAGTAAATGAAGGGCATATTTTGAACATCTATTAAATGTACACCAGGAAGCAGGAAATGAGCAGGCATATGATATATATACAGCAGAACCCCAGAAACTGGAGCCAATGTTAAAGGAAGTAAGAGATGCAGTCAACAAATTGAAAAACCATAAAGCACCAGGATCAGATTGCATAACTGCAGAATCAGTTAAAAATGGGGGACATAAATTGGTGGAAGTAGTTCACAAAGTGAAAACTAAAGTATGGAACTCGAGATGATACCTGAAGAGTGGCAGGAGTCGATTCTGATCCCAATTTTTAAGGAGGGCGACAAAATAGATTGTAGTAATTATAGAAGGAGAACATCTCTCTTTTGTTAAGCAAATAATTTGATGGAAAGTAGTTGCACAGTATAAGGACTTTCTACCAGGAGCCTGAAAACACAAGAAGAGTTTTTTTGAGATTTTGTACGGTAGTCGTCCAACCAGCACCGGACTCAAAACTGCAAGAAGCTGCATTTTGTTGGCATGAACCCTCACACCGTAAAACCTGGTTGATGCTTAATCGACACTTACATAAAGAAATGTCAAGTGTTCACATCAGAAATAGACCTACTCACCTGCAATTATGGATTTCTATGGAATGCAGTCAGGCCTGAGATACCAATGTCTTAACACCTACGGGGCACAATGGAAGGTGCCACAGGTAGCAAGGAAAGAAATTAATACAGCAGGAAACAGCGCCAAATAAAACCCTGAAAGTCGCATTTCCTGCCTACAGTCCACAGGCCAGTAAACAGGCAACTGGCACACTACGCACACAATACAATTCTCTTACATGGTTGACATGACAACATTGTTCTAGGAGCAAACAAAAAAAATACAATAGCTTGCTTCCATAGAAATCTCTCACAGGAGATACAGCTCTGTGATGGCAATAAGATATGGGATAGGCTCACAGCATTGGAATGTCAATTTCCTGCAACTGACTATTGCCAAAATGATGCTTGAACAAAGATGGGAGAAACACTGTAGTTTGGTATACTGAAGTATGTTCCTTACGCTTTTCAACAGAATCCATGAGATTTAGCCAACAGTGGACCTACAATAAATGTACGAGTAGTTCATGGACAATTTATTAGACTTGGAAACTTGTACGAGTTCTTCCAGTGCCATATGACCAACCAACCTGTTTCCTCAGGACAGAAAGAATTTTTTCTGGTAAAAGCTGCTAACAGGATACCTTTTCAGTCCTCTGCTGAATACACTAAAAAGTGCCCATGCCACCAACTAGCCAATAGGGAGATATGAGAAAGGGATCATTTGGTTGCTACCAACTGTTCCTGAATTCTGGAGAGCAGTTGTTTCTCTCTCTTGAGTTCTTGCCCCGGGACAGAGCAGGTGCTCTTGGTTTCTATCTTTCAGGCAGTGCAGGTGATCTCATGCTGGCTGACTCTGTCTCTGCTCTCCCAGACCAACCACTGGCTAGTTTAAACATGAACCGCCTTTCTCTCTCCTTTCTATTTCCGTATTTTGGCTAAAACTCAGACTGGCGTACTCCCCTACAGTACAGCCCAGATGAGGTCTCCTGTATAATGTATGCCCTGGATTTCCTTTAAGTCTATTTTTTCATTTAAAACCACATCCCTACAGGCACTCAAAAGTGATCCCTCTCCCATCCTTGACATCGGCTGCCTCCATACCAGATAAGGTCTGTGCAGACATCTTGTTTCACTACAAGGGAGCCAAGAGACAAACTTTGTTGAGGTGTCCTAAACATCCACCTTATGGTCACAGTCTCTCCTGATGCAACATCTTTCTCTTTCCAAAGTGCTTATTTTCAGTCACTACAAGTCACTGCCTCTACGCACAGAGTATTTCTGAGCATCCTTGCAAGGAAGGCATATTATGGCTCAAGGACATTTAGAATGTGCTTCTGTGCATACAACTTGAAGGAAAGTACTTGGACAAGGTGTGAAGGTGGCTTTCCATAAACATAAAACTTGGCATTGCTTCCTAAATGGTATCAGTGTGACTTTTGAATTCATTCATTCATAAATCAAATGTAATGTCCGCCTTTGGGAAAATTATCTGTATAATCTGTTATGTACACAAATCAAAATAATATATGGAAGCAAACTAATACAAAAAAGGTCCCTTTTCCACACACACACACACACACACACACACACACACACACACACACACACACACACACACACACACACAGGGAGGGGAGGGGGGAGGGGAGGGGGAGGGGGGAGGAGCGGGGGGAGGGAGGGGAGGGGAGGGGAGGGGATGAGGGGAGGGGAGGGAAGGGGGAGGGGAGAGAGAACCAGCGAGTAAATTAATCCCACCAAGATGCAATAAACTGATGAAACACGACAGATACAAATTTGTAACAAAATAGGAATATTATCACCTCAAACATTTTGTTGGTTCTTTCCCAAAATACTATGTCTTCTGGCTTAATGACATGTCAAGAAAAGAATTTATGGGATTTCGAATTTAAGTGACCATATTGTTGTAAGCTATCAAGCAATTAATGAAGATGACGAAACAGCTCTGATAAAAAAGTAAAGAAATAACTCTTGCATGACAAAATTAAGAGAAAAATACCTTGTTTATCATGCCGAGGTATGCTGCGTCTTGTTCTCTGATTAAAAAGTGTTGTATGTGTAAGTGGCGATATACCGAATTCTCTCTTGGGTCTCATTGCAGGAGGCATGTCATTCCGATTCTTGTAAATTCTAAGATTCTGCATTTCACCACTGCAATTCACACGTAACCTAGTTTGGAAGACAATAATGTTGTTTAAATGTTGATATACATATCATTGTCACTGTGTGAGTACCTGTAATTAAAATTAGTTGCTATTTTATTTGCAAACAGATGAAATTTAGCCATGATACCAATATTGGACCAATTTTGATACATTAATGTTATTAAGCCACAAAACAAAAAGAACACACACATTCCAAGTGACACCTATGCATACATAATCTACCCAAGTTATCCAACCAGAAAGAAAGGGACCTACAGTTTAAAGAGCTACTGTACCATATGTAGTTTCTGGTGACTCCTCACATTGTTGTCAATATAATTACACTGACATTATGGAGAACCTTCAATTACACTCTTGGGAAACAATAAATTGACTGTGGAGAACAATGCAAGAATACATTGTTATTTTAGATATAGAATTATTGCACTAACTGTTGCAACTATATTGGGCAAGTCGCCAAGGGTGAAATTTATTGGGTCTAGTGATAACTCTGAAAACAGGTGACAGCTATAAAACAGAATCCACTGAAGTTATTATACTGATATACACTTATCAGCCAAAACATTATGACCACCTGACCAACAGCCAGGATGTTCATCTTTGGTACGGATAACAGAAGTGACATGTCATGGCATGGTACCAATGGGGCCTTAGTAGGTTGCTGGAGAGAGTTGGCACTACATCTGCATACACGAGTCACCTAATTCCTGTAAATTCCGGGGAGGTGGCGATGAGCTCTGATTCCACATTCAATCACATCCCAGATGTATTCAATCAAGTTCAGATATGGAGAGTTGAGGGGCCAACACGTAAACAGGAACTCAACACTGTGTTCCTCGAACCATTCCCTCACACTCCCGGCCTTGTGACATGACACATTATCTTGTTGAAAAATGCCACTGCCGTCAGGACACACAATCAACATGAAGGGGTGCATGTCATCTGCAACTAGTGTACCATATTCCTCGGCTGTCATAGTGCCTTGCATGATCTCCACTGGACCAATGGATGCCCATGTGAATGTTCCCTAGAGCAAAATGGAGCCACCGCCAGCTTGTCTCCGTCTACCACTACAGGTGTCAAAGAGCTGTTTCCCCGGAAGACAAAGGATTCTTGCCCTCCCATTGGCATGATGAAGAAGGTGTTGGTACTCATCAAACAAAGCAATGCTCTGTCTCTGCACCAAGGTCCAGTGCCAATGGTCACGTGCCCATTTCAGTTGTAGTTGCGAACATCGTGGTGTTAGCACTGACCCACGCATGTGTTGTCAGCTGCAGAGGCCCTTCGTTAGGAGTGTTCACACACACTTGTACAGTCCCCAGCATTAAAATGTTATTTTTGCTGCAGTTCACCGCCTATCCTATTTTACCAGTCTGCCCAGGCTATGACGTCCGACATCTGTAATGAGAGGTGGACACACAACCCCACCACGTCTGGGTGTGATTCCACCTTGGTTTCGCTAAATGTTGAAGACACACCACAGCACTCCTCAAAAATCCAACAAGTCGTGCAGTTTCCTGAATGCTCTTGCTGAGCCTCAGGGCCATCACAATCTGCCCTCAGTCAAACTCAGATAGATCATGTGCCTTCCCCATTCTACACACAGACAGCACACTCAGTGGTACTATGTGCATCATGCATGTGTCTGACCAGCAGTCATTCCTCACCAGGTGACCCTACTATCAACTGGATAGGTTATATCAATAGTAGGTCAGTGGTCATAATGTTCTGGTTGACCAGTGTACATGCACCTGAAACTTGCACTGGTTCCATGGGTTCTATACGCTATGAGTCATAATATCATAACAAAAATTCTACATTATTTACTGTTGAGCAGCAGGTAAGTACACCAGTTAGTGATTACTTGTCACTCAGCTATCAAACTTATGCTCTTAGTCAGTGTCTTGATGAAAACTCCAAGTTCAATGACACCACAACAATAACTGCCACTTTTTGATGTGCCTTTCCAACATTCAATAGCTCCTCTGTAATATCATTATCCATTTGCACATCATCTTTTATCTTCCATCTCTGAATCTAAAGGAACTCATACTTCTCTAATCTTGGAATCTGTTGATATTTTATATGTGACTGTGAAGTGGTGTGACAATGCTTTTAATTCATGTGCAAAATTGATGTTCACAATATACTAAAAAATTTCTGCAATAGGAAAAAAAAAAGGAAATTTCAATACAGCAAGGAGGAAGAGAGATTTGACAATAAGCTAGGCACTGAGTTGGAAGAGCAAGACAATCATGATAGGACTCTCCTATGTTCAGAATGTTTTTGTCAAATATCAGCAAGTACACCAATTTATGCATTTATACATGTAATTTACTAAACAGGGACTTAGAAGTCCATGCCATGTTGATGAGAATACAGGTGAGTTTCACTAAATGCTCCTGTTTCCTTAGTCTCTTGGGGCAGGTGAAATACATGAGAGTATTAAATAACGAACACAACCCCAAATTGTCTACTCAGAATGCATATTCCAGTGTTCCGTTTTAAGCTTGCCTTGGCTAAAGTATTTGCAAAACCCATAAGAAAGAGGGAGTCAACACGATTCCTGCATTTTGTAGAAAGTTTCTCACAGTTTCAACTGCCAAGCCACAAGGAGGTCTTCTAGAAGGACCAGACATAATGGTATTTCTGGTTACATACAGAGATGTGAGTTGCTGTATGTCTCTGAAACTTGTTGCATTCTCATTCAGTTTTCTTTCCAAACAAATTGTTGTGAGTGAAGACATGGGTAAAACATTTGACCAGGATATGAAGGCCACAGAAATGTATTAGCAGGGCTTTTGGATTGAATCCATTATGGAAAGCTACTTCTGAATGCTTTATTGTGACAACTCAATGAAAGTACATTAATGACAATCTTCTACAAAGCAGTTTTAGCTTTCAGACCTCTCTATATGGACTTGTGCTTGTTTTAAATGTGAAATATGCTATTACTGTCACTATGCATATTTGCTTGCATAAAATCTGTAAATGGTGGTTTGTTGAAATAACAATTTTCAAAATCTAATGCTGTAAAATTTCTACATGATGGAAGAAACCACAAGTGTTCCCAACTTCAAGATTTCAGTAAGTTCCTCTTGAAAATAGATCACAACTTTCAAATTTAAATGAATATGAATAGAATAGAAAATGATGAATATTACTGTGGAGCAATGGAAAATGCAGGTTAGAATAACAACAATATAAGGAAAAGATAGATTGCTACTTACTGTAAAGAAGACACATTAAGTTGCAGACAGGAAGTCTGCTGTGTGTGTGTGTGTGTGTGTGTGTGTGTGTGTGTGTGTGTGTGTGTGTGTTGTGTTGTGTTTCCTTTTCTGATGAATGCTGTGGTGGAAAGCTAATGGGTAAGTGTCTAATAGCTGTATGTGTCTGTGACTTAACGTGTCACCTTTACAGTAAGTAGCAATCTATCTTTTCCTTATACTGTTAATATTACTGTCAAATACGTGGTATCACAATTTATTTATTCCTTCATCTGGAGGAAAAACTGAGAATATTCCACATAAACAAGTACACCATTAAGTCAATAATACAATTAATTTGTACAAGATTCTACATTATAATTCGATAGTTTGTATCTATACTTTTAAAAACATGATTTGTTTTTACAGTATAGGCAGGTAATCAGTGAGGTATTTCTATATATAAAATAAACACTACCTCTAAAAGCAGTTGCCAGTTCTCCAGTCAAAAGCAATTGAAAATATTTTGATTATTCATATTTATGTTATTACTTCATCTCTGATAAATTCACTTGGTTTTTTTTTATTTTATTTTATCTGCAATGCCACAATTTCCTTCAAATGTCAAATGAAAAACTCCATTTATGAGTTAAAAATTTTTGGTTATTTATATTTTCATTCATATTAAATTTTATGCAATTTCAGATCATTGGAATATTAATTCCATTTTTAATTCTGTTTTCTTTGTATTGCAACACTTTCCTACAATTAGTGCATTACCTTTTTTTTTTTTAAACTCCTACTAAAACAGGAGATTAATTTGTTGGAGTGCGAGGATTATTATGAACTTTTATGAATAAAATACTGTCCAGCTGCATTGAGTTTTTGAAATTTATTATTATTTCATAACATGTTTTGGCTATTACCATCATCATTTTCAAACTTTGACATTCTGAAACAAAGTTTGGTGTCAGGGTGCAATAGCACATATGCAAATATTGTTTTACTGCATATTATCACCAACATTTGTTTCAGCAGCTGTAAATTTAGACCTGTTGACATCAGAGGTCAAATATGTTACCAAATAATAAAATAAATAAAAAATAATAATTTAGCAATCTACACAGCGCTAGTCACTAAAGATGTAATATATAAATTTTGTATCACACCAATACTCACATTAGCCTATGTATAACTTTTGCAGTTAACAATAAATCACTAACAAGTAAGAATTTAAAATGCCTTACTTTTGATTTTGTAGGTCCATTATAAAATAAATAACAGCTCCTGTGGAGTCCTCATTTGGAGGGTGTTGTAGGAGACAGCCATCCTGATGGCTATCCAAATATGGATTCATAGCATCACTTAATGTCCGATCCAGACTGAATCCAAACTGCAAGAATAAAGAATAAAATATAGCTGTTGCAAAATGGAAACTGCGTAGAAAAATAATCCGTTACCGATATGTTCCAAAATTTCAAAGAGAACATGAATGGATATTAATAAATTGCAGTCTAAACTATGTTTGTAACTGAACAGCACAGAATAAAACTCTTGAGATTTCTTTTATAACCTCTTTGCCTATAACAATGGATCTTAGTAATTTTAACATTGGGCACTTCAAATTGGTACATATGCCAAACTGTTTATACATGTGAATGTGTTAATATCTACAGACAGACAACGTCAGCATTAAGACTGTTGTACAAAACTAATTGTGATGCACAGGGGCCTATGAAATCAAAAGTTTTCTTGCCTTTAGTTGAGGATGTTACTGACTGCATAAGGAAAATCTCGACAAAACGAAATATTGTGGAAATCTACAAACCCACCTGAACGCTAGAGGATCAACTAAAATTGGCTAATGATGCATGAATTTATCGGATTCCATGTAGTTATGTGGAGGAGTATGTGGATACTACAAAAAGAATGGTCAACAAATATCGTGCTACTCGATATTTATCATGCCATATCTCCTAAACTAAGAATCGTACAACGAAATAACTTTATAGTTGCCTTCAGCAGTATATGTCGATAATGTCTGCAAAAGTTCTGGTCAATAGAATCGGTAATAGTGAAGAAATAAATTAAAATGTAACGTCTGACACGGGACTTTTATCAGAGCAATGTCCAAAATGTAGTAAGTGGCAAATTTTTCCCCGTTACATTTTTTGTGAGGGTGAAAGCGAAAAAAAGTTTCTAAAAGGTTTGAAATAATTTTTAGAGTTTTTTGGAAGTCAGTTGGTGCTACAGGTTTCTCCTAGACTAGAACAGTTCCGTGCGATTCATTGGTGCGACGCTATTCCCTGTGTGCTGCGAGGTGCTCTGCTAGTCCCGGGGCAGTGCAGCGGAGGCAGTAAAGGGTATACATGTAGCGCAGTGCTTGTGCTAGAAAACTGTTAATTTTGGCACTCCGAAAGTATGTGGAAGTTAGGGAAGAGGAGGAGGACTGTACGTTATTGGAAAGGGTATCCAGGAAGCGCAAAGAAGTGAGACAAATGTTCTTATATCGTGAAACATTTACTTGATGATGCGGTGAAGTTTAAGGAATTTTTCTGATTCAAATCCAACCAGATTCATTATCTTCTTTCGTTAACTGAAGGCAAACTGAGAAGTAATTCCTGTAACTGAGTGACATTTCTACTTACTTGTTTTATTCATTTTTCTTCTGATTTCTGCCCGAATTACGACTTTTCATTTGATTTTTCCAATCAGAGTTGGCAATATTCCACAAATTTTGCTTTTCGGAAACCTGTTCGATAAGTTGCTTATCCTTTGACGCAGAGAAGCAGTTAGCCAACATTTCTGGTAATTGTTTCTATTACAACTTTGTTAAAAATTGCCTACTGTTGCCCACGTGCGCGAAACAAACAGTGCAGCAGTCATCTCGCTGGTGCCCAGTTCGACTACCCCCAATCCTCCAGCCAAGTAAATCGCGGCGACTTGTTGGACAGACTCCATCCGAAGCACGCGAGCCTTTCTCGCAGGTGGAGCCTGCTGCGGCACTGCATTGTCTGCACCCTAGGAAAAGGGTCTTGTATAGTGACTCCACAAAGTATTCGTGTGACCTTGGGGCACAGACTATAATATGCACAGTCATACAAATATAGCGGTGAAATGAATAACAAGTATTCTCTTACATTGGTTGATTTCTTCACTTGGAAATGAAATACTCTTTATGGTTCATAAGTCACTTAATTTGTGAGCAAATACATGCTATGTAAAATCACACCGCAATGGACGCCAAACAAGTATTCGTCTAGTAAGCAATATCTGTGGTATTGGACTGCACTGACACATGCCACTCTCATGTTCGTTATGCAGTTGTGTTCCATCCAGCACAGTGATTAGTGTCTCTCCGGTCTGAAAACCGTTGAGTGATATTTACATAATACGGGTCGAAAACATTGCGAAACTACAAAGGAAGAGAGAGAAATCTGTGTCAGGTTGTTATGATAAGGTAAATGTTTTCAAGAAATCGGAGAAACCCCTGGTAGACCTACCAGTACAGTGAAGAGTATTATATACCAGTTTAATCAGAGGAAAAAGTACAAAAACAAATCATGAAGCGGCCATCCTACAGTTCTGACCAAGATGGAGAAACTGCTGGTAGACCTACCAGTACAGTGAAGAGTATTATATACCAGTTTAATCAGAGGAAAAAGTACAAAAACAAATCATGAAGCGGCCGTCTTACAGTTCTGACCAAGATGGAGAAACAACAGCTACTTCAAGAAGTCATCAAAAATCCAAAACTGAGTGCTCCACATCTTGCTACTGGTTTTCATATGCACACAGAAAGGTCTGTTTCAGCACAGACTGTAAGAAATATGCTTTATGAAGCTGGGTATGGAGGCCGAACAGCCTGTAGAAAACTGTACATCAGTAAAATCAACAGAACAAAGCCACCTGCATTTGAAAGCGAACATAAATCAGATGGGTTTGACTTCTGGAAGAAGGTTGTATTTACTGACAAGAGTGAATTTGAGCTGTTTAAGTCTAAAGGGCATGTAACAGCGTGGAAAAAAAAGAATTGTGAACTTGAAGAGAGAAATATAACAGCCTCAGTTAAACATGGAGGAGTTTCAGTACTTGTGTGGGGGTGCATGAGTGCAGATGGTGTGAGGGGTTTGTGTTTTATTGATGGCATTAAGGACCACAAGATCTACATAAATACCCTAAAAACACATCTATCCAGTAGTGTGAATCATATGGACCTTAATGGTGGCTATGTTTTCACACAAGATAATGATCCAAAACATATGACTCTAGACAGAAAGCTGTACATGTCCCACTGGATGCAGACACCACCGCATTCCCCACACACTAAACCTATCAAGAATTTGTGGCATTTACTAGACAAAAACATCAAGAATTGTCAGATATCCAATAAAAATTATCTACATACCGCTCTACAGGAGGAATGGCGTAAAATTACAGTGCAAACAACAAAATCTCTGGTGAATTCCATGCCAAGAAGAATGCAAATAATTAAAATAGGAAAGGAAGCCTTACTAAGCATTAACAACAACATTCTATGTTCAGCCTTACTAAGTATTAACAACAATATTCTATGTTCAGCCTTACTAAGTATTAACAACAACATTCTATGTTCAAAGTTTCAGTAGTGTAGACGAATACTTATTTTGCATCTTACATTGCCTGTCTGTACCTCTAAATGCTTAACCATGTTTATTTACATAGCAATCTGTATTTCATTATTGTATTCTCATTTTCACTAGTCGATAAAGACATCCTTGTCTCTGCTTTATTTCATTCTGCCATTTTTCCATCCTTTATACACCCTTAAACTGTGTATGAGACAAATACTTTGTGGAGTAACTGTATGTCTGCATTGTGCGATTGGGCATCGGGGTCACACATGCATTTTACGCAGCACGATGCAGGAAATTCTATTCACTTACAGCAGTTTTCAGCAAGAACATAATAGAATTTTATTGCCATACATTCATACACAATATTTGCTTCAAACATTGGTGACTTGTCAATGGTTCAATAAGTATATACACTGAAGAGCCAAAGAAACCTCTGCACCTGCCTAATATCACGTAGGGCCCCACGAGTAGGCGGAAGTGCCACAACACAACGTGGCATGGAGTAGACTAATGTCTGAAATACCGCTGGAGGGAATTGACACCATGAATCCTGTAGGGCTGTCCATAAATCCGTAAGATTTATGGAGGGGGGGGGGGGGGGGGGGGAATCTCTTCTGAACAGCATGTTGCAAGGCATCCCAGATATGCTCCCCAGATATGTTCCTGTCTGGATAGTTTGGTGGCTAGCGAGAGAGTTTAAACTCAGAAGAGTGTTCCTGGAGCCACTCTGTAGCAATTCCGAACATGTGTGGTGTCGCATTATCTTGCTGGAATTGCCCAAGTCTGTCGAAATGCACAATGGACATGAATGGATGCAGGTGATCAGACAGGATGCTTACAAAGTTGTATCTAGATGTACCAGGGGATTCAATATCACTCCAAATGTGGTGTCCCACGTCATTACAGAGCCTCCACCAGCTTGAACAGCTCCTGCTGAATTGCAGGGTCCATGAATTCATGAGGTTGTCTCCATGCTCGTACACGTCCATCCACTCGATACATATTTAAACGAGACCCAACCGACCTGGCAACATGTTTCCAATCATTAACAGTACAATGTCGGTGTTGGCAGACCCTGGCTAAGTGTAAAATTTTGTCCCATGCAATCATAAAGGGTGCATGAGTGGGCCTTCGGCTCCAAAAGCCCATATCGATGATGTTTCGCTGAATGGTTCGCAAGCTGGCTGACACTTGTTGATGGCCCAGCAAGGAAGTCTGCAGCAATTTGAAGAAGGGTTGCACTTCTGCCACCTTGAACGATCCTCCTCATTTGTCGTTGGCTCCATTCTTGTAAGATCTTTTTCCAGCCGCAGCAGTGTCAGGATTTGATGTTTTACTGGATTCCTGCACAGTACACTTATGAAACGGTCATACAGGAAAATCCCCACTTCATCACTACCTCGGAGATGCTGTGTCCCATTGCTTGTGCACCGACTATAACACCCCGTTCAAACTCACTTAAATCTTGATAACCTGCCATTGCAGCAGCAGTAACTGATCTAACAACTGCACCAGACACTCATCATCTTATAAAGGAGTTGCTGACTGCAGAGCCATATTCTGCTTTTTTACTTACCTCTGTATTTCAATATGTATGCCTATGCCAGTTTCTTTGGCACTACAGTGTATAAAAAGAACACGGTCATACCAAGTATCACAGGAGGTATGGTCGCAATATTCATTGATATAACAGGGGCACTCATTCAAAGCAAAAAAGTCTAGTAAACAAGCACTCTAAAATGCATACCTTGAGATTATGGACACTTATTCACATTTGATACTGTGGAACACATCTCTCTGCTACTGCAAGCTCTTGGCTTTATATGTTCGACAGGTGGTAGTATGGTCCAAAACAAGAAAAAATATGCAGAAAGCTTGGGCTCTACTGCGTATACCTTAAAATCTACGAGCACTTGCTCATCTTTGCTGCTGTAAACACATCTGTTCAACTAGACAAGTGGTCATAGCTCTTAAGGTATGATTTTAGAGCCCATATTTACTAGACTTTTTTGCTTTGAATGACCATTCCTTCTGGGACACCCTCTTTGGTAAGTGCGGATGCACACACAAGTAGACAGCCATGCAAAAATCTAAACAGGTGCCAGAAGTCTTCCTCGTTCTTAAAATCTTCCACACTGTAATAACATCTGCTTCTTAAGGTTTTTTCGGTGTTTCCTTCTTTACTTTTTAGCTTACAGTCCCCGTACTTGGACTGTGTTTGATTGCTAAATTCCATAGCCACATAATATGGGGTACCTTCAGCCAAGTTAAGTATGTTACAAGGCAACATGTCTACTCTATGTGCTGTTTCATAGGCATGAGTAAAAGGATTTCCTTTGAAAAGTTGTAGTCATTTTAGCTCTAGGAGTAGTAATTCATACATACTGTTAATCATAAAAAGAGATGCACCCAGAAGGACAAGGTGGAATGTAGTCATTGTTGGCAGGAAGGTAGACTGTGCCATGTATACGATATGACTACACTTTCAACTCTGAAGAACCAATGTTTATTGTGTTACACAACCACAAAACATACTATTATTGTGGCTTCAGGCCCCCATGGATGTGAAGCAGCAGAATGGAGTTGTAGAGATCTTGGATGTAGCCATGTGATACTCTAATCACTGCCACTTGCATCTGAGCATACAGTTTCCACAACAGATGGGTGAAGATAAGAGTCCTGATGGCAAGCTCTGTGGCACCCCAATGCATTCCTAACAGGGGAAAGATCAGCTGGCCACAGCAGTGTATCCACAGTTCCAAAGCATGCTTGGGAGGTGGCAACATACAATGACGAGCAAAGCATGGTCGTAGGTGTTCACGAACGGAAGAGCCACCATTTGCAAGACTTCCTCCACATATAGTGTAATTGTTGTGGAGCCTCTAAGGAACATGAACAGTGAACAGGCACCACAGGATAGAACTCCCCACACCACACTGGTGGGACGTGTAATGGAAGACCATAAACCACTCCTTGTGGCGCTCTTACTACGCCAACAGTTATGGACCCAGTGGTTGTCACCTCCAAAGCAGAAGCAGGGTGAAGAGGACCCACTGCCAAATGTCCATCATTATCAACACCAGGTGAGTTGGATGCAATGTTGTGGGGTGTGAGTGGTAGGCATCATAATGGTCAGCATGGGGTGAGTCCTGCATTATGTAACAGCTTACCATGGTACTAGCACTTGGAGAATTTTGCATAGAATACAGTCAAGCACACTGAATGGCCCCTATCATTGCCAATGGACGTGGTTTGATGAATGGTGAACAATCTGTCGGCCGTCCTTCCTTGCAGTGCGTGTCAGACGTCCAGATCCTACATGTTTTACATGCATGCCTTCCTGTACCCATTGCCATCAAAAACAGGCAATAGTGATGTCCATATGACTGGTGTGGCATGCAGTATGACCAAGCAAGGCTCCCACAGCCTCACAATTTGGTGCTTGCCGAACTCATATAGCTGGGCAACATGCTGTCAAACATATCGTCTCGGCATAATGCACATTCTGGTGCTGCTCTAATGACACTAGCTGCTATCGTACTGGCCAGCATGGCTGTATGGACTCTCTTACATCAACCGATGGGTAAAACGTCATAGCCCCTATACAAGTTCCCCGAGTGCATGGTCAACACTGCAAATTTTTTATCACTGGCATAGCTGACATTGTGAAACATACCCATCTAGTTTGCAGTGAAATTTTAAGAGTCATTCTGGCTGCAGCCATTTTAACGATGCTCAGCACATAAACAGACGAGGAACTGTCATCAAATCAAGGTTTCTGAATAGTGGTTTGATTAATAGCCTGTTGTTTGTTCCCACCATAGCTCTGATGAATTTTTTCTGTATCTTGAATGCTGAGGAAGTTTGCTTTTCAACACCCAAAAAATTATGCAATACGTAACAACTGGTGTAAAGTATGCATGATATACAATGTTCTTGACAACTAAGTTATTTATATTATACAGAACTTTCATCATATAAACAAAACTTTTTATCACTTTATTAAATGATCCATGTCATCAATCCATGACAAGTTCTTATTTATTGTTACTCTAAGAAATTTAGCAGAGACTGCAGTAATCAGGTCTTTGACCTCATAATTTAACTGTTTCAGCAGTTTGTTTTGTCGTGAAACATACAATTTGTGTTTTTGTAAGGTCCAGTTTCATAGCATTATTATTTATGCAACTTTCAAGTTGTTGAAGAGTTTGTTTGGTATTCTGTACTAGTTCATTTTTTTTTATTACAATCAGCTGCTGCCACTGTGTCATCTGTATATAGAATTGTTTTCGAGTTCATCTTATGTGGCATGGCATTTATGTAATACAGGCACAATAATGGCCATAGTATTGATCCCTGAGGTACTCTTGCTTGTTTCTCCTCCTAAGTTCCCTCCATTTTTTATTTGTTTTTATAGGATGAGAACCAGCTTAAGGATTTTCCATGGAAAATATCACCATACTGTGAAGCAACAGTTTATGGCTTTCCATGTCAAATGCTTTCGTAAGTCCATGAAAGATATCAGATACATACAGCTTGTTATCAAAGCAGCATTTGTAGTATGTAAATAGTGTCCACCTCCCCCCATGAACCATGGACCTTGCCGTTGGTGGGAAGGTTCGCATGACTCAGCAATACAGACAGGCATACCGTAGGTGCAACCACAACGGAGGGGTATCTGTTGACAGGCCAGACACAAGTGTGGTTCCTGAAGAGGAGCAGTAGCCTTTTCAGTAGTTGCAGGGGCAACAGTCTGGATGGTTGACTGATCTGGCCTTGTAAAATTAAGAAAAACGGCCTTGCTGTTCTGTTACTGTGAACGGCTGAAAGCAATGCGAAACTACAGCTGTAATTTTTCGCAAGGGTATGCAGCTTTACTGTATGGTTAAATGATGATGGCGTACACTTGGGTAAAATATTCCAGAGGTAAATTTGTGCCCCATTTGGATCTCTAGGTGGGGACTACTCATGAGGACATTGTCATCAAGAGAAAAAAAACTGGCATTCTACAGATCGGAGTGTGGAATGTCAGATCCCTTAATCGGGCAGGTAGGTTACAAAATTTAAAAAGGGAAATGGATAGGTTAAAGTTAGATATAGGGGGAATTAGTGAAGTTCGGTGGCAGGAGGAACAAGACTTCTGGTCAGGTGACTACCGGGTTATAAACACAAAATCAAATAGGGGTAATGCAGAAGAAGGTTTAATAATGAATACACAAATAGGAGGGAGGGTCAGTTATTATGAACAGCATAGTGAACGCATTATTGTAGCCAAGATAGACTAAGCCCACGCCTACCACACTAGTACAAGTTTATATGCAACTAGCTCCACAGATGACAAAGAGATTGAAGAAATGTATGATGAGATAAAAGAAATTATTCAGAGAGTAAAGTGAGATGAAAATTTAATACTCATGGGGGACTGGAATTCGACAGTGGGAAAAGGGAGAGAAGGAAAAGAAGTAGGTGAATATGGAATGGGGGTAAGGAACAAAAGAGGATGCCACCTGGTAGAATTTTGCACAGAGCATAACTTAATCATAGCTAACACTTGGTGTAAGAATCTGAAAGAAGGTTGTATATGTGGAAGAGGTCTGGAGACACTGGAAGGTTTCATATAGATTATATAATGGCAAGACAGAGATTTGGGAATCAGGTTTAAATTGTAAGTCATTTCCAGGTGCAGATGTGGACTCTGACCACAATCTACTGGTTATGAACTGTAGATTCGAACTGAAGAAACTGTGAAAAGGTAGGAATTTAAGGAGATGAGATCTGCATAAACTGAAAGAACCAGAAGTTGTAGAGTGTTTCAGAGAGAGCATTAGAGAACAATTGACAGGAACAGGGGGAAAGAAATACAGTAGAAGAAGAACTGGTAGCTTTGGAGGATGAAATAGTGAAGGCAGCAGAGGATCAAGTAGGTAAAAAGACGAGGCCTAGTAGAAATCCTTGCGTAACAGAAGAGATATTGAATTTAATTGCTGAAAGGGGAAAATATAAAAATGCAGTAAATGAAGCAGGCAAAAAGGAATACAAAAATCTTAAAAATGAGATTGATAGGAAGTGCAAAATGGCTAAGCAGGGGTGGCTAGAGGATAAATGGTTCAAATGGCTCTGAGCACTATGGGACTTAACATCTGAGGTCATCACTCCCCTAGAACTTAGAACTACTTAAACCTAACTAACCTAAGGACATCACACACATCCATGACCAAGGCAGGATTCGAACCTGCGACTATAGCGGTCACGCAGTTCCAGACTTAAGCGCCTAGAACTGCTCGGCCACACCGGCCGGCCCGGCTAGAGGACAAATGTAAGGATGTAGAGGCATATATCACTAGGGGTAAGACAGATACTGCCTACAGGAAAATTTAAGAGACCTCTGGAGAAAAGAGGACCACTTGTATGAATATCAAGAGCTCAGATGGATAACCAGTTCTAAGTAAAGAAGGAAAAGCAGAAAGGACGAAAAAGTATACAGAGGGCCAATACAAGGGCGTTGTACCAGTGTGCAACATTATGGAAATGGAAGAGGACATAGGTGAAGATGAAATGGGAGATACGATAATGCATGAAGAATTTGACAGAGCACTGAAAGACCTAGGCTAAGTTGAAACAAGGGCCTGGGAACAGACAACATTTCATTAGAACTACTGATAGCCTTGGGAGAGCCAGTCCTGACAAAACCTACCATCTGGTGAGCAAGGTGTATGAGACAGGCGAAATACCCTCAGACTTCAAGAAGAATATAATAAATCCAATCCCAAAGAAAGCAGGTGTTGACAGGTGTGAAAATTACCGAACTATCAGTTTAATAAGTCAAGGCTGCAAAATACTGACACAAATTCTTTACACACGAATGGAAAAACTAGTAGAAGCCGACCTCGCGGAAGATCAATTCAGATTCTATAGATATGTTGGAACATATGAGGCAATACTGACCCTACGAATTATCTTAGAAGAGAGATTAAGGAAAGATAAACCTGTTTTCAGCATTTGTAGACTTAAGAGAAAGCTTTTGACAATGTTGACTGGCATATTCTCTTTCAAATTCTGAATGTGGCAGGGGTAAAATCAGGGAGCAAAAAGCTATTTACAATTTGTACAGAAACCAGATGGCAGTTATAAGAGTCGAGGCGCACAAAAGGGAAGCAGTGGTTGGGAAGGGAGTGAGACAGGGTTGTAGCCTATCCCTGATGTTATTCAATCTATGTGTTGAGCAAGCAGTAAAGGAAATGAAAGAAAAATTTAGAGTAGGAATTAAAACCCAAGGAGAAGAAATAAAAACTTTGAGGTTTGCCGATCATATCGTAATTCTGTCAGAGACAGCAACTGACCTGGAACAGCAGTTGAATGGAACGGACAATGTCTTGAAAGGAGGATATAAGATGAACATCAACAAAAGCAAAACGAGGATAATGGAATGTAGGCTAATTAAATCAGGTGATGATGAGGGAATTAGATTAGGAAATGAGACACTTAAAGTAATATTTGGGGAGCAATACAAATGATGATGGTCGAAGTAGAGAGGATATAAAATGTAGACTAGCAATGGCAAGAAAAGTGTTTCTGAAGAAGAGAAATTTGTTGATGTTGAGTATAGATTTAAGTGTCAGGAAGTCTTTTCTAAAAGTATTTGTATGAAGTGTAGCCATGTACGGATGTGAAATATGGATGATAAATAGTTTAGACAAGAAGAGAATAGACTCTTTCGAAATATGGCACTACAGAAGAATGCTGAAGATTACATGGGCACATCAAGTAACTAATGAGAAGGTAGTGAATAGAATTGAGGAGAAGAGGAATTTATGGCACAACTTGACCAGAAGAAGGGATCAGTTGGTAGGACATGTTCTGAGGCATCAAGCGATCACCAATTTAGTTCTGGAGGGCAGCGTGGAGGGTAAAAATCGTAGAGGGAGACCAAGAGATGAATACCCTAGACAGATTCAGAAGGATTTAGTGTGCAATGGTTACTCGGAGATGAAGAAGCTTGCACAGGATAGAGCAGCATGGAGAGCTGCATCACGCCAGTCTCTGGACTGAAGACGACGACGACGACAACGACGACGACGACAGTCTCTACAGTACTTCACCCCTTCCTACATCTATATTGATTATTGGGAATAATGTTATTGAGTTTTGTTATATTTTTCTAACTGATTACACATTGTTCACTCAAATATTGTACAAAAACAATTGATAATATTGATACTGAATAGTACTGTCCTGTTGCATTCTGTCTGCCCTTTTATGGATACATCAAACTTGCACATTTTTCAACCTATTGGGGAAGCAACCCTCATCAAATAACTGATTTATTATTTGGCACAATTGGGGTGCAAGAGTGTGATAGCCTGTCTTTATTATTTTTGTTAGAATTGCACCCAGGTCCACAGATTTCAAATTTTTAGGGACTTCCCAATACGAGTCACTTCATGACAGAAGACAATTCACAAGCTCTGTTCTGCAATATGTTTGAATTTATGTGAGAAGGAATGACACCATCCATTTTATTTGAAGTTATAAAGTATTGTTGAGTTCTTCACATTTCTGTCTGGAGTTTTTAACAGTTTACTCATCAATTTCTAATTTAATGTTACAATGAGTAGTTTTCTCAGAACCTACTTCAGTCTTGCCAATCTGCCACGTAGCTTTCGATTTCCTTATGGTAACTTAATGAATTTTTCTTTGCGCTTGTTTTGCCTGTTTAAAATTTTTGTGAAATATTCTTTTGTATTTGCTTATACATATGAGAAAGTACCAGAGGTTGTTGAGAGTTTCAAAGGGAGCATTAGGTAATGATTGACTGAAACTGAAGAAAGGAATATATTAGAAGGTGAATGGGCAGCTGTGAGAGATGAAATATTGAAGGCAAAAGAGGATCAAATAAGTAAAAAGACCAGGCCTAGTAGGAATCCTTAGATATCACAAGAGATATTTAATTTAATTGAAGAATGGAAAAAAAAATATAAAAAAGAACCAAATGAAGCAGGTGAAAGAGTACAGACATTTCAAAAGTATGACTGACAGAACATGCAAGATGGCTAAGCAGGAATGGCTACAGGGTGAATGCGAGTCTATTGAAGGCTGTGTAACTAGGGGAAAGATAGACACTGCTTACAGGAAAATTAAAGAGACCTTTGGAGAAAAGAGAAGCAAGTGTATGCACTTAAAGAGCTCAGATTGAAAACCAATACAAAGCAAAGAAAGGAAAGCTGAAAAATGGAAGGAACATATATAGAGGCTAAACAAGGGAAATGAACTTGCAACCAGTGTTATAGAAACAGAAGAGGAAGTAAATTAAGATGCAATAGGAGATATGATACTGCAAGAAGAGTTTGACAGAGCACTGAAAGACCTATGTCAAAACACGGCCTTTGGAGTAGACAACATTCCCTCAGAACTACTGATATCCTTGGGAGAGCCAATCATTGGCCTACAAAATTATTCCACGTGATGTGCAAGACAAATGTTACAGGCAAAATACCCTCATTCTTCAAAAAGACTGTAATATTTGCAATTAAAGCAGGTGCTAACATGTGTGAATACTACTGAACTATCAGTTTAATAAGTCAGTTGCAAAATATTGACATGAATTGAAAAAGTAGTACAAGCCAACCTCTGTGACAGTCAGTCTTGGTTCCAGAAGAATGCAGGAACAGACCAAGGCAATACTGATCCTACGGCTTATCTTAGAAGATATATCAAAGCATTTGTAGATGTTTTTAGCATTTGTAAATATAGAGAAAGCTTTTGACAATGCTGACTGGAACACACTCTTTGAAATTCTGGAGGTAGCAGGAGTAAAGTAACAGAGGAAGTGAAAAGTTATTTACAACCTGTACAGAAATGAGAAGGCAGTCATAAGAGTTGAAGTGGGTGGAAAGGTAGCAGCAGCTGAGATGAGAGTGAGACAGGAAATCCCTGATGTTATTCTATCTGTACATTGAGCAAGCAGTGAAGGGGGGAGGGGAGGGGGAGGGGGAGGGGGGAGGGAGAGAGAGAGAGAGAGAGAGAGAGAGAGAGAGAGAGAGAGAGAGAGAGAGAGAGAGAGAGATTGTGGGGAGGGGCAGTAAAAGTCACAGAGGGAGGCCAAAAGATGAATACAGTAAGCGGTTTCAAAAGGATGTAGGTTGCACTAATCATTCATAGATGATGAGATTTGGACAGGATTGAGCGGCATGGAAAGCTGCACTGAACCAGTCTTCAGACTAAAAACTACCACCATAGCAACACAACAATGGCAGCAGCAACAACATGAGAAATTCTGCATCCAATTGCTTTTTGCTTCCATGTGCAGTTTTGTCTTTCTGATGCTAGAGATCATGGTGTCTCTAGTTATCTGTGAGTTTGTTTTACTGAATTTGTCACATACGGCTATGAAGGGAAAACATTCACAGAATACACTCATGAACTCTGATAAGAAATAATTATAGTTCACACTTATTTAACTCTGGTTACTGAATTAGCAAGTTTTGTTCAGTTTCGGGACAAATATATTAATGTTTCACTGAATAAAGTTCCTGAAATTTCGCTGTATAGGTTTCAACTAAATTGGGACTGAGATAAAAAGGGATAAATGATCAGATATCTCAAGTCTGAAATGAATTTTTTTGAAGGACCACAACTGATACTGATTACAATATTACACACATTCAATGCAAGCTAGGTAATGGGCCATGCCGTACAGTACTCTCTGTAAAACTGAAATGGGATTCCATCCAGACCTGGTGATTTATTTGCTTTCGAATTTTTCATTTGTTCCTCTACGCCGGGAGTGCTTATTATTATGTCATCCATACAGTAGTCTGTCTGGCGGTCAAATGACGTTATGTTTGCTGGATGCTCCAGTGTGAATGATTTCTTGAAAATGAAATTTAAAACTTTGACTTTTATTTTGCTATATTCAACTGACACACCAGACAGGTTAACAAGGGACCAAACAGAAGCCTTGGACCCTCTTAGAAATTTTACAGAGGGCTAGAATTTCCTTGGGTTCTCTGGCAGATCTTATGCTAGGGTGCAACAATGTTAGTAGTTGTATGCTTCATGCATAGATCTTTTGACAGATGCACTAATCTCTACTAACCTTCACCTGTCATCATATGCGCGTTCTCTTTTGAACAGAGAGTGCAACAGTCTCTGCTTCCTCAGCAACTTCCAAATTTTGTTGTTAAACCATGGTGGATCTTTTCCATCCCTTATCCACTTACTAGGCACATAACTTTCCACCCACAATTTATAATCTGATCCGACTATGCCCATAATTCCTCTACTTCCATCTTACTGGAACTAAGTGGTGTCAAGTCACTGTGTGAGATGCTAACAACTGCTTATCTGCCATATCTAGAAGAAATACTCACCTAGCCTTCATAACTGATTTATTAACTTTCATAATCATAACTGATATAATGACTCATGGTTGCTAATCCTCATATCTATACTGACATTGTTGATAAGGTCCAAACTGTTGGCTAGACATCACAATCTATATTTGGTAGGTTAAAGTTGCCTCCAACTAGTATTGCATGATCTGAGTATTTATGCGGTAGTTACTGTACACTTTCTTTGAATGACTCTAGAACTGTCACAGCAGAATCAAGTGGCCTGTAAAAACATGCAATAATTAACTTGGTTTCACCTGCACCTGTTATACGCAACTAGATAACTTCACACCCAACTTTGACCTCAATAGAGACAATATTTTTGTCAACTGCAACGAAAACTCCCTCTCCTATGGTGTCAAACCTGTCTTTTCCAATAAACATTCCAAGACTCACTAAATATCAGAGCTTTCCATATCGTGTTTCAGCCAGCTCTCAGTCCCAAGAATAATTTGAGTGTGTGAACTTTCTTGGAGGGCAATCATTCAGGAACTTTATTATGGCAACTTTATTATGAATACTTCAACAGCTTACTCATAAAATTTTGGCAGTTGAAGTGTCTTTATTTGAAATGTCATCTGATTCCCTTTGCTGCGTTTTGACTGGCGAGTATTCATCAGGGCACCTCAAACTACCTTGTAGCCTGAAAAACCCTCATGTGCACTCCACAAGTAATCTGCTTGCTGAATAGCTGCTTCCTTTGTGTAGTACACCCCTGACCTATCATGGGCAGTCCTACAAATCCCAATATGATAACACATGTCTAGAAATCTGCAGCCAAGACCATCACAGAGTCAATGAAGCTTTTGGTTGAGACCCTCTGCTTGGTCCCGAACCAAAGGACCTCTATCAACTTTAGGAACAATGCTGCCAACTGTGAACTCTGTTGCACCCCACACGAGAGGCCAGCAGTCCTTACCACCTCCTCCAGCTGCCTATGTAAACAGACATTAGCCTCAGAACCTATTCGACAGGTTTCATTGGTGCCGGCGTGTGCCACAACTTGCAGAACACTGCATCCTGCATGCTCAATAGCCACAGGCAAAGACGCCTCAACATCTCAGATGAGGCACCCCAGCAGACATACCAAGTGCACATTGGCTTTCTTTCCAGACCCAAATGGTATCTGCCTAAGGGACTCCATAAAATGTCTAACGTTGGAGCTCCTGATAGCTAGTAAACCCCCACTCCCCTTTGTGTAGCTGCTTGCACCCCATTGAAGAAGCGACCACACATCACTCACAGGGAGAAAGGGCGAGGCCAGGCGATGGCCTGTCTCCACATTGGTCCTCCGCCTCAAGCTACATGGACGCATTACCACCTACCACTCACACTGCTGTGACTTTGGATCCACTGTGCCGGGTGGACTGGGAATTGCCTCACAAGCAGAACCCATGGGCAAAACAAGTGATACCTGAGGCGTCCCATGTGACGAGCCAGATTCTCCGCCACCACTACACCCCAAGGTGGCAGCCTGAAGGTGACTGAATGTAGCTGAAAATCCATTCAGCTGTTCATAAACTGCGGCCTGCTCCTCCTGCATCCACACACTGCACGCACACATCCTAATCATCCTAACAAGACTAAGAAGCAGTAAACTGTAAAAAACATGGATCCTTGTATAAGCAATTAAAATTCTGTCAATGTTTTCATTACTCTACTAGAATCCATGATTCTCCAAACCTGATTTTTCTGCTTATTGTAGCCTATGATTTTATCAAGCTGCTATCACCACTTTTAAGGCAGTGTTCTCCAGAAATAAAACAAGCTCCTACAGCTTTTTCATCATACCTACTGATAGTTAATTTATACTTCGATGCCTTATGGAGTTATTTTTATGACCCAAGTTAAGAAAAAAATCATTACACTGGTCAATATCAATTTATCAATGAAAAGCCATGCTTCATCAATGTTGTTGTTGTTGTAGACTTCAGTCCGAATACTGGTTTGATGCAGTTCTCTAAATGACTCTATCCTGTACAAGCCTCTTCATCTCCAAATAACTACTGCAAATCCATATCTGTTTGAATCTACTTACTGTACTCATCTTTTGCTCTCCCTCTGTAAGTTTTACACTCCAAATTTTCCTCCAATAATAAACTGATGATTCCTTGATGTCTCAGAAAGTGTCACAACAACTGATTCCTTCTTTCAAGCATGTTAGGCTACAAATTTCTTTTTTCCCCAATTCCATTCTGTACCTCCTCATTACTTATGCAATCTGCCCATCTAATCTTTTATCATTCTTGTGTAGCACCACATTTCAAAGTCTTCTATTCTTTTGTGTGAATTGCGTATCTTCCACATTTTACTCTTCCTTACAAGGCTACACTACAGCAAAATTGCAGTAGCTACCAGAAAGATCGCGGGAGGCGCACATCGGCATGGCGTGTCACGTACAGTAGTTGCCGCAAGTAAAGTCCCGTCCACTAGAGGGCACGCAAGAATTCGGCCGCACCCTCTGCCGGCGGAACAACAACAACTCAGGCAGCACGGGCCGTGCCCAGTCAATTCACATCGGGCATGCCTAGCAGACAGTTCCCGGTTTACACTAGGTGAAGTGCGACGGAAAACGTGAATCATGTTACTACACAATTGGCGACGAGCAGGGTCATCCTTTCGCGTGTTGCGTCGTTGTTCCGGTTTCGCAGATTATCCACGGCATGGAGGATTTAGTGCGGGTTTTGGTTGAGCAGCAGACGGAGCTCATGGGAACCATGAAACAAGTGCTTACGGCGTTGCTCTCCATACAGTCTGCTCCAGCGACGTTCCCTCCTCTCTTTCCCCCGTATGACGAGATGGCAGAGGATTGGAACACATATCAACATCATCTTCGGCAGCATTTCCAGGCATTTCATGTTGGCGATGCGGAGGTATGTTGTGCTCTTTTTTTGTCATGGATACCTCCCTCACTGTATCAAGTTTTGCAACAGCTAGCGCCCTTGCAGGAACTCTCGTCCTTGTCTTTTGATGCACTGTGTTCATTGCTGTCTTCATATTATCGTCGCTGCACGCATGTTGTGGCAGCTAGGGTCGAGTTCTATCAATGCAAGAAACAGATCCATCAGATTTACCGGGCGTGGGCCGCTACCCTGCACGGTCTTAGTCGCAAGTGTCATTTTGTCACAGAGCAGCCGCGAGAGTCGTATGCGCATGTTATGGTGCGCGATATGATTGTTCGTTTGGCCCCTGATAGGGAGGTCCGGCAATGGGCCCCGCAGTTGGAAGGCCCTTCCCTTGAGGAAGTCCTGTCCATTGCTCAATTGTATGAAGTCTCTCACGCCGCAGGTCAACAGTTGGAAGCATGGTGTGACGTCTTGGAGGTTCAGGGCGGCATGGCCGCGTCCACTGCGTCCGGGGTGGATGACGTGCGAGCAGTACAATCCGGCCGTTACAGCCACTCCCGTACGGCATGTAAACAGAGTTCCGGCCACCGGCCCCTGTTACCGTCCTGTGTATCGTGCTATATACTTCATGATCAGTCCGAGTGCCCCCAGCATTGGGCCGTTTGTTGCAAATGTAATTAAAAAGGACACATTGCTAAAGTTTGCTGCTCAGCCTCAAAAGAATCGAAGGAAGCAGGTACCGAGGACATGGACGTTGACATTCTGGAAGTTTCAGCGGGCCAGGCTCCCGATGCATCGGCACACAAACTCTGTATCGAGGTGTCAGTTCGCTCGCGCCGATTACAACTGCAAGTAGATATGGGTGCAGCAGTTTCCTTGTAGAATGCACAAACTTACTCTGACCTTGGGTCGCCCCCGTTGGCACCAGTTTACCGGCATCTACGCTGTTATGGTAAACAGTTCATTCCCCTACTGTGTCAATTCACTACCGATGTTACTTACAAATCAGTCACTCGGCCTCTTACTTTTATTGTTGTCAGTGATGCGAGCTCCACTAACCTTTTTGGATTGGACGCCTTTCAAGCTTTCAGTTTTTCTATCACAGACACCATACAGTTGGTCTCTGAAGATGTTCCCTATCAATCATTGGAATCTCTGATCTCTGACTTTCAGGATATCTTTGAGGAGGGCCTGGGGTGTGTTTCAGACTTTGAAGCTCACTTAACGTTGAAGATGTCGGCTCGCCCGCGTTTTTTACACACAAGGCAGATCCCCTTGGCTCTCCGCCCTCAGGCAAAAGCACAGCTAGACCAGCTGACAGGCCTCGGGGTCGTTCTTCCCATTTCTTCTAGTGAGTGGCCTTTCCCCCTTGTTATTGTCAGGAAACCCTTGGGAAAATTACGTTTTTTTGTGACAATTTCAAGGCCACCATTAATTCCCAATTGGTGGTGGACACCTATCCCTTATCTCGTTCTAATGAATTGTCCTCCACCGTGGCGGGAGGCCAATATTTTTCGACAATTGATCTTTCGGAGGCTTATCATCGGATACCACTTGATGAGGACTCCAAACGGCTGCTGGTCGTCAACACCCCGTTTGGCCTTTCTCAATACCAGTGGTTGGCCTTCAGAACATCCAGTGCCCCAGCGATATTTCAGTGTTATCTTGAGCACGTCACGTCGACAATCCCTCATTGTATTAATTACCTGGACGACATAATTGTCACAGGCCACAACACGAAGGAACACTTGCACAACCTTCGAACCCTCTTTCTCAAATTCAGGTTCGTGGGCCTGTGTTGCAACCCGCCCCCTGTACTGCCTTCTGCGCAAAGGTATTCCTTTTGACTGGTCGCCTGCATGCGAGCGAGCGTTCACCTCGTTGAAGGGCCTCCTCAGATCAGTGCCTTGTTTGGCTACTTTTAACCCCAATTAGCCGTTGGTCCTGGCTACAGATGCTTCACAGTATGGGGTGGGGGCAGTCCTGGCCCATCGCAACGCGGATGGCTCCGAGCAGCCACAGGCGTTTGCATCTAAAACTCTTAGTCACATGCAGGCTCATTACTCCCAGGTGGAAAAAGAGGCTTTAGCCATTGTCTACACTGTTACCAAGTTTCACCCTTTCTCGTATGGCACGAAGTTTCAGTTAATCACTGACCATAAACCATTAATATCGTTATTTGGCCCCGCCTCTCAGATTCCAGATAGAGTAGCCCACAGACTGCAGCACTGGGCCTAGTTTCTCTCTAAGTACAATTATGACATTCATTTTCACCCTACCGGACAGCATGCCAACGCCAATGCTCTTTCCCGTCTTCCGGTGGGCCCAGATCCTAAGTTCGATCGGGAGGAGATTATGTGTTTTCATTTGGATCTGGCGTCCCGCCAAGCGGTGGATTGCTTCCCGATCACTAGTTCTAGAGTTGCCAGGGAAACGGCAGCTGACCCGTTTCTCTGGCAAGTAGTTCGCCTCGTTCAGCAGGGGTGGTCATCCCAACCTCCAGGCCAGGCCTCGGACCCTCTTCCTAATTATTTTGTTCTACGAGACCGTCTCTCAGTCTTGGAAGGAGTTCTCCTTCTGGCTACCTATGATACAGCTCTTCGCATGGTTGTTCCTGCAAGTTTGCGAAGGGAGGTCCTCATGTTATTACATGAGGGGCACTGGGGCCCCGTAGAGCTCCTCCACGGGCGCCAACCTATGACTCTGGTGCACCTCCTCGGGCCTGGTCCTTGCCAGTCTTCGCAAAACGGGGTACTCGGCTTTCCATCAGGTATGTTGGTCTGGGCACGTGGGTTTGGTCGCAATCCACGTTGGATACCAGCGGTGGTCCTGCGCCTCATTGGCTGCCGGCTCTATACCTTGTTTTGTTTTTGTTAATGTTCATCTTACATCCTCCTTTCAAGACATTGTCAATTCTTTTCAACTGCACTCCCATGTACTTTTTTTGCCTCTTGCAGAATTACAATAACATCTGCTTACATATAAGTTCTTATTTCTTCTCCCTGAACTTTAATTTGTTCTCCAAATTTTTCTGTGGCTTCCTTTACTGCTTGATCTATGTACAGATTGAACAACAGTATGGATAGACTGCAACCCTGTATCAGTCCCTTCTCAACCACTGCCCTTTCATGTCCTTAGACTCTACCAAATGCCATCTGGCTTCTGTACATGTAGAGCATAACCTGTTATTCCCTGTATATTACCACTGCTATCTTCAGAATTTCAAAGAGTATATTATTATTATTCTTATTCTTTCTTTTCTCAGACGTTATGTCTGGTCAAAAATGGAAAGTGATGCGGACCTTGATCAAGCGTGACTTCCTTTTAACTGTACAGTATACATTACATTGAATTTAGGAACTTTTGGGTAATTGAACATGTATAAATAATTATATATTTCGTAAATAAAATAGAAAGAAAGTTCCACATGGGAAAAATATATTAAAAACAAAGATTCCAAGACTTACCAAGCGGGAAAGTGCCGACAGACAGGCTTCACTACTCCAAATGAGTAGGTCAATATTGGTATAGCATAAGTATTTGTCTTGTTTCTTGCTGTCAATTCTGTTTTTAGTATTTTTGTTAGTCTTCATCTATATTTTTCTTTTAGTTGTATTATCTATTCCTATTTTTTGTCTGTATCCTAGATATTTATAGGCATCTGTTTGTTCCATCACTTCTATGCAGTCGCTGTGGTTATCCAATATGTAATCTTCTTGTTTAGTGTGTTTTCCCTTGACTACGCTATTTTTCTTACATTTGTCTGTTCCAAAAGACATATTTATATCATTGCTGAATACTTCTGTTATCTTTAGTAATTGGTTGAGTTGTTGATTTGTTGCTGCCAGAAGTTTTAGATCATCCATGTATAGCAAATGTGTGATTTTGTGTGGGTATGTTCCAGTACTATTGTATCCATAATTTGTATTATTGAGCATGTTGGATAGTGGGTTCAGAGCAAGGCAGAACCAGGAAGGACTTAGTGAGTCTCCTTGGTATATTCCACGCTTAATCTGTATTGGCTGTGATGTGATATTATTTGAATTTGTTTGGATATTAAGTGTGGTTTTCCAATTTTTCATTACTATGTTTAGAAACTGTATCAATTTAGGATCTACTCTGCATATTTCCAATATTTGTAGTAACCGTGAGTGGGGTACACTATCAAAAGCTTTTTGGTAATCAATGTATGCGTAGTGTAGCGACCTTTGTTTAGTTTTAGCTTGATATGTCACCTCTGCATCTATTATCAGTTGTTCTTTACATCCTCGTGCTCCTTTGCAACAGCCTTTTTGTTCTTCATTTATAATTTTGTTCTGTGTTGTATGTGTCATTAATTTCTGTGTAATGACTGAAGTTAATATTTTGTATATTGTTGGTAGGCATCTTATGGGGCGATATTTAACTGGATTTGCTGTGTCTGCTTGATCTTTAGGTTTCAGATATGTTATTCCATGTGTAAGTGTATCAGGGAATGTGTATGGGTCTGCAATGTAACTGTTAAATAATTTATGATGTAAATAAAATAGAAAGAAACTTCAACATGGGAAAAATATATTAAAAACAAAGATTCCAAGACTTACCAAGCGGGAAAGCGCCGGTAGACAGGCACAATAAAACAACACACAAACACACACACAAAATTTCGAGCTTTCGCAACCGGCGGCTGCTTCATCAGGAAAGAGGAAAGGAAAAGGAAAGATGAAAGGATGTGGGTTTTAAGGGAGAGGGTAAGGAGTCATTCCAATCCCGGGAGCGGGAAGACTTACGTTAGGGGGAAAAAAGGATAGGTATATACTCGCGCGCGCACACACACACACACACACACACACACACACACACATCCATCCATACATACACAGACACAAGCAGACATATTTAAAGGCCAAAAATATGTCTGCTTGAGCCTGTGTATGTATGGATGGATGTGTGGTGTGTGTGTGTGTGTGTGTGTGTGTGTGTGTGTGTGTGTGTGTGTGTGTGTGTGTGCGTGCGCTCGAGTATATACCTATCCTTTCTTCCCCCTGAGGTAAGTCTTTCCGCTCCCGGGATTGGAATGACTGCATACCCTCTCCCTTAAAACCCACATCCTTTCATCTTTCCTTTTCCTTCCATCTTTCCTGATGAAGCAGCCGCCGGTTGTGAAAACTCGAAATTTTGTGTGTGTGTTTGTGTGTTGTTTTATTGTGCCTGTCTACTGGCGCTTTCCCTCTTGGTAAATCTTGGAATCTTTGTTTTTAATATGTTAAATAATTTAGTTAGATGTTAATGTGTTGAGGTGAACTTCATTAGCCAGAAATTTGCTATTTTATCTTTTCCAGGGGCTTTCCAATTGTGAGTAGAACTAATTGCTTGGGTGACTTCATGTTGCAAAATTATCACTTCAGGCATTTGTGGTATCATCTCGTATGTGTCTATTTCTGCTTGTATCCACCATACATGCCTGTTATGTTGTACCGGGTTTGACCATATGTTGCTCCAGAAGTGTTCCATGTCTGTTATGTTTGGTGGATTGTCTATTTTAATGTGTGTGTTCTCTATTGCCTGGTAAAATTTCTTTTGGTTTGTGTTGAATGTTTGGTTTTGTTTCCTTCTATTTTCACTTTTTTTGTATCTTCTAAGTCGTTTGGCCAATGCTTGTAATTTCTGCTTCTTTTCATCTAATTGCTCCATCGCTTCTTGTTGTGAGATTTTACCTAACCTTTTTTGTTTTTTTTTTTTTCTGACATTTCATTTCTTATAAATTGTGTTAGCTGTCCGATGTCTTTTCTCAGTTTTTCTCTTGTGATCTGTAGCCTGTGTTGCCATGCTGGTTTTGTGGGTTTCTTCTGTGTGTTGGTTGGTTCTGATCTCTGCCTAGTGTGTATATTTAGTGTAGTGAGTGCTCCTATATAAACCAGTAGCTGTAACTCTTCCATAGTTGTGGTTTCATCTATTTTGTTGTGTACGATTGTGTTGATGGTTTTTATTGTTGTTTCGACTTGTGGGTTATTTGGCGGTCTATGCAAGAATGGTCTAATGTCTGTATTTGTGTCTTTGTATTCTATATATGTCAGCTGAAATTTTTCTTCTATATCTAACCTGTGTGTCACTTTGAGTTCTATTTGTACTTGTTCTGGTGGCAGTCTTAAGATTTCGTTTTCCTCTGATTGTTTAATAGATGCGTGTTGTTCTTTGTTTGTTTGCTCTGGGATGTGTGAGTCCATCACTGTATTTTCTTCTTCTTCTGATTGCACATTATTTTGATCCAGTATTTGTTGTACTTGTTGTTTGATGTTTTCTAATTCTGACTGAGGTATCCTGTTATTTTTGATTATTACACGGATCTGATCAGCTAGTCGTTGTTCTGTTAAAAATTTTAATTCTGGGTATCTGGTAATAAATGTTGTGTATACTTGTGATTTGTATCCTGTTGTGTTGGTTCCTAGGTTTGTTGCTTGGTAATAACAGAACATGAGGTGTCGATTAACTTCATCTGACCATCTCATCCTCTGTCTTTGTTTTCCTTCTAGGGTGGTTGCAGGAAGCATATCCTGCAAAACACCGCTATTTGGATTTAAATCATTTTCCAGTTGGCTAGCAGTGTCATTACCATTGTGGGCGGCCATAGGGTTCAAGCGCCGTCCCCAACCATGACGGCGCTTGTCCGAGGCTTCTTTAGTTGTGTCCTGAACCAACTAATCACACTAAAAGGGGGGTTAGCCCTATTAGTGGTTTGTTCTTTTCATCGCCTTTTACGACTGGCAGAATATACCGGAGGCCTATTCTTTTACCGGGCTTCCATTGGTATTATTATTATTATTATTATTATTATTATTATTATTATTATTATTTACAAAGAGTGTATTACTTTATTAAAGTTGGGCATTATTTGAATAAAAAAAGTCCTCTGTGACAGAGTTATTTATTGGAAAATACAGCCAGTTTGGCAAATTAAAATTTGCATCTTCAGGTCCTCCAAGACACAAGTTTAAAGGTTCTATTTAAACCAGATAAGGCCATTTCCAACATTTATACACTGGTATTTAAAACCTCTGAGTCACAAATGTGCAAGCATCTATGATTAAATGTACAGGGGGCTAGGACCATCCCCAACCTCCATTGTAGACAGCGTGGTGAGGAAGCATTGCTCTTGCCGGCACCAACTAACCACTGTCAACAGACGGCTTTACCCAGTTTAAATAGAACCTTTAATCTTTTGACATGAAGCATCCGAAGATGCAAATTTAATTTGTGAAACTGGTCATGTTATCCAATAATGAATTCTAACAGTCACAGCTGTCTTGAAAATCTCTCTCCAGCAACCAGCAGTTCTGGCACTACGCTTTCCACAAAGAAGCAGTATCTCTGTCCACTGAGGTGGAATGGAAGAGTGTATGGTCCAATCAACCTATCACTGAGAATGCTGGCCCACACTTTTAACACTGAATCACTATTTATAAGCACAAGGTCAAGTACGACATGGATTCACATGTGCCAAACACGCGAATTGTGAATATTTGCATGTCAGTACATATTCCAGTCAGTGACAAACACAAAGGCTTATCTCAGCACCACTAAAAAAATGTTTCCTAGGAATTCAAGCTGACTTCAAACACCATATGTTGCTTACCAAAATATATTTGCTGTGATGTTCTCTACCTCCTGTATTAATCTCAGTTAATAGTTTTGGAACACCCTGTACATACAGCATCTTCTGTTGTCAAAGGTCATCATAAATCTTTCAACAATCACATCGGCATGTTCTTGTTTCTATCTAGAGTATATCTGGAGACAAACGTATCATCTAACATCACTATCAGTGTCCTGAATTAATATTTCATCCAGCTGTGTGAACTTTTATGAAAATACTTGATATATTAAAATGGTGTGCCGGACAAGGGTACTTGAAGCTCAAGCACCAGTCCAATTCCAATCATCCATAACGTTTCATCATAAATACTGTTGTACAGTGTGCAAACACAAATGGCAATGCAAGATCATAAAGCATGTTTTCTATTCCTCTGAAGGCCAAGTATAAATAGCAGAAAGAAGGCCGAGGGCATACAATCAGAGAAAATGACAAAAAAAATACATTTCTATACAGCTGTTGTCTTTCACAATCTGTACAAATTAAAATTAAGAACCATGTGTAAAGAAAAATAATGTAAAAGCTCCAGTAATCATGTATAATACTCACAACAGCATTTTCATCAAAAGGATGTGCATGGAAGTCTTTAAGTTTCACATCTAATATTCCACGTTTGTAAAAACCAAACGTGCTAAGAGCAATGTATTTTCGGGCATCATTCTGCAACAATAAATAGTTATAATTATGCATCATTAAATAACAAAGTATTATATCAAATGCTAAAAATAACAAAAGCATTCTGTAAAACATTCACAATTGAATATATATTCCTCTCTCTCTCTCTCTCTCTCTCTCTCTCTCTCTCTCTCTATCTCTCTCTCTCTCTCTCTCACACACACACACACACACAAAATATTCTCACCTCTGTATCCTCTGTCTACAAACTGATGTGGCTGATTTAACAATATATAACTACCTTGGGAGGAATTACAGAAAGTCCACGAAGTAATCAACCGAATTGATACATACTCTATTACAACTAATTTTGTCTTTGAAACATTCAGTTGCATAGGTAGATTCTTCTGGACAATGTATATGGACTGCCAACAGTATGCAAACTGGTGTGCAAAACATAAGGATGAAAGTAACTTTTGCTTGATGCGTCACTGCCAAACTTGGACTGTTTTATTTTTTCTTGAATACTTCAAAAACCACAGTTTTTAGTGAAAAATGGTTCCATGCACAAAATTAAATTAAAATTAATTTCCTACAAAATCAGCCCTATTCTTTTTTTCTTTTTTAGGACCAATAATTTACATGTCGCAGGTGATGGGAAAAATCTCAGCTATGATTAAAAATAATGGTTTAATGGTATAAAATTAACATTTATTGTTAATATAACTGGTTGAGAAAAAACATTAAATGTGTCCAGCACATCTAAGTGCAGAAGAATTGTGCCATCAGCGCACTGCGTCACCAGTGATTCGTAAGGTGAGCAGCGGAATGGTAGGGTTAACTTTGTGAAACACCATGTAATTGCTTCTTGTGACATAATGTGTTAGGGAGAGTGTGAATTGCCTGCTTGCTCTTTAGTTACCAGACCTACAAAGGAGGGAAGTGCATGACCACAATGTGGCGACCTGCCTTCTCTCGCACTTCTACCCTTCACCCCAGCCCATCACACCCTATAACATAATTTATACAGGATTATGTCACAAGAAGCAATTATATGGTGTTTCACAAAGTTAACCCAATAGTTCTGCTGCTCACCTTATGAATCACTGGTGACACAGTACGCAGACAGTTCCAGGGGTACTTATTTTCCCCTAGGTGCATTAACACTACAAAGAATACAAATATGAGTTACTAATAAAACAAATGCAGGAAACACATCACACAGATTCTATGTAAATCTTTATGCAGTGTTCTACAATGCTAGAGGGGAAATAGATTGTCAGTCGTTTTGTACAGCTCCCACAATGGGAGCTACTCACTTTCACATTCAAGTTTACAGAATTTCCTGTCCCGTTCTCTTATGTGAGCAGAAAAAATAACTTCACTGAGCTCATGTGTGTACAGTGGAGTTATTTTCCCTTCATCAAGTGAATACTAAAATGGGAGTTGTTAAGTGTGATTTTGTGGAAAATACAGTTCTATAAACAATGAGTGAGAAGTGCATATTTTGCAAGTGTGATGTTAATTATCTATGCAGTGTGGCTGGGAAAGGGGCTATGTTGGTAAAAGTGACACCTTGCTGCTATCTAGCATTGGCTGAGTATTGCAGAGCTGTGTAATCAAGTTGCTGTCACTTGGTGGCGAATTGATGAATGACCAGAAAATTACTGCACTTCTACCACCATTGTGTTTCTGATGGACTGTATAAATTTCTTCCATTTGGGAATTTCTGGCACTTGAATAGTGGGCTACACTGAATGGAGCCACTTACCACACATCCACAGTCAATCTCACAAGATGGATGTGAAAATGTCAGATTGATTGGGACTGATAACGTTCAAGTCTAGAACAATAATCTGCTGTATTGCATTGCTTAAATGATGTTGAAATTTCTGAAGCTGCATAACACCTCCGTGGCCTACTTCTGTTGCAGAGGGAGACAATTTACGACACTTGGCCTCTTCAGATGTTGGGACAGCTGAAGCTTGGAGATGCATTTGATACCTCTCATGCTGTGAAAAGTGTTCCAGCATCTGATAGCAATGACAATGAAATCAACATTGTAAAATACATAATGATGGTAAGTTACACTTTGCCGGCCAGAGTGGCCGAGCAGTTCTAAGTGCTACCTTCTGGAACCGCGCAACCGCTACAGTCGCAAGTTTGAATCCTGCCTCGGGAATGGATGTATGTGATCTACATCTACATTTATACTCCGCAAGCCACCCAACGGTGTGTGGCGGAGGGCACTTTACGTGCCACTGTCATTACCTCCCTTTTCTGTTCTAGTCACGTATGGCTCACAAGAAGAACGACTGTCTGAAAGCCACCATGCGCACTCGAATCTCTCTAATTTTACATTCGGGATCTCCTCAGGAGGTATAAGTAGAGGGAAGCAATATATTCGATAACTCATCCAGAAACGCACCATCTCGAAACCTGGCGAGCAAGCTACACCGCGATGAAGAGCGCCTCTCTTGCAGAGTCTACCACTTGAGTTTACTAAACATCTCCGTAACTCTATCACGGTTACCAAATAACCCTGTGACGAAACGTGGCACTCTTCTTTGGATCTTCTCTATCTCCTCCGTCAACCCGATCTGGTACAGATCCCACACAGATGAGCAATACTCAAGTATAGGTCAAACGAGTGTTTTGTAAGCCACCTCCTTTGTTGATGTCCTTAGGTTGGTTAAGTTTAAGTAGTTCTAAGTTCTAGGGGACTGATGACCTCAGCAGTTAAGTCCCATAGTGCTCAGAGCCATTTGAACCATTTTTAGTTACACTTTGGGGGTTCTTCAGTATGGTAGGCAGATGACAGGGGCTGCTCATGAGCTTTTTTCCATGACAGCTCACTTAAAAACTGCAAATACGTACTCACTTAACTAAAATAACTTCTCTATATAAATGCAGGCTTAGTGAATTTATTTTGTCTACTGACATAAGAAAACTGGACAGCAGATGCTGGGGAGGAATAGTCTGAAAGTAAACTGAAAAGTAAGCAGCACTGGTAATAGAGGAAGTCAGCTTTCTCAGAAGAACACACAGCTGCTGTACAGGTTGAGTAAGCTAATTAATTTCCTCTTAAGCAGTGCAGAACAATGTGCAGAGATTTACTTAGATTCTGTCAATTTACATTTCTTATGATAGTATTATAGTAATTCATATCTGTATTCTGTGTTGTGTTTGTGGAATATAAGCAACCCCCCCCCCCATTCCAGGCATGTCTCTACACTGTGCTGCCAACCATTCATAAGATGTGCTGCGGAAGGATCAGTATAATTTTGTGAAATACACTTTATTTGCTTTTTGTGACATACTGCAGTAGAGAGACTGGGAAACCACCTCTTCACTCTCCATTTTGCAGAGCTATGAAGAAGGACAACCCCCCCCTCCCCCCGCCCCGAACCATGGACCTTGCCGTTGGTGGGGAGGCTTGCGTGCCTCAGCGATACAGATGGCCGTACCGTAGGTACAACCACAACGGAGGGGTATCTGTTGAGAGGCCAGACAAACATGTGGTTCCTGAAGAGGGGCAGCAGCCTTTTCAGTAGTTGCAGGAGCAACAGTCTGGATGATTGACTGATCTGGCCCTGTAACACTAACCAAAATGGTCTTGTTGTTTTGGCACTGCGAACGGCTGAAAACAAGGGGAAACTACAGCCATAATTTTTCCCGAGGGCATGCAGCTTTACTGTACGATTAAATGATGATGAAGTCCTCTTGGGTAAAATATTTCGGAGGTAAAATAGTCCCCCATTTGGACCTCCCAGCGGGGGACTACTCAAGAGAACGTCATTATCAGGAGAAAGAAAACTGGCGTTCTACGGATCGGAGCGTGGAATGTCAGTTCCCTTAATCAGGCAGGTAGGTTAGAAAATTTAAAAAGGGAAATGGATAGGTTAAAGTTAGATATAGTGGGAATTAGTGAAGTTCAGTGGCAGGAGGAGCAAGACTTTTGGTCAGGTGAATACAGGGTTATAAATACAAAATCGAATAGAAGGTTTAATAATGAATAAAAAAAAAATAGGAGTGAGGGTAAGGTACTACAAACAGCACAGTGAACGAATTATTGTGGCCAAGAAAGACACGAAGCCCACGCCTACTACAGTAGTACAAGTTTATATGCCAACTAGCTCTGTTGATGAAGAAGAAATAGATGAAATGTACGATGAGATAAAAGAAATTATTCAGGTAGTGAAGGGAGATGAAATTTAATAGTCATGGGTGACTGGAACTCATCAGTAGGAAACGGGAGAGAAGGAAACATAGTAGGTGAATATGGATTGGAGGGAAGAAATGAAAGAGGAAGCCGTCTGGTAGAATTTTGCACAGAGCATAACTTAACCATAGCTAACACTTGGTTCAAGAATCATAAAAGAAGGTTGTATACATGGAAGAATCCTGGAGATACTGACAGGTTTCAGATAGATTATATAATGGTAAGACAGAGATTTAGGAACCAGGTCTTAAATTGTAAGACATTTCCAGGGGCAGATGTTGACTCTGACCACAATCTATTGGTTATGAACTGTAGATTAAAACTGAAGAAACTACAAAAAGGTGCTAATTTAAGGAGATGGGACCTGGATAAACTGACTAAACCAGACGTTGTAGAGAGTTTCAGGGAGAGCATAAGTGAACAATTGACAGGAATGGGGGAAAGAAATGCAGTAGAAGAAGAATGGGTAGCTTTGAGGGATGAAGTAGTGAAGGCAGCAGACGATAAAGTAGGTAAAAAGAGGAAGGCTAATAGAAATCCTTGGGTAACAGAAGAAATATTGAATTTAACTGATGAAAGGAGAAAATATAAAAACGCAGGCAAAAAGGAATACAAACGTCTCAAAAATGAGATCGACAGGAAGTGCAAAATGGCTAAGCAGGGATGGCTAGAAGACAAATGTAAGGATTTAGAGGCTTATCTCACGAGGGGTAAGATAGATACTGCTTACAGGAAAATTAAAGAAACCTTTGGAGAGAAGAGAACCACTTGTATGAATATTAAGAGCTCAGATGGAAACCCAGTTCTAACCAAAGAAGGGAAGGCAGAAAGGTGGAAGGAGTATATAGAGGGTTTATACAAGGACAATGTACTTGAGGACAATATTATGGAAATGGAAGAGGATGTAGATGAAATCGAAATGGGAGATAAGATACTGCGTGAAGAGTTTGACAGAGCACTGAAAGACCTGAGTCGAAACAAGGCCCCGGGAGTAGACAACATTCCTTTAGAACTACTGACAGCCTTGGGAGAGCCAGTCATGACAAAAATCTACCGTCTGGTGAGCAAGATGTATGAGACAGCCGAAATACCCTCAGACTTCAAGAAGAATATAATAATTCTAATCCCAAAGAAAGCAGGTGTTGACAGATGTGAAAATTACCAAACTATCAGTCTAAAAAGTCACAGCTGCAAAATACTAACGTGAATTCTTTACAGATGAATGGAAAAACTGGTAGAAGCGGACCTCGGGGAAGATCAGTTTGGCTTCCGTAGAAATGTTGGAACATGTGAGGCAATACTAACCTCACGACTTATCTTAGAAGAAAGATTAAGAAAAGGCAAACCTACGTTTCTAGCATTTGTAGACTTAGAGAAAGCTTTTGACAATGTTTATTGGAATACCCTCTTTCAAATTCTGAAGGTGGCAGGGGTAAAATACAGGCAGCGAAAGGCTATTTACAATTTGTACAGAGACCAGATGGCAGTTATAAGAGTCGAGGGGCATGAAAGGGAAGAAGTGGTTGGGAAGGGAGTGAGATAGGGTTGTAGTCTCTCCCCGATGTTATTCAATATGTATATTGAGCAAGCAGTACAGGAAACAAAAGAAAAATTCGGAGTAGGTATTAAAATTAATGGAGAAGAAATAAAAACTTTGAGGTTCGCCGATGACATTGTAATTCTGTCAGAGACAGCAAAGGACCTGGAAGAGCAGTTGAATGGAATGGACAGTATCTTGAAAGGAGGATATAAGATGAACATCAATAAAAGCAAAACGAGAATAATGGAATGTAGTCGAATTAAGTCGGGTGATGCTGAGGGAATTAGATTAGGAAGTGAGACACTTAAAGTAGTAAAGGAGTTTTGCTATTTGGGGAGTAAAATAACTGATGATGGTCGAAGTAGAGAGGATATAAAATGTAGACTGGCAATGGCAAGGAAAGCGTTTCTGAAGAAGAGAAATTTGTTAACATCGAGTATAGATTTAAGTGTCAGGAAGTTGTTTCTGATGAAAGTATTTGTATGGAGTGTAGCCATCTATGGAAGTGAAACATGGACGCTAAATAGTTTGGACAAGAAGAGAATAGAAGCTTTCGAAATGTGGTGCTACAGAAGAATGCTGAAGATTAGATGGGTAGATCACATAACTAATGAGGAGGTATTAAATAGAATTGGGGAGAAGAGGAGTTTGTGGCACAACTTGACAAAAAGAAGGGACCAGTTGGTAGGATATGTTCTGAGGCATCAAGGGGTCACAAATTTAGCGTTGAAGGGCAGTGTGGAGGGTAAAAACCATACAGGGAGACCATGAGATGAATACACTAAGCAGATTCAGAAAGATGTAGGTTGTAGTAAGTACTGAGAGATGAAGAAGCTTGCACAGGAGAGCTGCATCAAACCAGTCTCAGGACCGAAGACCACAACAACAACAACAATTAAGAAGGAAAGTGCATGGCCACAAATCAGCGATCCACCTTCCCTTCTACTTCCATCCCTTGTAATGTGTAAACTATTAGTCCTAATAAAAAAACGAATAAAATTTTTGTGTTGGAAATGTCATGCAGTTAAATTTTGTATTGGAAAACATTTTTGTTGGTAGCTGCTGTTTTACTGTTAGCCACAAAAAACATAAAAAGTTACCTTCAAACATCCCCACATAACCACCAGCCAGGATTTTTGTTATGTTGCTCATAGCACTCTTCCCTAGCATGTACAAAAATTGATGACTAAACCTATTTTCCCCCTAATCTTCCTTCATTAACTGGACTATAGAAAGAGCTGCTACAGTATAGTAAAGAAGGTAACTGAAAGAAATACACAGACCAACAGAAATGATACTTTTATTAGACTCATATGCAGTTCTTGTAGTAGAGTGTTCCATTTCTCAACCAGTGCAGTTGACAACTGCTGGATGGTCACTGGTGCATGTGGACATGCCCATACATCCCACATGTGATCAGTGGTATTTAAGATGGGGGAATGAGCGGGCCATTCAATTCGCTGAATATCATCTCGTTCCAAGAGCTCCTCGACCTGTGCTGTTCAATGCAGGCATGCATTGTCCTCTGTAAAAATTAAGTCAAGGCCAAATGCACCCCTTGAAAAGATGCACATGGAGAACGAGTACAGTGTCACAGTAATGGTGACTGATGAGTGTACAGTACAGTAAGTGCCCTTTTCTAGCTTTCCTTTTATTGTACGCATAAAGAATTACTGGAAGACTGAGAACATTTTATTCTTTCCATTATTGTTTATATGTAATGCTAGGGAAATGGAAATAATGGGGAAGGTACTTCTCTGGCAACTTTAACAGACCTTCTTCATAGATGTTTGGTTAGGACTTCATCAATTACGTGTACGAACTTTGAGCACAGTTCCTCTAAACGCTATCTGTTAGAATGGATATTTCTAACTCCTTCTTTAATGTGTCTGTCTTATGAAACATTTCAACTAGAGGCTCTATTGTGTCCTCTTCCGAGCATCTTCCTTCATCCGTTTGTAAGTTTGTCATCTTCTAATGTCACTCATCATTACAATTCTTTTCCTACCTCTTCCTCTCATTCCTATCAATTTTCCCTCTATAACTTGTGTTGCAAACAATTCCTACACGGTATATGTGCCGGCCAGGATATTTTCCTCTTTCTGATTCCTTCCAATAATCATCTTGCTTCCCCTAATTTCTTCATTAATTCTTCATTCTTAAGCATCCCTCTTTGTAGTTATATTGCAAAACTTTCTCAATTTCTTTCTCCTTTTTTTCTAACTGCAACGATTCACTATCGTATAACACTCCACTTCAGATACAACATTTACCAATCTTTTCCTCATCTCCATTGGAATTCTTCTAGATGTTATCAGGCTAACTGCTTCACCTTTTCAAAAGCTCTTTTTCCCAAAGATATCATCCTCCTTATTTCATCTGTACAGTTTCCATTACAAGTCATTAAGCTTCCCATACACAGAACAAACTTTACTTATTATCTCTTTTTTGCATCTAAAATATGTTAACTGGAGCTTCCTTCTTACTTATTCTCATTACTGTTGTCTTTACCATGTTGACCTTCATGCCACACACCTCGTTCCTTCTTGCAATACTCTTCAACATCTGTTGTACCTCATCATCTGACCCCACCATCACTGTTTGATTGTGCACATATTTATTATTCTTTACCCATTCTCTCCAATTATAACACCTTCTGTGTCCTTTAGTACCTCGCCTATCAGTTCTTCTAGATACATGTTGAACTGCTTTGGTGACAGTGAACACCCTTGCCTTACAAGCCCTTCCAATGCTCATCCCATACCCTCATTCCCTATTCCGTCTCCTTTTGCTTTGTGTACATCTCTGTTATTGACTTTCTATCTCTCCAATTTGTAACAATATCTTTTAAAATTCTCAGCAGTATATTCCAGTATCCCAGTCGATAAAACAAATTCACACCTCCTGTTCATTTCTATTACTCTTTCTTCAATCACCCTTAGACAATCTGTATCATCTCCTGTTCCTTTATCTTTTCTGAAACTGATCTGGTCTTCCCAAGTATTTCCTCAATTTTCTTTTCAATTCTCCTTAGAACAACTTTCTCTATAGCCTTTGTAACATGACTGAAAAAACTAAAAGTCCTACAGTCTTTCCATTCTTTCACATTGCACTTTTTAGGTAAAGGTAGTAGAATGATCTTAGGTAGTCACTGAGGTCAAATTCCTGTGTCACGAATTCTGTTTACTACCTCCCCCCATGAACCATGGACCTTGCCGTTGGTGGGGGAGGCTTGCGTGCCTCAGCGATACAGATAGCCGTACCGTAGGTGCAACCACAACGGAGGGGTATCTGTTGAGAGGCCAGACAAACGTGTGGTTCCTGAAGAGGGGCAGCAGCCTTTTCAGTAGTTGCAGGGGCAACAGTCTGCATGATTGACTGATCTGGCCTTATAACAATAACCAAAACTGCCTTGCTGTGCTGGTACTGCAAACGGCTGAAAGCAAGGGGAAACTACAGCCGTAATTTTTCCCGAGGGCAGGCAGCTTTACTGTATGATTAAATGATGATGGCATCCTCTTGGGTAAAATATTCTGGAGGTAAAATAGTCCCCCATTCGGATCTCCGGGTGGGGACTACTCAAGAGGATGTTGTTATCAGCAGAAAGAAAACTGGCGTTCTACGGGTCGGAGCGTGGAATGTCAGATCCCTTAATCGGGCAGGTAGGTTAGAAAATTTAAAAAGGGAAATGGATAGGTTAAAGTTAGATATAGTGGGAATTAATGAAATTCGGTGGCAGGAGGAACAAGACTTCTGGTCAGGTGACTACAGGGTTATAAACACAAAATCAAATAGGGGTAATGCAGGAGTAGGTTTAATAATGAATAGGAAAATAGGAATGCGGGTAAGCTACTACAAACAACATAGTGAACGCATTATTGTGGCCAAGATAGATACGAAGCCCATGCCTACTACAGTAGTACAAGTTTATATGCCAACTAGCTCTGCAGATGATGAAGAAATTGAAGAAATGTATGATCAAACAAAAGAAATTATTCAGATAGTGAAGGGTGGCGAAAATTTAATAGTCATGGGTGACTGGAATTCGGTAGTAGGAAAAGGGAGAGAAGGAAACGTAGTAGGTGAATATGGACTGGGGGGAAGAAATGAAAGAGGAAGCCGCCTGGTAGAATTTTGCACAGAGCATAACTTAATCGTAGGTAACACTTGGTTCAAGAATCATAAAGGAAGGCTGTATACATGGAAGAAGCCTGGAGATACTGACAGGTTTCAGATAGATTGTATAATGGTACGACAGAGATTTAGGAAGCAGGTTTTAAATTGTAAGACATTTCCAGGGGCAGATGTGGACCCTGACCACAATCTGTTGGTTATGACCTGTAGATTAAAACTAAAGAAACTGCAAAAAGGTGGGAATTTAAGGAGATGGGACCTGGATAAACTAAAAGAACCAGAGGTTGTACGGAGTTTCAAGGAGAGCATAAGGGAGCAATTGACAGGAATGGGGGAAAGAAATACAATAGAAGAAGAATGGGTAGCTTTGAGGGATGAAGCAGTGAAGGCAGCAGAGGATCAAGTAGGTAAGAAGACGAGGGCTAGTAGAAATCCTTGGGTAACAGAAGAAATATTGAATTTAATTGATGAAAGGAGAAAATATAAAAATGCAGTAAATGAAGCAGGCAAAAAGGAATACAAACGTCTCAAAAATGACATCGACAGGAAGTGCAAAATGGCTAAGCAGGGATGGCTAGAGGACAAATGTAAGGATTTAGAGGCTTATCTCACGAGGGGTAAGATAGATACTGCATACAGGAAAATTAAAGAGACCTTTGGAGACAAGAGAATCACTTGTATGAATATTAAGAGCTCAGATGGAAACCCAGTTCTAACCAAAGAAGGGAAAGCAGAAAGGTGGAAGGAGTATATAGAGGGTCTACACAAGGGCGATATACTTGAGGACAATATTATGGAAATGGAAGAGGATGTAGATGAAGATGAAATGGGAGATACGATACTGCGTGAAGAGTTTGACAGAGCACTGAAAGACCTGAGTCGAAACAAGGCCCCTGGAGTAGACAACATTCCATTGGAACTACTGAAAGCCTTGGGAGAGCCAGTCCTGACCCATCTGGTGAGCAAGATGTATGAAACAGGCGAAATACCCTCAGACTTCAAGAAGAATATAATAATTCCAATCCCAAAGAAAGCAGGTGTTGACAGATGTGAAAATTACCGAACTATCAGTTTAAAAAGTCACAGCTGGAAAATACTAACGCGAGTTCTTTACAGACGAATGGAAAAACTAGTAGAAGCCGACCTCGGGGAAGCTCAGTTTGGATTCCATAGAAATGTTGGTACACGTAAGGCAATACTGACCCTACAACTTATCTTAGAAGCTAGATTAAGGAAGGGCAAGCCTACGTTTCTAGCATTTGTAGACTTAGAGAAAGCTTTTGACAATGTTGACTGGAATACTCTCTTTCAAATTCTGAAGGTGGCAGGGGTAAAACACAGGCAGCGAAAGGCTATTTACAATTTGTACAGAAACCAGATGGCAGTTATAAGAGTCGAGGGACATGAAAGGGAAGCAGTGGTTGGGAAGGGAGGTAGACAGGGCTGTAGTCTATCCCCGATGTTATTCAATCTGTATATTGAGCAAAGCAGTGAAGGAAACAAAAGAAAAATTCAGAGTAGGTATTAAAGTCCATGGAGAAGAAATAAAAACTTTGAGGTTCGCCGATGACATCGTAATTCTGTCAGAGACAGCAAAGGACTTAGAAGAGCAGTTGAACGGAATGGATAGTGTCTTGAAAGGAGGATATAAGATGAACATCAACAAAATCAAAACGAGGATAATGGAATGTACTCGAATTAGGTCGGGTGATGCTGAGGGAATTAGATTAGGAAGTGAGACACTTAAAGTAGTAAAGGAGTTTTGCTATTTGGGGAGCAAAATAACTGATGATGGTCAAAGTGGAGAGGATATAAAATGTAGACTGGCAATGGCAAGGAAAGTGTTTCTGAAGAAGAGAAGTTTGTTAACATCGAGTATAGATTTAAGTGTCAGGAAGTCATTTCTGAAAGTATTTGTATGGAGTGTGACCATGTATGGAAGTGAATCATGGACAATAAATAGTTTGGACAAGAAGAGAATATAAGATTTCGAAATGTGGTGCTACAGAAGAATGCTGAAGATTAGATGGGTAGATCACATAACTAATGAGGAAGTATTGAATCAGATTGGGGAGAAGAGAAGTTTGTGGCACAACTTGACCAGAAGAAGGGATCGGTTGGTAGGACATGTTCTGAGGCATCAAGGGATCACCAATTTAATATTGGAGAGCAGCGTGGAGGGCAAAAATCGTAGAGGGAGACCAAGAGATGACTACACTAAGCAGATTCAGAAGGATGTAGGTTGCAGTAGGTACTGGGAGATGAAGAAGCTTGCACAGGATAGAGTAGCATGGAGAGCTGTATCAAACCAGTTCAAGGACTGAAGACCACAACAACAACAACAACACCACAGTTAATGGGGCTACTGAATCTGGAGCTAAGTCTTTCAGTGTCTCAGATGGTATTCTATGACAGCCCAATGTCTTCTGCTCCAGGAGCTGCTGGACTAATTTCTCTAATTCCCATTCTAATATCTTAGGACCTTGATCTTCTTCATCCTGTGTCCCTTCATCTTCCAAAATAAGCCTCATGTTATCTGCCAGTGTACTGTATAGCTCTTCCACATACTCCTTCCAAACTTGGTTCTCTTCTTTTACACATACTGTCTTCTTTCCATGGTTATTAAACATTCCTTGTTTGGTTATTTTCCTCACTTCTCTTCTGGTTAAGGATTTCAACATTCTGTACCTTTCTTCCAATTCTATGTTCTATTCTAATTCTTCTATTTCCTCATATTGTTTCCTCATCAAATCATCTCTAGCCTCGTCAGTTAACTTTCTTAGTTAATTGTTCAGATTTCTGTACTGTCTTCTGCCTTCTTCCAAATTGTGGGTTCTCCATTTCCTGCACTTCATTTTATCCAACAAATTCCTGGTACCCACTTTCCTTATTTCTTGATCTTTTCACTTCTCCAATTTCTATCTCTAATCCTTTCAACATTGTATTTCTAACAGTATATCACACTCCATTGATTTCTGCACTTCTCCTTACAATTTCCATATTCTAACCCAAGAACACTGCAATTTATTATTTGAACAGCACACACACATGGAAGTCAGGGTACAACACAGTTAGCAATACACAGGCACATGGAGCCCTGCGCTATATATTCATTAGTTCCAACAGGGGGTGCAGCCAGCAGGCTGCACAAGCAACTGCTATTGTATTAGCAGTCTGCATGGCCTCTAGAGACCAAATCAATCACAAATTTCATTCACAAACTATGGAGCGGCATTCACACAAAATTGGTAGCTATTACATTCCACTTTATTTTTGACATAGTGGATGTATTCTTTCTTAAAGTTCTCATTCTTCAGTTTCCCAACATCCAATTTCTTTACCTATAATCTGTTCTTAAAATATCTACATCTACATTTATACTCCGCAAGCCACCCAACGGTGTGTGGCGGAGGGCAATACTGTAATCTTGTCTTAATATCTGCTACAACTAAATCATGGTCTGTATTGGTGTCTGTTCCTGGAAAGGTTTTTTGCTTCTTAATTCTGTTTTTGGCTTTCTGATTGATTATAACAAAGTCTATTTGTTATCTAGCAATATCTCCTGTAGCTTTCCACATATACATGGTGAGTCACTAACTACTGCCACCTAGAATAACTCTGGAAATATGATATAAGCTGAAAAGTTTGAGGAACAAATGTTCCATGGGACAATGGGGGCCGTAATATGACATTGGTTTCCTGTTGCTATGTGAGGTCGCGTCAGAGATATGGAGGTCAACTTTGTTTCTTTTAAATGGTATGCTATAGTTTGGTACTTATTTTTTGATAGCGACTATCAAGATGAATCCAATTATATGTAACAGTAAGGTCTTTGAAGGTCAACAAAGGTCAAAAAGGTGGCATTAAAGTCCATTTCCACAAGGTGTTCGAAGTGATGACCATAGGTACCAATGCAGTGCTGCAGTCTTCTTATCATGGATTGAGTGGTATTCTTCATCACTTTGGCACTTATCGAAGCACATGCTCTGACAATTCTCTCTTGTATATTGTGCAAATAGTAAATAAGGTGTATCCATCTAATGTACTGCTGACATGTAAACACGATTCGACGGTTTCACAATACAACACTAATAAGAGCCATAAGACTAGTATTGTCGAATTAAGAGAATGTGAATGATGTATTCCTTCGAAGAACAAGTCAATATGCTTCTCATTTACGGAGAATGCTAACAAAATTTGGTGAGAGCTATAGACTTATACCCTGAAAGATATCCTCAACATACTCACCCTACATGTCATACATGTAAATATGTGTATGATGAATTGAGAACAACTGGATATTTAACGCTTCGGAAACATATCTGGGAAAGGAAAGTTACTAACAAGGAAACGGAAATGAGTACTCTTGCCGCTGTCGTTCGAGATCCTTGTGTCAGTTCACATCAAATTGCAAGGGAATCAGGCATGAGCCAGAGTAATGTTGTTCGTGTTCTGCGTCACCATAAATATCATCCTTATCATATCAGTCTCCACCAAGAATTAACTGATACAGATTGTATGTGTTGCACTGAATTCTGCTGATGGGCTCAACTGCAGATTTAGTAGGATGACACATTTATTAATTTGATTTTATTTACTGATGAGGCTATATTCACGAACCATGGAAATGTTAATTTGCATAACGTGCACTATTGGGCAACTGAAAATCCATGTTGGCTGCGGCAAACTGCACACCAAAAACTGTGGTTAATGAATGTATGGTGTGGGATTCTGGAAGGCAGAATTATAGCCCCCTATCTCATCGAAGAAAATCTTAAGGTAATAAGTACACCACATTCCTGCAAGAAACATTAGGTCTGTTATTGGAAGAAATAAACCATATATTACCAATCCAGAGATCAAATTTTTCAAAGAAGGCAATCAGTTTCTCTCCTTTCATTGGTCTTTCCAAATCTATAGTCTCCGACTATCTTCTTCCCTTTCTCATGATACTATTCCAGTCTCCTATCATTACAGTATATTTGTTCTTTCCCATTTTCTTCGTTTGCTTTCTCAATAAGCTCAAATATTTTGTACACTTACTCTTCTTCTACATCTGATCTTGACCCTTAAACTTGAATTATCAACGCAACCACAGGGTTACTCTTTAATTTCAGTGGTAGCACTCGGTCACAAACTGGAACGATCCTCATTGTCTTCTTGCCTAAATGTTTCTTGCACCTAATTCCAACCCCATTTTCCTTCCACACCAATCCTTTGTAACTCATACTGTAGTCTCAAGAGTAAATTCCCCTTTTCCTTAACCCTAAAAGAAGCATATTATGTCTCTCCATTTCTCTCTTCAAATTTTCTATTTTTCCTTCTTATTCATTGTCTTCAAATTCCATGCAGCAATCCCCAAAAGAGATGTTTCCCTCGTCCTCTTCTTATCTTAATTTAATTCAGTGCACAATTCTTCTGCAGATCCAATCGCTGGCCTATTCAGGAATATTTCTCCTCGGGAACAACAATACCTCAGATCACAACCCCTCTTCTGCCTGATGTGAACTGCAGAGTTTGTTTAATATATTTTATTTAATACTTGTTTTAGAAGTCCTTTGTATCTTAGTGATCACTTTAGCCTGCAGCCACATCATGATCACTGATCCCAATCAAGATGGAAATATCCTCAATAATGTCAAGTGTTTAATTAGCAAAACATCAACATATTTTCATTACAAATGTATTTTTGAACTATCTGTTGCTGGTAATTTTCGTGGAAGGGTTTAACACTGCCTGCAAAGGAAGAACTTCCACATGGGAAAAATATATTAAAAACAAGGATTCCAAGACTTACCAAGCGGGAAAGCGCCGGCAGACAGGCACATATATGAACAAAACACACAAACACACACACAGAATTACAAGCTTTCGCAACCGATGGTTGCTTCTTCAGGAAGGAGAGGGAAAGACGAAAGGATGTGGGTTTTAAGGGAGAGGGTAAGGAGTCATTCCAATCCCGGGAGCGGAAAGACTTCCCTTAGGGGAAAAAAAGGACAGGTGTACACTCGCACACACACATACACATATCCATCCGCACATACACAGACACAAGCAGACATATTTAAAGGCATCCCCTCAAACCCAGAACCTCTCACAGAAAAACCACAAAAGTGCCCCACTTGTGACAGAATACTTCCCGGGACTGGATGTGGCTCTCCAGCAGGGATTCGACTTCCTAAAATCCTGCCCCGAAATGAGATCCATCCTTCATGAAATCCTCCCCACTCCACCAAGAGTGTCTTTCCGCCGTCCACCTAACCTTCGTAACCTCTTGGTTCATCCCTATGAAATCCCCAAACCACTTTCCCTACCCTCTGGCTCCTACCCTTGCAACCGCCCCCGGTGTAAAACCTGTCCTATGCACCCTCCCACCACCACCTACTCCAGTCCTGTAACCCGGAAGGTGTACACGATCAAACGGAGAGCCACGTGTGAAAGCACCCACGTGACTTACCAACTGACCTGTCTGCACTGTGACGCTTTCTATGTGGGAATGACCAGCAACAAACTGTCCATTCGCATGAATGGACACAGGCAGACAGTGTTTGTTGGTAATGAGGATCACCCTGTGGCTAAACATGCCTTGGTGCACGGCCAGCACATCTTGGCACAGTGTTACACCGTCCGAGTTATCTGGATACTTCCCACCAACACCAACCTATCCGAACTCCGGAGATGGGAACTCGCCCTTCAGTATATCCTCTCTTCTCGATATCCGCCAGGCCTCAACCTCCGCTAATTTCAAGTTGCTGCCGCTCATACCTCACCTGTCTTTCAACAACTTCTTTGCCTCTGTACTTCCGCCTCGACTGACATCTCTGCCCTTACTCTTTGCCTTTAAATATGTCTGCTTGTGTCTGTGTATGTGCGGATGGATATATATGTGTGTGTGTGTGTGTGTGTGTGTGTGTGTGTGTGTGCGCGCGAGTGCACACCTGTCCTTTTTTTTCCCCTTAAGGGAAGTCTTTCCGCTCCCAGGATTGGAATGACTCCTTACCCTCTCCCTTAAAACCCACATCCTTTCGTCTTTCCCTCTCCTTCCTGAAGAAGCAACCATAAGTTGCGAAAGCTAGTAATTCTGTGTGTGTGAGTGTGTGTTTGTGTTTTGTTCATTGTGCCTGTCTGCCGGCGCTTTCCCGCTTGGTAAGTCTTGGAATCATTGTTTTTAATATATTTTTCCCATGTGGAAGTTTCTTTATATATATATATATATATATATATATAAAACAGAAAGAAAATTCCACATGGGAAAAATATATTAAAAACAAAGATTCCAAGACTTACCAAGCGGGAAAGCGCCGGCAGACAGGCACATGAACAAAACACACAAACACACACACAGAATTACGAGCTTTCGCAACTGGCAGTTGCTTCGTCAGGAAGGAAGGAAGGACAGGGAAAAATGAAAGGATGTGGGTTTTAAGGGAGAGGGTAAGGAGTCATTCCAATCCCGGGAGCGGAAATACTTCCCTTAGGGGAAAAAAAGGACAGGTGTACACTGGCACACACACACATATCCATCCGCACATACACAGACACAAGCTTGTGTCTGTGTATGTGCGGATGGATATGTGTGTGTGCCAGTGTACACCTGTCCTTTTTTTCCCCTAAGGGAAGCTTGTGTCTGTGTATGTGCGGATGGATGTGTGTGTGTGCCAGTGTACACCTGTCCTTTTTTTCCCCTAAGGGAAGTCTTTCCGCTCCCGGGATTGGAATGACTCCTTACCCTCTCCCTTAAAACCCACATCCTTTCATTTTTCCCTCTCCTTCCTTCCTTCCTGACGAAGCAACTGCCAGTTGCGAAAGCTCGTAATTCTGTGTGTGTGTTTGTGTGTTTTGTTCATGTGCCTGTCTGCCGGTGCTTTCCCGCTTGGTAAGTCTTGGAATCTTTGTTTTTATATTGTGATTTGCCCAGTCTATTACAGGGATATAGAAGCCTTAAATAAATGTACTTGAAGAGTGAGGTATGCTCAAGATCCTCTTTGAACCTGCAGGTGAATCTGGCACCCGGCAGCAATTTAATATTTATGGCTCATTCTTCAAGAATCTTAACCAAACAATTCTCTAAACACAAACAGCTTATACCCTAGTTGCTTACATAGTAGCTAAGATCACATCCACATCAATCCACTTTAACCTGTGATTTCAGTATCTATATAGTTGCACCCTGAGGTCTTCTCTGCAACCAATTTTGAGTTTTTTTCTGACATTTGGTACAAAGTTTTATGTTAATCCACCTGACTTACAAAAGTCTTTCGAATTCTGTGCATTACAAATAAAGATCAGTTTAAAAGGAGCCTGAAAGACTTACTAGTGGCCAACTCCTACTCCATTGACAAATTTTTTGATAGAAACATATGATGGATTGTATATATTCATACTGTTAGTTTTGTTATTTCGGCTTAAAAAATTTTTTAAAAAAATGACATGTTCCACATCCACGAGGATCTCCTCAACATGGATCTATGGAACGAAAAACTAATCTAATGTGAAAGCTTTTGTTGTTCATCACTAATAATTTAAATTTTCATCTGTCTGAAACATTTTGGTTCTACTATAATATTCTAAGGCTCTCTGTTGCTATGTCTATCCCAATTGGCAAGCAGATTCCATGGTGTAGAAAACCACTGTCTGCATTCCATTCATGCACAGCATCACTGATACTTCTATGTAATACACCTCCCCACTCAAGGAGGCCTTGTTCTCCATACTGCCCTGAATTCAGGCTAAATAGTATCTGGCTCAGAACTTATATCTAGCTCATAAACGAATTCAGTTCCATGCTCTATGTTGCACCTGTTAGAACTTCACTTAAACCCCCATGAGCAAGGCTGATCAAGTATGACTAACTGTCAATAAATTACTAATTATTTGCTCAAATGCAATACACCTGCAACTGGTGGCACCCTAAGCCCCCCCCCCCCCCTTTCCCTAAGGATGCTGAGAGATGGGTTCATCAACATATTTCAAAAAGAAGTGAAGGTTATACAGCAAAAGCTTTAATAGGTGTAACTATTAAACACATTAAATTTTTCCAAGCACTCGACTTCTTAGGGACTTTCAATAGAATACATGGAAATATGGCACAATAGCATGTGAAATATTTAAATCCAAATGTTGATTATGCAGTTAATGGCACCATTCAGGGAACTAGCAGGCAGGTCAGGAAATAAGAGCAAACTGCGGTTGCTGAAATGTCTTGTCAAACATGTGGAGAAGGCTCTGCCCGGGGGGAACTGAACACAGTGGGAACAACTGGCTGCCAATTGTAGTTCATGTCGACAGGAGTGATTCTTACTGCCTAAGTTTTGAGGCCTTGGATGGATAGAAACATGAAACATATTGCAGAAAAGAATTTTGTACAGAATAAAACATTCATGCAAGTATGTGCATAAATATTGCATCTATATCATCTGCTACCAAGCAAATTAAGTGCAGAGAGAATATCCGACCAGATACTGTTGTGTATATATGTGTCACAGGAATACAGCACTAAAATATAGATGTGTAACTGAGAATTTAATTTGTGTGTTCATAACTTCGCAGAAAATATGTTTGTCAGCTCATGTTTGTGTAAACTTCCGGCATATTACTTCATACCAGCAAATTATCATAATGTCCAACATCAAATGTATGTTTGTGCATCACCATTTGCATGTCATGTACAGTATTAATTCAGAGGTACATAAATAAAATTAAATAAAAATAAATAAACAAATAATCCAACAATAAAATTAAACTTGCAAAACAACCGCAGAAAATTGGGAGTTTAGGGAGGGGACATGGTAAATGGACAACAATAAGAACACTGCACCATCCCAAAACGAATAATATCATAAAACAATTAATTTACGGTATTGCGTTACAACACACACACCACCGCCTGCTCCAACCACGCCACATACACTTCTCCGGGGCTCGAGCAGATGGAACTCTCGTCAACCTCATGTTGTTGCCACAAACACATCTAACAAATTCAGCAATAAGACCGAACATCTGCAGAAACTGTTTGCCAAACATGAAATTACCACCCATCTCACAACGTAACGATACACTCATGAACTTAACTGTCATATCCATACCTAACATAAAAGCAACTTTAAAAAATTAAACTTCTTTCCACACAACAACCACTAAACTAATCAGATCTATATTTTAAAAAATCGTAAAAACTCACTGAAAATTCTTCCACAACCCACGTTATCACACCAACAACCAAAACTCAAAACCACGTTAGCACTATGACAACCGAATTAATGATTATACTATCACTCAAGAAACTATATATTTGTTCTTGTGATGTTCTTTCATACAATTTATATTTGTTATTTGATCCTTAACAGAGTAGTTAATAGCAGGTAGTATTACACAACACGTAAGCATTATGTAGAACATGTCAATTCACAGTGTACACGTTGTTTCAAAAAACTCATGAAGACGTCGGCTGCACGAAAATGGTGATGGCTGGATCCCTTAGGAATGTTGCATGAACAGTTTAAAGTAACACAAACCATGACTTAGGAACGTTGCGGTGAACAATTTAAAGTAACACAAACCATGAACAGGAAAAAAATTTTGCGTTGCAAGTCGAGAACCAAAATACACGCTTCTACGGAATAAGTGACAAAGATTTGTTAAAACACAGTTTCATGTGACACACGACGTAAAGACAGTTTGACAAACTAACCTTGATTTCCAGCTTGTGTATCCTCGCGTATCCAACACACAAGAATGAAATAATTACCATAAACTTAATAAACATAGTGTGGTAATATCATATAAACAAAAATTACACCCACTGTCCACAAACTGTTTACGCCACGATCTACTGACATATGCGCCAGAGATGTGTCAAACTCTGCGCAAAAGCTAAATCTATGATGAAAGTGTACACATCACAATAAAATCGCAGGAGCAGCTTCCGCACCATACCACAGCCTAAAATAAAAGTCGCGATATTTCGCCTTGATTTTGTTGCCTACTGCGCCAGCAACGCGCCAAACAGCCATTACGTATAAAACTATTGAGCTCGGCGCGATCGTGAAAGCTAATGGAATTTTTTTGTTTTGGTTTGCAAAATGGTTTTCAAAAACGGGAGCGTCTGTAGTGCGCTAAAATGCAGCCACAACAAGAAAATGATACCACATCTGTCTTTATTTAGGTTTCCTGAGGACCCTGAGAGGTATACACCACCAAGTTACTAAACTATATCATCACGATTCGCTTGCAAACTGCAAATGTATTAATGATTAATGTTTCGGTTTAGGAGCAGAAAATGGTTGTGAATAGCAGACGAGAAGACCTTATGAAAAAAGACCCTATTTACCTTTACAATAATGTTAAACTTTTTTGCTCGCCACACTTTGAACCAAACTAGTTCATGAATGCAGACAATAATAAACTCTTGTCGAATGCGGTACCCACACTGTTTGACATCCCAACTCATGTGGAATGCAGTACCTACACTGTTTGACATCCTGAAGAAGCCACATCAACTGACGACGCAGGGGAAACTTCCATAATGGTCCGATAATCCGTCTAAAGCTGTAAAATAGTCCTATGGCACGGAAGCAGCCAGTTCAACTCTCCATATATCAGTACCAGATTCATCTGAATCGTCAACACAGACCTACTTTGACGATGAAATGATTAGATTAAGTGCAGTTATTCATGTCTTGCAAAAGCGCGTGAAGTGTCAGAAGATGCAGATCGCTAGACTTCGTGCAAAACTACTACGGGACAAAGAAGAGCGCCTATCATTTTAAGTACAAACAGCAACAGAAACTGAATCACAAGGATCGAGTGAAGAAGGACAAACAAATTTGGAAGACTATAGGATCTCGATATTTAAAAAGAATGCCTTTGACTTGACGTCAAGTCAGATTAGAATGCCATTGAACCGAGCGAGGTAACGCAGTGCTTAGTGTTGGGGATACGTGAACAAACATTTTCCAGCGTGCATAGTGGCGCCCAAGATACGATATGCAGAGTGCAATAGACTCTATGGAATATACATGTTCCGTGTTTCTTGATGGGGCAGCGTAATATAATTTGGCAGTCAAATGTATTAATATATGTTGTGCGAATAAAGCATAAGTTTATTTTGTCCCATAAATAGTGTTACCTGTCATCTAGCTGCGTTAATCTGCATAAACTACAACCGTTTGTGGGCCCAGGTACTGGATGAAAGCGAAATAATAAGCTTTAAGGTGGCGTGTATTTGCGTAAAAGGTGCGCGGGAGTTCGTATACACTTGGATTGTGTATGCTATACGAAGAAGAAAATAACTTTAAAATGAGTATAAAACAGATGCCGCAAATAGAGCGACTTGTAGGGCGCGAACATTAGGCGACCTGGAAAATTGCCGTTGAGGCGTATTTGCACTTGGATGACTTATGAGACGCCATAAACGATAAATTGACACTTAGGAATCAAGTTTTGCTATTAAGGATCGGAGGGCGAAATCAAAACTAATCCTTTTGATTGATCTAGTGAATTATGTTCACATAGAAAAGGCTATGTCAGCAAAGGAGGTATGGGACAAACTGAGAAACGCATTTGAAGATGGTGGTTTAACCAGAAAAGCAGGATTACTTCGTGAGCTGATAACCACAAGATTGAATAAGTGTAAAAGCATTGGTGAATATGTTAATACAATAATGTCAATCTCCAATCGTCTGATGAATATTGGTTTTGAAATTGCGGATGAATGGATTGGAACTTTATTGTTAGCTCGACTACCAGAGAAATATTTGCCAATAATTACGGGTTTGGAATGTTCGGGAGTATCCATTACAGTGGATAGTGCTAAAGTAAAGATTCTTCAGGACGTGAAGAATGAACCGGATTCTAACGCTTCAGAAAAAGAAACAGTGTCGGCTTTATACTGTAAGTACGGGAAGAAGAAGCTAATAAGAAGTTTCAGATGCCAGAATATTGGACATATTGCTTCAAAGTGTGACGAAAAGTTAAGTATAAAAGAAAAGAAGCATTTTAATTCTAGTAGTCCTGAGAGAAAGACTACTGATAAAGGTAGGCATTTTCTCTTTTTTACTCTTTTAATGAAACGAGTGAGCGAGTGACGATCATGCAGAATGGTTTCTAGATTCAGGAGCACCTGTGTACATTACCAAAGCTCTGTCAGGTTTGTATCATGTTCAGTCAAGGACTGACATTGGAACTGCTACAGTTGACAGATCTAAGTTAAGGTGTGAACTCGCAGGAAAAGTGAATCTTAATTTCCTAGTGAATGGGGAATAGGAAATTGTTACTGCTCATGATGCACATTATGTAAAGAATATTGCAACTAATTTGTTGTCAGTAAGCGAAATAGTAAAGAAGGGTAATAAAGTTATCTTCGATGTAGACGGAGCCAAAGTGATAGACTGTTATGGTGATATTGTAGCTACTGCAAGTAATGTAAGAAGTATTTACAAAGTGAGTAAAGTTCAAAACACTGCTGAAACGGAAAATCACTCTGTTTATGCTGCAAAAGGTTTCTTGAGGCATAGGAGACTTTGACATTTGAATAGGAAAAGTCTGACTTTACTGAAGAATGTGGCAACTGGGATGGAAAATTATGGAATGAATAATGTGCAATGTGAGGTGTGTTTGCAAGGGAAGCAGGCTAGATTGCCATTTAAATCGAGTCAGAGCAGATTTACTGACGTTTTGCAACTCATACATTCAGATCTCTGTGGACCTATGGAGAATGAATCCCTAGGAGGTAGCTTCTATTACCTGACATTCATAGATGATTTTTCTAGATACATGCATGTTTTATTTCATAAGTAGCGAGGATCAAGTGAATGATGTATTTGTTGTTTATTGTAAAATGGTAGAAAGATAGACTGGGAAGAAAATCAAAATTATTAGATCAGACAATGGATCAGAGTATGTAAACAGATGGTTTAAGGAACAGTTGAATTGAATGGGTATTACGCATCAGACTACCATTCGCTACAGGCCTTCACAGAATGGAGTTGCAGAACTAGCTAACAGAACAACTGTAGAAAAGGCAAGAAGCATGTTAAGTGATACTGAGCTACCTAAGTGTTTTTGGGTAGAGGCTGTGTCAACAACAGTGTATTTAATTAACAGATCACCTACCAATGCTGTGAGATACAAGACACCTTATGAAGTCTGGTCTGGGAAGAAACCGAGTCTAAAGGACTTAAAAGTCTTTGGATGTGAAGCCATGATTCAGATTCCAAAACCATTAAGAGGGAAGTGGGATGCAAAATCTCAAAAATATATTTTTGTTGTCTACTGTGAGGATTCAAAAGGCTACAGATTTTATAATCATGTGCATAAGAAGATAATAAGTAGTAGAGATGTAGTATTTTTGGAGGATTATAGAAGTAAAATAAAGAAAAGTAGTCAAAATGACACAGTAATGCAACCAAGCATAATGTGTGATAGTGCTGAGACAGAGATGGAAACTGAAACAGAGGAAGACGAGAATAAAGAGGAAGCTGATGTGCTACCTCACAATCAAATTGAGGAAGAAGATTCAACAGAGGAAGTCAGTTTAAGGCAGTCTTCACATATAGCAAAACGAAAAGAATATCCAGATTATGAAATATATGCTGCCCAAACAATCAAAAATGAACCAATCACAGTTGATGAAGCTTTAGCAAGTTCAAATGCTCGAGATTGGAAGAAGGCTACTGAAACGGAGCTGCAATCTTTTGTGGATAATGATACATACGAATGGGTTGACATGCCTGAAAATAAGAAGCCACTAAGAACAAGATGGGTGTTTAGTATTAAAAATTCTGAGAGAGCAATACCAAAATTCAAAGCCAGATTGGTAGTTCAAGGATATTCTCAGAAAGAAGGAATAAATTACAGTGAAACTTCCTTACCAGTGGTGAAGTATTCATCATTAAGATACCTGTTACTCTGGCCCTAAACAAAGACTTATTAATTCATCAAATGGATGTGAAAACAGCCTACCTGAATGGAAGACTGGAAGAGGAAATATATGTGATTCCACCTGATGAAGTTAAACGACCATATAAGGGGAAAAGGAGAAGTTGGCGTTTGAAGAAAGGTATATATGGATTAAAGCAAAGTGTCCATTGCTGGAATAAATGTTTGCATAAAAGTTTAATAAAACTAGGCATATTACAGTCAAAGGCCGATCCCAGTGTAAGTAGGCTGTTTAGGTTTTTTTTTTATTGGTAACGCCACGTAGCGCTCTGTATGAAAATCATTAACTGTGCTGTGTGTAGTCTGTGGCTGGTTTGCATTGTTGTTGGCTATTGTAGTGTTGGGCAGCTGGATGTTAACAGCGCGTAGCGTTGCGCAGTTGGAGGTGAGCCGCCACCAGTGGTGGACAGTGCTGCCAATTTCTCGCTACAAATGGCGACTTTTGTCTTCGTATTAGCGACAAAAAAACTTTTTAGCGACGAACATTATTTAGCGACTTATCTGACGACTTTTGGAGTACTGACGACTTTTGGAGTACTGACGACTTCTGAAGTACAAATCAAAACTATTTTGGGGCAGTATTTTCATTAACAAAACTAAGATTTTAACTATAGAATGGGTACTACACTGAATTTATTCTAGATTTACTAAGTTAAATTAAGTTCTTAGCAGATCATGTACCATTGTTCAGCATTTAGTAAACCTGTATATGGGAATTGCCTACAGAGTAAGAAAACCTTGACTATGGAACAATTCATTATTTATTACCCACTAGCCTGTTATCGTCGATAGCGTATCGATCTATAATTCTTCAACTTTTGAACTCCCTTTATTTTTCGAATTGACAAAAAACATACTTAATATTAAGTATAATAAAATACATTTCTGTCCAGAAACCTCTAATTTTTCGAAATGTTAACTGGCAGTCAAATTATTACCACATGCACAGTGGTAACGCAAGAACAATTCGGTGGAGGTATCTAAGACAATATTATGTTTTAAACAATGAGTAATTAGATTAGATTAGATTAGATTAATACTTGTTCCATAGATCATGAATACGACACTTCGTAATGATGTGGAACGTGTCAGGTTAATAAAAGATGTCTGTACAAGAAATTACATTACACAAAATATTGCATGACACTAATGATTAAGTTTTTTTTTTACTTAGTTTATATATAAAAATTCAGCCAATGAGTAGAAGGAGTTGTCATCTAGAAATTCTTTTAATTTATTTTTAAATGTTAGTTAGCTATCTGCAGGCTTTTGATGCTGTTTGGTAGGTGCCCAAAGACTTTTGTGGCAGCATAATTTACCCCTTTCTGTGCCAAAGTCAGATTTAACCCTGCATAGTGAAGATCATCCTTTCTCCTGGTGTTATAGGTATGCACACTGCTATTACTTTTGAATTGGGTTGGATTATTATCAACAAATTTCATAAGGGAATATATATACTGTGAGGTTACTGTGAGGATCCCTAGATCCTTAAATAGATGTCTGCAGGATGACCGTGGGTGGGCTCCAGCAATTATTCTGATTACACGTTTTTGTGCAATGAATACTTTTCTACTCAACGATGAATTACCCCAGAATATGATGCCATATGAAAGCAGTGAATGAAAGTAGGCATAGTAAGCTAATTTACTGAGATTCTTATCACCAAAATAGGACTGATATCGAGTTATCGAGTGAGTAGATTGTTTCATGACCTCTAGTTCGCCTGAATTTTAATGTATTTTCAGTGATTACAAATTGGTGAAACTTATTGTGTGCTGGCTTACATAATGGATTTACCGCAGAAGAATCAGTATGCTAAAAAAATGGGGATACGTGGGAAGCAGAACCTGAGTCCAGTGAGTGGCTGAAACCAGTCATTCGAGACTTATCCAAAGCAAGATGTCAAGTATGTGAAACAGAGTTTTATGCTAAATGGTGTGATTTTAGAAAGCATTCGAAAACTATTAAGCATAAACAAAAAATTGATAAAAAAACCTTACCTGTGAAAATTGTTCCGAGAACTACAGTTAGAATAGCAAGCAGAGCAGAAGGCGCCTTTTCTTTATTTATTGCTGAACATTGTTCTATTTTAGCTGTAGATCATTTAAGAATACTGTGCAAGAAGGTGTTTTCCAGTGATAAGGGCGCTACAAACATGCAGTTACATCGTACAAAGTGCACTAACATTATAACTGAAGTTTTGGATCTTATTTTACACAATCATTGGTTGAAGATATAGGTAACCAAAAATACAGTGTACTAATAGGTGAATCCACAGATGTATCAATATCTAAAATGCTAGGTATCGTTATACGGTACTATAGTATAAACAACCAAACCATTAGATCAGCATTTCTCAAACTCGTTGTAGTAGAAACTGCAGATGCAAGAAATATGGCTGCTGCTGTTCTGAATTCTTTGAAAGATCTCAAACTTCCAATCGCTAATATTGGAGGAATTGGCACAGATAATGCTTCTGCAATGGTTGGAATAAACAATGGGCTTTTAGAATAATTCAAGAGACAATTTGGTTTGAAGCATTTGGTATTGAGCCGTTGCATTTGTCACTCTTCAACTTGCAGTTTCGCACGCCTCAGTGAATACCATATCTAGAAACATAGAGTTTCTTGTACAGGAAACCTACAATTGGTTTTCCATTTCACCCAAAATACAAGAGGAATATAAAAAGGTTTATGAGATAATAAATTGTGAAAAACAGCCACTAAAAATTTTGGAGGTCTGTACAACACTTGGCTATCAATTGAACCAGCAATACGAAGAATTCTGGAGCAGTGGGAAGAACTAAAGCTACATTTTTCACTTCCCATTGTTCAAGACAATTGTTACACTGACGATCTTTTGTACAAGACGTATTTTGACGCCTCAAATCATCTTTACATGTTTTACCTTAAACATGCTTTAAAAGATGTACAAATAGCAATGAAGTCTTTTCATGGAGAAGACAGTGACCCCACTAAATTACTAGTTAAATAGTTTTTCCAACTGTTGATTTGTTGACAACACCTGTTCCAAGCAAATGTATGTACGCAAATCCGAACCTTGGCTTATTGTTTGAACAGAAATTGTCTGAGTCAAATTTGTCTGAAGAAAATAAAGTTTATTTGAAGAAGAGATGCATTCACTTTAGCCTGAGACTCATAAAAGGAATTCAACAAAGACTGCCAAGTAACGTTACGATCCTGAAAAAATGTCAATACTGAATGTTGAAGAAACACTAAAAATGAATAAAAACAATGCTGTAGCTGATGTAGCCAAAGAATTGGGTTTTAGTGGCGATTTCATAGACGGTATGCTGCAAGAATTGCATAATATCAACTTCATTAGGTGGAATAACACTACTAACACTCCAGAATGAGATTTTCACTCTGCAGCGGAGTGTGCGCTGATATGAAACTTCCAATCACATTCTCGAAACATCCCCCAGGCTGTGGCTAAGCCATGTCTCCGCAGTATCCTTTCTTTCAGGAGTGCTAGTTCTGCAGTTTCGCAGGAGAGCTTCTGTAAAGTTTGGAAGGTAGGAGACGGATACTGGCAGAAGTAAAGCTGTGAGTACCGGGCGAGAGTCGTGCTTCGCTAGCTCAGATGGTAGAGCACTTGCCTGCGAAAGGCAAAGGTCCCGAGTTCGAGTCTCGGTCGGGCACACAGTTTTAATCTCCAGGAAGTTTCACTACTAACACTGTTCGGTTTTGGAGTGAGGATTTGCAGTATAAAAATGCCCCAGGGGGAATCCTTTTTCTTTGATTTCACAGCTAGCAATGACTGATCTATACCTACTGCATTAAAATGCAGATGTGGAAAGAATATTCAGTTCTATGAACATTATAAAAACTAAACAATGTAACAGATTATCATTAAAGACAATTAATGCTTTGATCATGTTGAGAGACCAGCTGAAGAAACAAAATAAAGGTTGTGCATCTTTTGACATACCTTCAGACATATTGGAGGTTATTGGAACGAACAAAAGTTACTCTTTTGCGACAAAACCAGTCAAACTGCAACTTCATCTTTTGAGTGACATTCAACCCTCTACATCAACTACAGTTCTGTCAGAGCATGAAACAGAAGAGTTATTTGATCTTCTGAGTGAAGACAATGAATAGCTCACACACCAGTATCCTACTTTGAGTTCTTGCTTTCTTTTGTTACAAATATAGTTGTATAATTTTAGTATATTTGACTAAGGTGATTAAAACAACAATTTATGTGTTGCAGCAATTGTGATAACATGTTTAATGAAACGTTAGCGTAATTTATATGTATGTTGCTGCAAGTGATGCATCATTTAATTAAGACAATATAGCAATTACGTATGAGACAATTTTATTAATATTTTATTACCCCCTCCCACCCCCACCCCCCCCCCCCACTGGCTTATTGCGCCTTTCACAGCACGTAATTTTCAGTACATCCCTAGTAAAATCAGTTTTAGCGACTTCCTAGTGACTTTTGATATTGAATCTAGCGAGTCGGGCTTTTTAGAGTTGGCAACACTGGTGGTGGATGTGGGGAAGTGAGATGGCGGATTTTTGAGAGCAGATGATCTGGACATGTGTCCATCAGAAACAGTACATTTGTAAGAATGAATGTCATCAACTGCTATATATATTATGACTATTGAACACTATTAAGGTAAATACATTGTTTGTTCTCTATCAAAATCTTTCATTTGCTAACTATGCCTATCAGTAGTTAGTGCATTCAGTAGTTTGAATCTTTTATTTAGCTGGCATTAGTGGCGCTCGCTGTATTGCAGTAGGTTGAGTAACGAAGATTTTTGTGAGGTAAGTGATTTGTGAAAGCTATAGGTTAATGTTAGTCTGGGCCATTCTTTTGTAGGGATTATTGAAAGTCAGATTGCGTTGCGCTAAGAATATTGTGTGTCAGTTTAAGCACAGTCATGTATAATTTTTCTAAGGGGACGTTACATATGTCGACCCTTAGCCGAGGATACGTCACTGGAATCTTCTGACTTTTTTGTCTTGTAGTTTGTGTAATTAGAGTATCTACTGTTTATTGCTAGCGCGTAATTATAGAGAGAATTTCCTTTGTAGTTGTAGTTTTTCATTGTTGTACAGTAAAACAGTTGTGGCATGCATGTAGATTTGCACCAAGCATTTCGCAGCTGCACTTGCAATTAACTAGATATTATTTTCAGTGCTATGTTAATGTGTTCTCTTATTTTTTCTCTTCAAATTGTGCTTTTCTGTGTTATCGTGTGAAATATTGTGACAATAATGTCCTGTGAAAAACGGAACACTAGGCTCCAAAGTAAACTGAGAAATAATAGTGACGATGAGCGTAGCTTATCAGCACCGCTGTGTAATGAATTAACACACATTCAAAGCAGTAATTTGGTAATTGTGCATAAGGAAATGGCATGGGCTGCAAATAATGGTGTAGAAGTGAAACAATTAGTGAACAGGGAAGCATTATCGATCGATCGGTCGGCAACAGTTCGCTTCAGGAATACGAAATGACAGGACACAATCTTGCAAATACTGTAGATTCAGGATTTGCGTGTTCACCGTTTTCTCAAATAAGTCAAGACACATTTTCTGCTGGTCAAAATGTGAATGTTGTCGATGCAAATTCACTGCCGAAAAGCATCGAGGAACAGATTCCAGACACTAATACATTATTATTGCAATTAATGCAACAAATGAAACAAAATCAGAGACAAAAACAGTAACAGTTAGACACAATGGAACAAAATCTTCAAAAGTTAGACATAATGGAACTACACCATAGACAAAAACAGCAACAGTTAGACGCAATGGAACAATATCTTCACAAGTTATACACCACACTTGAACAAACACGTGAAGATTTAACTACTGAGTTACATAAAATCGAATCGAAATGTCAAAAAGTCTGTAATGACGTAAAAACACAAATTTGTGAGCATTCCCAACCTATTTTTTCACGCCATGAAAATGCATTACAGAATCACGAAGCAGTCGTAAAGGAAAAGCAAACTATTGTTCATGAAACTCACGACACCTTGCAATCTAAAATTGACTGAGTTGCATCTACCGATTCGGTTACGCAACTTGTAAAAATTCAGGAAAACTTAAAGAACACAGCAGATACGATTTAAACGGAAATGGACACCCTGAAACTTGGTTCAGAAAAACACACTGAGGAAATAAGTTCACTATCGGAGAAATTAGCCGAACTTACGGATCAGTTCACTAACTTATCTGCAAAGGTGGATGATGATCTGAGTGACACAAGACCTGTAGCCTTCACTGACACAGAAGAGTATGAGCAAATTAAGAAATTCAAACAAAATCAGAATGAAATTAATACGCAACACAAAAGAGAAATCCGGGAAGTACAAGGTCAGTTGGCACAAGTAATACAAGAATTACATATTTCAGAGAACACTCGCGCTCCAATACGGGAAGAGAAATACGGAACAGCCACAAAATAATAACACAGCGCATTTCGGAAATTATGAAAGAAATTGGCAAGGTACATTGACACGATGATTTTGACTATAAGCTGTTCATTACTACAGGTAAATTCAAAACATTTGAGAATGCAGGCAACGACATTCATCCACAAGCGTGGCTTCATCAATTCTCTCATTGTTTTCCTCCCAACTCGTCATTAGAGTACAGATTAGAATTTATGTCTGGCTACTTAGAGAATGAACCAGCTGTAAGAGTGCGATCGGTCATTCACAATTGCCACAGTGAAGGAGAATTTTATCATGCCTTCCTCTGAGCATATTGGTCTCAAGCTACACGAGACCGAGTAAAACATAACATCATAATGATGAAACATTTCGAACAATCTGAATTTTCCAGTCTTGTGAAATATTTTGAAGACATGTTGCACAAGAATCAGTACCTGTCAAACACATACAGCCCATCAGAACTCATCCGCATTTGCTTAATCAAATTGCCTGAGCATTTACGACACATTATTTTGGCAGGACGTTGCAAAGACGACACTGAAGCTTTTCAGGGAGTGTTACAAGAATTGGAAATTGACACTGTCAATCACGGAACGCGAAAAGAGGAGCACAACAATTACAGGTCACATCTGTCACAATTCCGCGATGACAGAAATAATAAATGGACACAACAAGGCTATTCTTACAACGTAACTCGTGACCAAAACAGACACCGCCCGTATGACATCCGTTGGTACAGTAGTAATAATTACAGTGAAAGATCACCTCTCTGCGGTAATGACTACCACAGAGACAATCAGAGAAACAGACAATATGGAAACTAAAATAATTATTATCAAGGGAGACAGAATAACTTCAGACGCAACAGTTCAGCGCGCAGGTACGACTTAGGGAGGGGATAAGTTCTCCACCACATGACCGACAAAAAAGAAACTATGTAAACTACCGACAAAACGACAGACCTGAATTTCATCAGAACTGGCGGGATTCAAACAGGGCAGGGCCCTCTCGACAAGGTGAATTTTTAGAACTTAGGTCTCCTAATCCCAATAACGATGCGCACCAACAAAGAGATAGCAGACAATGACTCGCACCTCGGGCAGCCACGTGCGCCGGCTGGCTCAGAGAAAAATAACATAGACGCTGACCTTGAGAAGAATTCCAGTATTCTTTCCCGACGTATACCGCATGATAATTGCATTGAAGTGTAAACTCTGCGTACTAGGAAGAGTAAAGGATTGCACCACATTTCACATGTAAAACCGTTTATTGAGAGATAATCTGCTTTTTAACTTAGTCTTTGCCATAAAATTTTTCACTTCCCGTTACTAGTACTCTTTGTCACACTTAAAAACTGTTAACATCCAACTATGTTTTAAAGTAAACTATCCAGTCTAGAACCTAGGGAACATATTTAGATAGTAATTACGAATGCATTGTTATAGTGAACAGAGGACACAGAGTTATTGTGTGTGTACATCCTTGTTTGTTAATTGCACAATTACATAACGACTATAAGGCTTAGATACTTAGAAGATATACTGCTAATGAGATTTTAATGCAACATTTTGGTTTACTTGAAAAGATATTCTTTATTTGAAGTACTTTCTGTGGGATTAAAGATGGCTTAGCATTTGGTTTCTTTGACAGCTACACGATTATATCACGTCGCTACTAATGTGTGAAACAATTTACATTTCTGCTTTTGTGCTGTATCTGCTTTATATCGGCACAGATTTTCTGAATTCTTCTGGAAAGTAAAACATGTTTTAGTACTAACTTGTGTGGCATAGCTACAATGAGACAGACTTTTCTGTAGCACAACAATACGTTACAGTACAGTACTTACTTCATCACGGCAATAAGCGTAACAACTACGATATCTATATGTATAGCAATTCACTTCATTTATTATGGGGTAAGTCCATTGACTTCTACAGATCTTTGCTTACGGACGACGATAATTAGGACATTTGGCACATTTTTTACCCTCAAGTAATGACAGAGTTTATGTTACAACAAGACGTACAATTTTGCGCCGCAGTACACGTATTTGAGTGATTAATTTTGCACTTAAAACATTTATTTTTAAAGATTTTTGAATTACAAAGAAAGTTTCCCGTGATACATTTCATTCCATTTCTGTAATCTGTAACACCTGAGGGTAAAATTATATTACTCCTCGGGGGGTACACGCTTACTTTGTGTACCATGTGTTTGGCAAGCACAATGAGCCCTAGGTAATATGGTATTGGCTTATACAACTTTACACATCAGTACCATATTTCTCTAACACTGAATTACACAGCTATCTGATTATTTAACATAGAAAGAAAACTTTTTGCTATGTCAGTGACAGACGTTTACGCAATTGCATAGTTGGATAACTTCACACGTATGAAATTGTATTTTGTCTGTATTGTGTGAACTGTTCATTTTTTTTTTTCGGAACCATTGTGATACTATGAGAGCTTTGAATGCTGTAATTGGTATGGGATCATGATTTTTAAACCACGTTTGTGGTAGGTGACTCTATTGAAACGAGCAGAGAATTTTTTTTAGATTTTGACATTATTGCAGAAAGCTACGACATTTTTCAGATTTGACTGAGGTGTTATGATGTTCCTTTTATGACGATGATGTGTATTATGCTGTTGAGGTATGTTTATGATCAATAAGCTGTTGCTGTATGAGGAATATGATTATGCTACATATTTATAATGATGAAATATTGAAGAATGTCGACGAATATGTATATGTGTAATAAGGTAAAGAATAATGAGCAGTGGTTACGGACTCTGACTTGGGAAAAAGGATGTTGGAAACCAAGAATCGTACTTTAGGAGTTACAAAATGTGTGTAAATGCGTGAATGTATCACAATACCGGCGAAAATTGTTTGGGCACTGTTATATTTATAGGATTTGGTTTCTACAGATTTGTAACGCAAATATTTCGACCCTCGAAATTTTATTTGTATCAAACTGTCACTGTAGTGGAAACTGATGTAAATATTTCGGTAAGGAAGGTAGGTCACTGTAAGCACCCAGCTGCACGACAGTCGCCTGGAAAAAAGCCATTAGTGTGTGCCTTTCAGAGGCACCATTGGAGAAAAAAGGAGACCATTAACCTCGCTATTAACATTCCTTTGTAGAAAGCATCGCAAATACGACACGCTCATTACTTGGAAACATATTGTACTTTATGCTACTTACTGAAATCCTTATGAACTAATGGGAAATATTCTTACATCTGCACACCTGATTATGACAAGTGTCTTTCTACGAGAGTTGCGAGAATTTCTACTAACTTATGAAACGCCACATGACTATTGAATGATATTTTTATGTTTCGCTTTAGATAGTTGCTTATTTCATTTGATATCTGGTTTCAAGCTGTGTTGCAACATTGGTTTTATAAAATAAAATTAAATGCATTTGCTAATGTGAACACTTTCTGTCAACAGATCTATTAAATAATAATTTTATGATCCACATTCTTCGAAAAAGGAGCACTTGGAAAGGCAAAAACAATAAGAAGGGACTAACTGCATACACAATTTTCTTTTCAAGTACTTGATAATTTTTTGTAGAATAAGTTTTTGTGGTGCACCACTTTAGTTACATAGACATTAAGATGTGAATAGATATTTCCCTTATATGCATTGCTGTCTTTAGTGTACTATTTTTTCTGCTTCAGCTTTGTCATATTTAGGTATAAGTTATTGCTTGCTACTGCTGTTTGCCACGCATAGTGCTACTAAATTTCACTTTGTATTACTCTGTTAAACCAGTTTTACTACTGATTTATTTTTCTCGTTTGCTGCGCATTGCCTTATATTAGTTGTAATATTGTATTTACTTTGCTAATTTAAATATACTGCTGCTTGCTTTGCCAATTTGAATTTTTTGTCATTGCTGTTTGTGTTAATTGTTTTGTGCTGCTGCATTGCCTCGTCCCTTAGTTTATGCATCCGAGCTCAGTAGATTTACGTTAGCTTAAGAGGGGGTAGACTATATAAGAGAATGAATTGCGATGAATTGGAAGAAGTGCATTGAGAAGTTATAGGAAAAAAGTACAGAAAGCAGGTATAGATAGGACTTTTTGGAAATAATGAAGAACAAAGGGAGATCTCCGAGAAGTAAAGAAAGTTTTGTTTGCAAAATACTGCACTAAAACAAATCATGTCATTTCCTTGTGTTATCCCACTATTTGTTTGTGTACCTTTGGGTATTTGTGTTCTTCCTGTCTTTATGTGTTTAGCTGATAAGAGTTATGTTGTAGAATTTTTGTTTTAATGCTCATGTGTGAAGTTGATGTTTCAAAAGTTATTCTGATCTCTTATGTATTATGTCATAATTCTGTAACACTGATGCATATGTCTATTTCTATTTTTTTGTAAAGCCTGTATTACTACAAATGTTATTTGTACTATTATGTTCCTTAATGATTATTTTGTACCTTTGTAATTCTATTCTTATGTAGTAAATTTATAATTGTAAAGGCGCCTGTTCTTCAAATTAAGTATCATTTCACTTCACACATTTCTGTTGGTCATAGTAATGCACAATATGTGAGAAGTTGGGACTGTTAGTGTTTGCATGTGTGTTAATAATTCAGCAAGGGACTGGATAACAGTATTGCTGGTTCTAAGGACATTTCAAAAAAAGTTTTGGGAGTCCACAAGTGGTGGTTCATGGACTTGCTATATTGTCCACAAGACTCTTCTATGGTGATTGTGCACCTGCACAGTCGCAACGCTGCTAGCCATCTCTACAAGGACTACAGTGGGTCTACACCTTTGATGCCTCATCAATACCATTATTTCTACAAGGACTGCAGTGGGTCTGCACCTCTGGTGGCCCACCAATGTCGTAATCACAACCAGGACTACAGTGGGTCTGCTCTTTGATGACCTACCTACCAATATTCTTCAAAACTTCGACTGACTCTACGGTGGGTTTGCTCTGTTGTGGCCTATTTCCTGTCTGCATGTCAAGAGTCAGCACTGTCTTTCCGTTGAAAGGACAACACTTCTTCTTCAAGACTGTATGGATATCCACTAGTTCTGTGTGCATTTTCTTTTACTACTCAGACTTTGAGAAAAAAAAATACACTGCAATTTTACTGTGATGAATGATCAGGACTGTCTTTATGGACTGTGAGAAAATTTTAGCTCTTGACCAACATTGTATCAATGAGTGTGTGCATTTGATTTCTTTGTTATTGTAATTATGAAAAAAATTTTCAAATGTGTATTGGCCACTGCCCAAAACAATTCGTAAAATTTTTTGTGGGGAGCATGGGGGCTATGTAAGTAGGCTGTTTAGTTTTTTTTTATTGGTAACGCCATGTAGCGCTCTGTATTAAAATCACTGGCTGTGCTGTGTGCAGTCTGTGGCTGGTTTGCATTGTTGTTGGCTATTGTAGTGTTGGGTAGCTGGGTGTTAACAGTGGGTAGCACTGCGCAGTTGGAGGTGAGCCGCCAGCAGTGGTGGATGTGGGGAAGTGAGCTGTCGGATTTTTGAGAACGGATGATCTAGACGTGTGTCCATCAGAAACAGTACATTTGTAAGAATGGATGTCATCAACTGCTATATATATTATGACTATTGAACACTATTAAGGTAAATACATTGTTTGTTCTCTATCAAAATCTTTCAATTGTTAACTATGCCTATCAGTAGTTAGTGCCTTCAGTAGTTTGAATCTTTTATTTAGCTGGCAGTAATGGCGCTCGCTGTATTGCAGTAATTCGAGTAACAAAGATTTTTGTGAGGTAAGTGATTTGTGAAATGTATAGGTTAATGTTAGTCAGGGCCATTCTTTTGTAGGAATTATTGAAAGTCAGATTGCGTTGTGCTAAAAATATTGTGTGTCAGTTTAAGCGCAGTAATGTATAATTTTTCTAAAGGGACGTTACACCAGTATATATCATAAAGGGAGCAATGAAGAAATTGCAATCATGGTCATATGGGTAGATGATTTTTTTATTTTAACCAATAGTGAAAGACAGATGGACTTTTTTAAATAACAGTTACGGTCAGAATTTAATATGCATGATTTAGGGGAAATTAATCAATACTTAGGAATGAAGATTCTAAGAAGTGCCAACAGAGAAGTGTTATGGATTGATCAACCTCTGTACATAAGGAAAATCTTAGTAAATTTCAATATGGAAAATTGTAAACCTGTTTCTACTCCTATGGAAAACTATGCAAAACTGCTAATATCTGATGATAACAAGAAATGTAAGGAAAGTGTACCCTATTTGGAAGCTGTAGGAAGTCTACTGTACTTAGCACAGACTTCCAGACCAGACATTGCATTTTCCACAAATGCAGTAAGCAAGTTTTGCAGTGATTCGAGAGAAAAGCACTTGATGGCAGTCAAGAGAATATTCAGATATTTAAATGGAACTGCTGATTATAAGTTAAAATATTCTAAAACTGGAAATATAAATTTGGAAGGATACAGTGACTATAGAAATGAGTTGGAAAGCAAACACTCCATCACTGGAAGTTGTTTTAGACTAATGAGAGGATTGACATCATGGTCTTGTTAGAGACAAAGAACTGTTGTTTTGAGTATGTAGAAGCTGAATATATGGCCTTGTCCTCCACTATCCAAGCAGCTCTTTGGATCCGTACACTGATGAGTGGAATAGAATCTCCTCCAATATTAAACCAAACACTGATATTTTGTGGCAATGTGGGAGCTATTAAACTGGCAACAAATAATGCCACCTGTGTAAGATCCAAACATATTGACATAAGGCATCACTTTATAAGGCTTCATGTGAAACTGGGGAATAAAATCATCAGTTATCTATGCATGGAAGAAATGTTATCTGATCCCCTGACCAAGGCTTTCAATAAGGACAAATTTCAAAAGCCGGTGAAACATTATGGTTTGACCTGGGATGTATAGTGTTGTTCAAGGAGGAGTGTTGGGGATATGTGAACAAACATTTTCCAGCGTGCATAGTGGCGTACAAGATATGATGTGCAGAGTGCATTAGACACTATGGAATATACATATTCCGTATTTGTTGATGGAGCAACGTAACATAATTTGGTAGTCAAATGTATAAAGCATAAGTTTATTTTGTCCCACAAATAGTGTTACCTGTCATTTAGCTGCATTAATGTGCATAAACTAAAACAGTTAGCACTCTGGACTCGCGTTCAGGAGGACAACGGTTCAATTCCTCATCTGGCCATCCTGATTTAGGTTTTCCGTGATTTCCCTAAATCGCTCCAGACAAATGCTGGGATGGTTCCTTTGAAAGGGCACGGCCGACTTCCTTCCCCACCCTTCCCTAATTCGATGAGTCTGATGACCGTGCTGTTTTGTCTCCCCCCAAACAACCGAACCGAACCGAATGCCATTGAAGAGAAACACGCTGTGAGATGGAAAGGCGAAAATAAGGTGTTTGCTCAAATTTATTGTATTATGGCACTCATGCACACAGGTTTTGTAAACATGTTTTATGCTTCCATCAGTGCATACATTGCAGAGGGATGTGGAAGGTATACAAATAAAATGTGGAATTAGTGACAATATATTCCACCCTTTAAAGTAGAAGGTACAGCATTTCTGTGATACTGATAATGTAGTGAATATATCATTGGATGAAATGTCTCTAATTGCAAATTTAATATATGACAGCAATTCTGACAATGTTATTGTCTTTGAGGGCTTGGGGTTTACATGCACATCATATTTATCCCAGTATTTGGCAGTTGCTTGTCCCACTTAGAATAATATGATGCAACAGGCGACAGTGACTGAAACACAGAGGGCCTATGGAACAACAAATGGGGCATCGATCCCTTTTGCACACTGTGTCTGTGCTTCTTACATGTGAATCTGTGTGTTTATATTCTTTTGATATCAACATGGTAAATTGCAGTTCTATCCAACATTACAAATGTTTCTTAATGACTGTGTTGTAGGTTGCCACTGAATTCATGACTTTTATTCCTACTTGCTCTTAATTTGGTATCATTTTTAGAAACATCTATCTCTTCTGTTATTACACATATGCTTGGAGGCAAAATAATAATTCAAATATTTCGTAAATCACGTAGGAAAGGAATGTAAAACAAACATCATGCTTACGACGCATATGACGTTCTCCTTTCTCGCCTCTTGGTGCGCTAATGTCGCTCCACGTGTCAAATGGTAACAATTTTTACAGCAGTGACTGTCGCGACTGTTACGTTAGACTGTGGCCATACTCAGATTGTAAAGAAACAATAAAACAAATTTTGCAATGAATACGCCATGTGGCGAGTGTGTAGGTGATAGAAAAACCATGGAAATGACGTACTTTTAAAAATTAATCTTCACCTTCCTATAGATATTCATATCTAATACAGGTGGAATCACTTTGGACTTCATGCCAACAGAACAGAACAGAACGCGACATCAGCGGCAAATGGTTGTGTGTTCAACCTAGTCGGCTGAATTGCGCTCATTACTTCACTCTGGATGGAGCGCCAACAAAATGTCACTTCGCTTAGACTATTATCTAATATCAGCTTTAACCTGTTATACAAAAAGGCGGTATATAACATCAGAAGTAAGGTCGTTTCACACTAGACGTCACCATCAAACAGTGGTCTGTTCTTATTAGTTGGAATGTCAACAAAATGTCACTTTGTTAGCACAGTGAAACAGTGAAAGTGAATTTATGAGATACAAAAAGTCAGAATATAGTATAAGAATTAAAGAGCAAGAAAAGATAAAGTTTATTAATGGACAAAGCAAACCTCCTAATGGATGTTGTTCATAAATTTTGTATGGCAAACTGCTAAAAAGTGGAACCTAGGAACATTGTCTTACGAAAATTTAAAAATATTGTAATGTCCCATAAAGTCTCTGTGGGAGAGATCAAGGCACACTGTTAGGTAATTCTAACTATGGAGGATAGCTGTGTGAATGTAATATAAAAGTCGTACATACAGCTTACATAGACATTGCAAAAATTGCACACCTACGAGTGTCAAGTGAGATAAGGCGCTGCCCGGTTGTGAAGCCTGAATAGTGAGTGGGAATCTACACTTGCTGCACTATTCCATGCTGCTGTCAGTTGAAGGTGCTTTGAAGGGGCCACCATACAATACACAAGTAGCTCCCCAAGAAAGTCGATACTAGAAAAGACATGAAATAGATTTTGGGTGAAGATAAAGATTAAAAGTTATTGTTAATGGCTGAGAACTGTAATTGTTTTAAGTTTAGTGGAGAAAATACAGTGTTTAAAGCAAAGTCTCTGCCGAAAATAATTTACATAGCTATGGGTAGCAAAAACCATTCTCTCTTTCATTGAAGCTTTCGCACTTTGGAAAAGAAGTTACTGACCGCTGCAAGAAATCAAAGTGGCACGGACTAGTAGGTCCTGCTCATAATTATTACTGTAGGCGACCAACAATCCAGTGATAACATATTGAACAAATAACCACCTAAAGAGAAGGTGGAGTTACACCTAGTGTCAAGGAAGGTGAAGCACAGCACACCAGGGAACACGATAAACGCCACAGTATCAACATTTATTTCATAGCAAAAATAAAAGATTCACATAGAAATACATCAAACCGAATTTATAAGGCAAACCATAAAGCTTCTCTGCCTTACATATTATGGTTTTTTTCCTCAAGAATGAAATACTGTGAAAACAATTAATTTTATCCAGAAGTACAGCTGACTAATTCACTCATAAATAAGATTGTTTAATGAAATTTAATTCATACATTTACATTCTTATTTATACACCACACAGACTTTTTCTCAGTCCAGGTATTGTATAACCTAAAACTTTTTCACTTTCAGATATCCAGCTTCTCTTGTGGAAAAACACTCTGAGGGAAGAAATCCAAGTCATCATAGAACATTTTCAATGTGGCAGGAAAGCAAGCAAAATCATTTATTTATCTAATTTATCTATTTCTTCATTCTTAGACAAATTTCTTTGTATAGTTGTTATCATTACACGCATCCTCAGTGTGGATCACCTAAACCTTTCACTGCAGATATTGTGGAAATGAAAAGTGCTATTGATGTGCAGTTTTCATAGAATTGATTGGTCAGGGGCTCATATTGTTAGTCAATAAACAGATTGTAATAATACTTATAAATTTTGTTTTTAAAAGGAACAATGTCTATTGGAATCAACTACTAAAAAGGAGGGTAAACTAGAATGTCAGTGGTGTTTGTTGCAGCATTCTAGTGCCAGTCCTTTATGAGGTGTGGTATTTTGAAAAGTTTCCATACTGACTCTTGTTTGCGCCACTCAAGCTGCATAATTTCTATGTATAATGTTATTACATTTGCTTACAGTGTGCTTATGTTTAATTTGTGTGTATTGCGATTTTCTAGTCTGTGTGTGACAATTAAACCAGTGGGTTGTGTATGGACGATGGGATATAAAAACGCAGAAAAAGCCGACTTGCTCGTGGTCTATAGAGGCTCTAGGAAAAAAGTAGTTTGTTCTTGACTGTGTATGCAACAAGATATCCCAATAGACGTCAACCATCTCGGCAGTTATTTATCAACCTCTTCAACCAGTTACATGAAAGTGGTGGTGTAACACCTAGGCAACGTAACAGAAGGAAACAAGTTACAATAGAAGAGGAGGACGTCAATGTTCTTGTTGTTGTTCCAGATCATCCACACATTAGCTCCTGAGCAATTGCACGAGGAAGTAACATGTCTTAGGCAAGTGTTCTACGCATTGTCCATGGACATAGGTTCCATTCCTATCACTTCTTTCTCCTTCAAGCGCTGCATGGAAACAATTGTGACAATTGTGTTAATTTCTGTAAGGGGTCAAGACAGGATACTCCAGATGTATCATGTATCTCGTTTGGTGATGAAGCCACATTTACCAATCATCGCCAGATGAACCACCACATGATACGCTGTTGGTCTGTAAATAATTCCTGTTAACTTTGTCAGGTGTAACGTTAGCGTCCATGGAGTGTAAACGTGTGGTTTGAGATAGTGAGCCATCATCTCATAGGCCTGTCTTTTATAGAACGTGCACAAGTATCGCAGCCACCTAACAGACCGTCTTCCACTGATGCTAGAAGACATTCCTCTACAGACCGGGAGAAACCTGAGGTACCAACTTGATGGCTGTCCAGCCCACAGTACATGAAGTACTACAGCATGTCTTCACGGACTGTTTCTGTATCGTTGGATTATATACAGAGGACCTGTAACTTGGCTGGCCCACGCCCTTTGTTTGACGTCTATAGACTTTTTTCTATAGCGAAAGCTGAAAGACGCTGTCTACAAGGACATACCAACAACACCCAATGATACGCAACGACGTATTACTGCAGCCCTCACGGACATCTCCTCTGAAATTCTAGCGCTTGTGCAGTGGTCGTTCCATACCAGACTGAAAGCCTTGTATTCCCGCTGAAGTTGGACATTTTGCACGCAAGCAGTGACGGTAAATTGTCTCGTCACTGGTCGGAATCCACATAAATGGTGTATGCACTTGTGTTGTTATTTAGTGTGTGCTACATCATGTATCATACAAGTATCGATGTGAGAACTTTTGAAAATACGATATCTCGTAAACGACTCACACTAGAATCCTGCAATAAACACCACTGACATTTTAGTTTACCCTACATTTAATTTGTTGTTGTCAATAGGCATTAATCCATTTAAAAAAAGTGTATGTTTGCACAATAGATACACTTTCTACGTATATTTCGATCTGTTTATTGGCTAACGATACGAACCCTGCTACCAATCCATACTATCAAAACGGCGCATCAATAGCACTTTCCATTTCTGTAATATTTGCGTTACAAGTTTTATGTGATTCACTCTGTATACTTTATTTGTAGCAGAGATACACAATACAGATAGAGTCTGATTCTACATAAGTTTTACATGTGTTTGCTTTAGTCACATTTACCTATAGGCACATACAGTTGCTGGGTAGTTGCTAAGTTGTTTCTGTAGAAATTCTGATAATGACGTTTCATAGTCTCGTAACATTTCAATTTGTGTTTGAATTTCGCCAATACTTTGATGTTTTTATATGTGTGGTACCATATCGTAAAAGGTGCACTCCTCTTCCACAGTGTACTTATCTATTAATCTCAGTCGTACTAAGAAGACTCCAAAGTAGGAAGTCCACAGCAATAAAAGACTGAGGGCAACAGGTATACATTAATTTCTGATGTTAACGTATGACGACAAAGCCCACATCCCCCACACCTCTTCCAGAGAAACCTTGACTCTGTTCCATTGATGGCCTGTGTGAATGACACCATTTGAAATGTATTGTAGGACGTTTTCACATTCCATTCCATCACGTGTGACTCAAACTTAAGAAACTGGCAGTGATTAATTTTATTAATGATCATATCAAAATTCATAATGACTGTTCATGACAAATTTTCTATAATAAACGACACTGTTTCTGCTGATTGTATGGTAAATTATTCAGAAAAAATAAGAAAAACAGAGGGCTTAACATGCAGCCTTAATGTACTTCTAAGTTGCCTTTGCTCTTTCCCAAAAAAAGGAACTTTTATTTTCAAGACATTATAAGATACCACTTGAGAGTGTTCTGGGAGGCTAAAGCCTAAAATTATATGGACACATTTTAATTTCAGTATATAATTCACTATTTTTCTATGTACTTTGAATAACTTTCAACAAATTTACACAGCTATGACCATTTATTGTATGAACCCTTACAAAAAAATGTCAGTGTGAGAACATTCTTGACATTACTCCATACAGTTTGGATCTTGTGAGCTCCACAGTCATTAACAATAGTTGGTGAATGACTGAAGCAATGAGACCAGTTGCGCCATTCATCAACATGTCAATATTTTACAAAACGTTTTCTTACTTCTGTTATTGAATATTCTTCATTTGTGAATGTTAAAATTTGCCTATTCTAAGTCTTTCCTATGCGGTCGATGCTGACTGCTGTGTTGGAACCTCCACAATGTAACTGTTATGATATAAAGGCACCTGCTGGCGAATTCCAATTGTCACACAACACACAAGCTGTACCTCAGACAAAGAATAATACAAAAAAATATATTTGTACTAACACATAATAGCATACATATATAAAAATGCAACATGGGGCATAATGTTTTAAGTTGATAAAATTAAACATAAAATTTATAAGCAACACTTTAACTCATTTGTGCAAACAAACATACAGAAAACTTCACACCTCTTACTCTTGGGGGAAAAATCGTAATTTAACCATGAAAAAATTCTGTACCCTGACATTTGGCACCCCATCTAAATGTGAAAACATGTTACTATTTCTTAAGTAACCTAATTCAAATATTAAACATTATACATTATAATAATTATTATGTTTCTTTTTCATGTATTATTTGTACGGGGCATTCAAATGCGATTGAGACAAATGCAAAAAAGTTAAGTAACTGTTCATTATTTCAAAAGGAATCAGCATAACTATTAAAAACTTCTCCCATTGGGAGAAAAGATGATCAACACCTTTATGGAAAAATATTTTTCGGTTGCCTACAGAACCATGATTGTACCCAGGAGGGCACTTCTTTGTCTGGAGCAAAACAATAGTCATGAATGTCTTTCTTCAGGGATCCAAAAACATGGAAATAGCATGAGGAGTGATTGAAACCATATGGAGGATAGGTAAGGGCTTTCCAGCAATTGTCTGTAGTGTAGTGAAACACCTTTGGTAACATGCCAGTGTGCATCATCCTGCTACAGAATTATGCTGTCTGTCAACATTCCTGCGCATTTGCAATTAACAGTACAATACACTTTTTCACAGTGTCCGCAAACTGCTGCACATTAATTGTGGCACAATATTCCAGAAAGTCAAAGAGCTTCGGATTGATAGATGGTATCACTGTGTTGCAGGAAAATAACCACCCACATGTTGCCAAGGTTATTGCACCTTTGCCGAAATTGTGCTGGGCAGAACTTATATCTCCTCAATACAGTCCTGTTCTCCCCCCATACAATTTCCAAATTTCGAAGACTTGAAGAGGCATTTGTGCAATAGATTTGCTCCAGACAAAGAGGTGCATACCTGGGCACAATTATGGCTCCTTAGGCAACTGTAGACATTTTTCCATGAACATTATATTATATCAATACTTGTTCCATAGATCATAAATATGACATATTATAATGATGTAGAACATGTCAGCTTAAAGTAAATTTTAGTTACACAGTATAATTTTTTTCCTAGTTCATATCTGAAATATTTTGTTTTTTCAGTTACCAAACTCATTGCAGTATAATAAAAAAACATCAAAATACTGGCTAAAAGTGTTCCGTTATATTAGATATACAAAAACATAGTTTCACTCTTCATCTCCATATATGCTAAGGACACAGTCTTCATGTTTCTAGCAATAAATTTCGTATCAGCTTCGAATCTCTTGATGTAAGCTGTGCAACACACTGTGAGGTATGATAGAAATATGACTGGCATGCCAGAAGAGACGGTTACGTCAGGCAATATGCTGATACTGTGTAAGACATACAGAAATTTATCCTTTGATATAGTCTCAGACTTAAGGTTATCATTTAGGTATCCTCAGAAAATTACAGTGGCTTTTTAAGTAAACAAAATGTCCAACAAAGCCTCTAATTCAGTAACGAACATACCACACAAGGTGATTTATATTACTTTAAGCTGTTACCCAAGCAATCTCTCAACCAGTACTTAAAAATGTTTTTCAATGCTCAGCACTTCTGAATTACACTCTCTTTTATATTTAATGCCTGATCCCACTCCTGACATCCTTTCTAGAACACAGACTAGGAAAATTATAATAATTATCTACTTTTATCATAAACATAAGAAAATTAATGTCTTCTGCTACTGAAATTTATTCTTATGTTTATAGGGTTCAGAAAAGACACTTTTTTAGGGTAGGGAGGACAGAGAGAAAACAAATTTTCAGAGAGGTTAGGACTGAGGCAAACCTTCAGTTTGAGAAAGAAACCAAAAAGATTATTCTAGCTTATTACATCAGCATAAACAGCTATTGGTTAAGAATTTTCAACAGTCAGCAGATATTTCAACTCTATCTAATTTTAACTCAGTCAATGTGAAATGTCAGCTATCTTTATTGCATCAAAATATTTGAGAACTGAGCAATAATATTAATGAATTAATTATCTGCGTAGATGAATTAGAGTCTTCAAATCCACCTGACATAATCTGCCTCTCTGAACATTGTGTGACTACTGGTATAGAACTTTTAAGTGTTATAGGCATCACCGGGACCGGCAAGCACATTCACGACGCCACCTCCGCCGCCGCCGCCGCAGACGACGGCAGCCCGACACCACCACCGCCGCCGCCAACAGTTGGTTTTCCGCCTGCTGCACCAAAAGCAGAAGACATTAGTAGCAGCAAGATCCATCAGATAGGCGAAACAGCAGGCACTAGCGACATCAAAGGTCTAGAAAACCCTGGCACTGTTGAAGATCTCCACAAGAAGTGCAAAGATGTATTTCCTGCCGTATTTGAGGGTGCAAGGCTGATAGTGAACAAAGGGCTTTGCAATTACTTTCAGGCATCTCACACAATAAACCTGAGTGCCATTGCACCATCAGGTTACCGATTTGGTGCAACATATGTGGGAACTAAACAGATGTCTCCAACAGAAGCATTTCCTGTACTTCTCGGCGATATAGATCCTGAAGGAAATCTAAATGCAAATATCATTCATCAATTTGGAACAAGAACAAGGACAAAGTTAGCAGCTCAGATACAGAGTAAGGTATTCACAGGAGTCCAGCTAACAACTGATTACAAGGGAGATGACTACACTGCATCATTGACCTTCGGAAACCTAGATATCAGCAATGAATTGGGTCTTATCATTGGTCACTATTTACAATCAGTTACGAAGAATGTGGCACTTGGAGCTGAGCTAGGGTATCAATATGGAGCAAAGGTGCCAGGAGGTCAAATTGCCATAGTTTCAGCTGTTGGAAGATACACTGGAAATAACTTCACAGTTAGTGGTGTTGTGGGTGGTGCTGGAGTCCACGTATGTTACTATGAAAAAGTAAGTGACCAGCTGCAGTTCGGAGTGGAGATGGATACAAATCTGCGTATGCAAGAAACTTTAGCTGTCATTGGTTACCAAGTAGATCTTCCCAAAGCAGATGTGTGCTTCAGAGCTATGATTGACTCTAATTGGACTGTTGGTGCTGTGCTGGAGAAGAAGTTACAGCCTCTACCATTCTGCTTTTCACTGAGTGGTATGCTGAATCATAGCAAAAACAATTTTCGGTTAGCCTGTGGTATCACGATTGCTTGAATAAAAAGTCAGTGCATTTGAGGAATTCGTTTGAATAAAATATAATAGTCATTGGAGAATATATTATAATTCACAATGCTCTTTTCCAAAAACCAAGAACTAAGTGATGTAATTGTAAATGATGTTTTTCACAAAATTATTAAGTGGTTCTCAGCAAACGGACTCTCTTTAAATTTTGATAAAACACAGTATATACAGTTCCGTACAGTAAATGGCACAACTCCAGTAATAAATATAGAATTTGAACAGAAGTCTGTAGCTAAGGTAGAATTTTCAAAATTTTTAGGTGTGTCCATTGATGAGAGGTTAAACTGGAAGCAACACATTGATGGTCTGCTGAAACGTCTGAGTTCAGCTACGTATGCTATTAGGGTTATTGCAAATTTTGGTGATAAGAATCTCAGTAAATTAGCTTACTATGCCTACTTTCATTCACTGCTTTCGTATGGCATCATATTCTGGGGTAATTCATCGTTGAGTAGAAAAGTATTCATTGCACAAAAACGTGTAATCAGAATAATTGCTGGAGCCCACCCACGGTCATCCTGCAGACATCTATTTAAGGATCTAGGGATCCTCACAGTAACCTCACAGTATATATATTCCCTTATGAAATTTGTTGATAATAATCCAACTCAATTCAAAAGTAATAGCAGTGTGCATACCTATAACACCAGGAGAAAGGATGATCTTCATTATGCAGGGTTAAATCTGACTTTGGCACAGAAAGGGGTAAATTATGCTGCCACAAAAGTCTTTGGGCTCCTACCAAACAGCATCAAAAGCCTGACAGATAGCCAACTAACATTTAAAAATAAATTAAAAGAATTTCTAGATGACAACTCCTTCTACTCATTGGATGAATTTTTAGATATAAAGTAAGTAAAAAAACTTAATCATTAGTGTCATGCAATATTTTGTGTAATGTAATTTCTTGTACAGACATCTTTTATTAACCTGACACGTTCCACATCATTACGAAGTGTCGTATTCATGATCTATGGAACAAGTATTAATCTAATCTAATCTAATCTAATCTTTAGGCTAGTAGAAATCGAGAAAGGAGGAGTTGCCACATTCATCAGGAACTGTCATAAATTTAAGAACATAGACGTTAGTTAATTTTACTTAGAACATCATATGGAAGTATGTGCAACAGAAATAGAATTTCACAAAAAGTCTTTCATAACATTAAGTGTATATCGAACACCTGCACGTAACTTTAATCTGTTCATAAACCACCTTGAAGCTGTACTGGCCCATTTAATAACCAAAAACAAAGAAATAGTGGTTGCTGGTGATTTCAATGTAGTTTTCCTTAAAGACTCTACAAATAAGAACTTATTTGAGTTAGTAACACTATCATTCAACTTCATTCCCACTGTAAAGTTCCCCACTAGGATAGACAGTTGCTCACAAACAGACATTAATAATATCTTTATAGAAAAGTCCAATGAACAAAATTATATTACAAAACCAATAGTAAATGGCCTCTCAGACCATGAGATGCAGTTCCTTCTGTTAAATGTTAATACTGAATAGGACATAAAATCTGTTAAATGTGAGATCAAGAATGTAATCAATAAGCCAAAAATTGATTATCTTAGGACACTCCTCAGAGACACTCACTGGACTGAAGTTTTCAGTGCTAATGGCATGAATGAAAAATATAACACTTTTGCTAATAATGTGCTTACCTTATTTGACCACTGTTTTCCCCCAAACCTAACCAAGATTAGAGGAAAGTCTACAAAGAAGCCATGAATAACTCAGGAAATAGGAGTATCTTTAAAACAAAAAGGAAGCTCTATCTGTCAATCCGAAACAGTTCTGATGTTGATGCTAAAGCACATTACAAGAAATACTGCAAAATAGTAAAGACTGTAATACGGACATCAAGGACATATTACAAGGAAAAAATAGTCGTATCAGATAGCAAAATAAAGACAATATGGGATATAGCGAAGGAGGAGACTGCTAACAACCAGACACTAACAGAGACAAATAGCATTAACAGTAAATGATACACTGCTGAAAGATGTGCACTTTTTAACAAACATTTTATAACTGTCACTGAAAAGATGGAGTTGTCAGGTTCTGTAGATGCTGCTATGGAACACCTCAGACGAGACATTTCAAGTAATTTCCATACTATGAATTTGACCCACACTACCTCAGCAGAAATAATTTCTATCATAAAATCTTTAAAATCAAAAACAACTAGTAAGATAAAACATCAACAAAATTAATTAAAGAATGTGATTCTGAGTTAAGTAACATATTAAGCTATCGGTGTAACCAGTCATTTATCAGTGGAATATTTCATGAATGGTTGAAATATGCTGAAGTCAAGGGGGGTAGGATGTCAAACGGGACGACTTGGGAGCAGGAGAGGCACTGCTGGACATTTTAATTTCCACTCTCCATACTGTTAGAAGTAAATTCATAAAACTTTGTCAGCATGACCAGGAAGGATTCAGAATTCACACTCGTAGCAGCGGAAGTTCAAAAACATAACTAAATAATTTTTTTACATATGAAATTTCATCATTTTTTCACTTACTATTGGTTGCATTTGTTGCTATAGGTACAGTTTTCTTCAGAAGTAAGGGAGACTGTCTGATGAATTTTGCACAGCATACAAACCATACTTACAGGTTTCTGAAACGGTAGAATCTATTTAATTTATGAAAAAATGAAATGCTGTTACTTTTTAAACTTTATGTTTAGAAAAATATCAAGTTCATTATCTCAATTTTTCCCACAATTTTTAGTAGATTTGGAAAATTCTATAGTTTCATACACCTGTAAGTATAGTTTGTATGCTGTGCAAAATTCATCAAAGAATCTCTCTTACTTGTGAAGAAAAATGTACCTATAGCAACAAATGCAGTCAATAGTAAGCGAAAAAACGATGAAATTTCACATGTAAAAAAAATTATTTTGTTATGTTTTTGAACTTCCACTACTATGAGTGTGAATCCCGAATCCTTCCTGGTCATGCTGACAAAGTTTTATGAATTTATTTGTAAAAGTGTAGACAGTGGAAATTAAAATGTCCAGTGGTTCCTCTCCTTCTCCAAGTCGGTCTGTTTGACGTCCTACAACCCCCCCCCCCCTTAAGCCACTCTATAAGAAGGGAGATAAAGAAATAGCATCAAATTTTCGTCCAATTTCACTTTTACCAGCATTCTCAAAAAATTTAGAAAAAGAAATGTACAGTCGGCTTTATAACCATCTTTTCTAAAATAACAATGTTGCAGTTCAGATTTCTAAAGGGTTCTGATACTGAGATGGCTATCTACACTTACAGTGAAAGTTTGCTTAATTCCTTAGACAAATTGCAGGCAACTGGTATATTCTGTGATCTGTCAACGGCATTTGACTGTGTAAATCACAATATTCTTTCAAGTAAATCAGAGTATTATGCTGTAACAGGAAATGCTGCAAAATGGTTTAAATCTTATATCCCTGGAAGGAATCAAAAGTTGTTATTAGGAAAGAAACATGTATTAAACTATCAGGCATCATCCAACTGGCAACTAATTACATGTGGGGTCCCACAAGGTTCCATTTTAAGGCCCTTACTTTTTCTTATGCACATCAATGACTTTTCATCAGTAACATTTCCAGATGCCAAGTTCGTTAGTTCGTTTTGTTTGTCGATAATACAAACTTTGCAATAAATAGCAAATCTAGTGTAGCCTTGGAAAGATGAGCTAATAAAATATTTGTGGACATTAATCACTGGTGTCTAGCCAATTCTTTGTCCTAAACTTTGAAAAAACACACTACATGCAGTTCAGAAGTTGTAAGGGGTGTCCCACGAGAATATGCTTAACATACAGCAAGCAGATAAAAGAAATGAACAGTGTTAAATTCTTGGGATTACGGTTTGATAATGAATTCAACTGGGAGGAGCACACGATGGAACTGCTGAAGCGTCTTAACAAATCTCTGTTTGCAATGCGAATTTTGTCAGACATAGGGGATATAAAAATGAAAAAGCTGGCATACTATGTTTACTTTCATTGCATAATATCATATGGGATTATTTTTTGGGGTAATTCATCGAGCCAAGCTAAGGTTTTCCAGGCACAAAAACGTGCAGTAAAGGTTATATGTGGTGTGAACTCATGAACGACCTGCAGAAGCCTGTTTAGGAAACTAGGGATACTAACTACTGCTTCTCAATATATTTATGCTTTAATGAAATTTGTCATTAAAAATATATCACTTTTTCAAACCAACAGCTCAATTTATGGAATCAATACTAGAAATAAGAATAATCTTCACAAGGATTTAAAGTCACTAAGTCTTGTACAAAAAGGTGTGCATTATTCAGGAACAAACATTTTCAATAACTTGCCAGCAGCCATTAAAAGCTTAACAACCAATGAAATCCAGTTTAAGAGAAGCCTAGAGGATTTATTGATGGCCAACTCCTACTCCATTGATGAATTTCTCAGTAGAGCCGACTTACATATATATATATATATATATATATATATATATATATATATATAAAGTGGAATATAACTTCTGCACAATTTAAGTGCAATAATGGGTTCATGTAAATAAGTATGTGTGTGTGTGAGTGTGTGTGTGTGTGAGTGAGTGTAAGCACAATATAACTTCTGCACCATTTCAGTGTAGTAATGTGTTCGTTGTAAATAAGTATTATAGTAGTTCTATAATATGTTTATTACCTTATAAATGAATAAAACACTTTTATTTTTAATTCTGTGCATTTGTGTTTGTAAAATGATTCTTTCATATAGTGTGCATTTAAAAAAATGACGATAATCCCACTTGGGACCTGTGGAAGGTACAATAGCTTATTTGTTTCAGTTGTAAATATTTGTCATGTATTATTGTTTTTCTGACATTTTCTACATCCTGGAGGACCTCCTGAAAACGGATCGATTGGAATGAAAGTAAATCTAATCTAATCTAATCTTGAATAATAGACATGTTTCACCTGTTTATTTTTGGCATTTCCAGTGGTATTCATTTTTGTGTCCTGTTCATGCAATCAGTTGTTACTCTATATGTGCTGTATTCACATAGTATAGGTTTATTCCAGTGACCATTTATTTGGAGATAACCTATATTGAAAAATGGTAAAATACAGAATTTTTCTGATATTTAAGATAAACATAATTGAAGTTAGCTACTGAACAAAATGGCTGGAAATATTAACAATATTACAAGATTAGCGTTACACTGCCAGAGTCACTGGTCATAATGCACATGAAATGAATGTCAGTGTCATTTCATGGAGCTTTAATTTCAAAGGAACTGTTTCTCAGACTGGATACTACAGCTAAAAAATTGTAAGACAGCTAACACAAAATACTATTGGGCTTACAGTTTGAAGAGCCATACCCGGCCATGCCTTGTAATGGGTGCCAATAAGCCTTAAATATTTTGGGTACCTTGGGCCTCAAAGATAGTTAATTGGGTTGCAATATGCTATTGCTGCTATCTGCCCTGGACAAAATATAGTGGCAGCCGATTATGGAAATCGTGAAGCCGTTGCTGAAACAAATCTTTAAGTTAGTATATACTAAAATTTACATATCTACTACTGGTAATCCGTTTAAGTTTGTCATAACATTAAAAATGCTATACTCACTGCAAATGTACCTCCACTGAAAGTGAAGGGTCAATTTTTCAAAACATGTGTCCTAGCCACTATTGCCTTATTGTTAAAATTTACCTTGTTATGACTGTGTGAGATCTACTACTGGTGTCTGATTTTTGGGCCTCTGAGTTAACAAGTGCCATTATTTACATAACAGCAATAGTATTCAATTGGAATGTGTTGCAACATATACATGTATCCAAACCACTATTACCTGTCGTTCACTCTAGTACCTATCATTTCTGGAAATATAATAGGCTTCTACAACCTACTGGAATCAATCACACAGTTACCAACATTCATATTACCTTTAGTGGTAGCCTGTTAACTCCCAGAAAACAGGAACTGTGAGTGAATACCATAACTGCCACAGGACAATATTCATTACTCATTTCTGATGGTTATTTCCATAGTCACAAGAATTCCTTATAATCTCTCAATGTACTACCCACACAAATTTAGCTGACTAAAGTCACAGTGACTAATGGGCACGGCTGTATATGAGAAATGCCTTTACGGTCACTCCCATCAGCCACTGGGCTGAGTGTCAACTTAATTTGTGCAGGCAGCAGACAGCATGAATGCATAATACACACTTTGATACACAGACGGAAGCAGTTTCACTGTTATTGTCACGAGCTACAGAATACCCTCTAGATTGTCTGTCCCTCTCCTCTGTTCATTCCATCCTAGATCTCACATGACACAAAAGCATAGTACGCACTTTGATAAACAGAGGGCGCCACACAATGATCGGTTATTACAATAACTGCTTCTCCTAAGTAACTGGTTTTTCCAATCAGGCAAGTTACTTTTTGCTACCTCTAGGCACGTGGAGGGATGTGTCTTTCTCTCACTATACTTTAAACAATCTGTCCACCTACCAGGATAGGCTTCAGATTGTCTGTCCCTTCACTCTGCAATAACAGATACTGGCTTAGACGATAGAAGCAGCGTTGATGAAAATTCGGCTACCATGCAAAGGCCACATAACTCCAGAACATAGATAGCATCTGAAAGCTAGATACACTGTTGAGCATTCGAGATGCTTGCATTAGTCGTTTTTAAAAAAATGTCAAAAATTTCGGTTTCGTTGGTTTATTGTCTGTAAAGCTAGGAATCCGCCTTTCAAGTTAGTATTTAATGTCCTAACGCTAATTATACAATATTACTGAATGTCTCTGTAGCAAGTTCATACCCAAAAGCAGCCAGAAGATATTCAGTCCAACCCCATATTTTAAACGTCCTAAATAGTCACTGATCTACGCTCATTTGCTAATTAACACAGTCAGTCGTTCAGTAGTCTTCTTGTACAGAAAGTGCTCTCCATAATGTTTCGTAATTTGGACATAACAGGCCACACGGAGTTTATGAACAACTTGAAATGTAAAAACGCGAAATCTCCTAAAATAAATCACTCACAAAACTCAAAATTTCTCAGAATACTCAAGACTATAGTCGCTTTTCATTATCTACACGAGAACCGATCAAATGCTCACACCTCTTCATTTTGGTACAATTTTGATCAGTGTGGTTTAACACACGTGTTTACTAGAAGTTCTACTCCAAAGCGCGGGAAATGTTGAATTCCAATTGGATTGTAAGTTAAGCCGCCAATCAAATCATCTTGAGCACTTCTATACTAGTGGTATTTCGATTGTCAGCCAATCTGATTACCACTCGTAATTTAGACAAGAAATCTCGTAATTCCGAAACTAGATAAAATTTAATGGAAACAAAATACGATTCTTTCAAACAGAATAAATTACTAATAAATTTACGAGAGTGGTTTGAAAAGTTCTGGGGGTCACGTCGTGAGGTCAGTGCTAGTGCAACGAGTTGTTCAGGTGATATTCATTCGACTGTTGCCTGTAAACACGTGCCACGTCGGTGCCCTTGAAAGAGAGCTGTGGCGGTGACGTGGCTCTGTTGTTGTTCCCGCATATTTATTTCTGAAGATGGAAAAAATCGAGATTCGAGCAGTGATTAAGTACTTCGTAAAGAAACGTATGAAAACAAATGATATTCATGCCGATTTACAGAATGCGCTGAAAACAAACGACATTCATGCCGATTTACAGAATGCATGGGGGCTCTGCTCCTTCATATTCAATTGTTGCCAAGTGGACAAACGGATTTAAATTTGGTCGGGAGATCTTAGATGATGATCCACGCAGTTGTTGGCCAAGATTTGTCACTACTCCAGAAATCATTGTATAAGCGCACAAAATGGTCATAGAGGATCACTGACTGAAAGGGCGTAAAATTGCTCACACTTGCCAGATGTCATCTGAAAGGATATATCGCTGAAGAATTAGAAATGAAAAGATTATCTGCAAGATAGATGCCACGAGTCTTCAAGTTGGGTCAAAAACGCATGAGAATGGACCCATCAGAACACTGTTTCGCCTGTTTTAGGAGAAACAAACAAGATTTTTTGCACCAGTTTGTGACCTCAGAGGAAATTTGGGTGCCCTACTATAACCCAGATACAAAACGACAGAGGAATGCTCATTCTCCGCCAGCTTCGGTGGGAAAGGTCATAGTATCAGTGTTCTGGGATGTGTAGGGGGTTCTCTTTGTAGATTATTTCCCCACTGGGAAAACCATTACTAGAGAATACTATGCTACCTTCCTGGACAAACTGCAACAAAAGATATGCGCAGAAAGGCCAGGTTTAGAAAGATATAAGTCATCTTCCATCAAGACAATACGCACCCGCACACATGTGCTGTCGCCATGGGAAATTACACGAACTTAGGTAAGAATTGTTGCCACATCCCCCTTTTTCACCTGGTATGGCTCCGTCAGACTTTCATCTCTGCCCAAAAGTGAAAATTTTTCTTGATGCACGAAGATTCACTTCAAACGAAGAATTGATAGCCTGAGTTGACAACTATTTTGCAGGCCTGGATGAAACTATTTTCGAGATGGGATCAAGGCACTGGAACATCGTTGGACCAAGTGCATTAATCTAAAAGGTGACTACATTGAAAAATAAAAAAGTTTCAGTGATGTAAGTACTTTTTTCTATTCTGTTCTGAGAGCTGTTCAAAACACCCTCGTAGTACTCAATGTCCCTTCTGGCTGCCAAAACAAAAAGAAGCTCACTCGAACATCTATCACAAATTCCTCCGTCACACTCCGTCACACAACAATACTCTCACGTTTACACACACACACACACACACACACACACACACACACATATACAGAACCACAGGCACATAGACACAGGCAACAGAGCATGCACAATGTCGGCACTAGTACAGTGTAAATCCACCTTTCGCAGCAATACAGGCTGCTAATCTCCCATGGAGACGATCGTAGAGATGCTGGATGTAGTCCTGTGGAACGGCTTGCCATGCCATTTCCACCTGGCGCCTCAGTTGGACCAGCGTTCGTGCTGGACGTGCAGACCGCGTGAGACGACGCTTCATCCAGTTCCAAACATGCTCAATGGGGGACAGATCCGGAGATCTTGCTGGCCAGGGTAGTTGACTTACACCTTCTAGAGCACGTTGGGTGGCACGGGATACATGCGGACGTGCATTGTCCAGTAGGAACAGCAAGTTCCCTTACCGGTCTAGGAATGGTAGAACGATGGGTTCGATGACGGTTTGGATGTACCGTGCACTATTCAGTGTCCCCTCGACGATCACCAGAGGTGTACGGCCAGTGTAGGAGATCGCTCCCCACACCATGATGCCGGGTGTTGGCCCTGTGTGCCTCGGTCGTATGCAGTCCTGATTGTGGCGCTCACCTGCATGGCACCAAACACGCATACGACCATCATTGGCACCAAGGCAGAAGCGACTCTCATAGCTGAAGACGACACGTCTCCATTCGTCCCTTCATTCAGGCCTGTCACGACACCACTTGAGGCGGGCTGCACGATGTTGGGGCGTGAGCGGAAGACGGCCTAACGGTGTGCGGGACCGTAGCCCAGCTTCATGGAGACGGTTGCGAATGGTCCTCGCCGATACCCCAGGAGCAACAGTGTCCCTAATTTGCTGGGAAGTGGCGGTGCGGTCCCCTACGGCACTGCGTAGGATCCTACGGTCTTGGCATGCATCCGTGCTTCGCTGCAGTCCGGTCCCAGGTCGACGGGCACGTGCACCTTCCGCCGACCTTTGGCGACAACATCGATGTACTGTGGAGACCTCACGCCCCACGTGTTGAGCAATTCGGCGGTACGTCCACCCGGCCTTCCGCATGCCCACTATACGCCCTCGCTCAAAGTCCGTCAACAGCACATACGGTTCACGTCCACACTGTCGCGGCATGCTACCAATGTTAAAGACTGTGATGGAGCTCCGTATGCCACGGCAAACTGGCTAACGCTGACGGCGGCGGTGCACAAATGCTGCGCAGCTAGCGCCATTCGACGGCCAACACCGCGGTTCCTGGTGTGTCCGCTGTGCCGTGGGTGTGATCATTGCTTGTACAGCCCTCTCGCAGTGTCCGGAGCAAGTATGGTGGGTCTGACACACCGGTGTCAATGTGTTCTTTTTTCCATTTCCAGGAGTATATATATATATATATATATATATATATATATATATATATATATATATATATAATATACTCTCTCACACTCTCCAAAACACTCACACAGTCAAAACACATCGAAATAATAATTTTATATTTTACTTTTAATTAGATCAGAAATTTGTGGCAATGAAACAATAGAAAATTCAAAAAATTATATTATTTTAATCTATCCTCTTTGTTGGAGTTTCAGTTGATATTACAGAGGCGTGAGACTTCATTTCCATTTTCTGTGTATGAAAAACATCGATTAATATTTAATAGCACTTCTTCAGATTCATAGAGAGTATGTGTAATGTATTGTACGCAGCATTAAACACATCCACCGCACGATTGCCCAGTAGCCAGCATCAGCTGTGCGAGCATGAGAACCAACACCTCCTCTCCTCCTGGTTCCATGGCAAGCTATGTTTTCAATGCAATGTGACAACTCGTAATAATTTCCTTCGTTACAGGCAGTTGGAGCAGAGTTCACATACAGGTAGGACATATGCAAGGCTGAGAGTCACCTCATGTGTATAACCAGGGCGACTGGCTATCATCTGACTTATGTGCTACAGCACAGTGTAAATATCACACTAAACTTACGCCATTTCTCTTCGAATGTGATCCCAAAATGCCACTAAAAGTAACGCCATTTCTCTTTGAATATATGCTGGCATGCAAATAAAAGGGACAAAAACATATTTCTTTGTGCTCTCTCCGTGGTAACAAGGAATTCGAGTTGAGTGTTCAAATGATAGTCAGCCCCACCACAATCAATTCGACTGCACATGTTCTGATGTGACATCGTTCCTTCTGGCACTAGGGGCGCTACATTACTCACAGACATAGGTCAGTATTTTTCTCTGAAACTCAGTATCGTATTGCGCAAGAGTAGAGTATGAGGGATATTTTAGCAGAAACTGCGATAAGGCCGCCAGGGCAGAGTGGGCAGAAGCATTGACTCTCAAGTTTTTAGCATGGGTTTGATACCAAACTCCTACCAACATTTTTTAAAAATTTTATTTTATCCTTGCAATTTTAAACAATCAATTATAAAATTTAAATAAATTTAAACAGTTCAATTTACATATGCAAAAATAATGTATTCAGTTTAGTGATGATTACTACCCCACTGAATACTTGCAGTGGTAACAATATTATTAGTCATGTTAGCATCTTCTGAAGGCTTTTATTCCCACTGCATTAGTAGACTTGTTTGTGATAATTCTCCAATGCGCTAACGACAACATTAGTAATAAAAACCACATGAGGGTGAATCACACTACTTTCCGATTGGCGTTCCATTTACAACTTCTCATTGATTGCTTGTTTTTTATTGGAAGTGTGCAGTATGTATTGTGCGAGCAAGCGTCGTGGCGAATTCTGCAAATGATGTACTAAATAGCCCCTTTCCAGCTGATATTTGGAGGAGAAACTGAAAGTCAAAGAGTTAGGAAAACCTACTCCAAATTTAAATCTATGTCAAAAGGTTATAGGAGGGGCATAATTGAATCTGTAATTGAATCTAAAATGTAATGTTTGCAATGCACTTTTTTCTTTCCCATCTTTGTTTTTTGAGAATGACGGTGGATGGAGTACATGGAGAGTGAAAGACCTAGGACATATTAATGCATTAATAAAAATATTGTGGAAATAATAAACATATGAAAAACATACTTGATCTTAGGGCTTTGGGCAAAGCTAATATTGCAACAACTTTAAGTTGCACCTTCATGACTATATAGTTAAACACAATCAGCAAATAGAACAAACAGATACGTGCTATCTAGAATTATCGATCACGCAAAACTCTTTGTTGCTTTCTAACTGGCTTTGAAAGGGCTTGACTAGTCAGAAAACCGAAAAGTATGGGTGACTTTTTGGGTTTGATAACCTTCATTTCTGATACAGACAGTGCTATGAAAGAACGTACAGAGAGTAATTAGGTTTTTGAGGGTATTTCAAAATCCATCCAAAATGAGCTGTTGAACGTATGTTCAATACTAGTGACATTATTTTGGAAGAAACAAAGCAGCCTGAGTTTGCTGCAACAAATATCAGACCAAAAGACAGATGTTTCCGAAAAGATACAGTTAGTATAAGTGTTGCAGTATGAAAAGAATAGTGTTCCATATGAAAGATTCTACGTTTTTCCCAATCCTGAAGGGTTCTAACAATATTTGCTTTGAATGTTATACATCCTTTGTTCAAAAACATGCCACACAAAGTTCTTGCAAAAATATATAACAATTTTTCTGTAATGAGTGGTTGTAAAAGTGTGGAGGAAGAAAAATTAAAACAGTGTGTCCTAATGCTCATACTGTGAACTGTTATGTGCAGTAATTAAATTTAACAATAGAACACGCTGCTTCACAAAATCATTCAGCTGAGGTATTCTTTACGAATTCATCAGGTTTTTCAGGTTACTTTTCAGGGTCACCAGAACGACTTTCCACATTAGAGGCATTCGTGCATGAAGGATTCCTAGCAGATCAACTACCAGAATTTAATGTCATGGACTATACATGTAATGTTTATTAATAAAACCTTGCTGCTGTGTTTATTAGCACTGGAAAAATGACCTTTGAGCAAACTTGTTGTCAAGCAGTTGCATTCCATCACAATCTATAATATGAATAATTTCTCTTTTGCATTCTTCCAAAAATAATGCCTCATGTAGCTGTCATGTACTGTCAGATGCAGGCAAGATCAGCCGATGCTGTAAGAGTAAAAAGCTCACACCCCATTTCATTCTGCAGTCACAACAAAAGCTACCTCACAGAGTAACCACCAGAAGGTAAGTCTTTGCCGACATCCTGGTGCATAAGAAGTCTGCAATGGAATGAACAGAGAGGCCCACAATCGTTTCCATACCCTAGATCGTTTACACACAGCAACAATGTTGGATTCCTCAAAGTTTGAAGAATACTCAAGACATTTCCCTGAGAGAGAACGTAATATTCATGTCGAGGCTTACACCATGTACAAGAAATGACGGCCAAAGATGGAGCTCTTGGTATTATAGCAACAATCTGACTTCAGGTTGCTGTACCTGCATCACTACTCCATTTCAGTATGACCGTACAAGAAGTGGGGGGGGGGGAGATTAGAAAAAACCAAGAGTTGGGCAGGGGCGCATATAGCCGTGTCTGCGCATTTGGAGAATTTTATATGTCAGAGAAATGTTGATAAAAACTAAACTAAAAGTGACATGTAGGTGCGAGTTGGCACTCATGGAGAGAAAAATATGTAAAATTAAATTATCTAGATACGCCACAAAAATATATAATAGTTTGAAAGTTATTGTTGTCTTCAAATTTTAAATTTATGAAAGTTCAAAAGCTATTATCCTGGCAATGCTTTGGCTGATTTATATGAACAAAGTGGCTACAGATGCGGCTAGTAGAGCTGCATCGAGCAATCAGAGCCGATTTAACATAGTGTGTACCAGTTTTGAATGAGAGGTCGGAATATGAGTTTCGACTGAGAGAAACTGTGCTTTTGGTAATAAATAAATTTATAGAGACGAAACTAGCAGTGGCATTCTAAAGTTTAAAGAGGTAGATCAGTAATTAACTACGTATTTTTATTTGTTTATTTATGTTTAGTATAAAAATCCGGGAACATGATTTGTGAAAAACGGTGGCAGATACAGAAATTGGACTATAAATTGTTATTGCCCAGAAATTTTCCATATTTTTCAATGTATCATATATTTTTTATGTTTAGTTTTATAGTATTCGTAATTATTTTTGTCAAACATAGTTTTGAGTTAGACAGTGCATAGGGCGGCCATCTTTGATGACAGGGGAGTTGAGTTTGAGCGAGGCTAGGAGCCAGACGCGCTGCACATCTGGGGGGAGGGTGGGTCCTGAGCGACACTGAGAGGTGCTGCGCATCTAGAGGTAATAGTGGGTTGGTACACACATTCAAAAGAGATCAAGTGGAGCGCAATATAGTGGTTTAGGACGGCAGACGAGAGTGCATTTTGTGAATTGTGAACAGACTGTCGAGTGCCGTGATCGCGACATATGAAGTGTTGCAGCATCAGTTGTTAACAGTGCAGCAGCCCTTATGTAAGAGCCCCTCAGACTACATTTGAAGCGTTTAGTGAACTTATTGAAGGAAAATAAACTACCTGTTCAAATTATAAATCAACGTGAGTGACTCAATATTTCACCACAATGCACCCCTGCATGGTGTTTCTACATTTTAATTCAGCTTCAAAACTGAGTTTACGACTGGTGTGAGCTGGCACCCTATGACGAAAAATGTAGCCAAACACTGAGACCAGCCACATCTCTGGGCCGCTCAATTAAGCTGAGTGTCACAAATACACATTTTTTCAGGTTCGAGCCAAAGTATTCCAACAACAATCTGCATGACACCTTCTCTCAGGTAGCAAAAGTCTGAGAATAACAGTGACCATACTGATGACACTTCTGAAATAAAGTTGTTTTTCATCTCTGAAGAGGAACAAGACCTTTCTTTGGATGAACATGTCAGCGCAATGACATAATGGTCTTACAATACTCTTCACTGAGAAGAATATGGCAACCAACGTTGAGGGTTTCAACTTTAGCGTTATAGATAAATTCTACAGCAGAAAACAGTGGCTTATTAGCTTCATTTTTCGTCACTGAATGAGTACTAGTTTTATTTCAATATGTTTTTTATGAATTTGTTTTCTGTCTAATTTTTAATATTGTAGCATACTGGCAAAATTTTTCATAAGGCACCACTGTGTGTCGTCTTTAGTCATGGAGTTGTAGTTTGTGTGCCGGCCGCAGTGGTCTAGCGGTTCTAGGCGCTCAGTCCGGAGCCGCGCGACTGCTACGGTCGCAGGTTCGAATCCTGCCTCGGGCATGGATGTATGAGATGTCCTTAGGTTAGTTATGTTTAAGTAGTTCTAAGTTCTAGGGGACGGATGACCATAGATGTTAAGTCCCATCGCGCTCAGAGCCATTTGAACCATTTGTAGTTTGTGTGGAATTTGAAAAATCTTCTCATGTGAATTGGCTGGTTGGGACTTGTAAACATTTCAGTCACAAAGAATTTGAGACTTTTTTTGTGTGAAGACTCTGAACAGTTTTAGGTTTGGTGCCTTAATATAAACTTCTATGAACATTTCTGCAGTTAACTTTGATGGTGACCCACAATTAAAAATATATTTTTTATGTGATTACAGAACTTCAACATCGAAGTGTGTTGAAGCACTTTAAATATTTTCCATAGGTTTTCTAAAGAATAAGTGAACATGTGATGCTGCTAAACTCATTTAGGGTTTCGCTCTAAGAAATACTATTATAATAATACATTGATGTGAATGGTGTGAAAGGACATTTCATTTAATTTTTCTGCAATAAATTCAGTCTGTAAAAAGTGAGAAATGAATATGCCTTCAGAACACTTTCCTGTCTAAATATTTATTAAACTGCGACTGATTTCATTTGGGTCAATGTGATGAATGCGTTGGTTGTCCCCTGGTCAAAATCGTAGCCAAAATTTTAAAATTCATCCACGCCTTAGGAGGCATTATTTAGTTTTTCATTTGTGCAGATGAATGTGGGAGCTCACGAGTCAATATCTTGTGGAAACAACAGTGATTAACTTCTTCATTAGTCATTTACTTTTTTCATAGCAATGAGTAAACAAGAGCGAATGGAACAATGTATTAATATCCTAATTTCCAAAAAAATTTCGTACTGTCGCAGCACGTCACTTGTAATTGGAGGTTTATAATTCTGTTGTCTTATTTGAGAACATAACACAGATATAAAAAAAGTTTTGCATCACCTGGGTTCCGAGAGTTCCAGAACCCTTACAAAAAACTGGAATAGAGATCAACATAAACATCATTTCCGCCCTTTTTATTGCTCATGAAAACCACACATTGCAGGCTGTACGCCATACAGCGAGACCTTGAGAGATGTGGTCCAGATTGCTGTACACACCAGTACCTCTAATACCCAGTAGCAGGTTCTTTCATTGATGCATACCTGTACTAGTCGTGGCATACTATCCACAAGTTCATCAAGGTCCGGATTGTCCCACTCCTCAATGGCGATTCGGTGTAGATCCCTCAGAGTGGTTGGTGGGTCACTTCATTCATAAACAGCCCTTTTCAATCTAACTCAGGTATGTTCGATATGGTTCATGTGTGGAGAACATGCTGGCCACTCTAGTCGAGGGATGTCATTATCCTGAAGGAAGTCATCCACAAGCTGTACACAATGGCGGCTCGAATTGTCGTCCATGAAGACAAATGCCTCGTTAATATGCTGCTGACATGGTTGCACCATTGGTCGGAGGGAGGGATTCACATATGGTACAGCCATTATGGGGCCTTCCATGACCACCAGCGGTGTACGTCAGCCCCACATAGTGCCAGCCCAAAACGGCAGGGACCCTTCACCTTGTTGCACTTGCTGCACAGTGTGTCTAAGGCGTTCAGTCTTATTGGGCGGCCTGAAAACACGTCTCCGAAGATTGTCTGGTTGAAAGCACATGCAGTACACATCAGTGAAGAAAAATTTATGCCAATCCTGAGCGGCCCATTCAGCCATTTGTTGGGCCTATTTGTACCACACTGCATGGTGTCGTGGTTGCAAAGATGGACTTGGCCATAGACGTTGGGCGTGAAGTTGCTAATGATGCAGCCTATTGCGCACAGTTTGAGTCATAACACTACATCCTGTGGCTGCACGAAAAGCATTATTCAACATGGTGGCGTTGCTGTCAGGGTTCCTCCATGCCATAATCCGTAGGTAGCAGTTATCCATTGCAGTAGTAAGCCTTGGGCGGCCTGCGCGAGGCATGTCATCGACAGTTCTTGTCGCTCTGTATCTCATTCATGTGCGAACAACATTGCTTTGGTTCACTCTGAGACACCTGGACACTTCCCTTGTTGAGAGCCCTTCCTGGCACAAAATAACAAGTCAGACGCGATCGAACCGCTGTATTGACCGTCTAGGCAAGGTTCAACTGCAGACAACATGAGCAGTTTTCCTCCTTCCTGGTGGGTTGACTGGAACTGATCAGCTGTCCGACCCCCTCCATCTAATAGGCGCAGCTCATGCATCGTTATGTACATCTTTGGACGGTTTAGTGACATCTCTGGACAGTCAAAGGGACTGTGTCTGTGATACAATATCCACAGTCAATGTCTATCTTGAGGAGTTCTGGGTACTGGGGTATGCAAAACGTTTTTTAATATGTGTATTTAGCAAAGTGCATTCGCTAATCTCTGCCGCTGCCTGTGATGACATCCCTGAGTCACAGTTAATTAAACGTATTGCTACTGTGCACCTCCAAATTAGATTAAAGTCACACGCAGAAAAGCAACAGCTGCTGCACAGGTTGACTATTATCACATGAGTCAGACGTTGGTGAAGCTAATTATATTTGCCAGAGTATGACATGTGAATTTATACTGAATGAAGAAAAACAATGTATTAAAATTTGATGTTTACATATTACTAATTTGATCACCCCCTTCCCTCCCCAAAATTCTTGCCTGTTAACATAACAACCAGTAAAGTGATTCATATAAAGATTTTTCCGCTATTAGCATCTGAAATTAGCGACAAAGCAATGGCGTAGAAGTTTTGTTGCCTGATGATGTGTACAGAACTTTCTCAGTGGATGTAGACAAATGCACTTTGAATCAAACGTATTACTGCGATTGCCCCATAACTGATGAGCTGATTATAGTAAGAAATTTTTCATGTCAATGTTTTGAACACTTTGTATAGCTATATGGTTTCGTCATTCAGGAAATTAATTTGTCAGCACCATTACTGCCGGCCGCGGTGGTCTCACGGTTCTAGGCGCGCAGTCCGGAACCGTGCGACTGCTACGGTCGCAGGTTCGAATCCTGCCTCGGGCATGGATGTGTGTGATGTCTTTAGGTTAGTTAGGTTTAAGTAGTTCTAAGTTCTAGGGGACTGATGACCACAGCAGTTGAGTCCCATAGTGCTCAGAGCCATTTGAACCATTTTTGAGCACCATTACTGACAGTACGGATATTATGTATGTAACCGTAGCAGAATAATTATGAACTTTACCTTGCAGGAAACGGTTAGAAGGTACAAGGTAATAGCTAACAATGAACTGTAAACTAAGCAGACACAGCTTCATACACTATACAGAAACGGTACTTATATTTTTTTCTTTGTACCAGAACAATACACAGACTTATCACATATGCTGCAGTCGGATTACTTTTCTATTAAAAGTTTTGTTATTTAAATATCTCATCTTTTGTAAACATTCAGTCATTTTATCTCCAACGTTATAAGAGGGTTGATATAATAGTATTGCAGATTACCTTACCTAATTTCTCAGTATGATCTGCAGTCTTACTTGAGCCTTGTTGTAAAACCTTCAAAACGTTCAAAATATTGAGAACTGACTTAGTTAAAATTGTGCAATCTACACATACAAAATCGTATACAAAGTTTACTTATCACACCAATAATTCTGAAGGATAGAACATAATATTAGACTAATTTTGTTTAAAAATAATGTCCATCAATGGAGGACTACAATTTTCTTGTCGAATTGGGCTACAGCGCGATCCACAAGTAATTCCTTTTCTAATTTCCTCCACAGCGAAACCACAGAGAAAAGGAAGCAATGTAAGCTTAATAGATACTATCTCCAGATCTGTAACAGAAAAAAGACATTAGATTTACTTTGTGATGACACTGTTGTTATTATTTATAACACTATCAGTAAAGAAATTTTTTGGAGAGTCTCTACAAACCTTGATGCCGATTACCTTATGATTCTTAAACTGAAGAGACAGACATTCTGACATTATAAGCAATTTCCTGACTTTTTCGTATATTTTACTTATATTTGTTCTATAATTAGTAACAGTACATGCTTCTGGAGAACACACACACACACATATCTGAATCTGCCATTAAATTGCAGCATGCTGTACTCAGCAGTGTGTTCTGTCATCAGGGTCGCCCATAAGTGCGCGGGGGGGGGGGGGGGGGGGAGGGCAGTTGCAACTTCGACGAATATTAGTATGACGGGATTCCATGGAAAAAAATATTTCTATGTCTAAGCTGTGTGATCGTATGAGTGACAATGATGCTAAACATTCTTTATTTAGTTTCTAAATTTAAAGTGACAGAAAATACACTGATGCAATCAAAAGATTTTATAACTTGTCCGACTTTTCTTTGGCCAATGCCCCCTAATACTTCTTGGATTTCATAGACAGAGCTCTTAAGTTTTGTAATGTTGGCCATTGTGCTTGTCACTGCTACCAATCCTCGCAAGATGACACATAGTGGCACTGCAGCATAAATTACGCAATACTCCGCTTACTCTTTGACATTGAACTGTGGCCGTAATTAAATCTCATGCCACTTTTGTTGCTGCAAGTATGTACAACATGTGAAAAATGAACATCATTTTAACATACTTTCATGTAGCCTTGTTACTTCTGTGCATCATTTGCTTTACAGCTCATGATCATAATGTGGTGCGATCTGACAATGTTGTCATCATTGCTGGAAATGTTCACCACTTGACATTCCTCACCCCACAGCCATCCTTCATTCCCTACACTACCATCTGATACGAATCAAGTAAAGTTGGACAAGCTACAGCCTCCTAGCTATCGAAATCAGTTTTACAACATATTGATAATAGATTGCAGTGATGACTGTAAACTACTATCGGCAAATTAAATGATAAATCTCCACAAATGGCATTTGTCACGTCTGTCAGATACAAATAACATTAACTTTTATAGAGATGAAATACACTTAAACATGGATTGAACGACTTTCCAAAACCCCGTTGATGACAAAAATCAAGTTTATTCCATTGATAATAAGCCTACAGTAATTTAGTGACTCTACTATTGTAATTTCGCTACTTTCATACACAGTCGAGTCAACAATAATCACTCACAAATGATAGGTGGCAGCACTAGCTGTGGGCGGTATATAAAGCATGTCTGAAGGATACAAAAAGAAATGAAGTCATTGTCATAATGTGGCTTATCATACGTCCAAAGGGCATGACAATTGGCTTTTGGGTCAAGGGTGGAAGCATTTACAAAACTGCCAAGTTTGTAAACTGCTCACATGACTCAATGTTTAAAATATATCATACATGGCAAAATGACGCTATTCAAAACAGGCACTGAGGCAACTGTGGTGCATGATGGTCCATAGACGACAAAGTGAATGACAAATATGGAGAGCACACAGGCAAATAGACGTGCCACTGTTATGGGACTGACCACACAGATGAACCAACGGCCTACCAACAGCATCTTCTCAGTGATCAATCAGCAACCACTGCTGTGTACGACAGTAGATGCCTGTTTCATGCACCTATGGTGACAGCTCTTTATCAGCGATGAAGGCTGGAATTTGTGTCAGTAGTGAGAATGGATATCCACTGAGTGGCAACAGCCACCCATTTCAGGCGAATCACGTTTTATGCTCCATCAGCATCGTCTGAAAACAAACACCTTGTGAGAATCGTTGGAAGGGTCCAGACTGGAAGAAGGAGCATTATAATCTGGGGAATATTTTCTTGGGATTCCCTGTGTGAGCTCATAATTCTGGAAGGCACAATGGATCAATACAAGTATGCATCTATCCTTGGTGTCCACGTCAACCTCTACATGCAGTTTGATTTTCCTCAGCTCAGTGGCACCTACCCGTATTTGAGCTCAATCGAGAAACTGCGGGACATCTCGATTAGGCTTTTCAGGCATGCATGCTCAGTTGAGAAAGCTGGCATAGTTACCGATGGCACTGGAGTCAGCCGGATTCCACATTTTTGTCAGTACCTCTACTGTTTCTGCAAGTTCCTCAGCAGTCCACTTTGACAAAGGTGATTATTCGTGCTTCTAGGAGGTGGTAACAGTAATGTGATTGTTCAATGTAAAAATGGCAACAATACAGACGGCCTTGATTTTCACACTTGGCTCTATTGTTAGTGGCTGGTGTATTACATGTGGTGTGTTTCTTATTTACGTCTGTGCTTATTTCCATTCATTCACTTAGCATTACGAGTGATTGAAGTATGGAATTTGTTTATTTTTTAAATAATTGGGCTTCATTTTTGCAGTTACTACCGGTATCTGTGAATCCATCATACAATTCTCTTTATATTTTTTCAATCTGAGGTATTTACAAAATTTTAAAAATAATTTAGTACTACCGCTTTCACTGTTATTTAAAGCTGTCCTTTTTGTATGAACATATTTCAATAGGTATTTTAATTATTTATTTCCAGGATAATGTCAGCTTATACACGTAAATCCGGTGCACAGGAGCAATCAGAAAAACGTAAAAGCAACGAAAAACTTGTGAAAGAGCTAGAGAAAATAAAAAAATAGTTACCTCCTTTTTACGAAAAGATAATCCACTGTCGAACGTAAGTAACCCTTCAATGTCAGCAGGAATTTGTTCTGAGCAAAAACCTAACTGTACCTGGTGTAGGCATTTTGCCAGCAGATGAATGAGTGGTAAACAAACAAAAATCTGAACCCGATGGATATAGTGACTGAGACTTGAATCCAAGTGATAATGGACAATTTCCACTTCGAATTAATAACAATAGAAACTCCGGGTAGGAATATAAACAATTTAGGAAAGGGTGTTTCAATTATTGACATTTGTACCTTTCAACAGTTTGTAGATAAAGCAGAAAATTTACCAAGCATCACTTGCATTACAAATGCTCTAACAACAACACTGGAGTAGAAAGAGATGGTTCATGTGGAGTGACTGTCAGAAAAAAATCCTTTCTGTTGACCATGCCTATTATTTCAGAATGATCCCAAATAGCCTGTTACTTTAAGATGAGCTAAACTAGATGAGGTATGTGATTACACACAAACAACTTGGAAAGAGTTACACTCTATTTTTCCGGATAGTGAGAATAGTTTATAATGTTATGAACAAAGATTAACAGGTAGCAGTGTGCGTTTCACAATCTGAAAACTATTGTTGAAAAAAAAGAGACTTTTTACATGACTGTTAAAAAGAATTATAGATCTTACTGTCTTTTTATATCTTAACAAAATATACCTTTTAGCGGAAGCAGTCACCAGTTAGGAGAGCCAGATAGTGGTAATTTCTGAGGGTTAATTTAGTTGTTGGGTAAACATGAGCCATTTTTAGGAGAATGTACAATTTATGTTAAAAGCTGTCAAGACAAACGTGAATAAATGGCAGACTGAGGTTTCATCTTTATGTGGGGATGATGTATTACAGAAAATTATAGAAGAAATGCAGCAGCACTGTTTTTTCTACTTGTTTATTATCCCCATATGTGTCTAAACCAGGTTTCCGCAAACATGAATTACTTACACGTGCATTCCCTCACCACTATGCTTACATGCAAGTTATGGTTACCAGAAATGGGTGCTTTTCGTCACCATGACGGCGTCTGCATTCTTCTCAAGTCTGTGCATAGATACGCATAGATTCATGCATGTTACGACATGACAGCCAGGTTGACTTTTTTGTCAGCCAACTCACAAACAAGCCCATGACAAAAGTGTAAGTGCACTGCTAGGTTTCAATAGCTTTTTGCACGCAAGTGACAAAATTGTCGCTTTCTGTGGATTCTCCATTACCCATTTGCTTTCCAACTATCGATACAGAGACATACAGACATGGCATCAATATCTTTGTTCAATGTGACTATGTATAAATTTGATATTGATAATGCTATTCTTATAGCAGAGGTGAAAAAAGGCCAGCACTTTTCCACAAATTTGAAGCATTAATCGAACTGAAATATTAAAATTAGAGGAGGGGAAGAAATCAGTTGAACAAAATTTTCAAAAACATGGGACAACTTCAGCTCATTTGGGAGAGAAAATATCATGTTCATATTTTTGTTAATTAGATTAACACTTGCTCCATACATCATGAATATGACACTTCATAATGATGTGGACATTGTCAGTTTACCAAATGTTTCTTTAAATGTCTTAACCCAACTTCTTTTAATGAGTATGTGATTACTAATTTATATCAGATATTGAGTAGAATGAGTTGTCATTGATAAATTCTTATAACTTTTTTAAAAATTCTGGTTGACTACTGTCAGACTTTGAGATATGTTAATGCAGGTGAAATGCAAAGTATTTTCATCAAGGCTTCCAACACTCATTTGAAAATGTTGAAAACAAAATTCTTTGAATGTTGTGAAGGTTCTTCCAGCCTGTCACACTAAAAGTATGTACTCACTATTCTTTTTATTACATTTACTTGAGCAGCACATGAGCTAACAGATAATGGGCATCTCCTCAAAATCTATATAAATTGATGGCACTTGGATTTAAAAAAAAATATGGTGACTATCATCCTTTGTGAGTGCACTCCATTTTGATGATGTGACATGATAGTGATGGAAACGTTTTGTCATTGTGACAAAACTCATGTGCTTTCAACATGTTGAAATGGTACATGATACTAGTATACAACTTTCAAGACAGTGACAACAGAAATTATTTTTATGGGAGTTTTGGATCTTTTATATGAAGAGCTTATAGTGACATTGATAAACAAAACTCAGACCTACAAATGTTGTGTGGGAATGGGCAGCTTGTAGCAATCACTTTAGAATATCCAGTACACTTCTGCTGAGGATGGTGTTTCATTCAATAATGATTTTCGAATAAGTAAAAAAAATGAAATGTTTTTGAGCCATATATCTGGCTATGTACAAAAGTCTAATATAAATATGTGAGATAACATTGAAATATCTGGCAAATGGAGTCACTGCAATACATGTATTGCATACAGAAGAGCACTGTTTACAAATATTTATGTAAACTACAGCTCCAGATCTACAATATTTCTGAACCTGGGCAAAAACTTGATAGTGGCATCCCCCTCCCCCCACCCCCCCCCCCCTCGAGCGATTGAGATAGGACGCTAAAAATGAAAAAAAATTTCAAAAATATGTTCATTTTGTAGTGCACATCTTTCTAAAGAGTTTGATACATAAATCATATATGTTCAAGAAAATGTAGGACATGTTATGTGGTCTTAAGTATGGCAAGGTGCAGTGCTACAACCCTTCACACAGCACTCTTCTGACATATGTCACTGCATTTTGCTCTATGGAATTCAAACGGATGTATTTTGTAATGGGAGCCATCAATCCTGGAAATAAAAATGTCATATGGTACCTCTCCTGTTCACATTTGGCCGGTTTGACATTCTACCTCCCTCTAAAAAAAATGGCAATTAATATTGACTGGGTTTATTTATAATTGGGAGAATAAGAACTCTTCAGAAAATTTGCACTCTTTATTGCCTATTATCTAATAACTTTCTCTTTTGCATGAAATAAAACTAAATATAAGGAACATAAAATCAGTAAAGGCAAGACACAAGCACGACAGTCCTTCAATACTTGGGTCCCATCATTTTTTTCTTTCTGATCTTGCTAGAGTTTTCACGGCATGCTTTCCTTTCTGCGAAAGAATCAATCACATCATCAAAGTTTTGCTACATGAAAAATCGAAATGTGATTATCCAACACTGAAAAAGCTGTTAATACGAATAGTACCCTAGACTGATGTAGTTTTTCGATTTGATTAGGTCTATTTTGTCATTGTCTGTTAGATAAAACGAAATATAACATGCAACAGTTGTAGCACATGCCAAATATGTGAGACTGTTTTGGCTCAAATGGTCATTGTTATTTACCTAATTTACATAAATAACATGACAGCCCATAATTCACGAAGTACCAACATCAAATGCCTATTAGGCCCACTACAAGCAAAAAGTTTTATATTAGGAAAAGGTTTCATATTCCACTCATTTGCTCCAGTTCCTCAAGCATGAGATCGAAAAGCAGTAGTACGAAATTCTTATATAAATTTGAAATCGTCATATTCTTCCATATTATTTGGCGATTTCGTGTTCCTTCTCTTTCCTCGTTCTAACAAACAATCTTGTCATTACTAACTCTGTAACTATTCCTGCCATTGTCAAAATTTATTCTTCGGTTAACTTCACTAACCCTGCAAGTATCACCAGTTCAGTTATCCCGCGTTTATTCACCAGTTAGGCGTTATTATGTGTTCGTACAACGAGTTTTACGCGCTATTCCGAGAATAGAACTTGTGCAGTTGCTAACCAGGGCATGTACAACTCGCCCTTGGTAGTGTAGCGATGGGGCAAAAATTTTCTGACATAAATTCATTTTCTTGGATACACTGAGAACATTAATATGTAATCTTTCTTGCCTGTTTTCCTGTTAGGCCTTTATTTCTACTCATGTAGTCTGAATATATAGATTTCGCTAATAATTATAACGGCGCTGATCGTTTGCGCACCCAATCAAATACAAATAAACAACGATCGGCGAAAACCCGCTCGCATTTATCCGGTTCAGCTCTTATGGCCCTGTCGCCTTTCGTCTGTGAGAAAGTTTTCTGTTTCTAGATGTGACGGGGATTCCCCTGGCAGAGATCACGTACACTACGCACACATCCAAAATTTCGTTCAGAAATCAACGTAGAATGTGTTCAAAAACCAACAGATGCGTTTCAAAATGATATGAATAATCGATACACCAACATGCACTAGATGCTATACGCTTTGTGCAATAAGGTTTTTTTCATAAAGAATATGAATTTGGTGCTCCTGAAATTGCTGCTTGAGGGAGATATGTTGGTTTCCCCCGCCCCCCCCCCCCCTCCTACTACCGGAATGCGTATTAGAAAGTGAGGTTTTTGTCTGGAGAGTTCAGCTTTGTTTTTATTTTATTATTTTAAGGCTTTGCCACGATTCTAATAGGTTACAGGTGCTATAAATATACGTTTGTTTTTTCAGTGCAGTAGTGTACTGAAAATACAAATTTTGCTACCAAATTTTGCACTACAGTGCAGAACAATCATTATTCAATGATAGTTCCAATACAAACACTGTTGTATTTCCATGGGATTTTAATGAGGGTCAAGAGTAGTTTTAAATCTCTAAAGTCATAAATAAATTTCCATTCCACTACAATATTTACACTCGATCACTAATGCAAAAAATTATAATCATTATGCAGAAATAAAATACACCTCTACAGTATTGACTGTTCTGCAGTAATATGAACCTCAGCAAGTTCACACTCAGTCACAATACTTTTTAATTTTTTCTTCACTTCAAAAGGTGTTGTGTTACTCTATTACAAATAAATTGTTATAAAGAGTTGCCCAATGCTAGAATGATGTCCCTATCTCACTGCCTAAATTTTTTTTGCCACATTAGAAAGTATTTACTTACTTAGTTGGAGACTATGCCCATTATTCTGACAAGATGTTAACTTTTCATGTGCATAAAAAATTCTAGATCTGGGCTATTAAATAAAGCATGGCAGAATGGGAACGGATTCACCTGTCAGCACTTCGTGAAGCTAGTAAGTGATGGTAGGTGAAATGACAATGTGCAAGAAAGCTAAACACCTTTTAACTTTGGTGACTTACAAATAAGTTGGCATGGCAGTAGGCTGTTTGCCCATGTAAGTTGACTTATGAGTGTGGTGGTGGCGGGGGAATTCATGTGTAAGTAATTCATAGCTGTGGAAACCCAGATTAAGATTGAACAAGAAAATAAATGGGAAATTCATGAGATGTATCTGCAATATTTGATTTTCAGAAAAAAATCCAGGTAATGCAGTTAGTAATGCTATCATAAATGTATTTAAGGATGATTCTTTTTTCACAGCACTATCATGGTCAGTGCTTCCATAACAGATCAAATATGGCTGCACAAATAAAAGGTGTGCAAGCAAAAATTAGAGACATTTATCCACTGTCAACATTTCTGCTTGTGCAGTTCATACTTGTATTTAGTGGGTTTACTTGCTGTAAGAGGTAATGAACTATTGTGTATACCGTATTCTTCAGCTGTCTGAACTAGCTATACAATCCTTCGGTTAAAGCCCACAGGGATAGGAGGGTTATTAAAATACACTGGTGAGTGATCTCTTCATGGCCTGTCTGCTGATGATCTGATTCATGGCCTGTCTGATGATGAACTGAGTGATAATCTTATCAAAGAAATACAAATGTTTAAATCAGTGAGTGCAAGTGCTTCTCCTGATTAGACAAAGACAACAAAATCAAAGGGCTTCCATTTATTCTTGTGAATGAAATTTATATGTTGAGGTTATAATATGTGGTTCTTGAACTTTCAGGGTTCTCATTAACCTATCAATGGCTGTTGTTTCAGGAAGACAGGATTTAATAAATTAGCATTAATTATAAATCAGTTAAGTTAAGTTTTAGGTCAAGAGAAACTTAATCATCCAGCTCTAATATCAATAGAGTATGAACTTGCTTCTAAAATGAGATTCAGTGATGTAGTGAATAACTTCAACAGCTGCAAGTACAAAAGATTTCAGTGTTCCAAATGTTAGGTTTGCTTCCTTTAGCAGCTATTATTATTACTATTGCTATTATTATTATTATTATTATTATTATTATTGTGTGTACTAAAATTTGTTTCTTTTCAAATACAATACATTCAATTAACAAGTAATTATTGGCAATGCACTGTGCTGGTAACATTTATATATTGCTCATGTGTCAAAACAATGTACTGAAGAAACTAACTCCTATGGGCTGAGAAGGCTTGGGGGCACTCACAACAGTTTGCCTAGGTGCCCATGAAATCCGTGGGCAGCTCTGATGCCATTGGGTGGCCAATTCTGCTTTTTATTCTCAGTTGGATGATTGCCATTCTTTCTGGTGGAGAACTGGTTGGTGGTCATTCCCACATGAAATGCTGTGCAGAGTTGGCAGCAAAGCTGGTGTATGACATGGCTGCTTTCACAGATGGCCCTGCATCTGATGGGGTAGGATAAACCAGTTACAGGACAGCAGTACCATGTGCTAGGTGGTTGAACGGGGCAGGTCTTACATCTGCGTCTTCCACAGGAATGTGGCCTCTGTGGGAAGGAGTTGGGAATGAGAGTGGCACAGGTATGGGCCAGGACGTTGTGTAGGTTGGGTGGACAGAGGAATACCAGGCTATTCTTCATCTGTCTCCCTCCACTTCTCCACATCTCATCATTGTCGGCCATACAAACTAACTGGCTTTGATGTACATGTTTCACATTCCTATCTCATCATCTCTTCCATTCCTCACCCGCATTCCTATCCACACATACCTGCTGCTTCCCTCTAAGCCATTAGCCTCCCTTCTCCAACACTCCTTTTCACTTCAAATGGTTCAAATGGCTCTGAGCACTATGGGACTTAACATCTATGGTCATCAGTCCCCTAGAACTTAGAACTACTTAAACCTAACTAACCTAAGGATTGCACACAACACCCAGCCATCATGAGGCAGAGAAAATCCCTGACCCCGCTGGGAATCAAACCCGGGAATCGGGCGTGGGAAGCGAGAACACTACCGCACGACCACGAGATTTTCACTTCCACCACTTTTCTACTTCTACCCACTCCACCCAACACAACTATTCATCCCAGTCTACCTTGAAACTACAGTCCCACACTGCGTGCCCAATCTATCTATCTACTGTAGCTAATTTTTCCAAAAGCTAGCACAATTTTCATTCTTTTTGTATGCCTGTTGATGGCTCAACATATCTACTGTTTGGTGAGGTATCTCCTTTATTCCTAAATTATTTACATTTACAGTAAATATTATGAATACAGCGGTGGTGATGGGTAGATTAGAACATCGGTGTGAATGTTAGCAGTCATAAAAAAGTTGGGAAGTGAGGTAAAGGGTTCTCGGCATTGCACCACATGTTAGGGTTTCTTCTTGCTCCAGTTATGTATAGATTGTGGGTAGAATAATGCCTTAAATTCTTCTGACTCTATTTCATGTCCATACTAATTGTTACACATAAGGATCTGTCTGAGGTAATTTATTCTAATTGTGACTCACTGAAACTACATCACTTTGAAATTTTATCATTGCATATTTAGCACCTTTTTTCAGATAGTACTGTGTGTTTTTAATTAAACTGTGGGTGTTCTAAGTGTTGCAGTGTGGGCTCTATACATCGCAGGATGCTGAAACATTGTAGGTATGCTCATTAATCAGTGCACTCATATGGTTTTGTTGTTGTTGTTGTTGCTGTTGTTGTTGTGGTCTTCAGTCCTGAGAATGCTTTGATGCAGCTCTCCATGCTACTCTATCCTGTGCAAGCTTCTTCATCTCCCAGTACTTACTGCAATCTACATCCTTCTGATTCTGCTTAGAGTATTCATCTTTTGGTCTCCCTCTATGATTTTTACCCTCCACGCTGCCTCCAGTGCTAAATTTGTGATCCCCTGATGCCTCAGATCATGTCCTACCTTCTTTTTGTCAAGTTGTGCCACAAACTCCTCTTCTCCCCAATTCTATTCAATACATCCTCGTTAGTTATGTGATCTACCCATCTAATCTTCAGTATCATTCTGTAGCACCACATTTCGAAAGCTTCTATTCTCTTCTTGTCTATACTATTTATCGTCCATGTTTCACTTCCATACATGGCTGCCCTCTGTACAAATACTTTCATAAATGACTTCATGACTCTTAAATCTATACTCAATGTTAACAAATTTATCTTCTTCAGTATATCCTCTCTGCTTCAACCATCAATAGTTATATTGCTCCCCAAATAGCAAGACTCCTTTACTACTTTATGTGTGTCATTTCCTAATCTAATTCCCTCAGCATCACCCAACTTAATTTGACTACATTCCATTATTCTCGTTTTGCTTTTGTTGATGTTCATCTTATATCCTCCTTTACAGACACTGTCCATTCCGTTCAACTGCTCTTTTAAGTCCTTTGCTGTCTCTGACAGAATTACAATGTCATCGGTGAACCTCAACCATTTTTTTTTCTTCTCTGTGGATTTTAATACCTACTCCGTATTTTTCTTTAGTTTCCTTTACAGATTGCTCAATATACAGACTGAATAACATCCTGGAGAAGCTACAACCATGTCTCACTTGCTTCCCAACCACAGCTTCCCTTTCGTGCCCCTCGACTCTTATAACTGCCATCTGGTTTCTGTACAAATTGTAAATAGCCTTCTGCTCCACGTATTTTACCCCTCCCACCTTTAGATTTTGAAAGAGAGTATCCAGTCAACATTGTCAAAACCTTTCTCTAAGTCTACAAATGCAAGAAATGTAGATTTGCCTTTCCTTAATCTTTCTTCCAAGATAAGTCGTAAGGTCAGTACTGCCTCACGTGTCCCAACATTCCTACGGAATCCAAACTGATCTTCCCCGAGGTCAGCTTCAACTAGTTTTTCCATTCGTCTGCAAAGAATTTGCGCTAGCATTTTGCTTCTGTGACTTATTAAACTGATAGTTCGGTAATTTTCACATCTGTCAGCACCTGCTTTCTTCCTGTCTCATACATCTTGCTTACCAGAAGGTAAAGTTTTGTCAGGACTGGCACTCCCAAGGCCGTCAGTAGTTCTAATGGAATGTTATCAACTGCCGGGGCCATGTTTCGACTCAGGTCTTCCAGTGCTCTGTCAAACTCTTTACGCAGTATCATATCTCCCATTTCATCTTTATCTACATCCTCTTCCATTTCCGTAATATTGTACTCGAGTACATTGCCCTTTTATAGACCCTCTATATGCTCCTTCCAACTTTCTGCTTTCCCTTCTTTGCTTAGATCTGGGTTTCCATCTGAGCTCTAGATATTCATAAAAGTGGCTCTCTTTCCTCCAAAGGTCTTTTTAACTTTCCTGTAGGCAGTATCTATCTTGCACCTAGTGAGATAAGCCTCTACTTCCTTACATTTGTCCTCTAGCCATCCCTGCTTTGCCATTTTGCACTTCCTGTCGATCTCATTTTTGGGACATTTGTATTCCTTTTTGCCTGCTTCATTCACTGCATTTTTATATTTTCTCCTTTCATCAATTAAATTCAATATTTCTTCTGTTACCCAAGGATTTCTATTAGCCCTCGTCCTTTTACCTACTTGATTCACTATTTCATCCCTCAGAGCTACCCATTCTTCTTCTACTGTATTTCTTTCCCCCATTCCTGTCAATTGTTCCCTTATACTCTCCCGGAAACTCTGTACAACATTTGGTTCTTTCAGTTTATCCAGGTCCCATCTCCTTAAATTCCCACCTCCTTGCAGTTTCTTCAGTTTTAATCTACTGTTCATAACCGATAGATTGTGGTCAGAGTCCACATCTGCCCCTGGAAATGTCTTACAATTTAAAACCTGGTTCCTGAATATCTTTCTTACCATTATATAATCTATCTGATACCTTCTAGTATCTCCAGGATTCTTCCATGTATACAACCTTCTTTTATGTTTCTTGAACCAAGTGCTAGCTATAATTAGGTTATGCTCTGTGCAGGATTCTTACCCCCAATCCATATTCACCTACTATGTTCCCTTGTCTCCCTTTTCCTACTCTCGAATTCCAGTCACCCATGACTATAAAATTTTCGTCTCCCTTCACTACCTGAATAATTTCTTTTATCTCATCATACATTTCATCAATTTCTTCGTCATCTGCAGACGCCATCATCATTTATCCATACAGTAAAGCTGCATGCTCTCGGGAAAAATTTTTGCCCCTAGTTTCCCCTTGCTTTCAGCCATTCGCAGTACTAGCACACCAAGGCCATTATGGTTAGTGTTACAAGGCCAGATCAGTCAATCATCCAGACTGTTGCCCCTGCAACTACTGAAAATTCTGCTGCCCCTCTTCAGGAACCACACGTTAGTCTGGCCTCTCAACGGATACCCCTGCATTGTGGTTGCACCTAAGGTACGGCCACATGTATTGCTGAGGCACGCAAGCCTCCCCACCAATGGCAAGGTCCATGGTTCGTGGGGGGCTGCAGTCACATAGTACACTGGAAAAGAAACGTTCCAATTTCTGACACTAGGTGAAAATATGGCGCTGTAAGCAGTCAGAAAGTGAAATGTTTCCTGTTTTGACTTCAGTATTCTGTTTGTCACTTTGTGGCACATTCAAGTTTCTTTTGTGAAGTGACTATTGGTTAAAGAGTGAGGAAGATTGAATTCTTCTGTACAAAACACAATAGTTATTGAGAAGAAACACTATGCACTGCTAGTAAAGTTGTTTTATCAGAAATCCCAGCAATAGCAGGAGCAGCAGTACAAACAATAATCGGAACAGAAATGCAACAACAGCATCACCACCAACAGCAGCATCACAGACAGCAGTAACAGCAGATATGCCAGCAATAGCAGGAGCAGCAGCAGACATGGAGACAACCATCCATGGGGCAGCAAGTAGATGGAAAAGGACACCTCCTTCCCATCTGAAGGATTTTTTAATTGCAGATATGACGAAAAACAAGCCACCAAGATAAGTAACATTAAATGTCTAACAGTACTCCACCAAAATATTCAGTGTGTAAAAAACAAAGTGTAACAGCTGGAAATCAAGTTACAAATCTTAGACAGCACTGGTATCTGTATTACAGAGCACTGGTCTAAAGAAAGTGAAATCGTATATATTAATTTGCCCTCATATGTCCAATCATGTTCTTATTGCAGAAACACAATGAAAGGTGGAGGATCATGTATTTATGTTAAGAACGGCATATCATTTAAAATCAGAAATAATATTATCATGCTAAGTGTAGACAAAGACTTTGAAGTCTCAGCAATAGAGGTAGTTGCTATAAATATGCCCAAGAAACTAACTATATTATGTGTATATCATTCTCCCAGTGGTAATTTAGAGATATTCTTTTCATAAATTATACAAAGCCTAGAACTAGTGTTGACTCTGAAACATAATATCCTTTTGTGTGGGGACTTTAACATAAATACAACTAAAACAGATGACACCAGCAACACATTTATGAATATCCTACATAGTTTTGGTATATCATCACTAGTCAATTATGCAACAAGGGTAACCACACATTCATCATCTACCATTGACTATGTAGCTACAAATGTAGGCAGCGAAAACTGTGATGTACTTCTCAAAAATCTGAGACTGTCTGACCATCTATGTCAGGTTATAAAAGTAAAAGCTTGTGTAAAAAAAGAATCAAAACTGTATGTATATACAAGAGTCTACTCTCCATCAGCTTTGCAAGAGTTTTACTTACAGTTAGCACATGAAAGTTGGGAAGGAGTATACATAGAAACTAAAGTGAATACCAAGTTCTCCAATTTTATGTCTGAGTTTAAATTAAAATTTGAAGAAACATTCCCCAAAGCATTAATTCCCATTGGAACACCCACCAACAATAAATGGATTACTAAAGGAATTAGAAAAAGTGCTCAAACTTATATATAAGAAACTCCATTAAAAAGGACAATAGTGATCCAGTTTTTTTGCTCTACTACAAAAGGATCTACAGGAAGGTACTCAACACTGCAAAAAAATCAGCCAACGATAGGTTCATAAATTTAGCCAATAATAAAAGCAAAGCTACAAGGGGTGTAATGAAACAAGAAACAGGAACTGTGAAGCAGAGAGGTACAAACACACAGATCAGGAACAAGGAAAACTTAGAAAGTAACCCAAAAGAATTAGCAAATTATGTGAATGCCTACTTTAGCCGCATTGCAATGAACTTACAGAAAATATTTCCAAAAGGTGCTAATCAACCAATACAGAAGCATGTAGCAAACTCAATGGTATTGCTTCCAACTACTGAAGAGGAAGTATGCAATGTTGTAAGGCAATTAAAGAACAAAAACTCGGCAGCTTTAGATGAAATCCCTATGTGTGTGCAGAAAAAATGCATAAACGGTATCAAAGCTCCACTAAAAGAAATCATAAATGAATCCTTCAAAACTGGTTGCCAAAATTTTACCAGTTTACAAGAAAGATTGTGTAGAAAACGTTGAAAACTACAGACCGATAGCCCCATTTGTCATGCTTTTCCATAGTGATAAAAACAATAATGAAAAACAGGCTTTTGAGCTATCTAAGTAAATTCAACCTCCTCTGCAACGACCAGCATGGCTTCAGGCCTGATAGAGGTACAGAATCTGCAGTATCACAATTTACAAAAATAGTTTTAGAAGCACTAGATGAGAACAGCTATGTAACTGGCCTTTTCCTAGACCTAAGGCATTTGATACAGTTGACCACCAGTAGCTGTCACATAAATTAAAGGCGCTAGGAGTCAGGGGAGTGGTTCTCAAATGGTTTTGTTCATGTCTAGAACACAGAGTATAGTCAGTAGAGATCACACATGTCTCCAGTGGATCAAAGTACATTGAGAAACATATATCTGATCCACAACATATATATATATCAATATTGGGGTCCCTCAAGGAAGTGTACTAGGCCTCGTATTATTTCTGGTGTATATAAATGATTTCCTGCAACATATCAGCCATGGAGAGAAGATATTGTTTGTGGATGACAGCAACACAATAATCACCAGTAAGACACCAGCACAAATGTTGGAAAATACTACTCAAGTGCTGAGGGATGTTCACAAATGGTCTCAGGAAAACGAAGTAACTGTCAACGTAAAGAAAACAAATACAATATGCTTTAGAATGAACAGAAAACAGAGTCCCTTAAATTAAAAACTAGATAACATCTCCATAGATGATGTACCTACAGCAAAATTCTTAGGGTTGCACATTGACAGCCAAATGAAGTGGAATGAACATGCTATGAAACACTCGAAAAAGATATCCAAAACATGTTATGCACTTAGAGTCCTTGTATCCGCACGCAGTAATGAATGTTTGAGAACTGTATACTTTAGTTATGTTCATTCAGTAATCAGTTACGGTATTATTTTCTGGGGAAACAGTGCTCAGAATTTACAAACAGTATTTAAAATGCAAAAGAGAGCAGGAAGAATTATAACAAAAAGCAGTAAGTGGGCCCACTGCAAAGAACTTTTCAAAATGTTAGAAATTCTAACTATTCCTTGTGAATTTATATTCCAAACCATGGCATACATCAAGAAAAATATAGAAAATTATAGCACAAATAGCAGTTTTCATAACTGTAGTACAAGAACAAGTCATTGTCTTCACCTAGACAGGAAGAATAAACATAAGACTCAAAATAGCTTCTTCTATGAAGGCATAAAACTGTATAATAAATTGCCGCTGAAAATAAAAGAAGCAGATAACATGTACCGCTTTAAGAAAAATCTTAAATTGTTTTTGCAGGAACACTGCTTTTACACTATAAGTTAATTCCTTAGTACAAAATGATTGTAAATAGCTTTTGTTTCACAATATTTTGATATGGAGCAAAAATGATTGTAAATAACTTATATGTCACAATGTTTAACTACATGTAACAACAAACTGTATAAATATATAAATGTACACAACTGACAACATCCATACATTTTAAAATGTCCAAGGATGGCTAAGTAAATAAATAAAGAATGACAGCAATAGCAGTGCTGCGTTGTGGGAATATCACTGATAAAAACAGCCGAGAAGGGTCCCCATGGCAATGAATGGACTAAAGAATATAATCAATACATTTGAAGAAACAGGTGAATTAGATGGTGCAACAGGGAGAGGGATGTGGGCCATTCCACTCGCAGTTGTTGATGAAGTAGCTGTAGTTATAGCTGAAAGTGCAACACATGCCTCAAATTCTCCAGCCAGTGCTTGAGCTTTGTCATGGAAGTTCTCTCTCCCCTGGTCAACAGTTCAAAAGATTTTGTGGAGTATTTTACACTAGTATCCCTACAAGATTTAGAATGTGCACCAGACGAAGCCTCAACATAGGATAAACTGCCATTGCTTTGCTCTTCAACTCTGCACAGTGCCATGAACTTGGCCATATGTTGTGCAGGAACATCCACAGTGCTCAGCTTATGTGACTGTGTGGTGTGGTTTCACAAGCTCCTTCATGCTCAGTCTGTATTTCTTTGAGGAGGTGACTCCTCACACCTCACAGGCCTGTTAGTTGTACAGTGACATTTACTTGTTATTAGGACCTGACTGAGTGATATGCGATTCCCAGTTTTACAAGAATGCAACTGTGTCCACACCACTTTTTTCATGCAATATGGGGTAACACCACCTGTTGTTTACTAGGTGAAAGATTTGCTTCAAGAAGCCTTTGGTGATGGTTTAATCACATCTAGATGACACGTTAAGTTGCAGGCAGGCAAAATTGAAGGGATGAGCTGCCAGAGTTGGCAGTCATGTGTATGAGGTGTGCTTGCTTGTGTGTATGAATGTTGTGTATTTTTAATTAGAAGGCTGCAGCCAAAAGCTTTGTGTGTTTTTTAATTGTGCCTGTCTGCAACTTAACACATCATCTTTATGGTAAGTAGCAATCCATCTTTTCCTACATTGTTGACATTTCTACTGGGAGTTTCCATTTGAATCATCTCTACACAGTTCTAAAATGTGTGCCTTCCAGATCCCCCGACCTAAATCCATGCGACTTATGGTTTTGGGGATATCTGAAAGTTCATATACGTCAGGGATGTATCTGGACTCTTCTTGATCTGGAGTATAGCATGCGATGACATATCACTATGATTGCACTAGATATGCTGTGACCAACTGTTGATCATGCCTTGTCATGGGTACAGCATGTGGTTTAGTTCGCAGACCTGAGTGAGCACATGTTGTAACTGGTTAATATTTCCTAACAAAAATACCAGAACCACTGTTATCATGTGTTTGATCGTTTCTCCCCTTTTCCTGTGCCCACACAAGATTCTCACTGTTTGCAGCGCTGTATTTTCACCTGGTGACAAAAGTGAAATTATTACTTTTTTCAGCATATTCATGAGCAGATCAATTAACAAACATACCTACAATGTTTCAGCAGTCTGCCATTTGTATAGTAGACACTGCAAGAAATGGAGCACTGTCAGTTTCATTATAACATCCAGGTACTGCATTACATATAGCTGTATCATATGCAACAAGTTCAAGGTTACTAATAATACTGTATGTAGGGTCATTACTGCACAACATGAATACTAAAAAGCAAGCTTTACATCATGTTCTCCTCAGGCATGGCTGAAGTTACTTCTACTCTTGTGACTGACTCTCCATTCAAGATTACACGGTGCATCCACCGTACCATGAAATCCTCAATCCAGTTGCAACAATTTTTTTTTTATATTCAATATGACTGCACTTTTTTGAATAAACATTGGTGTGTTATGTAGTCAATAATTTTTCAGAATTCAAGAATTACTGCATCCACCTGACTGACTTGATTCATAATTTTCAGGACCCCATCGGAGAAAAACGCAAGTGGGGTTCCAAATGACCAATATTTTTAAAATCCGTGATGTTTTACACAGAGGAGCTGATTCTGTTAGAGATATCTGTTTATGTTTGGTCTCAGAATATGTTCTAGAATTCTACAGTTGAGATTAATTCTCAAATCATTTTATTACAGTACGGGGTGTATAGAAATCCTTTTAACAGAAAAAAAAAATGGTAGTGCCTTATTCAGTGGTGTATTGAAATTAGCTCCTCATTTCACAATGAGAAAACAGGTTTATAATGACTAAATTACCTCAACTGCAGCCTTTTCTCAGCTGCCACACAGCCAATTTCAATAGTGCACCTCATCAGTGAGGTGAACACTTGCAGGGAAATTGCTAATAATCAGATAGTGTGACCCATAAATGCATCCTTCACTGATTTATCTGTAGTGTTGTTTCTCTCAATTTATGTCTTGCTACTGAACAATAACAGCCCTTCTGTAAAACTCACTTCAGGCCACAATATTTATTGAACACAAATAACTTCTCTAACAGATATGTTGGATTGCAAGTTAGTTCTTAGCAAAATATTCAACTGAGCCACAATAGAAATTATTATGAGATTATTTCAGAGTAGTGGAATAAAGTCCAAGCTGCACTTAGATGAATAATACTCATTTCTGTAATCAGAGTTCAGCACATGTAGTGGACACCACAAGTTTGCTGTACACTGGTCACAAAGTAAACAGCTGCAGTGTTGTGGAGTCCACAGTACAGGTGAGTCAGATGACAGGATCTGAGGAGAAGACCGCCACTATGTAGCATTGTATTTGCCCACTGGGAAAGCTCATGTCAATGGCCTGCGATATCGGGTAAGTTCCCACACCAGGTGCCCTTGCTGGACATGAGCAATGTTAGACATGATGATATGTCCTTATCATCCATTTTCACATCTGGCAGGATAACTAAAAACACTTCCTTCATAGAGGGATTCTGTGAAATAAACACATTTCATCAGCTCCAAGAAGCTCAAATATAATGCTGCAAAAAAACTGTAAATTTTTTGCTCTATCTTAGGAAAAATTCAGGGAATACCACTGAGTGACCAAGGGACTTGTGATGAAGGAAGCTGGGATCTCTTTACTTCCTCTCGTTTTGTCATCTGCCTCCATAAATTCATTTTGTTTCATTTTTGCCTAATTACCTTGAACATTCATGAATATAATCTGTATTTCCATAAAAAAAGAAAAGTTTGGCCTTCAGTCTTAAGAAATATGGCAACAGATTTAATTTTGTGCTTTGTTTTGTGTATGTAATAAATTTCCTAATTTATTTTGACTATTCCTAGTTAATATTTTTTGCTACAGATCATTATAGGGTGAAATCAGTAATTGTTTTGTGACTTAGATTCAATTGTTGACTTATAAATAAATATAAATTGTGTACCAATTATAAACATTGGGAAGAAGAACTACTAGGATTCTTTAAGCATTTATTTGGCTCTATTTGAAAACATGTTAGCAAAGCCAGCCCTTAATTAATTCCAAAATAATTACCAGGTTTGTCAAAAGCATTGTTTGTATAACTATAGTTCTAGGCACTACAGTCTGGAACCGCGTGACTGCTACGGTCACAGGTTCGAATCCTGCCTCGGGCATGGATGTGTGTGATGTCCTTAGGTTAGTTAGGTTTAAGTAGTTCTAAGTTCTGGGGGACTGATGACCTCAGCAGTTAAGTCCCATAGTGCTCAGAGCCATTTGTTTGTATAACTATATCTGTTAATTTCATAATTTAAACAAATAATTTGGCCTAGCTTTTGTGGTAGAAGAAACTGTTAAAAAGGAAGAATTTTTCCATGTATTCAGTTAATTGAATGAGGTATGTTTTAATTGTAATTTCTGTAACTTAAACGCCGAACAGGGTACAGTTTCAGTGCTTATTATTGTGATGATATATAAAGGCCCAATTTTTGGCCCCGAGACAGTTAGTCCATGGCCGATTTTCAGACAGGAAGTCTGTATGAGTTATAGTAATGCATCAACTGAACAGTGGAATTAGTCTAACATAAAAAGGCCATGTGTTAAAACAATGACAGTGTCGGTTCAATTTATTTGAGAATTAGTGAACTTTGTGGTTAGGTATTTACTGCTCATAGATGTTCAACAGCAAACTGTTGTAGCAGTATGCTGATGTTTACCTGCAAATTATTAATGAGGCTTTTCAAAAGTTAACCAATAGTGAACTAGCCATATAACTGTGTAATATTTGGGGTTGTGAACTGATAGTAAAGAACTGTGTACTGGGCAACTATCGGCTACATCATTTACAGCAGTCAGTGTTGAACTCCCCCCCCCCCCCCCCCCCCACATTTTTCAGCCAGTATAACAATGCAGTACATCAACACCAAGGACTATAAACAAAGAAACAAAGCAGGTGAACATCACAGGCTCCTCTCCCACTCTTGTTTTTTTGCCAACCTTATAACCAGGTACTTAAGCCAAGAATTTTGATCTATGTTAGATACAAAGTTCCATCATCACAATCAATGGGAGCTGCTGAAGAAGGTCTTGTGGCTTCACTTAGTTCCAGTTTAGGTAGTGAGGTTTAGCCAAGCCCAAAACAAGCCAATGACAGGTGATACTCCTGAGGTGCTTTCCAGTTAACACCACTTAGGAGACACATGTAGTTTATGGAACACTATGGATTCATCAAGGTTTATCTCTCAAATAATATGAACAAACAAATGGTGTAGCACCGGTGTCTTCAGTCTCATCAACAGAAGAAAAGCTCTTCATAGGATCATTCTACAAATTCACATTTTATCTAGTCACAGAGAATAAAACAGCTCTGTAACCTTCAAAGATACCTCTATTATGAACATAGAAAAACTGAAATGCTCATTTATATAGTACTCCAGATACTAAACCTGGGCACAGAGTCTGGTAGTTGCATGCCATATCCAACCACCACACGAAATAAAACAAAATCTACCCTACATTAACTGATTAAAATAGCTCAATTTATACCATACTGCTGGGAACTTGAAGATAAACCTGCCAGTGGTACAAACTGATTATGGTGAGAGGAACACACAAATTTCTGACAGCTTGGGAAAATGTTGCAAGAGTGCAAGAAATTGAGCAGTTGTATGTTGGTCTTCTGTTTTATTTATTTATTGTCCCGTGGGACCAAATTTAGGAGAAGTCTCCATGGTCATGGAACGGGTCAATGCATGAAATTATAACAAGATAGTAGAAACAGATAAAATGAAATATAAGAAACATATTCAGGCAACAAGTCGTAAGATTAAATAAAGAAAATCAACAATGTAACACTGGAATTTGCTTAATTTTTAAGCTCTTCCAGGAGCTCCTCGACAGAATAGAAGGAGTGAGCCATGAGGAAACTCTTCTGTTTGGACTTAAAATTGTTTGGGCTACTGCTAAGAGTTTTGAGTTCTTGTGGTAGCTTATTGAAAATGGATGCAGCAAAATACTGCACTCCTTTCTGCACAATAGTCAAGGAAGTGCATTCCACATGCAGATTTGATTTTTGCCTAGTATTAACTGAGTCAAACCTGCTAACTCTTGGGAATAAACTAATATTGCTAACAACAAACGACATTAAAAAAAATATACACTTTGAGGGCAATGTCAGTGTTCCCAGACGATTGAATAGGGGTTGACAAGAGGTTCTCAAACTTACACCACATATAGCTCAAACAGCCTGTTTATGAGCCAAAAATATCCTTTTTGAATCAGAAGAATTACCCCAAAAAATAATACCATACGACATAATCATATGAAAGTATACGAAGTAGACTAGTTTTCGTATTGAACTGTCACTTATTTCAGATACTGTTCTAATGGTAAATGAAGAAGCATTTAGTTCTGAACAAGATCCTGAACATGGGCTTTCTACAACAGCTTACTATCTATCCAAACACCTAGGAACTTGAACTGTTCCGTCTCGCTTATAATATGCCCATTCTGTCTGATCCCATAATACGTAAATATTTTCTCGGGATGTAAAAAAAGTATGATCATGGGAAGAACTACAAAAAATGTGTTTTATTTTCCTAATAGTTAGTTTCTGATTTTGAGGTGCAACTGAAAATAAGGCAGAATGAAATGATGAAAATTGTAATGAATCTCATTTTTTATATTCAGTAACATTCCTTTAAGAATGTGACATTTAGGTTAGTATCTGCAATTCTCACATGATAGACACAAAAAATGCTGCATGCTAATCGGATGACCTGACTAATGAGGAAATTGATTTAAATTTATTGTAATTGTTAAACCACAGCTACATTTAACCATACTTGGGCATACCAAATTGTATCTGAGAGGTGTCTGCTTTGTTAAACCACAGCTACAACTTAACCATACTTAGGCATACCAAATTGTATCTGAGAGGTGTCTGCTTTCTGTAATTCATTCTTGAGGTAAATTTCTGTATATTTCCTTTGACATACATTAAGCAGTTGTACATGTAATAGCAGTTATAAGGACTCGAGAGTGTCATTACACTGAGTCGACTAAAATGCTTCTTACAGTATTCTCTCAGACACAGTCACTGAATACATCTGGTTACTTTTTTCTGCCATCTGAAAATACATTTTGTATCTAGTGAATTTCCACAATAACAGTACGCAATACTGCACCTGTGACTGAAAGAATGTATACTAATAAAGAACCAGAAAATTTCTGTCAATAGAATATCTTTGTTTATGTAGTAGAAAAATCATGCATGCAAATTTACCAGCCAGATATTTTATAAGGTCGCTCTGGTCTGTTATGAGGCCCAACATTTTGACACTTTGATTCTCTTCTTTTGATGTCTTTAGGTTAAAATAAACACCCCTTTTTATGTTTTTTATACATAACTAGTTAGCTTTACATCACTGGCTAGTTTTTTTTTTTTTTTTTTTCAAATAGTTTCTTATTTCTGTCCATTCACTACCTCCATATTCTCACTGGATGAATTCATAGTCATATCATCAGCATATAGAATATTTTTGCAGGCCATATAGTTTGAGAAGTAATGAACACAGACAATATAGAGGAATGGTCCAAGAACAGAACCTTCTTCGATACCGATGTAAATCTGTGTGTGTGTGTGTGTGTGTGTGTGTGTGTGTGTGTGTGTGTGTGTGTGTGTGTGTGGAAGGCTTTCGAAGGAAGTAACAACAACAAAAATTTTATTTACGACATTGAGCAGAGGCATTCTGATTTTCTTAATTATACATTTTAGAAAATAGTTACTGAAACCATAGTACTCAAGTGTTTAAGAGTTGTTCAGCTTGTTTCCAGAGTTAGTAATGTCTGTGGCAATAATTATCCTCCAAGTGAATCTTTCATTTGTTTTACTCCATAATTGCAAAAGGAAGGGCTCAGCATCAGATGTATTGTTACTTTGTGATACAAGGGAATGTGCAGAGTTTACAAAATATTTGTTGAGAGTGTTACAGTTAACTGAGATAGTGAATTCTTCCTTTCCCATGCTTATTTTACTTTTTGCTACATTCCTGGCTGCTTTACAGTTTTTTTAGAATTTAAAATGTTTATACATACAAGATTCACTTAAAAATGCTGATGCTTCTACTTTGAATGTGTCATTACTATGTAGACACTACAGACCTTTGTAAGATGATAATACACATAGTTTGTTGAAACCAGTTATGACAACTATATGTGCAAAGTAAGTCGACACTCAGTGCAGTAACTGATGAGGGCGACCATAAAGGCATTTCCAATGTACAATTGCTTCCATCAGCCACCACGGTAAGTGTCAACTTAGTTTGTGCAGATATTACATGTATTCTGTGCAAGTATCAGTGATCTGGCCTAGTAAATGGCCTTCATGTGCTGGTACTGCAGATGGCTGAAAGCAAGGGGAAACTACAACCGTAATTTTTCCCAAGGGCATGCAGCTCTACTGTTTCGTTAAATGAAGATGGCATCCTTCTGGGAAAAATACTCCTGAGGTAAAACAGTCCCCCAGGCCGGGACTACACAGGAGGATGTCATCGTCAGGAGAAAAGAAACTAGCTTTCTACAGGTAAGTCAGAAAATTTAAAAAGGAACATGGGTAGATCAAAGATAGATACAGCGGGAATTAGTGAAGTTTGGTCGCACAAGGAACAGGACTTATAGTCAGGTGAATACAGGGTTATAAATACAACATCAAATAGGGGCAGTGCAGGAGTATATTTAATAATGAATAATAAAATGAGAATGCAGGTAAGCTACTATGAACAGCAAAGTAAACAAATTACTGCAGCCCACACAAAAATGAACCCCACACCCACAACAGTAATTGAAATCTATACCAAGTAACAACTCCCCCCATGAACCATGGACCTTGCCGTTGGTGGGGAGGCCTGCGTGCCTCAGCGATGCAGATAGCCGTACTGTAGGTGCAACCGCAACAGAGGGGTATCTGTTGAGAGGCCAGACAAATGTGTGGTTCCTGGAGAAAGGCAGCAGCCTTTTCAATAGTTGCAGGGGCAACAGTCTGGATGATTGACTGATCTGGCCTTGTAACACTAACCATAATGGCCTTGCTGTGCTGAAAGCAAGGGGAAACTACAGCCAAAACTTTTTCCCAAGAGCATGCAGCTTTACTGTATGGATAAATGATGATGGCGTCCTGTTGGGTAAAATATTCCGGAGGTAAAATAGTTCCCCAATTGAATCTCGGGCAGGGACTACTCAGGAGGATGTTGTTATCAGGAGGAAGAAAACTGGTATTCTTCGGATCGAAGTATGGAATGTCAGATCGCTTAATTGGGCAGGTAGGTTAAAAATTTAAAAAGGGAAGTGGATAGGTTAAAGTTAGGTATAGTGGGAATTAGTGAAGTTCGGTGGCAGGAGGTACAAGACTTCTGGTCAGGTGAATACAGTGTTATAAATACAAAATCAAATACGGGTAAAGCAGGAGTAAGTTTAATAATGAATAGGAAAATAGGAATGCAGGTAACCTACTACAAACAGCATAGTGAATGCATTATTATGGCCAATTTAGATACAAAGCCCAGCCCTACCACAACAGTACAAGTTTATATCCCAACTTGCTCCGCAGATGATGATGAGATTGATGAAATGTATGATGAGATAAAAGAAATAATTCAGATAGCGAAGGAAGATGAAAATTTAATAGTCATGGGTGACTGGAACTCAACAGGAGGAAAAGGAAGAGAACGAAATGTAGTAGGTGAATATGGAATGGGAGTAAAGAATGAAAGAGGAAGCTGTCTGGTAGAATTTTGCACAGAGCATAACTTAACCATAGCTAACTTTTGGTTCAAGAATCATAAAAGAAGGTTGTATACATGGTAGAAGCCTGGAGATTCTGGAAGGTATCAGATAGATTATATAATGCTAAGACAGAGATTCAGGAACCAGGTTTTAAATTGTAAGACATTTTCAGGGGTAGATGTGGACTCTGACCACAATGTATTGGTTATGAACTGTAGATTAAAACTGAAGAAACTGCAAAAAGGTGGGAAATTAAGGAGATGGGACCTGGATAAACTGAAAGAACCAGAGGTTGTCGAGAGCTTCAGGGAGAGCATTAGGGAACAATTGACAAAAATGGAGAAAAAAAATACAGTAGAAGAAGAATGGGTAGCTTTGAGA